>NC_064922.1:610443778-611101201 GCF_023897955.1 Schistocerca gregaria | reverse complement strand
ACACTAGATCGCGTGTTGTTTAGAGGTGGGAGAAGGGACCAAACTACGAAATCATGGGTCCCTTGTTCCTAATAAAACAATGCGACAAGCGTGAGAATAAAATGGACAAAACATATAACACAAAACAGAAAGAAAGGAAAAGCCACAAGAACGAAGGGAAGGCAATGAAAACTAAAAGGAACAAAAAGAGGACAAGAAAACAACAGACTGACGCTAGAAACAGAAGAGAGTAAAACAAGAACGCAAAATACAGTGGTTGCCGACCACGAGAATAAGAAAGGAAAACACATTAAAATCTCCATCCTAAAAGCACTACGGTGGAGGACACAAAGGGACAAAGGACATGCGCTAAAGCCTAGATAGAAGTATAAAACTCAGTCCCACAGATAAAATACAAAACTAAAGCTGCTGTGGAGCCATTGTCGCCCAACACCAAAGACAGGGTGCTGGGAAACTCAAAAGTCTGCCACAGAGCGGCTAAAAGTGGGAAGTCCAACAAGAGGTGGACGACTGTCATTTGGGAGCCTCAGCTGTCACTGAGATGGGTCTTCACGACGAAGTAGGTAACCATGCCTTAGCCACGTATGGCCAATGCTGAGCTGGCAGAGGACAACTGATTCTCCGCAAGAGGCGTGTATGGAAGACTTCCACACATTCACAGTCTCCTTAATGACACACAGTTCATTGTGCGTGCTGTTATGCTATTCCATCTCACAAAGCCGGAAAACCCTGCGGTGTAAGACAGAATGCAAGTCAGCTTCGTAGATGCCTCTCTCTAGAAGCAGTTTCCGCGTCACCTGTTTGGCCAGCCTGCTAGCAAGTTTGTTGCTGGGGATTCCGAAGTATCCTGGGGTCCACACAAACACCACGGAACGGCAGGACTGTTCCATGGCATAGATGGACTCCTGAATGGATGCTACCAGAGGGTGGGGCAAGGAGTGGATGTACTCAAGAGCACAAGATATGGCCGCCAGCTCTTCAGTGAAAACACTGCAGCCATCTTGCAAGGAGTGCTGCTCAATATGTCCTCTATGAACATATGCGAAGCCTACATGACCATCAGCCATTGAGCCGTCAGTGTAAACCACTTCAGAGCCCGGAACATGCCAAGAATTGAGAGGAAGTGACAGTGGAGAGAGGTGGGGTTAACAGAGTCCTTAGTGCCATGCAAAAGGTCCAGACGAAGCTGCAGCTGAGGCGTACATGAATAGACTGCAAGTAGAGGTGGTACGGAGAAGGACTCCAGTTTGGAGAGAAGGGGCCGCCTGCGAACCACAATTGTTAGCCCCGATCTGGGCCACCAATGCAGGAGATGGACTGCTGCGGGCGGCAAAAGGAGACGGTAATTCGGATGCTCAGGAGAACTATGAATATGTGCTGTATAACTGGTGAGCAGTTGCGCACATCTGATCTGCAGTGGAGGGACAGCAGCCTCTGCCGGACTCTTCCTAAAAGCTTCTGTCACTAATCAAACCCCACAGTGGTGCATAGGGTCGAGTAAATGCAATGCTGAAGGCGCTGCCAAACCATAAACCACACTCCCATAGTCAATTGGAGATTGGACAGGGGCTACATCTACATCTACATTTATACTTCGCAAGCCACCTAACGGCGTGTGGTGGAGGGCACTTTACGTGCCACTGTCATTACCTCCCTTTCCTGTTCCAGCCGCGTATGTTTCGCAGGAAGAACAACTGTCTGAAAGCCTCAGTACGCACTCTAATCTCTCTAATTTTACATTTGTGATCTCCTCGGGAGGTATAAGTAGGGGGAAGCAAAATATTCGATACCTCATCCAGAAACGCACCCTCTTGAAACCTGGCGAGCAAGCTACACCACGATGCACAGTGCCTCTCTTGCAAAGTTTGCCACTTGAGTTTGCTAAACATCTCCGTAACGCTATTACGGTTACCAAATAACCCTGTGACGAAACGCGCCGCACTTTTTTGGATCTTCTCTATCTCCTCCAACAACCCGATCTGGTATGGATCCCACACTGATGAGCAATACTCAAGTATGGGTCGAACGAGTGTTTTGTAAGCCAACTCCTTTGTTGATGCACTACATTTTCTAAGGACTCTCCCAATGAATCTCAACCTGGTACCCGCCTTACCAACAATTAATTTTATGTGATCACTCCACTTCAAATCGTTCCGCACGCATACTCCCAGATATTTTACAGAAGTAACTGCTACCAGTGTTTGTTCCGCTATCATATAATCATACAATAAAGAATCCTTCTTTCTATGTATTCCCAACACATTACATTTGTCTATGTTAAGGGTCAGTTGCCACTCCCTGCACCAAGTGCCTATCCCCTGCAGATCTTCCTGCATTTCGCTACAATTTTCTAATGCTGCAACTTCTCTGTATGCTACAGCATCATCCACGAAAAGCCGCATAGAACTTCCGTCACTATCTACTAGGTCATTTATATATATTGTGAAAAGCAATGGTCCCATAACACTCCCCTGTGGCACGCCAGAGATTACTTTAACGTCTGTACACGTCTCTCCATTGATAACAACATGCTGTGTTCTGTTTGCTAAAAACTCTTCAAAATATTCCGTAGGCTCTTACTTCTTTTATCAGGCGACAATGCGGAACTGTATCGAACGTCTTCCGGAAGTCAAGAAAAATAGCATCTACCTGGGAGCCTGTATCTAATATTTTCTGGGTCTTATGAACAAATAAAGCAAGTTGGGTCTCACACGATCGCTGTTTCCGGAATCCGTGCTGATTCCTACAGAGTACATTCTGGGTTTCCAAAAACGACATGATACTCGAGCAAAAGGTGTAGAAATACAGCAGCGTACAGCAATCTGCACCTCAATTAGTGTTGCTCAGGCAACGGAGGGCATTGAGGTGCTGCCAGTACTTACGTTGACGAAGATGAAGATGAGGGAGCCAAGTCAATCGAGCGTCGAAAACCAGTCCTAGGAATTGATATGTCTCCACTAAAGTGAGTGGATCACCATTAAGGAAATGTGCGTGAACAGTATGATGCCAACAGAAGTGCATGACACACGACTTTGAGGCTGAAAACTGGAAGCCATGGACTAGAGCCCATGACTGCGCCTTGGGGATGATTCCCTGGAGGTGCTGCTCAGCAACAACAGTACTGGAGCAGCAGTACGAAATGCAGAAGTCGTCTGCATACAGAGAAGGTGAGATGAAGGGCCCGACAACTGCTGCTAGACCGTTAATGGGCCACGAGAGAGAGAGAGAGAGAGAGAGAGAGAGAGAGAGAGAGAGAGAGAGAGAGAGAGAGACCTCTCAGCACTAGAGTAACCCAGTCTTCTGAACCAAAGTGGAAAATGACACCACCTTTTGATTCTTTCAATCTATATGCCTGCCCTTACCCAATACCCCCCCCCCCCCCCACCACACACACACACACACACACACACACACACACACACACACACACACACACACACACACACACACACACCTCAGTGTGACGAGTAGCTATCTACCTTACTTGGCTGAGGCAAGTTTCACACCAAAAACCATGGTCGGTGAATGTATGGTGTGGGATTCTGGAGGACAGAATTATATGCCCCTATTTCATCGAATGGCAGTAAGTACACCACATTCCTGCACAAAACATCTGACCTGTTATTGGAAGAAATACCTTTAGGAACAAGGAACAGATTGTGGTATCAACACATTGGGTGTCCAGCACATTTGTTGCTGATGGCTAGAAATGAGTTGCAGAGACAACATCCAAATACACTCCTGGAAATGGAAAAAAGAACACATTGACACCGGTGTGTAAGACCCACCATACTTGCTCCGGACACTGCGAGAGTTCTGTACAAGCAATGATCACACGCACGGCACAGCGGACACACCAGGAACCGCGGTGTTGGCCGTCGAATGGCGCTAGCTGCGCAGCATTTGTGCACTGCCTCCGTCAGTGTCAGCCAGTTTGCCGTGGCATACGGAGCTCCATCGCAGTCTTTAACACTGGTAGCATGCCGCAACAGCGTGGACGTAAACCGTATGTGCAGTCGACAGACTTTGAGTGAGGGCGTATAGTGGGCATGCGGGAGGCCGGGTGGACGTACCGCCGAATTGCTCAACACGTGGGGTGTGAGGTCTCCACAGTACATCGATGTTGTCGCCAGTGGTTGGCGGAAGGTGCACGTGCCCGTCGACCTGGGACCGGACCGCAGCGACGCACGGATGCACGCCAAGACCGTAGGATCCTACGCAGTGCCGTAGGAGACCGCACCGCCACTTCCCAGCAAATTAGGAACACTGTTGCTCCTGGGGTATCGGCGAGGACCATTCGCAACCGTCTCCATGAAGCTGGGCTCCGGTCCCGCACACCGTTAGGCCGTCTTCCGCTCACGCCCCAACATCGTGCAGCCCGCCTCCAGTGGTGTCGCGACAGGCGTGAATTGAGGGACGAATGGAGACGTGTCGTCTTCAGCGATGAGAGTCGCTTCTGCCTTGGTGCCAATGATGGTCGTAAGCGTGTTTGGCGCCGTGCAGGTGAGCGCCACAATCAGGACTGCATATGACCGAGGCACACAGGGCCAACACCCGGCATCATGGTGTGGGGAGCGATCTCCTACACTGGCCGTACACCTCTGGTGATCATCGAGGGGACACTAAATAGTGCACGGTACATCCAAACCGTCATCTACCCATCGTTCTACCATTTCTAGACCGGCAAGGGAACTTGCTGTTCCAACAGGACAATGTACATCTGCATGTATCCCGTGCCACCCAACGTGCTCTAGAAGGTGGAAGTCAACCACCCTGGCCAGCAAGATCTCCGGATCTGTCCCCTATTGAGCATGTTTGGGACTGGATGAAGCGTCATCTCACGCGGTCTGCACGTCCAGCACGAACGCTGGTCCAACTGAGGCGCCAGGTGGAAATGGCATGGCAAGCCGTTCCACAGGACTACATCCAGCATCTCTACGATCATCTCCATGGGAGAATAGCAGCCTGCATTGCTGCGAAAGGTGGATATACACTGTACTAGTGCCGACATTGTGCATGCTCTGTTGCCTGTGTCTATGTGCCTGTGGTTCTGTCAGTGTGATCATGTGATGTATCTGACCCTAGGAATGTGTCAATAAAGTTTCCCCTTCCTGGGACAATGAATTCACAGTGTTCTTATTTCAATTTCCAGGAGTGTAGTTGGATTGAATGTGGAGGAGAATGTCTCTTTCCAACAACTTGTCACTGTTTTTTATTTGAGTGATTTACAATAGGTTACAGTTAGAAGAGGCACTAACTCAGCCACAAATTCAGTATAGAATCTGATAGGGATTCCAACAGGCCATGGAGCTTTGTTCACTGTCAATTATATCAGTTTTTCAAAACCCCAGACACTATTACTTATTTCATTCATCTTTTCAGTGGTACGAGGATTAAATTAGGATGATTCACCTGGTTTTTCCTTTGTAAAGTAACATTTGAAATTGGAGTTAAGTATTTCAGTTTTTGCTTTGCTACCCTCAATTTCAATTCCCCATCTCATTCATTAGGGACTGGACATTAACGTCGGTGTTACTCACAGCCTTTACATATGACGATAATTTCTTTGGGTTTTGTGAAATATAATTTGACAGTATGCAGCTATAGTGTTCATTGAAGGCATCATGCACTGCTCTCTTGACACTCAAATGTGTTTCATTCAGCATGTCTATTTTTTGTCCTACACTTTGTTTTAAATCAATTATACAATAGTCTTTGTTTCTTTAGAATAACTATGTATGAACAGAAACTTAAGTGAGTAATGAGAGATGTACACTAATGACGCAAAATGTCATGACCACCTGCTTAATAGCTTGTTAGTCCAACGTTGGAATGCAAAACAGCAGTGATTCTGCACAGCATAGATTCAGTAAGTCATTTGTAGGTTTCCAATAGTATGTGGCATCAGACATTTACGCATAGATCACATAATTCATGTAAATTATGGGCCAGTGGTTTGTTGGCTTTGTTGGTACTGAGCTGGAGGCAGATTGTGTTCTTGACATTTTCCATCACATTCTGATCAGGTGAATCTGGTGGCCCAGATTTCAACTTAAGTTCTCTATCATGTTTCTTAAGCCACCGTAGCATGATTCTGGTATTCCGACACGGAAAGTTATCCCGCTGGAAGACACCATCACTTCTGCACTCAAGCACAAATAGACGCAGGTGGTCCACAATAATGTTCACATAGTCCGCCACTGCAGGCCAATTACCACCACAGGGCCTATGAAAGTCCAGGTGAATGTTTCTTATAGTACAATCCTAACTAGTGCCACTGCAGTCATAACTGATGTCATTAGGTCAACACGGAAACATGTAGGGGTTGCCTAATGTGGAGTCCATGTTCAGCAATGTACAGTGAATGGTGTTCTCCAAAACATGTGGTCCTGCAACAGCACTGCACCCTGTTGTCAAATCTGTCACCTAGCCTGTTTTACCGAATAGCCAAGCCTCGACCTCCACATTCTGTGATGATGTGCCGACCTTTAACGTCTTGTCACCTGCTTGTGGTTTCTTTGTCCTTCAATACCTTTCCACCATGCTTTGCTGTTTCTGAGATGCTCATTCCCAGTGCCAGGCTATAACAATCTGCCCTTTGTTAAAGTCACTTATGTCAGTAGACTTCTACATCTATATACATACTTTGCAAAGCACCATACAGTGTGTGGCATAGGGTTCTCTGTACCACTACTTACCATTTCCTTTGCTGTTCCCCTAGCAAATAGAGCAAGAAAAACGACTACCTGTATGTGTAGAACCGTTCTGCGGTCAGCTTTAAATGCCGATTCTCTAAATTGTTGCAACAGTATTTGGCGAAAAGGATGTTGTCTTCGCTCCAGTGATTTCTGTTGGAGTTCCTGAAGAATCTCTGTAATACTTGTGTGTTGTTCAAACCTACGGGTAACAATTCTAGCAACCAACCTCTGATCTGTTTTGGTACCTTCCTTCAATCTGACAAGATGCATATCAAAAACACTTGAGCAGTACTAGACAAGGATTGCATTAGTATCCTATGAAGAGCCTCCTTTAAGAGGTTTTGTTGTTTGTTTTGTTTTAGGGATCAAAAACAACTAAGGCTCTATGCGTCTATGCCAGAATCTTAGAACATTAACACTGGAAAGGAGTGAAAATGACTACATGTTAAGCACATCAATGGGAGGAAAGAGAGCTAAGAACAAAGACTTCCTCTCAGAGAAAGTTCCACAAAATATGGCAGAGAGACAATAGAGGTCCTGAAAGATTAAATGTCCTTTGCCATATTGCTATGACAGATAAATAGTAAAACAACAGTTGACAGCCTGCGCATCATTCACTAAAATGACCGATAACTCAGATGGCAAACATACATTAGAACGTAAGTGGTTAAAAGGGAGCTTTTCCATCAGGAAATGACAACCACCAAAGGTTCAGGACAATGTGCACGAAGTGGCGGGAGATCTCCACTTAACAAATGGCAATGGCTTAATTGACAGTGCCCTATACACAACCTAGCTAAAACAATCTCCTAATGGTGAGAGGTCAAGAGTAGTTCCCCAAGCCACTGGGAGAGGTTTAATTCCCTGGATCTTGTTCCCAGAACAGTGGTGATGCCAAAGTGACACCCCCTGCTGACATAACGGCAACACAGAGATCATCAGAAGGAATGGAAGAACTAGGGGGCTGAGGTAAGACGACTATGGCCTTGGCAGCAGTGTCAGCAGTCTCGTTTCCTGTCAGACTAACGTGGCCAGGAAACCATATAACCCTCACAGTGGGTCGCTCAAGAGTTAGCAAGTGAAAGATTTCTTGGACCTGTTGCACTAAGGGAAGGACTGTGTACAGCACACAAAGGCTCTGAAGGGTACTGAAAGAATCTGAGCAGATTACAATTGAAAACACTGTCACAGAATGAATTGTGTGGTCCTATACAGGCGAAGATACTGAGCAGTGGTCCAGAAGCCAATACCAATAATCACTGGTGTCACACTCAACACCACTGTCTGTCCGGGAACCACAACTGTACACAAAGGTAGTATTGCTAAGTTACATGAGAAGGTAGAATAATTTACAGTGGTGTATTGAATCTGGAGTAGTTTCCTTAGGAAGTGAATGAAGTCCAAGGTGGACATCGGCACCATGCGAAACCAAGATGATGAAGGGTTCACACCCACTGGGAAAGATGCAGGTAGTGTGAAGTTAAGCTCCTGGAGCAACAGCCAACAGCAAACTCTAAAAGGTAACAGAGAAGAGGGGCGTGTCACATAATGGTGGTCAAAGGAGTCATTGAAGAATGGGGCATAGCATGGGTGGCCAAGCGTGGCAGACAAACGACATATGACTGAGGAGAACATTGCGCCAATAAGAAACAGCAGTAGTTCACCAACTGCTGGATAGAGATTCAACTGGGCTAGTGTAAAAGGCATCAGCATCCAAACCGATTCCATGGTGGTGGATTGTATTTAGATCACATATGATGGACGGACATGCAGATCTATAAACAAAACACCCATAGTCTAGTTTCAAACGGACAAGGGATTGGTAGAAAAAGAGGAGGGTGGTCTGATCTGCTCCACAGGAAGTACCACTAAGGACATGTAGGACATTGGGGAACTGGGTACAGTGGGTGGCCAGGTAAGACACGTGGGAGGACTAAAGAACATTTTCTATCAAGCATGAGCCCAAGGAATTTTCTAGTTTCCGCAATGGAAGAGCAATAGGGCCAACATATAAAGACGGTGGAAGAAACCCACTGCACCACCAGAAATTCATACAAATGGTTTTGTCAGAGCAAATGCAAAAGCCATAGTCGACACCCCATGAGTAAAGACAACCGAGACACTGCTGAAGATGCTGCTCAAGGAGACAAGTATGTGGAAAACTGCAATAGATAGCAAAATCGTTGACGAAAAGTGAGCCATCGATGTCCAGAGGGAGATACACCAAAATAGGGTTAACAGGTATAGCAAAGAAGTCGAGGCTCACGACAGAGACCTGAGGCACCCCGTTTTCCTAGATAAAGATGTCAGACAAGGCAGAACCCATGCATACCTTGAAAAATCTGCCTTTTAAAAATTCCTGAAGGAAATGGGGCAGGCAGCCTTGGAAGTCCCATGAGTAGAGAGTATGGATGGTACCAGTCCTCCAGCAGGTGTCAAAAAAACATGGCCACAGTCTAGTATTTCTACAGAAAACCAATTCATGACATGGGTTGACAAGGTGATGAGAGGGTCAACTGCAGAAAGGCATGCTCAAAATCAACATTGTATAGTGGTTAGCAAATTGTGAGATCCGAGTCACCATACTAGCCAGGCATGTTCCATCACCTCACACACACAGCTGGTGAGAGAAATTGGGCAGTAGCTTACCAGGCTTAGGTATGGGAATGACAGTGGCTTCATGCCAGCATCTGAGAAACACTGCATCTGCCCAGATGCGATTGTATGTATGAAGGAGAAAGTGCTTGGGTGCAAGAGAGGGGTGCTGCAACATCTAAATGTTAACATCATCTGGAGCTGGGACAGAAGATCAAGATTAAGTGAGAGCATGGTCCAGCTCCCTTATGCAGCATTCCGGTATTAAGGATTCTGAGAGAAGGGTTTCACCCAAGCCCACTCCACTCATTTTCGATGGGGAAGACAGGGTGAGAGTGGATGGAGTTCAAAATCTCTGCAAAATAGCGGCCTAAGGCATTGGAGATAGCATCTGGATCCACAATGACGTCATCTGCTACAGTCCCAGAGAGCCATCGGAGGTTGGCCCACACAAAGGAAGAGGAAGTGGAACTGTTAAGAGAACTAGTAAATGAAATCTAGCTAGATTTTTTGGTATCCCAAAGAATGTGACGACACTGTGCACACGACTGTTTATAACGAATATAGTTCGCCATTTTAGAATGGTGGTTAAAAATGCTGAGAGAATGTCTACGTGTGAATTGCACTGCAGCACACCTCAGTCCACCAAGAGACTGGGACACAGCGTACTGAAGATGAAGTGTGAGGAACAGAACATTCTGCGGTGGTTGTATAACGTCTGTAATATAGTCTGCCTAGTCATCACAACTGGGGAAATGTTGTACGTCAAAGGTCACAAGGGAGGAGTAAAGCGTCTGAATGGCCTTGGAAAGCTGACAATTGAGTTTACACATAGATGGGTAGGAGTCAGCAACCAGATAGCATATGGAAAAATAGTTGCTCAAGTATGTGTCAGAGACAATGGACCACTCGAGACAACAGGCAAGCTGGGCTATGCAGAACGAGAGGTCCAAATGGGAATAGGTTTTTGTGGAATCTGAAAGGAGTGGGTGCTTCAGTGTTAAGGCAAATGAGGTTGAGTTTACTGAGAAGGTTAGCCAAGAGGGCACCTCTTGGATGGGTTCTGGAAGAGCCCCAAAGGGAATTGCGAAAATTAAAGTCACTGAGCAACAAAAAGGGAAGAGGGAGTTGCCCCACAAGATGGGAGAAGTCTACCCTGGTGACACCAAATGACAGTGGGATGTAGACATAGCAAAGAGAAAAAGTGAAGTAACGAAGGTAAATGTGGGCTGCAGCAGCTTACAGGTGGGTGTCCAGTGAGACAGTTTGACTATGAACGTCATCCAGATGAGAAGCTTTGCTGCCCCATGGAATGGAGTTCTATCTTCAGAGAAGGTCAAAACAAACCAGAAAGAAATCCAAGAGGTCAAAGCGAACGTGAGGACGCAGTTTTGTTTCCTGGAGGCAGAAATCAAGTGAATGCTGCAATTCCAAGAGTAGCTGTAATTCCTCCTTGTTTGATCTAATGCCGCGAGATTCCATTGGAAGACAGTCATGATGGGGAAAGGGGAGGAGGGAAAAAATGAAAGGTAATCACCTCAGCAACTGCTGAGTGCCAGCCTTTGAGGACTTACTGCTACAGTGTGCAGAGACTGGAGGATCCCACTCCATGAGATCTACAGAGGCATCGGCTTTCTCTGTGGTTCGGTCTGTGGATTCCAGGGCAGAAAAATGGTTGGCGGTGCACACTGGCAAAATGGAGGTCAGCCAGGTGAGGGTATGATGCGGCAACACCATTAAACAGAATCTCTGAGTCAGCAAAGAAGACCGTCTGTCTTCAATTGATTTCTTAGAGCCTTTGTGATACGGAAGATGAAGACTCAGATGTTTGTTGGCTGGAGGAACATAAGAAGTCTTCATAGGATTGCTCCTTTCATCCTTTATGGCCTGCCAGTTGTAATACATCAGATTTTGTCAACGGGGGTGAAGATTTGATGGATTATTGCACAGCTGGAAGTGAAGGAGACAGGGGTTCTGTCACGAAACTGGGCAGTTTTATAAACTGGAATGCTGAATTTGAGGTCACAAATCTGCTTGGCCACATCCTTTGTGGAGTGAGGCATGGCAACAACAGTACTGTAGGTACCAGACAGTAAAATTCAGGGCTTTTGACTATCCAATAACTTGCGAGCAAGAGGGTAATGTATTTTTTTTCCATTACCCAGATCTCCTGGATAGCCCACTTATCAAGATGCATGGGACACTCGTGGCATGAAGCGGCATGGTCTCCATCACAATTAATACAGCGGGAAGGAGGAGGCATGCAATCACCCTCGGAGCATCCGTACCAGAAGTAACATATTTGGCAGTGTTTCTATGACATTTGAGTGTGGTTGTAACATTGACACTGGTAGCAACACATTAGGTCTAGAACGCACGGTCGGACTGTGATGACTTCACAGCCTCCTTCGATCTTTGATGGAAACACTGCTCAACCAAAAGTGAGAAAAAGGGTATGCGTAAGAAAAAAGTGGTATCAACCATTTTCATTACCTGATAGACTGCAGTGATGCCCTGATCCGAGAAGTAAGTTTGGAATCCTCCCTCAGTCAGACCATCAAGCAGCCGAGCGTAAATCACACCCCACAAAAAATTCCGCGTTCAAAGGGCCTTGAAACAAACACTAAAGTTGTGGAGGAGAGAAGCTGTATGCAGGTGTCAGGGTTGAAAACTGCTATTGGCCTTTAAAAGAAAAGTACCATTATATAAACGAGATCAACATTTCACAGGGCCAACGGATGAATCTTAGCAAAGGACAGACCTCCTTCGGTTCCACGAGGAACCGAGGTGCAGCTGGGAGAGTCTTTGAATCTTTAGCCTCATTCTGTTTACATTAAGCAGACACAGACAGAGATGAAGAAGAGTGGCTCACTATATATATATATAATCCTTCTGATAGATGGACCAATTGGCAATTTGGAAAGTCACTGCTCAGGCAGTCACCCCTTTCTGGGCCTGTGCCAGGGGCAGAACCTGTAGACCTGGGACTGGGAGTTACACAGTACCAAGTTACTTGTTAGATGTCAAATGTATGGGCCAGCCTTCGGAGCACACAGGGAGGAAGAAGAAACAGAGGAGCATCAAACACCGAAGTGGAGGAAGGGTACGAGATGGGGAACAGAGAGAGAAGGGAGAGAGAGAGAGAGAGAGAGAGAGAGAGAGAGAGAGAGAGAGAGAGAGAGAGAGAGAACAAAAAGATGAGGGGCTGTTCTGATGCTAGGCTGTTAAAACCTCAGAAGACATTCCCAAAATTGTCCCAGACATATTCCCCAAGGGAGGCGAAAAAGAACAGCAGGAGGATAGACATTCAATATGGAAAGGGAAGAGGTGCTGCACAGGCTGAGACCCTGTGATAGCCAAGCACAAACTCACTAGAGAGTTGTGAGCCCTCTGAGGAGACCTTTACACATGAATCAGATTTTCTTAAAATTCTCCTAATTAAACAAAGTCAACCATTCACCTTCCCTTCCACAATCCTCATATGATCATTCCATTTCATGTCACTTTGCAACATGGTGCCTACATATTTAAACAACATGACTGTCAAGCCATATACCACTAATACTGTATCTGAACATTACAGGTTTGTTCTACCTTTTCATCCACATTAATTTACATTTTTCCATTTTTAGAGCTAGGTGCTATTCATCACACCAACTAGAAATTCTGTCCAAGTCATCTGTATCCTCCTACAGTCACTCAACAATCACACATTTCGTACACCATAGCATAATCAGTTCAGATTGCTGTTCACCTGTTTCCCATACCATTTATGTATGAGCAAAACTGCTTCACTTACTTTTCTTACCACATCACATGACTGCAATGTTACCAGGTGGCACTCAATCTCATTCTGAGTACTAGTCCAAGTTTTGGGTCATCTGTGTATGCTTTACTGCTATGTACACAGTTATCTTTTAAGTAACATGATGTGTTTAGCATCTCACACACAGGATGCTTACTTAGTTCATAGGACCAATACAATACAATACTGTTACATCTTCTGGTAGCTGGATATTGGTGCACATGAAGAAAATGGAGAAATGTAAGAAGCCTGCAGGCCATAGAACCACTTGCAGAAGAGTAACTCACACCAATGACAAGTGAGCAAAATGCAAAAGACAGACTGTGGACAAAACAACAGACCAGGACAAGGACAAACAATTTAGACAACCAGGCACTAAGTGAAGCCTTCACCTCAATGATGAAGTCAAGGCCCAGAGAAGTGGAGGGACAAATGCAAGATGCAACCAAAGAGAGTAACCAGGTGACAAGCAAGGTAGTTTTCAAGCAGAGATAGATTTGAAAATATCACGCACGAGCACTGAACTGACCAGCTGTGCAGTGGGTAGCCACCTATATATCAGCTGTGTAGCATGCTATTGGCTACCATATTCATGTGGCCCAAGATGGCGGTGCTTTCACCATCTGAGCACAGCACTAAATGGCCAGAGTGCTCCCTAACATTCACAAAGTCCTCCTCCTCTAAAGGTGAGAAGGTGAAGAAGAAAACAAATACATAGGGAGGATACTGGACTGGAAGATGTAATTACAACTAATGGAATGCAGAGCCAGGTTAATAGATGGTAGATGGACCAAGTAAGTTGTTTGCAGGATTCCAAGAGAACGAAAAATTAAGACAACGACCAAACAAAAGTAAGTAAATCTTACAAGAAAACATGCAGTATTAACACGGATGGCATACAACTGAAGATATAAGACAGAAAAGTCTAGTGGTCAGCCTTTCTCCATCAGTGGATGTCTAATGAATGATGACTACAGACGATATTCAAAATTGTCAAGCCTATTACCAAAGGCCTGTACCTATCAGGTCATCTAGTGAATGAAATGGAGTATATAAATTTGTCCTTTAAGTTAATGTATGTCGAGACGACTTTTACTAGACGGTTTACTAACAGCTTCTTAAAAGGGACGTTAAACTTTTTAGAATATGGAGTCCTTGTTTACTGCCGCCAGTTTATATCAGAGCCCCTTCATTACTGTGGTTTTTACGTTAAACACGAGTATAAATATATAGATGAAAGTATGTAAAATAGAATTCTTATCTACAATTATTCTCATGGCAATGCAAATTCTTCAATGATAGAGGTAACACTACCGGGGAAGCAATATCTGTTTAGTATCTCCCTATACACTTTTTATCTGTCACTTCAATGGCAAGGAGATGATACCAATATGAATAATAAATTGGATTCCACCTTCAAATGTGTCATCATTGCACATCACACACTGCAATACATGAGAAAACTTTACAATTAATTCTACAAAATTACTTTAAATTTCAATTAAAGCATTGTTGGTAGAAATTTCCATTATATTTTTCATGCACGATGGGGCATTTCACATAGATTTTTCAGTGACAAACTAAAAATTACTGTTTTTTTTACCTTATGTCACTTTTCTTGCTGGGGTGCCATTCATTTCAATTAAAATAACTAGTCTTATTTGTGACTAGTGTAGGTAACTATCCCATGACACAAACAGTGAACAGTGATTTGTGCTTGACAAATAAAATTCATCCAATACTTCATGCCATCACTGAACTAAACTACTAGTATGACTTAACTTCCTACATTGTTATTCGTAGGACAATTGTGTACCAGAAATGCTATCCTAATGCTCAAACATTAAAGACAACTTTACTACTCCAGAAGATAGTAAGATGCAACCAAAACAAGTTTCACAAGCAATATTTGAATAAAAGTAACATGAGCATCACAAACATACAGGTCAAATATGAGGACTGTAGATATATCCAAATATTTAAGATTTTTTTCAAGTGAAGTGCTTGGCAAGAAGACAATATACGTACATCTATTTATTTATTATATGAAGGTTTATATTTTCCACTGAATCTTAAGCCTCTAGTACATACCATCTGCTTTAGGTTCTGTCTTCTTTTCCCCTTTCACATCCTTATTTTCAGTTTTAGATTCCTGCTTCTTTTCTACCTTTTTGTCTCCATTTCCATCTGATTTCTTCTCAGATTTATCAGCTTTTGAGGGCTTCGTCTTTTCAGCCTTTGAATCTACTTTCTCTTCACCTTTCTTCTCAGTCTTATTTTCATTTTTTTCACTCTTGGGGCCAGCTTTTGTTTCTGGCTCAATTTTTTGGTTAGCCTTTTTATCTCCTTTACCTTCATTAGTTTTATCTGGTTTTGTGTCCACCTTTTTTTCTGCCTTTGCCCCAGTTTTCTTGTCTTGTTTCACATCTGCCTTGTTCTCTGATTTTTTTTCACTTTTGGCATCTTGTTTTTTTCCTTCTGATGTACTCAACTCTTTACCTTTATTAGAATCACTTTTCTTTGGGGCTGTATCTTCAGTACTATCAACTTCCTTGTCTTTATCTGATGTTTCAGTACCTTTCTTATTCTTCTTTTTCTTTGACTTAGTTGGTGTGTCTGGAGAGACCACTGTCTGCGGCTCCACAGTGAATGGTGTCAATATGAGCTCAACAGAACCCTCATCCCTAAAACAGAGAAAGACACTGAATTAAAAGAACAAAGCAGGATTAAAAATACATTATACAATTCAAAAATGTCTTACATATTAGCTCACTATTTCCAAATTAATGGTTTTTCTAGGGACAACTAATATTATGACACATGGAGTTTTACCTGTTGAAATGTTAAAATAAGATAAATGTTTGGATGATAAACTCTCCAACTAAATTTTGCAAATAAAAATTACGTACTTTATCTTATTTTTTCCTTTCTCATTAGATTTCTCATCAACTGCAACTTTGTCTTCTTTTCCCTTGTCAGTTTTTTCATCTCCACCTTCATTATTGGTCTCTGAAGTCTTATTTTTCTTCTTCTTCTTGCTTGGTGTTCCAATTTCTTCTTTAATGAAAGCTGAAACAGTTCAACATAACAGAAAACTTGGAAAAATACAAATATGCTAACAAGCTATAGAAAGTCTAAAAGAAATAGTAACAGTAATAGTTTACACTTTATTTGTACAATAGTTGTCTAAACCTTAGCGTAAAATGCAAAAGAAATGAGATTTGCTGTAAAGAAAAAGCACTGTCCACGAAATGTTCTTAGGTTACATTTTGTCTCCACTTTTTAACTTTATGTTTGGCATCAAGTACTTCGATTTGTGCACTGACAGATCACAGCAGTTGTATCTAATGGCATATAACCAGCGAAGAACAAATAAATGTCAGTGCAACATTTAGAAGACTTGTATAGAAATTTGGAAGAATAAATTAAACAGTTACTTTTGTGATATAAATGGGTATACACAAAATTTTTGCTCTCCTACTTCAGATAATGTATCATTTAATTTGTTCAATAGTCAGATTAACATTTCGACGCAAGAATTTTTACTTTATATAAAATGGGAAAATATTGTCTGGTAGATACAATGCTTACATGCAAAAGTATTTTTAGATTTTAATTAATGCGCTTCTGTGGTTTAAAATAGGAATTTAACTAAGAATTTTGTGACCTCAGTGCTAATTATCTTTTAACACAGAGAAATGGAATCAATGATTAGTCTGTTGTTCTGACATGCTCAGAGCTCATTCAATAATTTACTGAAAATAACTTCTGGTGGCTACAGTTAAAACAAGTACTTTTTTTGCCCACAATTTATCTAGTGTCTCATCAAGAAAGGGTGTTTCAAATTAGGATGGATAAAAGTTGTTTAGACTGGTCTGACTGCAGTGGAAATGATCAACACTTTAAAAGTAACGGACTATGAAGTGAAATTAAAGAAGCTGAACAGTGCCACTTCTACAGCATACTGAAAAAAAATTAATATTCTTTTCATTTACAGAAAGTCACAAAGTCTAATCTCAAGCTTCTAAAATTTATATAATTGCTGATTATACTTGGGAATTTCAAACTTGTTCAACTTTTTCATAATTAAGTACAAGCAGCTATTTCTCATTTAATTTGTCAAAATGGTAACAAATCCCAATAACTCTGTAAAACTTTAAGTGATACTGTGAGGAATTACTAAACAACTTATTTACTTCATTTTTATTTACTAAGTGACGAAGACACAAATGTTATCCAACCAGACTTGACTTAAGAAGTAATAGAATGTTACCAGCAGTTTACAAAAAGTAATTACAATACAAGATTACAGGTAATTAGTTCTGAGTTGTCGGCAACTACTACATGATGAACTAGTTAAGTGAAAAATACAAGTTGATTTGCATCCTCTGCAATCATCAATTTGTGTGATCAATCAATATTTAATAGAAGCCTATGATACAATGATATGAAAAATATTGACTGGCAGGGATTCAACTTCAAGCTCACAATATTAATTTTGTGCGTCTGTTGAATTCTGCACATGGCAATGTTGACAAAACAGTTCTTTATTAACAGTGAGCTAATGTGAAGAGAAACAGAATGATACTAATCGCTATTCAGCTTTCTCATTTACAATGTATGTGGCATCCCTTGACAATATATCTGCCATCTCCTGACAATATATGTGGCATCTTTGCCACAAAAATTACTTAACTTTATGGTTTCTGTGTTTGATTCCTTATCATACTATGAACTTTGAATCAATCACCACATCAGAACAATCACAGAACATCTATTGAACCTTACAACTTCCTCACAATACTATTTACAACACAGACCTCAATGAGATGGATGGTTGGTTAGCTGGATGGATGGTTGGTTTGTTTAAAAGGGGAGGAAGTGACCAAACTGCTAGGTCATCGGTCCCTAGTTCCGAATTAAACAATGCCACAAGGCTGAGAATAAAACAAATGAGACTTACAACACAAAACGGAATGAAAGGAAAAACCACAAGAACAACAGAAGGGCAACAAACACTTAAATGGATGAAAGGGGAAAAGAAAACCACAGAAACACAAGAAACAGGTAGATGAGATTAAAATGACAAAGTAGATTACCATGGCTGGACGTCCATGAGAATAAAAAGAAGAAACCAGCTTCTATGAAACACATTAAAACTTCCACCATAAAAGCACTAGGTTGGAGGACACACAGGGACAAAGGACATGCGCCAAAACTAAGATTAAATGATAAAACCCACCCTCGCAAATAAAACATAAAACTAAATCAACCAATGAGGCAATTTCAGATACAATTAGTGATAATGAGTCCGGAAACCCAAGATTTTGTTGCAGTGCAGTCAAAGTGGGACAGTGCACCAAAATATGGGCCACTGTCAACCAGACGTCACACTTGACACTGAGGCGGGTCTTCACAGCGCAGGATGTGGCCGTGGGTCACCCAAGCGTGGCCAATGCAGAGCCAGCAGAGAACCACAGAGTCCCCATGAGAGACCCGCATCAAGGACTTCCACACATTTGTGGTAGTCTCCTTAATGGCACGCAGTTTGTTGTGCATACTGAGACTATGCCATTCTGTCTCCAAAAGCCAAAAAAACCTTGTGGCATAGAAACAAACACAGGTCAGTTACTGGAGAGCCAATCTCCAAAGGTTTCGTGTAGCCTGTTTGGCCAGCCTGTCGGCAAGTTCGTTGCCTGGGATTCTGATGTGACCTGGGAACCAGATGAGCACCACTGAATGACTGGACCATTCCAGGTCATAGATGGACTCATGGATGGTCACTACCAAAGGATGACAAAGGTAGCACTGGTTGATAGCTTGTAGGCTGCTGAAGGAGTCAGTACACAGAAGAAATGACTCCCCAGGGCACGAACGGATGTGCTGAAGAGCACGAGATATAGCCACCAGCTATGCAGTGAAACCACTGCAGCCATTGGGCAAGCAATGCTGTTCAATATGTCCTCCATGGACACATGCGAAGTCAATGAGACCATCAGCCATTGAGTGGTCGGTGTAAACCACTTCATGGCCTGAGTACATGTCAAGAATCGAGAGGAAGTGGCAACAGAGCTGCGGGGGTTAACTGAGTCCTTAGGGCCATGTGAAAGGTCCTTGCGAAGCCACAGCCTAGGTGTACACCATGGAGGTGTAAGTGAATAGACCTCAACTATAGGTAGTAAAGGCAAAGACTCAAATTCGGATAGAAAGGATCAGACACGAACTGCAATTGTAAGTCTTGACCTGGGCCACTGATGTGGGAGATGAACCATGGTAGGTGGGAAAAGGAGACAGTAATTCTGATTCGCAGGAGAACTACGAACGTGTGCAACGTAACTGGTGAGCAGTTGTGCACGCTTAACCTTCAATGGAGGGACTCCAGCCTCCACCAAGATGCTGGTCACCACACTCATCCTAAAAGCTCCCATCACTAGTCAAACGCCGCAAGGGGGCACTGGATCGAGTAAATGCAACTCTTAGGGTGCCGCCGACTCATAAACTAGACTCCCATATTCAAGGCAGGATTCAACAAGAGCTCTGTAAAGTTGCAGCAGTGTAGAGAGATCTGCACCCTGGTTGGTGTTGCTCAGGCAGCAGAGGGCACTGAGGTGCTGCCACCACTTCTGCTTAAGCTGAAGAAGGTGAGCAAGCCAAGTCAATACGGCATCGAAAACCAGTCCTAAGAATCAATGTGTATCCACTACAGTGAGTGGATCATCATGAAGGTAAAGTTCTGGTTCCGGATGAACAGTACGATGCCAACACATGTGCATAACACACGATTTTGTGGCCGAAAACTGGAAACCGTGGGCCAGAGCCCTTGACTGCGCCTTGGGAATGGCTCCCTGTAGGTGCCGCTCAGTAACAACGGTACCAGTGGAGCAGTATGAAATGCAGAAGTAGTCTGCATACAGAGAAAATGAGATGGACAGCCCTACAGCTGCTGCTAGACCTTTAACTATAGCTGGAGATACAATAAATATAGAACCCTGTGGGACCCTGTTCTCCTGGATATGTTGGGAACTATGGGAGGTACCAACTTGGAAATGGATAGCATGAAGTACAGCAAGTTTTGGATAAAAATCGGGAGCATGCCTTCGAGACCCCACCGTACAATGTGGCAAGGATATGATGTCACCAGGTGATCTCATATGCTTTTCGTAAATAAAAAAAAAAGACGGCAAGAATGTGTTGACATCCGGAAAAGGCTGTTCGGATTGCAGACTTGGGGGACACAAGATTGTCAGCGGTAGAGCGACACTGGCGGAAACCGCCCTGGCACGGAGCCAGTAGGCCACATGACTCCAGGACCCAACCCACCCGCCGATGCACCATACATTCCAGCAGCTTACAAAGAACACTGGTGAGGCTGATGGCTATGCACATCAAGTGGGTTTTTACCAGATTTGAACACCAGAATGATGGTGCTCTCTCGCCGTTTCGATGGAAAGACATAATCACAACAGAGCCAGTTGAAGATGATGAGAAGATGTCGCTTGTAGTCAGACAAGAGATGGTTCATCCTCTGACTGTGGATTCGATCCAGCCCAGGACCTGTGTCGGGGCAATGTGCAAGGGTGCTGAGGAGCTCCCACTCTGTAAAAGGGGGCATTAAAGGGTTCACTGTGGCGTGTAATGAACGAGAAGACTTTCCTTTCCATCCACCATTTAAGGGTGCGAAAGTCTGGGGGTACTTCCTCAACACAGAGGCTCGAACATAGTGCTCATCAAAGTGCTCGGCAATTGCGTTTGTGTCTGTAGATAACATGCCATTTATGTTAATGCCAGAGACACCTGTTGAGGTTTGGTACACAAAAACACGTCTGATCTTCATCCAGACTTGGGAAGGTGACGTATGGCACCTAATGGCCGAGACGTCTCTCCCCCAACACTCCTGTTCCCATCTTTCTATAAGCTGGCAAACACAGGCACGGAGCCATTTAAAGGCTATTAGGTGGTCTAAGGAATGGTGCTGCTTATGTTGCTGTAGAGATCACTGATGCTCTAATTGCCTCAGCAAATTCCGGCATTGACCAAGGCACTGACCTTTGTCGAGGGCACCCTACAGAACGAGGGATCATGTTTTCCGCTGCAGAAACAATCATTGTAGTGACCTGCTCAACCACAACATGGATGGCACCATGTGGGGGAGATTCAATGGTGACAGTAGAGGTGAAGGCTTCCCAGTCTGCCTGGTTGAAAGCCCATCTGGGTATGTGTCTGTGGGCATGATGCTGGGGGGAGTGAAAGGAAGATGGGGAAGTGGTCACTACCACACAGGTCGTCATGTGCTGTCCAGTGGACAGATGGGAGAAGTCCTGGGCTGCAGAGGCTGAGTAAGTGCCATGAGCCACACTGAAATGTGTGGGGCCTCCAGTATGCAAGAGGCAGAGGTCGAGGTCGAGGTCGAGTTGAGGCAGGAAAGTTTCGACATTTCTACAATGGCCAGTAAGCACGATGCCACCCCACAAGGGGTTATGGACTTTAAAACCTCCCAAAAGTAGGAAGGGTTTAGGAAGTTGTTGAATCCGTGCAGCCAATGTGTTCAGGGGTACTGCACCATCTGGAGGAAGATATATGTTACAGACAGTTATTTCCTTTGTCGTCCTTATCCTGACAGCCACAGCTTCAAGAGTGGTGTGAAGAGGCACAGGTTCACTGGCACAGGACATTGTCACAACCTCCACCTGACTCGCTATTATAGCCACTGCTGTTCTTGTAATATCCCCTATGGCTGCGGAGGGCAGGGGCCCGCCGCATTGCCAGGAACCAGGTTTCCTGGAGGGCAATGCAGAAAGCAGGTGTAAAGCGTACGAGTTGCTGTAAGTAGCTCAGGCGGTGGTGGAAAAAAGTGCCACAATTCCGCTGGTGGATGACATGCTCTTGAGATTGGGTAGGCATGAAACACTCAATGAGGCTGTTTACACCTCAAGGTCACCTGCTGCCACTGGATAAGTAACTGTGTGGTCAACATCCATTGTGCCTGAGGGCCCAGAGAGATCTAGGTCCTCAGCAGACACTAGAATCTCCACTTCATCCTCCGACACACAACTTGTAGGTGCCAGTGGTATGGGTGCCACCGCAATGTCTAGGTTTTAGGGGGTGGTCTTTTTTTTTTTGTTCTCTCTTGCTGCACCTTTGGCTGTTCTGGCCGGGAGGGTTTCACTGAGTCAGTCTCAGGGTCTGAAGAGGACCGTGAAGCCCTACGACCAGGTAACTGTGGTTGCTTCATCCACTGGCAGGTTTCTGCTTTGCCACTGGTAGGAACGTGGTAAGGGAGTGACCCAAGGGACCCCTTTCTAGTGAGAGGAACCTAAGAAGATGCACGCTTATCCGGTTGAGAAGTGGGGACTAAGAAGTGGGAACTAATGTCTCCGAAGGTTGGAGGGGGAGGGGGGTGTTGCTCCCGAAGTAGGTGGTGGAGGAGCAACAGGGAGGGAAGTGCCCCCCCCCCCCTCCCCGCCTCCCCCACCATCAACGGGGCAGTTGGAGTCTGACGACTCAGAGCCAACTGTATGCGGTGAAACGGAAGGTGCTAGAACAGTTCTCGCAGTGGCAGCATAAGTGGATGTCATACGCACAGACTGTAGCTTCTCACATTTTCGCTTAGCCTTAGTGCAGGTAAGTCGGTTCAGGGTCTGGTATTCCACGATTTTCCTCTCTTTCTTTAAGATCCTGCAGCCTGGAGAGCAAGGTCAATGCTCCTCTCTGCAGTTGACACAGATGGGAGCTGGGGCACGTGGATTATTGGGATGTGATTGAAGTCCCCACTCTCGACACGTGACACTGGAAGTACAGTGGCAAGACATATGGCCGAACTTTGAGAACTTAAAGCACCACATCGGGGCAGGGATATATGGCTTGACATCACAGCGGTAGACCATCAACTTGACCTTTTTGGGTAATGTGTCACCCTTGAAGGCCAAGATGAAGGCACCACTGGCAACCTGATTATCCCTTGGACCCTGATGGATGCACCTGGACCATATTTACGCTCTTACAGGTGTGATAGTATCAGATACATCCCCAACATGACAAGTGAGTAATGCCCATGACAGGGCAGAGGATGCTGTTTTTTTTTTATCAAGACTGACCCTGACCACATTTTGGACAAGCCCTCCACCTCCCCAAACTTGTCCTCTAAATGCTCCACAAAGAATTGAGACGCCATTGACATGAAAGGTTCCACATCAACTCTTGTACAGATGAGGTAGTGGGATGAATAAGCTTTGTTGCCATCCTTAACCTGGCATTCCTCCCATGGTGTGGCCAGGGAAGTGAATGATCTGGGGTCGTATTTCTTAACAATGAAGTTAGACTTTGACTGCTTAGAGACAGCTGGTGGTGGACCACCAGCAAGAGATGACGTACTACACTTCATGGCTTGTCATCCGCCCTGATGCCACCCACTCTGACCAAGGGCCATTCCTACAGGTGCCATCCAGCTTTAGCATCCTGGCCATTGCTAGGAGTCCCGATGCCCCAGGGGGATGGGCATCTACTCCTGGGCACATGTGGAGAGTTAACGGCACAGGCACCAGCACAGCAGTATGGTCCCTTTAACCCCCACAAACCAACCAACCAACCAACCATCAGCTCAGCGATCCCTGTGCAGTCAGGGGGCTACAACCAACCGGGTACATGGCGGCCCCATCACAACGGACTGGCTACTGTGCTGGATATGAGGTGCAAAGTAGTCCAGAACCATCGTCTGTGCAGAAAACAGCACTGCATAGTGGATGGAGAAAAATGCACCCACGTAGGTATCCTCGCCCAAAGAGACAGAGAATGAGCAGGACTGCAATGCCACAACGAGAGAGTGGGCTAAACATCTCAATGCACAATGAACACGATGCACCATGAAAGGTGCCCTTCCCCAACTGAGCTGCTCTTCGGGAAAATTTTGAAAAATAGAGGTCAAACCCTACAGGGGACCATCACATAAAGGCCAAAATGTGAGAGACTCCTTTTAGTGCCTCTTATGGCAGGCAGGAATACCTTGGGCCTATTCTAACCCCAGGGTCCACAGGTGGCCTCTCAAATGTGAAATTTCAGTACAATGACAGTTGTAAAATACAACTTCACATCCTGCAGCTGCACGTGAGCACGCGCATGCATGTACAACTTTACTTTTGTCCGTCAGACTTTTTTAATTCTTTCCTAACCGACTCATTTCTGGTATTGTCTTTCTACATACTTTTATTTTATTCCTGCACTATCAATATATATTTTTCTTGTTTTCTATGATTCATTTTCACACATCAATATTAGGAGTTTATCCATCTTATAAAATTTTATGTTCGTCTCCATAGGCAAATTGTCAACACAACAGACTATTATGTGGGGGGATTTAGGTTCGATTCTCTGCACTGGTAGGGACTTTTCCTTGATGGGCTGAGTGGGCTGGGGTGCATACAGCCTTGTGATGCCAACTGAGGAGCTAGCTGACAGAGAGGTAGTGGCTCTAGAGTTGGAATGTCTCTCTATATTGCATGCAACGATTAATTATTGAGGATGACATAACAGTCTGTCAACTATCAGATGCTCTTTGGGGCCCAGTTGCATGGTTTTCTTTCCTTTTAATAAAATTTTATTCGTGTTTCCTCCACATTTCAACTTTTAGCAGCCTTTTGATTGGTCCAGGTTTTCTGCTACATTTGTTTATAAGTCACAACCAAAGTAACTAAATGGTTCGCTGGTCCATTATTTGTTGAAAGGGAAAATTCACTTCAGAAAACAGAATTTACAGGGAGAAAAGGTAGTAGGTTGGTATTTACTTTCAGGAGCAAAAAAATTACAAGTACTGCTAACAGACATTTAAAAGTAGGAAAAAACTATATCTAACTTACAGAATTTATAAGAGAAGAAAGAGAGGTTGGAAAAGGGGGAGAAAGGTCTCTCAGACCCCAGGCTGTGAGGAACCTATCTGATGTCAAGATGAGGGAGACAGATGAAGGGGGAGGTTTTGGGGAGACAAAGAGGAGGAGGAGGAGGAGGAGGAGGAGGAGGAGGAGGAGTGGGAAAGGAGACAGGGAATCAGAGAGAGAGAGAGAGAGAGAGAGAGAGAGAGAGAGAGAGAGAGAGAGACTGTATACTGCAAGTACATCCTCAACACTAACACATCTGAGTAGCTTTGTAACTTACCAGCAGAGGCTTCAATGTCATCTTTCTTGCGGTTCTTCTTATCTTTACGTGAATATGCTTGTTCCCATTCACCTAGAACAAAGCAGCCATGAGATTATATACATAATAACTGTCCAACAAATATCCCAAAAGTTTATCACCAGCAACATGAGTGAGGACTATCATTAAGCAATCACATTGTGATTATACATTCTGCATAGCATTTAACATTAATTAAGAAACTGTTCTGTGTGTACTACAACAAACAATTGGTACATTACATAGTGTATTGCTACTTTTTAAGTAGAAAAGTAAGTACAGTAACCTAGTATCCTCTTGAATTTACACATAATTTAAGAGGTCTTGCATATGAAAAGTCATTATGTAACCCACCTTCTTCTTTAATAATAGATGTTTCAGAACAGTTGATAACAAAACTTTTATTTACTTATTTATTGTGAATTATTTTTCTTTCAGTAGTAACATAGGAAATACTGTGCTTTGATGCTAGTTAAATGAACCATTAGCCAAGTACATCATCATTTATGCATATACCTGTCACAGAAACCATCTGGTCACATACTGAAACAGTTAAGATGTTCTATGAAAATTCCACTTCTACTTTGACTGTCACATGCATCCGCACCTTTTTGTATTTGACTTTGTATTTCAGATGTTCTATATATTACATTTATTGGTCAATGTTCTGATAAGAATGTTTTCTGATGCAAAGCAGGCTTTGTTCACTGTCTTAGTGAAACTAATGCTAGGATCAACATCTATCATCTCAGAACTGGTAATAATAAAAAGAGTACCTCTAATGTAGTTGCGTGTGTAGAAATAAAAATTTCAGTAATATCTTGATAGAAATCTGCCAAGGACAGTACTTCTACTTATGGCATGTTTGATTAGAAAAATGCATTGATGATGACCGGTATCAGTCGAAATCGATTTGCAAGATAGATAAATTAGTTTCTGTGACTGGTTGCTACAGTCTTTATAATTTTATATCGTAATGTCACCTGCCACATTACCTTCTTAGTCGTTAAGAGTAAATCCGCTGCTTGTATGAATTGGACTCTCTTCAGAAATTTGAATTTTCAATAGAAGATTCACTGAATTCGGTATACGAAGATGAACCCCACTCGGACCAAGACACACTTTTGCAAGATTATGAGGACCTGTTCACCCTGGAACTTGGTTCTGAAAAGAATTTTAAGGTGCACATTGCACTGAAACATTGCCTTGGTTCTTTCGAGTCCACGCCATTCTGTTAGCTCTCAGAGACAAAGTAAAGGAAGAATTGGATTGCCTAACTGCAATTGGAGTTCTAGAACCTATTCCTTCTAGTCAATGGGCCACCCTATTAGTCAGTGTGAAAGCCATTGGGGAAGATCCACCTGTGCGGTGATTTTAGAGTAAATGTCAACAAATCAGAGATTGTGACATATTCTATTCCTAAGCCGGAAGAATTACTGTCAAAATTAAAAGGTGGAAACTACTTCTTTTAAATACCTAGTGGATGGATACCTCCAAGTTCCCCTTGATGCAGAATCTCAACAGTTTCTTAACCTTAACATGCCGCATGGGCTTTATCATTTGAAACACCACATCATTACCAGCTTAGGCATTAATCCACTGGATATACATGTCAAAGCCGTAAACAAACTTCCAATACCAAAAACGCTTAAGCACCTTCGATCCTTTCTTGGGAAGATATCAGATTACTGAACACAGTTACCTACAGCAGCAACTGGAACTGCCCGCTTGCCCAGTTATTAAAAATAAATAAATAAATAAAAAATTAAAAGGGGGGGGGGGGTGCCTTTCCACTGGGCACCAGCTTGCGAGTGTGCCTTCCACAGGTTGAAATTCTAGTTGTTGATGGCCACATGCTTCACAGATTTTGATCCAACAAAGCAGATAGTTACTGCAATGGAGGCATCTGATACAGGTGTTGCGGTAGTCCAGGCTTGCAGGGAGGTGGATGGCTCTGAGCACCCTGTGTCTTATGCATTGAAAATATTGACTGACATGCAGATTTTCAAATAGAAAATTAAGCACTGGCCATCATCTTCATGTTAAAGAAATTCCATGTTTTTGTTTATAGTACAAAGTTTCACCTCATCACAGACCTTAAACTACTGATCTCTCTATTCAATCCAGCACCAAAGATTCCAAAACACACTGCTCACTGCCTCCAGCATTGGGCTTTACTTTGAGTGCACTACCAGGAAGAGATTCACTTCTGCAACACAACTGAGCATGCCATCACTGTTGCCCTCTACCACCTTCCAAGGGGACCCAATCCAGAGCTTGACAAAGAAGAAATTCTGTGTTTTCACACCGATGAAGAAGCAGAATTTGCCATAGATTCTTTTCTCATTACCAGACCACAGGTAACAGATGGAACCAGTGACAACAAGGTACTCCAACAAGTCTGGAGTCACATACTTCATGGATGGTCCTAATGACAACTTCCCAAGACTTCCGTGGCACTCTGTCAGTTCTTTAATGCCCAAGATCAGCTTTTGTTGATCAACTGATTAATTCTACTCATTTCCGATGAGGGACATCTCCAAGTAGTAATTCTTTATTCTTTACTCCAGCATGTCCTGTAACTATTGCACCAAGATCAATTTGGGGGGTGGGGGGTATCTTTAACTAAGCTCCTGGCTCGCAGGTTCACTTACTGGCCGGGCATGAACCAAGAGATTGAACGACTCACCTGAATGTTTCCATCCTGCCGAAGCCAGCAGGCAGCCCCATGACATTCATTTGCTTCTTGGCATTGGGAGTGGGTACACATTGATTTTGCCAAGCCCCTGTTTAACACTGTGTTGCTGATAGTGGTTGATGCTTACTCCAGATTTCCATAAATTGTCCGATGCAATGCCAAATCAACCACCAACACCATCACAGGCTTAAAATTTCTTTTTGATTGAATGTCTGCCAGAAGTGCTCTTAACTGACAAGGGTCCACAATTATGTAATGAGAAATTTCGAGCTTCCTGTGCCCAGCATGGCATTCACCACATTCAGTGCCCCTCTTCCACCCATAATCTAATGGAGAAGCCAAGAGGATGGTCCACATTTTCAAAACTCGGATGAAGAAATACCTCCGAGCAGTTACAGGTCCAAACCCATGGGAGACTAAAATCCAGCAGAACTACTTTTCCATGGATGGCAGACCTGGACCCTTTTGGGCCCACTCATGTCGAAGCCGTGGCCAGCACCACCACTACCTATTTCGAAGGAACCTTGGTATGGGTGAAATGATTTGGCTGGCAACCAGCCTGGATTCTGGGAACAATCATTCCGCACCAGGGCCAGAAGGTCTTCTGTGAGCAGCGTCTGAAGCATCTGAACCGGCAGGTTCCGCGGCATGTAAACCAAATTTGTCTCTCACTAGTTTACCAACAACTTTTTCCGCCCCCCCCTCCACACCATTGTTGCCAGTCCCCTAGTTCCCAAGCCGCCCAGCCAGTGTAACACCAGACTTCTACATGCCTTTTGTCCACAGCCAGCTGACCAACACCACACCCCAACAGAGATTTACCCCAGACATCTCCCAGCCCCAGAGGCTACACTTCCCAGGCTACGAGATGTCACCCAGTCACCAACCACGAGTAATTCCGGATGAATGTGAAGACATGCAGCTGGTTCCTCCTGTTCCACTGCTGATGTCCACACCATACAACTTTCATCTCCAACCAGGGCTTTTTCATCCATATGCTCCTATGCCCCAAGTCGCTAACGATGCTGAGGGCCCTCAGGCGGACCCCATGGATGTGTCATTTATTCACAGCAGATGCTTCCTAAGGGGAAAGGGGTGTAGCATCCACCGCTATTAAATCTCCTCACCAAACAGCAGCACACTGTTACACATGGCTGACAAATGCACCATTGGCCGCACTTCTCCTTGCACAGCCCACTGCTAGCATTGCATGCCGCCTTCGCACACTTCAAACCACAGCAATTGGCCACCCATAACACTCAGCAACTGTCTGTCCAGAATATACAGTGACCCCAGCCACCAGCTCTGTTAACTATGAAGCCTTATTTAACACTGCTACTGACAACTATAAGCCAGTCATCATGCTATGTTCTACTCCACAACCAGGAAGTTCTACAATGTAGTGTAACAGCTCTTCAATGTTTACTTGGCTGCTCTCTGGACTCAGAATCTAAATGCTTTACTGGAACTTGGACTACAATATTCACCAGGCTTATTATGTCAATGGACTTGTGATTTTCACCAGAATTCTGCATTTTACTTGCTCTTCCTGGACACTAGTTTAACCACCATCGATTTATATAATTTCCATAAGTATTCATTTACAACTTGGCACTTGCTGACAGTGTTGTATCAATAAACCATAAAATGGTGATATATTTACATGTTATTCCTGGTTATGACACTCTGCAATATTTCAAATAGTTTGAACTCGTTGTTGTGGGCTTCAGCCCATAGACTGGTTTGATGCAGCTCTCCATGCTACTCTATCCTGTGCAAGCTTCTTCATCTCCCAGTACCTACATCCTTCTGAATCTGCTTAGTGTATTCATCTCTTGGTCTCACTCTACAGTTTTTACCCTCCACGCTGCCCTCCAATACTAAATTGGTGATCCCTTGATGCCTCAGAATATGTCCAACCTAGCGATCCCTTCTTCTAGTCAAGTTGTGCCACAAATTTCTCTTTTCCCCAATTCTATTCAATACCTCATTAGTTATGTGATCTACCTATCTAATCTTCACCATTCTTCTGTAGCACCACATTTCGAAAGCTTCTATTCTCTTCTTGTCCAAACTATTTATCGCCCACGTTTCACTTCCATACATGGCCACACTCCATACAAATACTTTTAGGAACGACTTCCTGATGCTTAAATCTATACTCAATGTTAACAAATTTCTCTTCTTCAGAAACGCTTTCCTTGCCATTGCCAGTCTACATTTTATATCCTCTCTTCTCCGACCATCATCAGTTATTTTGCTCCCCAAATAGCAAAATTCCTTTACTACTTTAAGTGCCTCATTTCCTAATCTAATACCCTCAGCATCACCCAATTTAATTCAATTACATTCCATTATCCTCGTTTTGCTTTTGTCGATGTTCATCTTATACCCATCTTTCAAGACACTGTCCATTCCGTTCAGCTACTCTTCCAGGTCCTTTCCTGTCTCTAACAGAATTACAATGTCACCAGCGAACCTCGAAGTTTTTATTTCTTCTCCATGGATTTTAATTCCTACTCCGAATTTTTCTTTTGTTTCCTTTACTGATTGCTCAATATACAGATTGAATAACATCGGGGATAGGCTACAACCCTGTCTCACTCCCTTCCCAACCACTGCTTCCCTTTCGTGCCCCTCGACTCATAACTGCCATCTGATTTCTATACAAATTGTAAATAGCCACCTCAACAAGTACAAAATATTTAAAAAAATCTGCCTTTACAACACCATACAAAACTGGATACTCAGCAGTCAGCAGCAGATTTATGTATACAGTGAACTGATTGACGGTCTCATGTCAAACCTAAAGGCCCTAATAGGGTAACCAGAGGTCAATTCATTGTGTAGAGCTAGTTACTTCTCTGCAGGTATACAAAGATTAGTTCTAGTAACAGAACATTATCTGACTCCTTTAAATTTAGAAAATTAATCTAATCTTATGAGTAACAGAGGTCTAAAAGCCTGTTACACGCAGTTTATCAGAGATGCCATTGTTTCATATATCCACTGCTGTACTGTAATTTTGTATTTTTCTTGTTGAACTAATGTGAATAGGAGCATCTTAATACGGGGCAAATGGTCATGAAATTGATAATACAATATAGAAATTTAAAAACATACTTGCAGCAACCTTGGATTATACTGAATCTTACTGGAGTGGCAAGTGACAAGAATACCAGTAAGTCTGCCACATTTTGGAAGTGGATATCATTGTGTAGCCACTGAAGTTTTGATAAGCAAGGATCCTTTTATTATTTTTTGGCTATTTCACTAAATTTATCCTTAATATATTTGAGAAAGTAATGGTGTTGTTGCTACAAAGGCATCCCCACGAGTTCTAGTACATTTTAGGTATTGAGTGAGTCTGTGAACTATTTTACTGTGCTTGTTGCTCACCCTTTGGCGTGGTCAGGAGTGGGAACACATTCCTTCATTAAAGAATATTTTTCTATTCACTGAGACAAGTGAGTCATTACAGCCATTGTTTTAGGCCAATTTGAGTCATTTCATTTGCAAAACATCTGTTCTGATGCCATCTGTTTCACAAAGGGTTCTCCCCAGAGTCACCACATAACTGCAGCAAAGGTCATCTGCCACGATAGCCATTTCCAAGAGTTCTGGCACCCTCTGGAGACAGGCGTCTACTCCTAAGTGTGCATGGGGAATTAACAGCTTTCAATTACAAGTTATATGCTGCGTTTTGGGGGAACTTCAGTGAGATGGTACAAGATGAACCACCACAACTGACTGGATACAGCATAGGTTCTAACAGCACTTCTGTGTGTTTAGTTATTAGGTGTTATTAGGTAAGTTGGTACTATCTAGGTGTGCTTTGCCAACTGATCCCACTGCAGGGGGGGGAAAAAAAAAAAATAAATAAATAAATAAATAAATAAATAAATAAATAAATAAATAAATAAATTTTAGACAAATGGAGATCAGATCCAAAAGGGAACTTAAACTTGCTTCAGCTTAGAACGTAGAGCTCTGTGCTCACCACACATATATCCACAAAAGAATCAAACCTCTATCAGCATGTGAAGAGGGGCATTTTACACAAAATACAAGAGGCAACTGAGCTGAACAGTTGCATTCTATAAGCCCTTACTTTTTCAGATTTCAATAATATTGTAGGTGATGATACAATTTCTAAAAAAGGTGGTTTTTTGGTAGTGATTGCCTCTATCGATCTGTAATAGGAATAGTGAGATAGCACAAACTTAGGGATTCAGTGAATACTTTTAACTAAATTATTACCTTCATCAAAATCCAATGGTTTTTCCACAGATTTTTTCAGTTTGGCAAGATTTTTTTCATTCTTCTTGTTTTTTATCTCTTCGACTTTATTTTCTTTTCCCTTATTAGTTACCTTCTTTGCTGTTATATTACTGTCATTCTTAGCTACAATTTTGTTTGTCTCTTTTTCCTTTAATTTCTGCAAATTCTCTGTTTCATTTTCCCTCTCTTTCTGAATGAGCTTCTGTTCCTTGATGGTTATCCTATTAACATTTTCTTTCAGAGAAGGTTCACTTTTGTTTGACTTTGCCTGTCTTTCTGCTTTCAACAATTTTTCTGACTCTGCCTTATTGTCTTTTGGTTGCTTTGGCACTTTAACAGTTTTACCCAATTCTGATTTTTGTTTACTTTCGATTGGCTCTTCATTCAAAACTGTTGCTGGCCCATTTGGTTGTGATTTCTGAAACAAAGCAAATTACATGACTCTATAAAATGTAGCACTCTGAAAATATTATACTACAATCACAACCAACAAATTGTAACCACACAAATTACACAAAATAAATTAGCACTAAATGAATGTCCAGTTGCTCATGCATTATAATAGTGTACAGCATGTGTATTTTATGCTGCTAAAACTGTTATGCAGCTTCCTAGTGCAAATTAGGAACCTCTAGATGGCAACTACACTCAGAAGTGTAGTTGCCCCAAAATATAATACACAGCTGCTGACTGTAAGAGACAGCATTTTTGTAGGCTGGTAAATGGATGTACTCCACATGCCATATGACCGACACTGACCATCAGCATGATAGTAAAGTGCAGGATGAGCAATAAAAATTAACAAGAATACGGAACACACAGATGATCGAAAAAGATTACCTGGAGTGAGGAGGCAGTACAGATTGGTATATGCACATGCCAGGGTAAGAGCACTCAGGAAAACATGAGGTAATGAATCCTGATTACTAACATGACATCATTTAGGCATGTGGTGGAGATGTGCACCTACAGCACCCAGAAGGTTACCTGCACCTTTAGCAACACTGTGTCCCTAGTCACTGTTTCCAAATTGGACTGGAACAGTTTGACGAGCACCCTAAAGACCTGAAGGTAATAGTGTGCAGCCATCTGATCAAATGACTTCATTCCTATAAAGCAAGATGTACGAACTATAAATTGTGAACAGTCCATTGAGTGATGATGGTTGGTTGGTTTGGGGTATAAAGGGACCAAACTACGGGGTCATCAGTCCCTGTTCCCTGACACAAGTTAGGCTCAAGGTACATAAACATCCAACACTGCACCTAAAAAGAAAACAAATGGAATGAATGAAAAACAGAGGAAACATACACCACAAGAAAAAGGAGAAGTGGGTATTAAAACCATAGAGAAGATGGTCTGGGCTGGCTGATCACAACAACAAAAAGAGGGTGACCCAGCCACTCTGTAACACATTAAAATGTCCACCCCAAAAAGACAAGGCAGGATGAACACATGTAGGGAAAAGACGGCCACCAGAACAAACAATTGCAAAGAAAGTGCGACAGAGTTAAAATGGAGGGCGGTGGCGGCCGCAGAGAAGGCTAAATGTCCACCCTTAGATGGTACAATAAAAAAAAAACCCTCACAAATAAAACATAAATCTAAATCTGCTGTTGAGGCATTGTTGCCCAACACTGAAAGCATGTTGTTAAGAAGGTTAAAACTCTGCCACAGAGTGGCTAAAAATGGGCAATCAAGCAAGATGTGGACGACAGTCATATGTGAGACACAGTGACATCGAGGTGGGTCCTCATGATGGAGAAGGTAGCCATGTATCATCCACGTATGGCCAATGCGGAACTGGCAGAGAACCACAGAGTCCCTGTGAGAGGCCCACATGGAGATCTTCCACACGTTCGTAAACTACTTAATAGCATGCAGTTTGTTGTGCGTACTGAGATTATGCCATTCCGTCTCACAAAGCTGAAAAACCTTGCGCCATAATAATCATCGCAAGTCATTTACAGGGATGCTGATCTCCAGAAGTGGTTTCCGTGTAGCCTGTTTGGCCAGCCTGTTGGCAAGTTCATTTATTGGGATTCTGATGTGGCCTGGGGTCGACACAAACGCTACGGAACAACTGGACCGTTTCAGCACACAGATGGACTCCTGGATGGTCGCCACCAAAGGATGGTGATGGTAGTAACAGCTGTTGGGGTCTGGTACCCAAAAACATGTCTGATCTTCATTCAGACTTGGAAGGTGATGTATGTCACCCAATGGTCAAGACTCTCTCTCTCCCAGCACTCCTGTTTCCGTCTTTTTATAAGCTGGCGAATGCGGGCAGGGGGCCGTTTAAAAGTTATTAGGTGCTAGGGAAGGATGCCGCTTATGTTGCTGTAGAGCTCACCAACACTCTTTAATGGCCTCAATGATTTCTGGTGACCACCAAGGTACTGATTTTTGCAAGGGGCACCCTAAAGAACAAGGGATTGTGTTTTCCCCCACAGAAATGATCGTTCTTATGACCTGATCAACCACCACATTGATGGTACCTTGTGGGGAAGATTCAATGGCGACAGCAGATGTGTAAGCTTCCCAGTCTGCCTTTTTTAAAGCCCTTCTTTGTAGACCTCCAGGGGAATGGAATATGGGGGGTGACAGGAAGACTGGAAAGTGGTCAATACCACACAAGTCATCGTGGGCTCTCCAGTGGACAGATGGGAGAAGTCCTGGGCTGCAGAGGGATAAATCACTGGCTGAGTAAGTGCCATGAGCCACACCGGAATGTGTGGGGGCCCCAGTATTAAGGGGGCAGAGGTCAAGTTGAGACAAGAAAGTTTCGACGTCTCTACATTGGCCAGTAAGCACGATGCCATCCCACAAGGGGGTTTGGGCTTTAAAACCTTCCAAAAGAAGAAAATGGTTTAGGGAGTTGATGAATCAGTGCGGCCAATGTGTTCAGGGGTACTGCACCATCTGGAGGAAGATATATGTTACGGACAGTTATTTCCTGTGTCGTCCTTATCCTGACAGCCACAGCTTCAAGATTGGTTTGAAGGAACATAGGTTTACTGTATACTGAGTTCAGGACATAGACACAAACTCCATCTGACACTCAATTCTAGTCACTAAGTTCTTGTAATATCCCCTATAGCCATGGAAGGCAGGGGTCTGCATTGGCAGGAACCAGGTTTCCTGGAGGGCAATGTAGAAAGCAGGTGTGAAGCTTAACAGTTGCCGTAACTCAGCCAGATGGTGGGAAAAAAAACACAGCAATTCCACTGGAGAACAACATTACCACGAGGCTACGAAGCCATGAAGCATGCAAGAAGGTACGTTACACCTCAGGGTCACCTGCTGCCACCGATTGAGTATTTGTATACATTCCTACTGTGGATGAGGCATCAGTGAGATCCAGCTCCTCGGGGGTCGCCGAGATCTCCATCTCACCCGCAGGTGCAGAATTTGTAGGGAATGGTGGTGTTGGGGTCACAAGAGGGTACTTTTTCTTAGCAGAGTTCTTTGTTTGCTTGCCCTCTCGCTTCTCTTTAGGGCTTGCTGGAGGGCTTCTCCAAAGTAACTTCAGGCTCGGAGGAAGACTCCAGCAGCTTTTGGCTCCTTTAGCCACTGGCGAGTGTTCGCTGTAGCATTAGTGGAGACCTTGGCTTCCACACAAGAGGAGCCAGAGGAGGCTCTTGCTTCTCCAGCTGGGGGGAGGGGCCGGTGACCCCTGCTTTTGGAGGGGCCTTACTGCCAAAATAGGTACTCTGGGAGTTATGGAAGGAGATTTTCCCCCTACCATCAAGGGGCGGATGCATTCCGGAGGCCCGGAGTGCCCGCTGTTTGTGGCACAGAGTGTGGTACAACTGGTACTTGTGATGATGATGGTAATGTAGCTGCAGCGTATGTGGATGTCAACCAAATGGGGTGTAATCGTTCGAATTTACATTTAACCTCTTGGTAAGTCAACCGGTCCAGGGTCTTGTACTCCATGGTAAGAAGGAAGATTAGAGTTTAACATCTGCTCGCCAATGAGGTCATTATTGGCAGAACACAACCTCGAAAGGATGGGGAAAGAAGTTGGCTGTGCCCTTGTAAAAGGAACTTACAGGCATTTGCCTCAAGTGATGTGAAGAATCACACAAAACCTAAATCTGGTTGGCTGGATGGGGATTTGAACCATTGTTCTCTTAAATGGGAACAGTAGAGCAGTCAAGTTCTCTTGCATACAGAATTACAAGTTGATCACTATCTGTAATGTGGCAGAAATAAAATGGTTGATGGACTAATTGAAATGATCTCAGTTAAAGAGCATCCAGAACAATTTTTTTCCCCTATGAGATGCTGCTTATGAAATTATGCTAACACTTCCTCGACAATACTCTGTTGCATAAAGAGAATTTGGCGAGAGCAAAGAAACAGCCTTTATAAAATTTAAAACCTGTTTTCAGAAAAAAAAAAACTATTTGGACTTCCTCCCATAATGCATCTCATAATTTACAGAAAATAATCACAGATAAAAGGATATATTGTTCTGAGTATTTTGTCAAGTTGAAGGAGATCATATGAAAATACATGGAATATTGAGTGAGATTATTAGAAACTCTGCGGAAACTCAGATTTGAGAAAGAAACTGGCTGTGTCCTTTCCACAGAAACCATCCTAGCATTTGCCTTAATTGATTTAAGGAAACAATGGAAAATTGCAAACTGGATGGTCAATGGGGCTTTGAATTACTGTTCTCCAGAATGAGCTACCTCGCTCTGTTTGCATCACATATTTTACATTCCGAGGTGTATTACACTTTCTTTTCAAGTCAGCTATACAGCAACGCATACAATGAATGAAGAGCATTGCAGCAAAACTACTGTATGCAATGCACAGTTATAATATTCAAATCCATCTAGTAGCAGAAAGAGTACACTTACATGATAGTGATGAGACCATGACATATAACAAAAAGGTATCTAACAGATGCTTAATATGCATATAAATCATTCTGTTGACTGATTACCCGAAGTTCAGATCAAGTATAATGAAAAATGTGACACTAATGAGATATTCACAGTTTGTCATTAATAAGTGTTCAAAGTGGATGATGGCAGTGAAGGTGCTGGTAGACAACACAGTATTGAATGCCAGACATCCTACCAATTTCTAAAGAAGAATAAGTGGCAAGCTATGGGGCTCTGCAGCAGTCCACCCAGTGAAGGGCCCTTTTAATCTGACAGTGTTAAAAATAGCAGTGGACGAGGTAACATAGTTACTAGCAGAAAGAATCCATGTGAAGCCCAATGATTCTCTGTCTGTAACATCATGTTGATGGTCATGTAAGGAAACTCTTTCCCAGGGAACTTTCAACCCATTTGATTTACTATGCAGTACAGACAGAATGGCAAGAGGCTGTAGCACAAGGCACTTGTAAGGTTGTGGATTATGTTAGTCACAATGCTAGTTGCAGGCATATCCGGATGCAAAATTAGTCCCTTAGGCAAAGAATTATCCAACTGCACAATTTCTACAATGCCAGGCTTAAGGTCCAGGGCATTGTGAAGCATCATGAAGAAATCCCATTGCTGAAGTGGACCTAAATTTGGGAAGTATAAAACCTATAACATTGGCGTCAAACATCAAGAGTCAGTAAAAAAACACTTTGTAATCTACAGTGCCATCTACAGTCACCTACCCACCCTTTTACCAAAACTAAAACAGTGCACCTGTTTTTTGTATGCTACAGTATTATCAACATACTGTAACTGACAGTAATAATGTTTTGCCATCTTCATTTAAGAAACCAACATGAACTGCACCAAATTTACATGAAGAATTGAGTAAAATACAATGACATCTTGGAAAACACATGCTGAAACCAGAAACTTACGAGGCATTCCTATCAATTGCCTGACCAACAATACAGAATCTTTTGTTAGTCTAGTCTCACACGACTACTGATCTGTTTCAGAAGAGAAATAATGTCATCCTGTATGAGATGGGAAATGTGCCAGGAAGTTGGTAATGATGCCAACTGGCTTCGCAGATGGCAACCATCTATTGTTTGTCAAAGAATATTAAATAAAATTACAGCTTCTAGAGAAGACAATAGCAGTATTGGCATTTCCACCTTCGCGACTACCTACATTGATTACTGTTGCCTCTTTGCTGGCAACAGTTCTACAATCAAGTCATATTGCCCTGTACTCTACTAAGCTTCAGTTTTCACCATAAGTGTGTGGTGACTCACAGAGGCAGGCACATTATAACACACCCCTGGAGCAAATCTTATCTTGCCATGGGTTGTTACCAGACATCCTTCATGAAACCACCAAGTTGGCTAACCATGGGCATGTCTACACCTTTTAGACAACACTGCCATACGCTTGATCAATGGTGATTTTGATTATCTAAGATGCCTTTAATAGTATCCACATTTCTCTTAGCACCTCTGCTGCCAGACCCCATCACCATTCAGCAAAGCAAAATGCTCCAACAATAGTAGACCCATTAGTTCACACCTGGTCCCACCAACCAAGTAACTGTTGGAGGTGAAGCACAAATTTTGATTGAGGCTCACCCATGGCATCTGTTGTCCATCTGCCAGAAGCTGCACCTTCTCTGTCCACATTGTTTCATGTAATAAGTATCACCAACTACACACCAGAACAATTTCTAAATGGTGCACGGTCCCATTTATTAAGATTTCTCACTCAGAATCCACAGCAAGTAAATCTTCAACAACAGATGTGGTACCTTCTTTCTATCAAATGTCCACTGCTCCAGAAGAAATACCTAGGACTGTGACTTGTGTTTCATTTGGCTTATTTGAGATCAGTAGGGTGCATTTTGGATTATGCAATGCTGTAAAGACCTTCCAGCAATGAAACCACGTACAATATTTACTGCTACTACACCTATCATAAGTTCCAAAAGATGTTTAGGAAGGTGCAAAAAGTCATATAATGACAAAATAATGTACAATGTAAAGAATAAAAACATTGCAAAATTTTGGGAGTATTTAAACCAGGCAAAAGATGTGTCTGCTACATGAGGGTAATCCAGAAGAGACAGACTAAAGGCCCATATCCCTGTGGTCATACTTCTCTATAAGATTAATTTGTTGAAGAATGATTAATGATTTAGCCTACTTGAATAAATACATCCTTCTAAGTTCAGGTTCCAAAGTTACAGAGGTACAAAAATTGTACCAATTCTCTTGGCACAATAAATATGTCACGAACATATTCTCAGAGCATTTTAAAGCTTTTGATACAACTGAGCATAAGATTCTACTACAACACATAGAAACATTTGAGATAAGTGACACATCCACTGGCTGTTTCTGAACATACTTCGCAGATACAGTACCCAGAGAAGGAATGACAGAAACGTCAAATAATGCTAAGCTTTTACTGGAACACCTAACATAATCAAAATACATATATAGTTTTCTCAGGGTAAGGACCAATACTGTTCCTGATATGTCAGTGCCTTTTCCAATAGTGTTAGTCATGTGGACATTGCTCTGCAGCTGACAATGTTGTTATAGTCACTGACCAAACAAAATTCCTTGCAAAAAATGTAACTAAAAACACTAAAAAAACTTTAAATCTCATAAATACGCAATACAGTGAACATACAGGTAACAGATGCCACAGATCTAAATTTGAAGGGAGAAACATGACAAATGTAGTGGTAGATCTATAGACAAAGTAGTAAACAAATTCTAGAAACTGACGATTCTCAGTTGAAGTTGTGTGAACACATACAGATTCTTGCAAACAATGAGTTCAGTATCTTATGCCCTACGAGTGGTGTCATTAGAGTAACAGCCAGCATCTTCCAGTTATGGGACCAAATGTACACAGACCAGGGCCATAAGAAAAGTAAGCAAAAATACTGAAGGGGTTCACTGTAAAGGCTGTTCAAAACATGGAGGATTTTACTACACCATTTGTACATCCCTCCCCCCATGAACCATGGACCTTGCCGTTGGTGGGGAGGCTTGCGTGCCTCAGCGATACAGATGGCCGTACCGTAGGTGCAACCACAACGGAGGGGTATCTGTTGAGAGGCCAGACAAACGTGTGGTTCCTGAAGAGGGGCAGCAGCCTTTTCAGTAGTTGCAGGGGCAACAGTCTGGATGATTGACTGATCTGGCCTTGCAACATTAACCAAAACGGCCTTGCTGTGCTGGTACTGCGAACAGCTGAAAGCAAAGGGAAACTACAGCCGTAATTTTTCCCGAGGACATGCAGCTTTACTGTATGATTAAATGATGATGGCATCCTCTTCGGTAAAATATTCCGGAGGTAAAATAGTCCCCCATTCGGATCTCCGGGCGGGGACTACTCAGGAGGATGTCGTTATCAGGAGAAAGAAAACTGGCATTCTGCGGATCGGAGCGTGGAATGTCAGATCCCTTAATCGGGCAGGTAGGTTAGAAAATTTAAAAAGGGAAATGGATAGGTTAAAGTTAGATATAGTGAAGTTCGGTGGCAGGAGGAACAAGACTTCTGGTCAGGTGACTACAGGGTTATAAACACAAAATCAAATAGGGGTAATGCAGGAGTAGGTTTAATAATGAATAGGAAAATAGGAATGCGGGTAAGCTACAACAAACAGCATAGTGAACGCATTATTGTGGCCAAGATAGATACGAAGCCCACACCTACTACAGTAGTACAAGTTTATATGCCAACTAGCTCTGCAGATGATGAAGAAATTGAAGAAATGTACGATGAAATAAAAGAAATTATTCAGATAGTGAAGGGAAACAAAAATTTAATAGTAATGGGTGACTGGAATTCGAGTGTAGGAAAAGGGAGAGAAGGAAACATAGTAGGTGAATATGGATTGGGGCTAAGAAATGAAAGAGGAAGCCGCCTAGTAGAATTTTGCACAGAGCACAACTTAATCATAGCTAACACTTGGTTTAAGAATCATGAAAGAAGGTTGTATACGTGGAAGAACCCTGGAGATACTAAAAGGTATCAGATAGATTATATAATGGTAAGACAGAGATTTAGGAACCAGGTTTTAAGTTGTAAGACATTTCCAGGGACAGATGTGGACTCTGACCACAATCTATTGGTTATGACCTGTAGATTAAAACTGAAGAAACTGCAAAAATGTGAGAAATTAAGGAGATGGGACCTGGATAAACTGAAAGAACCAGAGGTTGTACGGAGTTTCAGAGAGAGCATAAGGGAACAATTGACAGGAATAGGGGAAAGAAATACAGTAGAAGAAGAATGGGTAGCTCTGAGGGATGCAGTAGTGAAGGCAGCAGAGGATAAAGTAGGTACAAAGACGAGGGCTGCTAGAAATCCTTGGGTAACAGAAGAAATATTGAATTTAATTGATGAAAGGAGAAAATATAAAAATGCAGTAAATGAAGCAGGCAAAAAGGAATACAAACGTCTCAAAAATGAGATCGACAGGAAGTGCAAAATGGCTAAGCAGGGATGGCTAGAGGACAAATGTAAGGATGTAGAAGCTTATCTCACTAGGGGTAAGATAGATACTGCCTACAGGAAAATTAAAAAGACCTTTGGAGAGAAGAGAACCACGTGTATGAATATCAAGAGCTCAGATGGCAGCCCAGTTCTAAGCAAAGAAGGGAAGGCAGAAAGGTGGTAGGAGTATATAGAAGGCTAATACAAGGGCGATGTACTTGAGGACAATATTATGGAAATGGAAGAGGATGTAGATGAAGAAGAAATGGGAGATACGATACTGCGTGAAGAGTTTGACAGAGCACTGAAAGACCCGAATCGAAACAAGGCCCCCGGAGTAGACAACATTCCATTAGAACTACTGACGGCCTTGGGAGAGCCAGTCCTGACAAAACTCTACCAGCTGGTGAGCAAGATGTATGAGACAGGCGAAATACCCTCAGACTTCAAGAAGAATATAATAATTCCAATCCCAAAGAAAGCAGGTGCTGACAGATGTGAAAATTACCGAACTATCAGTTTAATAAGCCACGGCTGCAAAATACTAACGCGAATTCTTTACAGACGAATGGAAAAACTGGTAGATGCAGACCTCGGGGAGGATGAGTTTGGATTCCGTCGAAATGTTGAAACACGTGAGGCAATACTAACCTTACGACTTATCTTAGAAGAAAGATTAAGAAAAGGCAAACCTACGTTTCTAGCATTTGTAGACTTAGAGAAAGCTTTTGACAATGTTGACTGGAATACTCTTTTTCAAATTCTAAAGGTGGCAGGGGTAAAATACAGGGAGCGAAAGGCTATTTATAATTTGTACAGAAACCAGATGGCAGTAATAAGAGTCGAGGGGCATGAAAGGGAAGCAGTGGTTGGGAAAGGAGTGAGACAGGGTTGTAGCCTCTCCCCGATGTTATTCAATCTGTATATTGAGCAAGCAGTAAAGGAAACAAAAGAAAAATTTGGAGTAGGTATTAAAATTCATGGAGACGAAGTAAAAACTTTGAGGTTCGCCGATGACATTGTAATTCTGTCAGAGACGGCAAAGGACTTGGAAGAGCAGTTGAACGGAATGGACAGTGTCTTGAAAGGAGGATATAAGATGAACATTAACAAAAGCAAAACGAGGATAATGGAATGTAGTCAAATTAAATCGGGTGATGCTGAGGGAATTAGATTAGGAAATGAGACACTTAAAGTAGTAAAGGAGTTTTGCTATTTAGGAAGTAAAATAACTGATGATGGTCGAAGTAGAGAGGATATAAAATGTAGACTGGCAATGGCAAGGAAAGCGTTTCTGAAGAGAAATTTGTTAACATCGAATATAGATTTATGTATCTGGAAGTCGTTCTTGAAAGTATTTGTTTGGAGTGTAGCCATGTATGGAAGTGAAACATGGACGATAACTAGTTTGGACAAGAAGAGAATAGAAGCTTTCGAAATGTGGTGCTACAGAAGAATACTGAAGATAAGGTGGATAGATCACGTAACTAATGAGGAGGTATTGAATAGGATTGGGGAGAAGAGAAGTTTGTGGCACAACTTGACTAGAAGAAGGGATCGGTTGGTAGGACATGTTTTGAGGCATCAAGGGATCACAAATTTAGCATTGGAGGGCAGCGTGGAGGGTAAAAATCGTAGAGGGAGACCGAGAGATGAGTACACTAAGCAGATTCGGAAGGATGTAGGTTGCAGTAGGTACTGGGAGATGAAGCAGCTTGCACAGGATAGAGTAGCATGGAGAGCTGCATCAAACCAGTCTCAGGACTGAAGACAACAACAACAACAACAACAACAACAACAACAACATTTGTACATCTACAAACTCACAAAAAATAACCTTGATTATTACTGCACAAACAACTATCTCCATGCCCATAGGTCAATACAGACCCATTGTTTACCAAGAAAGATGGAACATAAAACAGCAAACATTTTTCACCAAGGAATAAAATTATATAACAATGTGCACAATGAGGTTAAAGACATAACCAAAACTTATTCATATAAGTAACTAAAATGTATCTGTCTAGCAGTACAGTGAAAAATTACTTGGATAACAAACAGCAGGCATTCATTAAAAACTGTAACAAGAGTGTCATCATCATCATCATCATCATCATCATCATCATCATCATCAATGACCATTAACAGAAACAATGACAAACAACTTTAAAAACTTGGCAGATATGATGATTTGAAGTTTGCACTGCCCTACAATGATTCTGGGATAAAGTAGTGAAAGTGGTTCTCTGCACATTGGGAGCAACTGGAAGAGATCTTAATGACACTGATAAAATATCCACCAACCAACTACAAAAAGCCACTACATCTGCAGTAATTATCTGCCAACAGATCGCATATTCCTAAATACTTGGGAAGTGTCTAATTATCAAAAATGGTTCAAATGGCTCTGAGCACTGTGGGACTTAACATCTGAGGTCATCAGTCCCCTAGAACTTAGAACTACTTAAACCTAACTAACCCAAGGACATTACACACATCCATGCCCGAGGCAAATGCTGTGATGGTTCCTACTGTAAGGCCACGCCCTAGCCTTATTAAACTAGGCACACAAGTACGTAAGTGCCTGTATATATGAATGACTATCTGTAATACTATGACATGTCCACAGACAAATACTACTACTACTACTACTACTACTACTATTTTTTATGTTCTGGTGATGACCAGCTCAAACTGAACATATGGATCACTTATGGCAAATCTTCACATACAACCGTTCACACACCTTACTAAGCAACCCACCGAACTTTGTGTTCAAAGCATCAGAAATTCAGTTCCTCGATTACATCATCAATGACCATACAGTTCAGTTTGTTTTGCTTCAGGGCACAAAAAACAACTGGGGCCATATGCACCCAAGTCATAAAAATAGAACATGAAGACAGAGAGGAGTTAAAAAGTTACTATATGTCAGTCCCAACTGACCCAATAGAAGACAGCTAAAAACAAGCATGTGGAAAACAGGTTAAAAACAACTCCATACAGAAACGGAGGTCCAGAACTAAAAATTAAATGGCCTTCACCATATTGCTTTGGTGGATAAAAAGCAAACCGTGGTTGACAACCCACGCGTCATTGTAAAAACGGCCAATAACTCAGGTGACAAACCCAAGTGGGAGTGTAAATAGTTAAAAAATGGGCATTCCATCAGGAAGTGGCAGACAGTTTAAACTTGGGTGCAATGTGTACAAAGAGGTGGGGTAGCACCACTTATGAAATGGCAATGGCTAAAAAGGCAGTGCCCAATATGCAGTCTAGTTAAAATGACCTCCCCCTGGTGAGAGGGCTGAGAGGAGGTCATAAAGCTGCTGGGAGAGGCTTAATAAGCCAGAGCTTATTACCAAGAAGAGAGGACCATTGACTATGCCAAAGGGGCACCTCCTCCTGAGAGACAGTAACACAGATCATCAGAGGGAATACAGGAACTTGCAGGCCGAGGTATGATGACAGCGGCCTTGGTAGCAGTGTCAGTAGTCTTGCTTCCTGGCATACCGACATGACCAGGAACCCGTAGAAACATATTGCTGGCTCCACCCAGAGTGAGCAAGTGATAGTTTTCCTGGACCTGTTGCACTAAGGGATGGGTGGTATAAAATGCACATAACTTTGAAGGATACTGAGTGAGTGAGCAGAGGACACAACTGAAAAGTACGGATGTACTCCGTGACCTCATACAGTGCGAAGAGCTTGACTGTAAATATTGAGCAGTATGTCAGAAGCTGATATTAAAAGACACAGGTGCCAATGACGAAGGCACACCCAACCCCACAGTCAGACAGAGTCATCTGTGTACACAAAGGTACAATCGTGAAGTTCCATGCGAAGGTCATGAAACTGAAAGCAGTAGAGCGAGGCTGGAGTAGTGTCCTTAGAAAGCGAATAAAGGCCAAGGTTAATATGGGCCACTTCAAAAAGCCAAGGTGGTGAAGGGTTCACACCCACCAGGAAAGTAGCAGGTAGTGCGAAGTTAAGGCACCATAGCAAGTGCTAAAAGCAGACTCCAGGAGGTAACACAGAAGAGGGACGTGCCACATGCTGGTGATGGAATCATCAAAGAAGGAGACATAGGATGGGTGGTCATACACAGCAAACAAACGGCATGCATACCTCCTGAGTAGAAAGTCATGGTGGTAGGACAGTGGTATTTCAGCAGCTTCAGCATACAGACTCTTAATAGGGCTCGGGTAAAAGGTGCCAAACATATGCCACAATGGTGGATGGTGTTGAGATGGTGTAAGAGGGATGGATGTGCAGACACTTTAACAAAGCATCCATACTCGAGTTTCGAACTTTCGACTTTACAGGACCTGCAATTGCGTCGACGCCTTTCTGAATAATGAAAGGGTTGACCGTGGAGAAGTCGTGACTTTCGTTGGACCGAGAAACAACAAGGAACTGTGGCAATGATGTAAGAACTATCTGTGGCTGAGACTCAGTGAACTTACACTTGTGAGCAGACATAGTGGAAGATGAGGACACCATTGCGGAAGAATCCCCCACGATTACCGGCATCTCCGATGGCGTGCTCCTCCCTTCTGGGGGCCCTCTCTGAGGGCACTCCCGCCTTCGGTGATTGTTCACACCTCAGGTCACACCTTCCGAGAAACGGACGGAGGGACCAATCAACACTTTCAGAAGGTATCAGCTCGGGTAATCATCCCTCCCTGGGCCTGACCGTTACCAGGAGGTATGTACGTGCCCTACCTGTCTACCCGCGGCGGGGAATTCCACGTTACCCCCGTCACCGGCTACGCATGAAAAAGTGTGGGTCGGCCTTCAGACACGCACAGAGAGGAAGAAAGAGAAAGGGAAAAACAAAGAAAGGGAAAGGAAAGAAGAGAGGTCTCAAATGCCACAGCGGAGAAAAGGGTAAATAGAAAAGGTAAGGAAAAGAGAAGGACAAAGGAAGGATAAAGACATGCAAGAAGAGAAAGCAGAGAATGTGTTACATTTTCGAGCGTCTCCGGGCGTAGGAACAAAACATACTCCCAGAGGGGGAGAAAGGGAAGGAAAGAGAAAGAGGTGAGGGGAGGGGGGGGGGCAAGATGGGGGATAGTGAAGGATGCGCAAAAGGAAGGTATGCAGCCCGAAAAGAAAGGAGGGCCACATTAGCTCAGGGTCCCGTGGTCACTACGCATAAATGAGTTGTGGACCCCCAGGGGGGACTGTCCTTTCTGGCCTACCAGTTGTGTAGCTGGTGGCTTCGCCCCTTGAGGCTAGAGTTTGATGGGTTGTTGCACAGCTGGACAGGGGGATGGCGATGCTACCTTGACACTGGGCTATTTCACAAAGTCAGAGTTGAATTGGGCATCACATGTCTGCGTGGCCATGTCCTTCATGAAGCAAGGGGTAACAAGAACAGAACTATTGGTGCCAGACAGGAGAAAGCAGTGTTTGAGACTAGCCAGTAACTTGCAAGCAACTGGTAAGGCACTTTTTCCTTTACCCGGATCTCTCGGACAGCCCGCTCAACATACATGGGACAATCCCAAGAGGAGGCAGCATGGCTGCCATTGTAATTGATACATCTGCATCTACATGGATACTCTGCAAATTAAATTTAAGTGCCTGGCGGAGGGTTCATTGAACTACCTTCACAATTCTCTATTATCCCAATCTTGTATAGCGCACGAAAAGAATGAACACCTATATCTTTCTGTATGAGCTCTGATTTCCCTTATTTTATCATGGTGATCGTTTCTCCCTATGTAGGTCAGTGTCAACAAATTATTTTCGCATTCGGAGGAGAAAGCTGGTGACTGGAATTTCGTGAGAAGATCATGTCACAATGAAAAACAACTATTTTAATTGTGTCCAGCCCAAATCCTGTATCAGTTCAGTGACATTCTCTCCCATATTTCACGATAATACAAAACGTGCTGCCCTTCTTTGAAATTTATCGATGTACTTCATCAGTCCTATCTGGTAAGGATCCCACACAGCACAGCAGTATTCTGAAAGAGGACAGACAAGCGTAGTGTAGGCAGTCTCTTTAGCAGATCTGTTATGTTTTCTAAGTGACCTGTCAATAAAACGCAGTCTTTGGTTAGCCTTCCCCACAACATTTTGCATGTGTTCATTCCAATTCAAGTTGTTCGTAATTGTAATTCCTAGGTATTCAGTTGAAAATATGGCCTTAAGATTTGATTGATTTATGGTGTAACCAAAGTTTAACGAATTCCTTTTACCACTCATGTGGATGACCTCACACTTTTCATTATTTAGGATCAACTACCAATTTTCGCACCATTCAGATATTTTTTATAAATTGTTTTGCAATTTGTTTTGATCTTCTGATGACTTTATTAGTCGATAAATGACAGTGTCATCTGAAAACAACCTAAGACGACTACCCAGATTATCTCCCAAATCGTTTATATAGATAAGGAACAGCAAAGGGCCTGTAACACTATAGCGGTGAGAAAGAGGTGGACAATCGCCCTTGTGCGCATCCCTACCACAGGTTACACATTTGGCTGCGTGCCGACAAGACATTCTAGTGTGGTTGGAATGATGACAATGATAGCAGCGAAGGGATTTGGAAAGTACAGCCGGACTGTGATAATTTCATAGCCTGCTTTGATCTTGGGCAGAAGCACCACTCTGTAGTAGTAGTAGTAGTAGTAGTAGTAGTAGTAGAGGGGTTTTGGGCACACGACAGCAAGGTCTTCAGCGCCCGTTCAGTAACTTAGTGAGATGGGTGTCAAGAAAAATCCCAGAACAGGAATATAAAATGGAACAGAAAACGTGGGTAACAATCGTTGAAAAACATGTACTCACACCGCAAGGAAAAAGGGGAGGAGTCAGCCACTCTGCAATACACTAAAACCTCCAGCCTAAAATTTTAGGCCAGAGTCCAGACACATCACAAAACTTAAAAACCCTAGACACACACGTCTCATCATTAGCTAAAACAGAAGGCAGATCCCCAGCAACTTGTGCTTCTGCCCGTGCATCACGGTATAAAATGCAGTCTGTTAAAATGTACCGGACAGAGATGTGCACACCACAAGCATCACAAAACGGTGGATCCTCCTGCCGTAATAAAAAGATATGTGTGTGAGGACAGTGCCCGGTCCGAAGACGTGTGAGGGCCACCTCCTCCCGCCTGAGCAACCGGCAGGAGGAACGCCACGGCCGAGTGGTTGACTTTATCAACCGCAGTTTATTGGCCGTCACCGCCAGCCATTTGTCCTCCCACAACTCCATGCATTTCCTGTGGAGTGCAGCGATGACTGCAAGGGAATAGGACACTGGACCACATCCTGCTCTCTGCAGGCCTCCTTGGCAGCCCGATCGGCCTGTTCATTGCCCCAGATGCCAACATGACCAGGCACCCAGCAGAAGGATACTTCTGTACCCCGCCGTTGGAGCAAGTACAGTTGGTCATGTATCAGCTGGACCATCGCCTCAGTCGGTTACAGGTTCTCCAGTGATTGTAGGGCACTAAGCGAATCGGAGCAGAGAAGAAATCAATTGCCCCGAACACGATTCATCTGCTCCAGAGCCTTCAGGATCGCGTGGAGCTCCGCTGCGAAAACGGTATATTCAGCAGGGAGGCGAATCCGGGTAACTTGATCAGGGAACACTACAGAACAGCCAAAGAAATTCTCCTGTTTGGAGCCATCAGTGTACACGACAGTGAAACCGTGATGCACATCTAAAATGTTAAAAAACAGACATTGGAATGTAAAATCTGGTGTGCGATCTTTCTTAAAACTAGTCAAATTTAAAATAAGTTTGGGTCTCTGGAGGAGCCAAGGTGGGGATCTGCTCCAACCGCGACGCAAAACACGAAGATCAGCCATAGACATCGCAGCGAGGCAATCCTGTGCGCGAATCTCGTAGGGCTGCGTTGCACGTTGCCGGTTATTCATAACTGTGCCAGAGGAGGCTGAGCAAAGGCAGAGTATGCAGGGGTGTATGGTGTGGACAAAGTTTTATACACCTGGCGCACTGTAAGTAGCCGTTGCCACATAGGAAGTGGCGGTTCACCAGCCTCTGCACAGAGGCTTGGTATGGGGCTAGTTCGGAATGCCCCAGTGGCCAACCGAAGCCCTTCATGGTGCACAATGTCCAACATCTTTAAGTAAGAAGGCCTCGCAGACCCATACACCGTGCACCCATAATCGAGCCGAGATCGCACAAACGCCCTGTAAAACTGGAGCAGACAAGTCCTGTCAGCTCCCCATGTACTGTGGCTAAGACATTTTAAAATACTTAAAGCCTTAAGCAACCGCCGTTTCAGGTCTTTAAGATGAGGTAACCAATTGAGCTTCGAGTAAAAAATGATCCCCAGAAACCTCACCGTGTCCTTAAAAGTAAGAATAGTGTCCCTCATCCACAACTCAGGAAAGGTTAAAATCAAATGAGAACGGTTAAAAAGAACACATACAGACTTCTCGGTGGAAAACTTAAAACCACTCTTCCGCACCCAGTCATCCAAATGTCTAATCGTAAGTTGTAACTGACGAGTTGTCGTTACAAGGCTTGAAGAAGAGCAAAACAAAGAGAAATCATCCACAAACAAAGAACACTGGACAGGACTTTTCACTATGGACGTAATGCTATTAATAGCGATGGCAAAGAGAGTCACACTTAAAACGCTACCCTGAGGGACACCGTTCTCCTGCTCAAAGCGATCAGACAGGACATCACCAATTCGGTATCAAAAATATCGTGGCGAGAGGAAAGACTGAATAAAAAGAGGAAGACAACCCCGAAAACCCCATTCGTGAAGTTGCTCCAGGATGAGACGCCTCCAAGTGGTATCGTAGGCCTCCTCAATGTCAAAAAATACACCTAGAAGGTGATGACGCCGTAGGAAAGCTTGTTGTATAGCCGCCTCCAGTAGGGCCAGGTTATCGAAGGTGGAACGAAATCTCCTGAACCCACACTGAAAGCGACTAAGAAGTTGCCGGGATTCTAACATCCAGACAAGGCGGCGGTTGACCGTCCGCTCCAAGGTCTTCGCTATGCAACTAGTGAGGGCAACACTACGGTAGCTACTCGGGCTCGTGCGGTCTTTCCCAGGTTTTAAAAAAAGGGATTAAAACTGCCTCATGCCACACATCAGGAAAGTGACCCGACGCCCAAATTCCATTAAAAAGTGCGAGGAGGATTTCTTTGTTGCGCATTGTGAGGTGCCATAGCATACTGTAATGGACCGGTGCCATACCATACTGTAATGGACCCTGTCGTGACCAGGGGATGTGTCACGAGCTCCAGACAATGCAGAATCCAGCTCCCACATAGAAAATGGGCAGTTGTAAACTTCATGAGAGGTGGACTGGAAGTCCAGACTACATCTCTCAGCAATGGCCCTATGGCGCTGGAAACCCAGATCCTGACTGGTTGTTGGAGTAACTGTGGCAAAATACGCTGCCATAGTCTGGGCAATGTTTCGCGGATCCGTGTGGAGAGTGCCGTTATTCATTACAGCAGCTATGGGACACCTCCCTCCTCTGCCAGAAATTCTCCTGATGGTCTCGATTGATGGTGTTCAGGAACTGTTGCCATGACCTCTTCTTGCTCTCACAAATAATGCGGCAACACCTTGCCCTCGCCACCTGAAATACTGCAAGATTCTCAGCAGTCGGCCGAGACTTGAACCGACGCCGAGCCGCACGCCTGGTCCTGATTGCAGAGCGGCAGTCGGCACTCCACAAAGGCACAGGTGGCCGCTTCCGGGGGCCCATGGACTGTGGAATGGATGCTGCAGCGGCGTGGTGGACCGTTTCGGTAATATGATCCACCCACACCTCAACAGTCGCACAGTGTTCGAATTGGCTAACTGACTATAAAGTGTCCAGTCAGCTCCACTGAGCACCCATCGTGGTGGTCTCCTTTCGGGGCCCACGCCATCTGGCAGGTGAATCCAGAAGGGGAAATGATCACTGCCATGCAAGTCAGCGACCACTTCCCAGTGAGCACTGGCGGCAAGAGCTGGAGAGCAAAGCGAGAGATCAATGGCAGAGAACGACCCAGGTTGGTTTGTGGGATTAAAGGGACCAGACTAATATGGTCATCGGTCCCTTGCTCCATAAAAACTAAAACCACCCGTAGAGAATAAAAAACGAACAACAGGAAAGACAGCAGATGAAACAGGACATGAAATACTCTGACAGAGACCAGACAAAACAAATTAAAACACACAGTGTGACGGTGGTTGGCCGACCATAGAGAAAAAGAGGAAAAGCCAACCACCAAGAGCACTTTAAAAACTCAGATCAAAATCAGAGGCTAAAAGCCAGAATCAACACTAAAAACTCAGATTAAAGGATAAAAACCCCTTGCCCAAATAAAACACAAAACCAAGTCCACCATGGCAGAGTCATCTGATAAAAGAGCAGAGAGCGTGTCAGGCATTGCAAAAGTTTGCCTGAGCACGGTTAAAAGGGCGCACTCCGACAGAATATGGACCACAGTCAAGAACGCCCCACAACGACAAAGAGGGGGATCCTCACGACACTGTAAATAACTGTGTGTGAGTCAGGTGTGGCCAATGTGGAGCCGACAAAGGACGACTTAGTCCCTGCGGTTGGCTCGCATGGACGACCGCCACACAGTCGTGTCCTTGACGGCACGGAGTTTGTTAGGGGTGCGCCATTCAGCATCCCAAAACAAGAGAACTTTGCGGCGTAAGACTGCCCGCAAATCAGCCGCCAGGAGGCCAATCTCCAGAGATGGCACACTGGTGGCCTCTTTCGCCAGGCGGTCAACAGTTTCATTGCCGGGTATACCAACATGGCCTGGGGTCCAAACAAAGACCACAGACCTGCCGCTACGGGCGAGAGTATGCAGGGACTCCTGGATAGCCATCACCAAACGAGAACGAGGGAAACACTGGTCGAGAGCTCGTAAACCGCTCAGGGAATCGCTACAGATAACGAAGGACTCACCTGAGCAGGAGCGGATATACTCTAGGGCACGAAAGATGGCGACCAGCTCAGCAGTGTAAACACTGCAGCCAGCCGGCAACGAACATTGTTCAGAATGGTCCCCTAGAGTTAGTGCATAACCGACTAGATCAGCAACCATCGAACCGTCGGTGTAGACAACGCCAGAGCCCTGATACGTGGCCAGGATGGAATAAAAGCAGCGTCGGAAGGCCTCTGGAGGGACTGAGTACTTCGGGCCATGTGCCAAGTCGAGCCGAAGGCAAGGGCGAGGCACACACCACGGGGGTGTACACAGAGGGGCCCGGAAAGGAGGTGGAACAGGGAAACACCCAAGCCAGGAAAGAAGCTGTTTGACACGTACGACGATCGGACAACCCAACCGGGGCCGACGTTCTGGCAGATGAACGACTGACTGCGGGAAGATGACACGATAATTTGGATGCCCGGAAAAACTAAAAACATGGGCAGCATAAGCAGCCAGCAATTGTTGGCGTCGTAACCATAGTGGAGGGACACCTGCCTCCACAAGTATGCTGTCCACAGGGCTGGTTCGGAAGGCACCAGTGGCAAGGCGTATCCCGCTGTGGAGGATTGGGTCTAGCACCCACAACGCAGATGGGGATGCTGAGCCATAAGCCAGACTCCCGTAGTCCAGACGGGACTGGATTAACGCCTGGTAAAGCCGTAGGAGAGTAGATCGGTCGGCGCCCCACCTGGTGTCGCTCAGGCATCGCATAGCATTTAGATGCCGCCAACACGCTTGTTTAAGCTGCCGAATACGAGGCAGCCAAGTCAACCGGGCATCAAAAACCATCCCCAAAAACCTATGTGACTCCACCACTTTAAGAAGCTCGCCGTCAAGATAAAGCCGCGGCTCCGGGTGAACAGTGCGTCGCCGGCAGAAATGCATAACGCAGGTCTTGGCTGCGGAAAACTGAAAACCATGCGCTACAGCCCAAGACTGCGCCTTGCGGATTGCACCCTGTAGCTGACGTTCAGCAGCTGCAATGCCAATAGAGCTGTAGTAAAGGCAGAAGTTGTCAGCATACAGGGAAGCGGAGACAGTATTTCCCACGGCCACAGCGAGCCCGTTAATAGCTATTAAAAACAGACACACACTGAGAACAGAACCCTGTGGCACACCGTTCTCCTGGACTTGGTAGGAACTATATGAGGCCGAGACGTGCACGCGGAAGGTACGATACGACAGAAAATTGCGGATATAGATCGGCAGAGGGCCCCGAAGACCCCATCCATGAAGCGTAGAAAGGATGTGATGATGCCATGTCGTATCATACGCCTTCCGCATGTCGAAAAAGACAGCAACCAGATGCTGACGGCAGGCAAAGGCAGTACAGATGGCCGACTCCAGGCTCACCAGATTGTCGGCAGCGGAGCGGCCTTTACGGAACCCACCCTGAGACGGAGCCAGAATGCCTCGAGACTCCAGTACCCAATTCAAGTGCCGGCTCACCATCTGTTCAAGCAACTTGCAAAGAACGTTGGTGAGGCTAATGGGACGGTAGCTGTCCACCTCCAAAGGGTTCTTCTCTGGTTTCAAAATGGGGACAACAAGACTTTCCTGCCATTGCGACGGAAACTCACTCTCGACCCAAATGCGGTTGTAAAGATCGAGGAGGCGTCGCTGGCAGTCCACTGAAAGGTGTTTCAGCATCTGAGAGTGGATGCTATCTGGCCCAGGAGTGGTATCAGGACAAGCGGTGAGGGCACTTCGAAATTCCCACTCACTGAATGGAACATTGTACAATTCAGGATGGTGAGTGCGAAAAGAAAGACTCCGACGTTCTATCCGCTCCTTAATGGAGCGGAAGCCCAAGGGGTAGTTGGCAGAAGTGGAATTCATAGCAAAGTGCTCTGCCAAGCGGTTTGCAATGACGTCGGAGTCAGTACAAACTGCTCCATTCAGTGAGAGCGCAGGGACACTGACAGGGGCCCGATAGCCATAGAGGCGGCGAATCTTGGCCCAGACCTGTGATGGTGTGACATGGAGGCCAATGGTTGACACATACCACTCCCAGCACTCCTGCTTGCGTTGGCGGATAATGCAGCGAGCTCGCACACGCAGCCGTTTGAAGGCGATAAGGTGGTCGATTGAGGGATGTCGCTTGTGATGCTGGAGCGCCCGCCGGCGAGCTTTAATCGCTTCAGCGATCTCAGGCGACCACCAAGGCACAGTCCGCCGCCGAGAGGACCCAGAAGAACAGGGAATGGCAGAGTCAGCGGCAGTAACAATGCCGGTGGTGACCGATTGAACCACTGCATCAATGGCATCGTTAGAGAGGGGCTCAATAGGGGCAGTGGAGGAGAACAAGTCCCAGTCAGCCTGATTCATAGCCCATCTGCTAGGGCGCCCAGAAGACTGACGCTGTGGCAGTGACAGAAAGATCGGAAAGTGGTCACTACCACACAGGTCGTCATGCACTCTCCATTGGACAGACGGTAAGAGGCTAGGGCTACAGATGGAAAGGTCAATGGCGGAGTATGTGCCAAGCGCCACACTGAAGTGTGTGAAGGCACCATCATTTAAGATCGAGAGATCGAGCTGCGCCAATAAATGCTCAACGATGGCGCCTCGACCTGTTGCCACTGACCCACCCCACAGATGGTTATGGGCATTAAAGTCGCCCAGTAACAGGAAAGGTGGAGGCAATTGAGCTATCAGAGCAGCCAGGACATGCTGCGCGACATCACCATCTGGTGGAAGGTAAAGACTGCAGACGGTAACAGCCAGTGGCGTCCACACCCGAACAGCGACAGCCTCTAAAGGTGTGTGGAGAGGTACAGACTCGCTGTGAAGAGAGTTCAGGACATAGATGCATACGCCACCAGACACCCTTTCATAAGCTGCCCGGTTCTTATAATAACCCCGATAGCCACGGAGGGCGGGGGTTCGCATTGCCGGAAACCAAGTTTCCTGCAGAGCAATGCAGAGGAAAGGGTGAAGGCTGATAAGTTGGCGGAGCTCAGCTAGATGGTGGAAGAAACCGCTGCAGTTCCACTGGAGGATGGTGTTGTCCATGGCTGAGAAAGGCTTGATGGGACTGGGAAGGGAGATTACGCCGCTGGGTCACCTGCTGCCTCTGATTTAGCACCTGTGGTAGTGCTTTCCATGGCGTCTGACAGACCGGCGAGATCGAGGTCCTCAGCGGACACCAGAATCTCCACCGCATCCTCAGACGCAGAGCTGGAAGGTTGCAGTGGGATGGCTGCCACCGCGAGTTCCTTGGGCTGAGAGCTCTTCTTGGGTTTCTCACGCCGTTCCTTGGGTCGCACCAGCTGGGAGGGCTTCACCGATTCAGTCTCCGGGACGGAGGAGGATCGTGAAGCCCTACGACCAGCTGATTGCGGGCACTTATGCCATTGTCGGTCGTCAGGCTTCTCGCTGGCGGAAACCAGGGAAGGGAAGGAACCAAGGGACCCCTTGCGAGCGTGAGAAGCCGAAGAAGTTGGACACTTCTCCGGCTTAGAAGTGGGGACGGATGTCCCTGATGGGTGGGATGGTGTTGCTCCTGAGGTAGGTGGCGCAGGAGCAACCCGGTGGGTAGAGCCCCCCACTGGACAGGGGGCAGGACGAGTTTTACTACTCGTCGATCCGGCCACAATTGGAGAAACAGACGGGGCTAGCACAGGTGTTGTAGCAGCAGCGTAGGAAGATGTCTTTCTCACAGGATGGAGTCGGTCGTATTCCCTTTTGGCCTCAGTATAGGTTAGTCAGTCCAGGGTCTTGTATTCCATGATTTTACGCTCTTTCTGGAAAATTCGGCAGTCTGGCGAGCAAGGTGAATGGTGCTCCCCGCAGTTGACACAGATGGGAGGCGGGGCACAGGGAGTATTGGGATGTGATGGGCGTCCGCAATCTCGACAAGTGAGGCTGGAAATGCAGCGAGAAGACATATGGCCGAACTTCCAGCACTTAAAGCACCGCATCGGGGGAGGGATATAGGGCTTAACGTCACATCGGTAGACCATCACCTTGACTTTTTACAGTAATGCATCCCCTTCGAAGGCCAAGATGAAGCCACCGGTAGCAATCTGATTTTCCTTCGGACCCCGATGAACGCGCCGGACGAAATGTACACCTCGGCGCTCTAAATTTGCGCGCAGCTCTTCATCAGACTGCAGAAGAAGATCCCTATGGTAAATAACTCCCTGGACCATATTTAAACTCTTATGGGGTGTGATCGTAACGGCAACATCCCTCAACTTGTCACAAGCGAGTAACCGTCGTGACTGGGCAGAGGATGCCGTTTGTATCAGGACTGACCCGGAGCGCATTTTTGACAAGCCCTCCACCTCCCCAAACTTGTCCTCTAAATGCTCGACAAAGAACTGAGGCTTTGTGGAGAGAAAAGACTCCCCATCAACCCTCGTACAAACTAAGAAGCGGGGCGCATAACTGCTACTGCCATCCTGAGACTTACGTTCCTCCCACGGTGTGGCCAGGGAGGGGAACGTTTTCGGATCGTACTTCTGAGCATTAAACTGAGCCCGAGAACGCTTAGAGACTGGTGGCGGCTGACCACCAGCGAGAGACGATGTACCACGCTTCATTGCAGGTCATCCGCCCTGATGCCACCTACTCCGACCAAGGGCCCTCCCCACGGGCGCCACCCAGCCATGGCAAGAGCCACCTGGCAGGATGGCCGTTGCCGGGAGTCCCGATACCCCAGGAGGATAGGCATCTACTCCTTGGCATACGTGGGGAGTTAACGGCGCACACATCAGTAGAGCGATCCCTGTGTTGTCAGGGGGCTACAACCAACAGGGTACATGGCGGCCCCACCACAACGGACTGGCTACCGTGCTGGATGTTAGGTAATATGTGGTCCATGGTCGCCATCGGTGCAGAAAGAGGCACTGCACAGTGCAAGGTGTTATCTGCACACAGAAAAAGAGTCATGCCCAAGAGATGGAGAGCGGACAGGACTGCAGTTCAACGGTGTATAAGCTGGCGAAAGGTCTGATCGCAAGATGGACACAATGCACGAAGTAAGGCGCCCTTCCCCAATCGGCTCGCTCTTCGGAAAATTTTGAGAGATGGAGGTCAAACCCAACAGGGGACCATCATAGAAGGCCGAAAAGTTTGAGACTCCTTTTAGTCGCCTCTTACGACAGGCAGGAATACCACGGGCCTATTCTAACCCCCGAACCCGCAGGGGGCAGAGAACGACCCAGTCGCTGTGCAGAAATGGGTACTCTGTCCTCCATTGACCAAGTAGGCACATGATGACAGGAGAAGCCTCTCAATTGCTCTACCCCTGGGGCAGGTAATTGCAGAGCCCCAAAGCACATTGTGGGCATTAAAATCACCACAAATAATGAATGGTTGGGGGAGCTGTGTAAGAAGGTCGGTGAGGGCCACTTCATCAAGTGCGTCCTGTGGGGGCAAGTAAAGTGAACAGACAGTCAATGGATGACGTACTTGCACAGACACAGTGACAGCCTGTAAAGTCGTCATAAGCGAGAGAGGCGAGGAGTGGTAGTCCATCCTGACGAAAATACCTACACCCCCTCTAGCTCTCTCTCCACGCAGGTCGTCCTTTTTGTGGAGTGTATAGCCTCGCAGCTCAGGGGAGTATGAGGGATGGAAGTAAGTCTCCTGGAGACATAGACACAGTGGTCTACCCTGAGAGAGTAGGCGAAGTTCCTCCACATGCGTCCTGAACCCTTGCAAGTTCCACTGAAGTATGGGAGCCATCTATGTTGGGGGTAGCACCTTCATCCTGTCTCTCCGACAGGGCGGGTAGACCACAGCAGGTGGAGGGGCAGGTGTGGGGTGAGCTGATTGCCCCACACATACGTCGTATTCCATCAACTCTGGGGAAGAGTCAGATGAAGCCTCACGTAAAACAACAGCCGCATGGTCAGACGGTTTACCACGGGATTTGACCCGGTGTTGCTGCGGTACAGGAGCTTTCTGTGGTTTGGTGGGCTTTGGGGGAGCTGATGTGGGAGTGGTAATTGGCGCACTGGGTTTGGGAACAGCCTCAGCTGTTGGAGGCGACAGGGGCTGGCCTAAGTTCGCCACTATACCCTTGTCTACAATTCGAGTAGGGGCTACCGGCTCTGAAACACTGGCTGTGTTGCAAGTGCACTGACAGCTGCAGGTGTTAGTGCCAACACTCACCACCTCGGTCTGCGTTGAGGCATCGACTTTTGGAGTAGGCTTCTGAACCAGGGATGCGAAAGATGTAGCAAATGCGGGAGGTTGCATCGACTTATAGATCTTCTTGGCCTCACCATAGGGGATTCGCTTGGTTGTTTTGATTTCCTGGACTTTGCGTTCCTCTAAAAATATTTGGCAGTCCCTACTCCAAACAGGGTGGTTCCCAGAGCAATTAATACATTTAGCCGGAGACGAGCAACCAACTCCTTCATGAGCAGCCTTACCACAATTGCCACAAGTCGCTTCGCCTTTACATCCTAAGGTGGTATGTCCAAAACGCTGGCATTTAAAACAGCGCATTGGGGTCAGGAAATAAGGCCTCACACTAAGGCGAAGGAAGCCACCTTTAACATGTTCAGGAAGTTTTGTGCAACTGAAGGTAAGAATAAAGGAGTCGGATTTGACAACATTGCCATCAACCCTCTTCATGATGTGTTGGACATCAACGATACCTTCCGGAGCCCACTCACGTTGCAGTTCGTCCTCGGGAATGTCAACTAGATCCCGGCATGTCACAACACCTTTGCTGTAGTTCAAGGTGCTGTGCAATTCAGTGTCTCTGGCATACTCTCCAAGACATTTAGCAGATTGGAGATTAGTTGCTTGCTGGGAAGTGGAAGTTTCCACTAGCAAGGTCCCATTACGTAAGCGCTTCACCGATTTCAAGGAGCCACAGATGCCCTCCAATCCCTTTTGTATATAGAAGGGCGAAACCTTCTCGAAACTACCCTCCTTCCGTTTCACAATGAGAAACACATTCTGAGTACCAGAATGCATCCTGTTACTAAAGACTTCACTTGTCAAAGATGTGCTGCCGTCAGGGGGACTGACTGCACGAGCCCTTTTCAGAGACTGGGTGTTAGAACCCTCCAGCGGCCCACCCTTTCCGCTGGGAGGAGGAAAAGAGGATTTCGAAGGATCCATCTCGGTCCCACGAGCAGCTAGGGATCTAGAAGTTCACCTAGACAGAGCCCCTGAGGTGCGGCAGGTTCCCCAGAGGTTGCCCGCTAATGATTGTTCCACCTGAACAGCCATGCATCTCATCGGCGCGCAGCACACCTTGAGTTTGGGGGGTTGTTTATAGAGGTTTATTCCATCCTTGCGATCCGGGCAGCCAAGCCAAGATCCCCACTCCCCGAGACACACAACATTCCACCACTGCGCCGCACGGTGGTCGTTGAAGCATGCCCAGAGCTTATGGCGACAGGGGACTGGCGGTGCTTACCAGTCCCCAGCTCAGGAACCCCAGGGTCGCCAAGCCCGTACCCAGCAAATGAATGCTGAGCCCCTGGGGGCAGAAGCACCACTCTATCAAAGGTGAGAAGAAGAGTGCGAGTGGGCACTGAGGAGGAATCTATCTTTTTCCTTACACGATGTACGGCAATGACACCCTGATCAGAGAGGTGAGACTGAATTTCAACCTTGGTTATACTGTCGAGCACCCAAATGTAAATTACACCATGGGAAAAATTCAAAGTTCTGTGGGCCTCGACACAAACAGGGTAGCCATGGAGAAGCGACGAGGCAGCAAGCAGTTGTTGTGCTTGAGAATGAGAAGTAGTCTCCAAGAGCAAAGCGCCACCCTGCAAATGAGAGCAGGATTTCACAGGGCCAGAAATTGCATCAACACCTTTCTGAATAATGAACGGATTTACTGTGGCGAAGGACTGCCCGTCTTCAGTAGGTTAGACCATGAGGAACCATGGTGCAGCAGGAAGGGTCTTTAAACCATTATCCTCATTACGTTTATGTTTCGTAGACGTTGGTTGGGAAGATGATTGACATATTGCAAGAAAATCCCAATGATTGTTAATGTCTCCCATGGCATGCTCCTCCCAGCTGGGGACCCCCTTAACAAAGGGGCACACCCATCTTAGGTGATACCTCCCAAACACCTGACAGAGGGACCAACTGGCAATTTGGGAAGGTTGCATCTCAGACAGTCACCCCTCCCTGGGCCTACCCTGTATCAGGGGGTACGTGTGAAGCCTACTGTCAACCCAGGGCTGGGACTTACGCGTTAACCAGTCACCTGTTACGTGTAAGATGCATCAGCCAGCCTTCAGGAGCACACAGGTAGGAAGAAGAAAGAGGAACCTCAAACACTGAAGCATCAGAATGAGAGGAGAAGGGAAACAAAGAAAGGAAAAGTGAGTGAAAAAGAAAGGTGAGACTGTTCTTACGACAGCAACAGGCAATGCAGAACATTCCCAATAACACCTCAGACATGTTTCCCAAGGGGAAAAAGAATAGTAAGAGGATAGACATGCAGCACAGAAGGGAAAAAATGGTGCAAAGGCTGGGGCTTCGTGGTAGCCAAGCACGAACCCACCAAAGATTGGCAAGCCCTCTGGGGAAGCGGGGAGGGGGGGGGGGGGAGCAGAGAGCAAAGTTACAATGGATTATCAAAGAAGAACTGCTTTTTTTAGTATCAAGACTGCTACTGTGCAGGGCACACTTTTAGTTCACCCTGCTTCATGATATTCCGCCATATGCCTGAAGGCCACTTGTCACAAGCCACTAACGTACACTTTTTTGTCGAGGTCAGACAATGGATGGGTATTTCAATTGCGACAAGTTTTATGTAGAATCTTATATAGGTAATTTGGTGTCTTATATAATTAAATCCATATACATTATAACTGTGTGGTTATGTATGTATATGCATCTCCTCCTAAATCACTGGATCGATTTCAACCAAACTTGGTACACATATCACTTATTGTCGGATAGAACCATTGGAGGGAGGGGATAAGAACCATGTTTCTCTCAAAGGTATGGGGGTGAAAAAGTATTGTAGCTCACAATGCATGGGAATTGCCAGACAATATTCATCCAGTATTTGAGAATGTGAGCACTTAATGACTTGCAACAAACTTTGCACATGATTTCAGACCTTAATGAGACTTTTTCTTGCCAACAACCCCCCCCCCCAAAAAAAAAGGGAGGGAGAAAGGTTTATCACTTACTATATTTTCACTGTTCATGCAGTAAAACTATGACACCATGTATTGTATTTTACTTTATTACTTATTTACTATTAACTATTTGCGACACATTTTGAAGACAGTATTCACACATACCACTGAATGTATCTGCAAGAATATATAATTGTACTACACACAGTTCAGGAGATATGACATCATAAACATTGAGTGAAAACGAAACTGCCGGATGAAATTTACTAGAGGTGCAGATGAAATATGTGTACAAATATAAGTGAATTATGTGGCTAACACAGGAGAGAGTAGCATGGAGAGCTGCATCGAACAAGTCTTTGGACTGAAAACCACAACAGCAACATCTAAATATGTGTGACAAGTGCACATGTGGTCAAAGCCAACGGTAAAAATCTCCTACTAAACTCTTGGTTCAATTTCTACTAAACTTCGTACATATTACTAACAACCTGGAAAGAAATACTTGGGGATAAGAACCATCAATCTGCTATTGGAATGAAAGTGAGAATGTGGAGAGAGATGGGGAGGAGGAGATAGACTAATGGAAGACTGGAATAAGTACGTATGCAGGGAATGCCAGGTATGCAGCTTGTAGCCATTTATTAATGAGTGTCATATAGAATATTAATACATATGAATTTACCTATTTATCTTCTTGGGTCCCTGAACTCTTCCAGAACTATGTGACTGGCAGTAATGTCTGCCCATAGCTAACAGCCATATGTCCTGCAGAACTGCTTACAAGACAGATGTAAAAAGGATTTTTTTTAGACCTTAGCAAGTGATCAGAATGTTCATGTCACACTTAAAGGGAGGAAGTCCTATGTCACCCAGGGGCACAAAAAGACCTACCCCAAACTTAAAGACAATGGTCTTACTGTTGATGATGGACACTGGAATTGTCAGTTGTTTGTAACATGATCTGAGTTAGAGCTGGAGGAAGATTCTAGCTTAAGAACTTAAATCACAGAAGATGTACAGACATCTATCTGATCTTTATGCAACCACAGTAGTTCGAGTTACAGGTGCACACATTGTCAAGTTTGTTTTGACTATGCTAGAGAAGTTTCCCCTATGAATCCGTTACACACCATTCATCCAGTCTCAACATCACCTTAAATGATACCTATGCTTTTGGAGCCCTGAAGAACAACATTCATGACTGCAGATTTGCTTCAGATAAAGAGGTGCATGTCTGAGTACAATCTTGGTCCCATTAGCAACAGAAAACATTTTTCATTAAGGCATTGACCATCTTGTCTCTCAGTGGGATAAATGTGTTAACACTTTTTGTGATTACTTTTGAAATAATAAACAGTTTACTTACTTTTACCATCTACCTTATTTTCATTTGACTGTTCCTTATAATTATAATACCAGAAGGAAACATGACATTCATTACACCACATGAATATTATCTTTAGCACAAGAAGGGGTGCACAATGCTGGGACTAAATGTTTTGATCACTTTCCCAATTATATACTCCGTCTCTGAGTAGGTTTGTAAAAGACAGTGGGAAGAAATTACTAACTCTCATCTGTAGTTCTTACTGATTTGTAAATGATCAGCATTTAGCCATATTTACAAAATAATTGGTGATGTTAATATAAAAGGCTCCTTGAACATTACAGTTTATCATGCAAGGGATCCATGGATGATTAAACCAACCACTGAACCGAACCCAAAATTCCAAGCATCCATTCTTTCTTCTACCTTCACACTTCCCTTCTAAGCATGCAGCAGTATTATCAGAATCATTTCCCCTCACTTTCATCGGGTATCCAACTGTCACATAAGAAGCCTTTTCCTCCCATGTACCTGATGGTAATGAGGCATCTCAAAGTCTATCCATTAGACAGAGAACCAAGTCATATAAAACCTGCAAATTAGGTGAGTACAAGCATAACACCTCTGAGATACAACAACAGTGTAGTTCAGGACTTAACAGCCATGTCGATTGACAACAGAATGTGTTGGCAGAGGCTCGTACCTGCATACACACAATTATGTGAAGCTCAGTTACAAAGCAATTGTCATGGCTCAGTCTAGTTAGCAGCTCCGTCAAACTCAGCAGCTCCATTCAAACATACCACTGTAGGTCTACTGTGATATTTCTGCATGCTCATTTATGTAAAACGTTAGATTCACACCCTGGCTCGCTCCTGACTGACAGTAATGAGAGTGAATCAGACATTCAACAAAGCTGCAATCCCTCTTGAAAATGTCCTCTGCAGGTGGGGACAAAACAGGAAGTACGGTATTCAGGACTAGTTATGTCTAACAACTAACAGCGCATATGATTCCATTCAAATATATTTTATTGTCCTACAATGTAGAAAGCATGTTGTCACAAACATTGATCAGAGTGAACTAACTGCAGGTCCAGAGGGGTTAGTTGAGCTGCCTCAGAACAGTGATATTGTTCTGTGTGACTTCACCAAGTTGTCCCCCCACAAAACTTTGTCAACAGGCAATCTCACTGCTATATAATTTGTCTCCTTCCAGAGATCACACAGTAAAGCTTTTCGGCACTAGTGTGTGACCTGTAAATGTAATAATTATCTTATTATACTTCTTGATATGTCTGACCTACCCAACCTATGGTTTGAACATATCCACATTGGCAATATTATGAAAAGGAAAGGTTCTGCTCACCATATAGCAGAGATGCTGAGTCACAGATAGGCACAACAAAAAGACTGAAGCTTTCAGCCAGTAAGGCCTTCGTCAAGAATAGACGTCAGAGACAGACAGACAGACACAAACGCGCACATGCAACTATCACACACGACTGCTGTGTGTGTGTGTGTGTGTGTGTGTGTGTGTGTGTGTGTGTGTGTGTGTGTTTTGTATTTTTGACTAAGAGCTTACTGGCCGAAAGATTTATTTGCGAGTGTCTTTTTATTGTGCCTAGCTGCAACTCAGCATCTCCACTGTATGGTGAGTAGCAACTTTTCTTTTCATTATCATTATATTGTTACATTCCATCCTGAATTTTCCATATCAACATTGAAATTGTTCAACTTTTAACCCCCAAATGACATGACTACTGCCTAGCTGCCAGCAATTGCCTCACCCACTGACCTGAAGTTTTTCCTATGGTTGAAGCCACAGCTGGTATCACTGCCACAATAACTCTTTGGTGATGGAATGCTTGTTTTGGAGTGCCTCTCTCTATCATCACTAAACAAGGCAGGCAGGCACGGTGTTCCCTATTCCAACCACTCACTGTTTTGTTAGGCAATAAACATATTTAAGCTGTAACCTACCTAACAGCAAATGGCTTAAGTGTTTTCAAAAACTATTAGTGGTCTTTATGGTGCCAAGAATACCAACATTGGAGACCAACATTACTCATTTTCTTAAGTCTCCATCCTACCATCTATTAATATTTTAGAGCTACAGCAGTAGAACTGGTCTATTGCCAAGCAATTTGATATCTTGGTTAATTCCATAGTAATAACTAAAGACCTCAATGAGTTGTCAGACTGTACAACAACTGTATTCAAGCAGTATTCAACTTTGGTCAGTTCCACAGAGAAACTTATACTTGTTGCCTTCTTGTTTTTGTTTACCTTTGGACACATGAACAGGCAAAACGTTGTGCGCTAGTCTCTACATCTACTGTATGAGGGCTCATGTACAGTCCTTAGTTAGAAATTCTAGAAAATTGAGGTCAGTGTCAATGGCATCCAAACTACGACTTCCATCTATCACCTTGAACTGGCATTTTGCATTTCCAATGCTAGTATCTGCAAACTGGACAATGAGCAATGAATCCCTGACAAGAAACCTGACAATGCCAGAACAGACTATTCATCTATCCCTCCACTAATCATCACACATTCTGGAAGCAGATCCATTTTGTGAGAAAGTGTTGGTCAAACATGGGAGGAAAGGGCGAGGGAGGAGGGGGGGGGGGAGAGAGAAGTAATGAAGACCAATTAAGTGGCTATTTTATTATGAGCTGCATGTGAATTTTATGTCTGGATTTTCTTTACTCTTAATTATATTTAAGTTAAGGCCTGTCTTTGTTAACAGGTTAGCTCAACATTGTTCATAGTTTTACATTACATTACACTTGAGTGTCAAACAATGGAAACTCTAGGTTGGAACATCAATGAATGTGTGCCTTTCCTTTTCTGAAGAAGGTTTTGGCCAAAAGCTACAGTAGTAACAGTGCTTTTGTTGTGCCTGTTTGCAACTCTGTGTGTCATCTTTACTGTGGTAATAGCAATCAATCTTTTCCCTAAGACTGTTACTCTTGAGTGTTGTATTAATGTTGCACTTTACTTTAAATTCTTTCTTCAACAACAATTTTTGAAGTTGTAACTAGACAACAATAATCTTTTATCATTATTTAACAAAATCAGTCTCGATTGCAAATGATGCCTATTTTACAGGGAACTGGTTTCAGACATATAAAGAACATGTTTGTAATTCTGAAATTTGAAAGCAGGCCAAGAATAACACAGTTACTCAACTTATGTAACATTAAGTAAGTAAAACAGTACAGAATAACAATGCAGCATCCCTACAGGCATCAGTTATATGTGGAGCATGTCTGTACTAGCTAGCAGTTGATGACAGGGGCCTCCTAGCACATACAGTGGCTCTGCACATCACCTCCATGCATCACCAATAAGCATGGACATGTTGCATAAGGTGACTAGCTGTATTTCTCCTGGTCTACTGTGTTCATTTCAGAGTTACTTCCTGGTCTGAAGATGGTCTTGCGATGACAAAGTGGTTGCCAGAAAAATAAACACGATTTGTGATGTAGGCATTGTTTTAGTTAAAATGCAACACTCGGAGAAATACTTTACAATATTGCTAACATAGATAAATGGATTATATAAAAAAATACAATCCTCTGGAAAGGTAAACTCAATCAGGAACTTTGATGTCTATTCATCATATAATAATTTAAAGGTGATGAGATATCTAAATCAGAGCAAGAGGCACTCATTTGCACAGTACAGTGAAATAAGCAAATTTCGGTGAGTAAACCACTTACAACACTTACCACCTGCTAGGTTTCTCCACTAACACTACACAAATTAAAACACTAATTGTTATTACATTACATCAACAAAACAGATATAAAATAAGTAAAATAGATAGGAAATTAAACTGCCATTACAAAGTTGCATTATGGAGTAATTACAGAATAATCGCTCCTCACAGTTTTCCTCGTTGTAGTGCCTGTCCACTTCGGATGTGCAAATGGTGCAATATATTCTCTTTTTTGTATCAGAACTACTAATAAATATACAAAAATACATTTACAATGGAGAGTGAGGGGAAACTGTTTCATTCACAATCACAAAGTGTAGACAGACTGACAAATACTTAATTCTCTCGGTGCAGAAATCTTCATAAATAGCTATACTTACAAACAGGAGACTGTGAGGTCACAAGGAATAAAGCAATTTCAATTTTGGATAGAAGTCTACACAATAAAAGAGCCACATTGCTTTGCTAGACACAACCATATTGCAACGTGGAAAGTAGTTACTCTTTTCAAACCAGCAAATCAGTTTAATAAAGATGAAGTGCAGGTCTGTCAGCGAGATGCAAGTATTAAATTAAGTAATAATGAAACTGCACCTTGTCCTTTGGCTTCTTTTTCTTGCCAGATGGTTTTCGCTCATCGATAATATGGGAGAGCTGATCAAAATTTGGTTGCTCAGCTGACTTAAATCCGAAAGCAAACACTAAAACAGCACACAGCAACACAAACCCGACAGGGATGGCATACTGTGTATTTAATACTTCGGAAAGCTCCATCACATTGGCTCTCTTCGCTACACAACAACGCTTCTCCACGCGTCCACTGTGCCAACTACTCTACATACAGATGTTATGACGCGTTCTGACGTACCCTTCTGGTGTTGACGTAGCAAACAAAGATCTTACTTAAGCGTACATTGGTCTCAGGTCTCAGAAGTTAAATGTGCTGCGCGACTATAAATCACATAATATTTGGTTTCTGTACAGCTACATAGCGCAAGGTAAATCTGCTATAATTTTTTCGTAGATGTCATAACAGTAGGAAGGAAAAGTTCTGTATTACAACTCATTACTATTTACGTACACGAAATGTTAATTATCTTTTTTACCATTTTAAATTAGGTTATTTTACCTGCCAATGTACAGAATAAATTATAGCTTATTCAGAACTGTATCTATACCCAAATATGTTTACCATCGATGTATTCTGCTGACCATGGATCGATAGTTGCCTCTTGCTGTATCGCAACATATCCTGTGTTGATTGATTAGAATAATGGCGTTGTGGACTGACGGGAGTGAGTGTTGTTGACGCGCAGAATGTAGTTAGTGAACGTGTACACAACGATGCAAAAGAATTTAAAAACAAAGGAAATGTTCATTGTGCGAGCCTTGGAAAAGATCCTGAGCGACAAGGATATAAAGCGGTCGCACCACTCTCAGTTGAAACGAGCTTGTGAGGTGGCATTAGGTAAAAATGCATATTTATTTAACGTAGACATCACATACATTGTTTGTTTCTAAAAGTATACTCTCAGGTGCTGCATAATTGTGTACAGTTTTTCGTTTCCTCGGTATAAATTGCTAAATGAGTTGGGTTAACCAGATTGTTGTATCCTCTTCGTGTTGGAAGGATGACGTTTATGCTGAAACTTTTTAAAAGACGGGATTCTCCATATTTCCCTTCAAAGTCTGTTCAAATATTTCTTCATCTGTAGTGCATATCACTGTAAGAAGTCTTTTGAAATTACAGAAGAAATAAAGAACGAGCTGAAAGATGGTGGTCAAGTGGACCCCACTTCTTCTTCGGCACTCCCATTACCAAAGAATGATGCCGCTAATGTTATTACAGCTGAGAAGTACTTCCTCCCATTCGAACTGGCATGCCAAAGCAAGGCGTCAAGGATTATTGTGACAGCTCTTGACTGCCTTCAGGTAAGTGTGGAGTGTTGATTCTTATTTATATAATTAATTACATTAAGAGTTGATTTTGTGTACTTTACTTTAAAGTACCGACACATCTTGAGACAAATTCATGATAAAGTACACTGTTACCCTTATATGTTGTAATTGTAGTATAATGTATATATGTTCCAGTGATGAAACACTACTGTGACTAATCACATTTAAATAACCTCCCAGGAATATTAGGAACTTGGCTACATAGTTTACAGTACAAGTTTTCAAAGAAATATTAGGCAAATGGGACTGGTAAGACTAGATCTCACCATAACATACAACATGTCAGTAATAAAATAGAGCCCATGTTTTAGAGTGTACGAGAAAGCAGAGCATGAAGTACTTCTCCCGAAATGTAACTTTATGCTGCAATCAGTGGTGGCTGTTGTTTAAGAGCACTTGAACACCCTAACTTTTGACACCTTGCAGCTTTATTGCTTATTTTTCTTTGAATGTTGTTAAACATAACGTAAATGTGGTAATCTGAAATACACAGCACAAAATCTACCAGGCTGTGCTGCATTACTTCTCTATACTCTCAAAAATGTGGCATCAGGGTATCAACCACAGTTTAAGTTGTCCCTGTTTTAAGGAGTCTATTCTGTGTGCGTAACTGGCATGACATAATTGCCTTTCAGGCCAAATAAAAATGGATTTCATTAAGAACATGCACAGTTTGTGGCATGCTCAGCTAGCTTTTACCACTCAACTGCAGGTTAATGTCGATGCCACTAGGTGGTAGCACACTGCAGCAGACTTTTATCCCTGTTCACTTGGCATAAGCCCTGCTAGATGCTAGCACATTCCTCAGATATGCCAATTCACTCACAGACCTGGTTTGTGGGATTGTGAATGAGACACAGTACATTAAGTTTTGGATTTTATCAGACAGTAATTCATTTGAGGTGCTGAGAACCGTACAGCACATCATTGTTGATTGTGAGACTGTAGCATTTATTCATGCTTCTGACATCTGGTGGTCTTTTGGTTTATCTGGTGTATTTGTGGTGTAGGACAGAATTGTACATATTTATAAACATTTACGAAAAGCTCTCTCACTAGTTTCTCTGATACCCACTTAAATGTGGGGTTGAAGACAGTGTGCTTTTGACCCCTATGGCCCCCAGCACTTAATTTGTATTCTAGTCAACTGACCTTGTTGGTAAATAGTACTACTAGAATTTAATCATTTACGCAAGCAGCAGTTTGTATTTGGAGTTGGTTGTTTATTGTGCAGGAATTGGCTTTGTTGTGCAATGTCAATGTGAATTCTTTTGTATCTTTTTTATTTGCTTGCAACAAAGAAAATTACCAGGAAAAGTTAGCTGCAAATGAATTAGGACCACCCAGACCAGATCAGTTGTCTAAAAAAGAGACAAAACCAAATAAGCTTGACTACAAGCGAACGTTTAACTCCTAAGTGTATAATAAGCATAAGTTGTTGTGTGAGTGCAACACAAGAATGTCTGATTTTCAGTCCAGAAGTTAATTCCTTAACTAATACAGGTAGTAGACATCTTATATACTTTCTCGACACAATAAAAAGCATGAAAACTCCCACTTAACCCTTTAACTGCTCTGGTCGTGTTAACGCACACGCCTTTGTACTTGTCCCTGTGTACTCTGAACGTGTTTAAGCGCACCACCAGTCCTTCTACCTGGTACTCTGAACGTGTCTATACCTAGACACATTTAGAGTACCGGGTAAAAGTACTGGTGGTGCACGTAAACACATTCAGAGCACACGGGGATAGGTACAAAGGCACGCCCATTAACACATACAAGCCGTTAAAGGGTTAAACAAAAATACAAAACAGAGAAGCTTAAACATTATTTTGTTCTTGCCAGAATCTGTGCTTAATTATGTACAAAACAAGAAAATTCCATGAAAACTATTCTTTCTTTTTTCAAGCAAGTTATGCTTATTATTACTGAATTTAAAAATTTGTGAACACCCAGAACGTATACCTATGAGCGTCACTGGCTGCATTGTTTGAGAATGTATTAATAACATTGAATCAAAGCTGTTCAGAAAAATCTGATACACATTTGGCTATTACTATTCTGTATTGTACAAAACAAACTTTGACAATATCACAGATTTGATTGCAGCAACAGTTTCGTAATTACTGCTTTTAGAGAGGCTGTATCCGTTCATAAAAAAACTGGATTCATCTAACTAACAAAATTTACAAGTGTGAAATACATACAGCAAATTTGGTTACCTACAACTTGCATATAAGCTAGACAGCAGTTATGCGAGTTGGACACAAATGGGAGACGGTGCGGCAAGTTTGTGGCCCATCCCTCATTTTATTCAATTTGATCATAGAGAAAGTAGTAAAGGAAACCATGAAGAACTTTGGAAAGGGAATTAAAGTTCAGGAAGAAGAAATAAAAAGTTTTGAGGTTTGCTGATAATGTGGTAACTCTTTGAGACAACAAACAACTTAAGCACACTCCCATCACATTGATGCGACCACAGCCTATGTTCGATGTCAACACGCAGTAACCACTCACAGACGGCTGGTGGCAGCATCAGCATTGGAGGGTATATAATGCTTATAGAGGGGAAAATTGAGCTATTTATCTGACGTCCAAAATGGCATGATTATTGGCTTTTGAGCCATTGAGGGCATTTCAGGAATACCTAGGTTCATGCAGCACTGTGGTTAAAGTATACCGAAAACCAGCGCCTAGGCAATTTTGGTGCATCATGGGCCATAGATCATAGGGTTAAGCAGTGGCTGCATAGGTGTGTTTGTGCGAATAAATGTGCAACTGTCGAGAATCTGGCCATCCTAGTGAACCAAAGGACTACCAACAGTATCTCCTAAGCTACCCTTCAGCAAATGTCACTGCGTATGAGCCTCCTCAGCAACTACCTGGGTCATACACATGTGTTTATTGAACAGCGAAGGCTGAAATTTTCATGCCAGTACTGCAACTGTACATCCACTGAGTATTGACAGGTGGCCTTTTCAGATGACTTACATTTTATGCTCTATTGGACAGATGGCAATTGACATGTCTGGCGTGAAACATTGGAAAGCAAACACCTTACAACAGGTATGGTCTAGGGAATATTGCCATGGCATTCCATGGGTGATCTCGTCATTCTGGAAGGCACAATGGATCAGCACAAGTATGCATCTGTTCTGGAGGTCCATGCCTACTCCTACATGCAGTTTGCTTTTCCTTGGCATGATAGCAGACAACAGCAGGATACTGCTGTGTGTCACACAGCTCACAGTGTACTTGCCTGGATCAAAGAACACCAGAAAGAGTTTACTGTACTCCACTGGTCGCCAAATTCTATGCTTTTAAATCTGTGGGACCAACTTGATTTCAAGATGTTTGTGCCATGAAGCCTCAGTTGAGAACCTTAGTGCAGCTGCCCATGGCACTGGAATCAGTGTGGTTCCACATTCTTGTAGGTACCTCTTAAAGCCTCATTGACTATCTTCCTGTGTGACTGGCAGTGATCCGGGTTGCAAAGGGTGGATATTAGGCTTTTTTACAAGTGGTCAGAGTAATGTGTGAGGACAGTGTACATGATCAGTTGAATGGAATGTATAGTGTCTTGAAGAAAGGTTATAAAAAGAACATCAGCAACATTTAAAAAAATAACTGAATGTAGTTGAATTACTGATGCTGAGGGCATTAGATTAGCGAGGTCAGCTGAACGTTTCAGTACAGGATGTTGGCTTGGCTTCATCATCCATTGATGAAATGACATCACATATAGGAAAACAGTGAGAACACAACATTGACAATATTTTTTTAGATTTGTATTTAGTCTTGTGGTGTAGGATGGGATGCAGGCTGATCTGTAGCAGAGCTCAATGTTGAGGTTAGGTTGGAAGGTGACTGGTTATGAATGAAACTAACAAATCTTAATACAGAAGCTTAGATATGATGACATACTTATCTATGGTGTAGCCTGAGGTGTACATTATGTTGAAAGGTGACCGTTTTCTTGTAAGCTCATAAAGCTGTATCAAATGCTTCACTTCATCCAATTTGCAGATGAGATATAATACAGAGTGGCGCACATAAAACCGGCCCCAGCACCCAGCACTAAAAGGAATGTGAATGAAGAAAATAAACGTACATCATTGCTTTCTTACATTTTATTGTACAGTTTCGTTATTAACTATGTAATTAAGTTTAAGTAACAGATTTACTTTTATTGGTTTAATAAGCATATTTTAGAAAGGAATTTAAAGTCTGTGTTCAAATTTTTTTGTACATGTCAAAGCATGTTAAGGATAACACTTTCCAGTACTCTTTGAGGAATGTTCGAAATTTCTTCACATGTGTTGTTTTTTAACGTGTCAAGTGTTCTGGGATTGTTGCGGTAGACTCTAGCCTTTACAAATCCCCATAGGTAAAGGTCACATGGTGACAAGTTTAGAGTGTAGGATGGCCACAAGCCCTTACTAATGGTCCTCTCTTCTGCAAAATCAGTATGTATATGAGCTAAGGACAAATCCGATGCATGAGAAGTTACCCCAATTTGCTGGAAATATGCACAACATTGTTCGTTTGGAGTTAAGAGCCCCAAATTCATTGTAGAGTTGCAAGTAAACGTGTGTGTTGACAGTTTCATTGAATAACTATGGCATGATAATTCTGCTACCAGATGCAGCACACCATACACCAATTTTTAAATCGTGTAATGGCTTTTGCAGTATGCCATGGGGATTCTCTGTAGCCCAGTGACTTGTGTTTTGTGAATTAACGTAAACCCGACAGGTGAAACCAAGCTTCATGCATCAAAAATAGGAGGAACTGATCAAGATGTCCCCCAGCGACATTTTCCAGCAATGGAGTAAGGCATGACAATGAAGTACATGGTATATAATGACTAGTTTCCGTATGAACTATTCACACGTTACTGCTGTTGGAAAGTGGCAAAGAAACTGACATGTTAGTAATGCTACTCATGCTCGTTTGCAGTCCGGTTCAGGCCAGTTTTATGTGGGCCACTCTGTATTAGAAGAGTTTTGTTATTTGGGTAGCAAAACAGGTCTAACATGAAGGCAAAAGTAAACAGATATAAATTGCGGATTGCTAATAACAAGGATACATTAAGATTGAATATAAATTTTGGCATTGAAATATCTTTTCTGAAAGTATTTACGTGGAATGTAGCCTTATGTCCAAATGAAATGTAGAGAACAAAAGGATAAGTGAAGTTTCTGAAAAATTTTAATTACAGGAGAATGCTGACACCATTGTGTATCACATGAAGTAATCATAAGAACAAGATATAAAGATATTAGAGTGCATACAGAGACTTGTACACAGCAAGTTTTGGTAAAAGTCTGGAAGAGGGCCAGTGGTGTACTTAAGTGTTTCATGCAGAAATGTTGTCAAAGCATGCCATGAGGTGTGGTGGGAACAGGTGTGTCAGCTGTTAGTGTTATGCAGACAATGAGAGAGCAGCAGGCAAGCGACGTGTTTCAAAGTAGTACATTCGGAAGAAAGGGCGAAACACTGCTGTAAAACTGGATGACAAATTTAATTGTTCCTTGTTTGAGCCTCATCTATTTAAACTGTACTAGTATCTGCAAACCAAGGACAGCATTGCAACCCATGATGTATTTGAAAAAGGAGTGAAATATTTTTCTGCTCTGTGTTGTTACACAATGGATCTGTGCAAGCACACTGTGTAAATGGATCAACGTTCTTTAATGAAATCATGGTAGAAGGTAGGTGGAGCAATATTTTTTAATTAAATCATGGGAGAAGGTAGATGGAGCAATGTGACTCTGTTAATAAAAACTGACCCACCTACATTCTTCCATGATTTAATTAAACATTGATCTACTTAGTGTGCTCATGCATATTGATTGCACAGTCTTTTCACCACCAAATTTGATACATTTTCGCATCCCTGCAATTAATCCTTGAGACATGCACCTACAGACGATGTCACCACGCGGAACTAAATCACTTAATCAGTCCACTTTATAGAACTCGCTGCCATACTCATAAAATATTTTTCTTCAAACTCCTTAATATACTGAAAATAGTAAACAAGACAATGGTTTCAATTTCAGTGCTAAAAATACACTACCTCTCTTCTCACCTCACGTTCATTATGTCAAAGAATCATCCCACTAGCCACACAAAAACGACATGTTACCAGCCTTTGAGCAGTAGATAAGCACCACCATAAATGTTGCTGGCCCTAATCTAGGCTTAACCCAATTTTTCCCTCACTCAACATATTGTAGAACAGGAAATCATTAATATTGGTACCCAGTACCCTTATCACACACAGTTAAGTGGCTTTGAGAGGATATACATATGCAAAAATTGGACCATTACAGCAGGTGACCATTGAAGAGATTCTGAATCAAACCAAGGAGAAACAAGCTTGAGGCAAAACATCCAAAGGTGTCAAGAAATAGTTTATTTGGTAATGCATGGAAGTGTGGGGCTAAAAATTGTAAAGTGAGACTAAGGCCCGAATACGATAATTAGATTCATGTGAATGTAGGTCGTTGTATTTATGCAGAAATACAGAGACATGCATAATATAGATCAATGTGGAGAACTGCAACAAACCAGCTTTTGGACTGAAGACAACAACAATAATGCTGTTGACAAAAGCTCATTGCTAGCACATACTGGGAAAAAAGTCAGTCACACTACATCTATCCCTACTGTAAGCTAAGCAGTTACTTTGTCTTATTATCCAACGAAAGCCCAATGATTTTTCTCCTCAGGTGGCAATGCTATCTTTTCTACACCTGGAGAAGCCAGAAATGCAACTAACACCATATGTTTCTTTGTTAAAAGTGGAGAATTGTAGTGTAACAAATGTTTAGCATCAATCAGAGATGATGTGTATTGGCTTTTATCTCAGGATCTTCAGCCAGTGGTCATTTAGTGATTTTTCTTTCACCAACTCAAGGGGGCTAGCATTTTCTCCAACAGCAATGGAGGGTGAATCTGTGACAATACTGGTTACCGATGCTAGTGAAATATTGGAAAAACCACTTAATGACCAGTGGTTGAAATTTCCAAGACGAATGTCAACAGGCAACATGTTAAGAAGTGACCACAAAAGCCTCTGCAATTTCAGACAATCAGATGTTGATAAACACTAATGTTTAGCAGTATTACTGACTACTGCTTCTTTTCCAACACTCTGATGCTTCCAAATACTCATTTTGTGAATGAAAACACTTACATTGAGAAATCAAGGCTAACATGAATTGAAATGTTGAAAACCATTTTGACAACTTGTCATCCGGCAACCTAATGTAGACCTAGTCTTACACTACAGATCAGTATGTCACTACAACCCATGTTATATATATATAGACACAAAAGAAATATTGTCAGTGTTCTACTCTCGTATCTGTTTGTGCAAGTATAACAGCCTCCTTCTACATGTGGGAGCTGGATTTGGCTGTGCCTGTGGTTTGTGCCACATAACCTAGTCATAGTAGAGTTGACCCAAGCCTGTTATGGCATCTTACAAGGTAAGACATCGGTCCCGATAGCTGAGTGGTCAGCGTGATGGAATGCCACACAAAGGGGCCCCGGTTTGATCCCAGCAGCGTCGGAAATATTCCCTGCTCAGGCACTGGGTGTTGTGTTGTCATCATCATCATCATCTCATCCCCAGTGTCACACAAGTCACCAAAGTGGCGTCAACTAAAAAGACTTGCACTAGGCGACCAGCCTACTCGACGGGAGGCCCTAGTCACACTACATTTCATTTCATAAGGGGTGATTACTTCCCCATTTTTCCTCAGTCTGAGCGTTTACTCCATCTCTGATGAACTCGTTGTATACTGCACATTAAACCTACAGACCTCAAGTGAATGGTACTGGAGCAAATGAGATGTTTTTAGAGGAAAAAAGTCTCAGTCGCGCTGACTCTCTTAGTGATTGCAGCAAATGCACCCAGCAGAGAAAATGATTCAAACACTATTAGACAAACTGCTGCTCACACAACAGTTGGGCAAGCTGGAGCATTCAGGAATAGGGACATGAGTAAGCAGTCAAGGAGGCTTATAGAGGACACAACATGACACAAAGCACCATTCTCATGCAGGCTGTCATCTTCCTGTTGCCACAGAGATCCATGTAACTGGGAGAAGAGGAGGGGCAGGTAGCTAGAAATTATAAATTGCAACTGTTTGAGCTAATTATTTGGCATTTCTCATAGCAGGCGCACCTACAGGTTGAAGTCACCCTGAACCACCTCCTCGCATTCGGGAGGACGACGGTTCAATCCCGCGTCCGGCCATCCTGATTTAGGTTTTCCGTGATTTCCCTAAATCACTCTAAGCAAATGCCGGGATGATTCCTCAGAAAGGGCACGGCCGACTTCCTTCCCCATCCTTCCCTTATCCGATGAGACTGATGACCACGCTGTCTGGTCTCCTTCCCCAAACCAACCAACCAACCAACCAACCTGAACCACCTCAGATTGTGATACTTCCATTAACACACAGCTTCATATGTTGGCTGGAGGTCCTTCCGGTATGTGATCTCCATAGCATGCAAAACAGTTTTTTCAAACACGTATGTTTTATTTTGACAAAAGGGAAGAAACAAATTTATGTAAGGTCCCACCCTCCATTTTAGTTCTCCCCAGTGGTATCGCAGTTCTTTCGTTAGTTCGTATCTGGCACGCACAGGACCCTGATCTATTGTGGCCCAGTTGTCCTTCCCGGGCTGCATTTCCTTCCCTGTTCCCCTTCCTCCCTTTTCTCACTCATCCCCCACTGGCCCCTCCTTTCCCCCCTGTTGATATTCTTACTTATGCAACCTGGCTAACCACCTGGTTTGTATTCCTTCCAGTTTTTGTTCCCCTTGCGCGTTTTGTTTCATCATTCCTTTTTGACCCCCCCCCCCCCCCCCTTTGAGGTTTGACTTGACCTCCACTTTTAAATTTTCTCTCCATAGTATGAGCAATTTGGGAAATAACTCCCTCCTTGTTGTCTATGGTGTGGATTACTTTCGCCTCTTCCTTTCTTGCCATGGCCCACCCTCCTCCCCCCACCCACGCCACTAGGTCACTAGTGCATGTGGTGGAAATGTTGTGTACCCGTCTGGCTGAACCCCCTGTTAACACATGGATCACACTTTTGATATCTGAGCTGTAAGCCCCCCCCCCCCCCCCCCCCCCCCATGTATGGCTAGGAACGGTTGCTTGTCATTCCGGAGCATCAGAATGCCTGACAGTGGCTGCCCAGCCAAACCGCCCTTATAGTGGCTGAGTGACGCCCATGGCGAGAGCCCCTGATTGGAGTGGGTGATATCCAGGGTGGATGCCTTGTGTATGAAACATATTAAGCTCCAAAATACTGACCATTCTTCTACAGCCATCTCTTCTGTTGGTGATGGATCATTTAATGCTGCTTTTTATGACCCTGTGGCCTTCCCGTACCTCACTACACCCTGCGAGGAGGGCCAGGCTTGTTGTCTTGGGGTGAAACACTATCCCCCAACTTGGTCTGCACTAGGACTGACAGGAACATGTCCGTTGCCACCAAGCTGTTATTTTATGTGGAAATTATGGAATACACATTTGGTGAAGTGGAATCTCTCAGGTTTGCTGTTTACCAAAATTACTCCTGCCGTCCAGTCTGCAGCCCTTCATCCTTGTGACCATTGTGGCGATATCCCGGTGTCCATTATTCTTCACCAGTCTTTGAGTATGGTTCAGGGGGTCATTTTTCATAGAGATCTCAGCCCTCAAACTGATGAGGAACTCTGGGCCAGTCTGGAACAACTTTCATTTTGTTCGGTGTGTTTGGTTTGGTGATAAGAACAATCAGATAGATACCTGTGCCTTTAGCCTGCCATTTGAGGAAGATACCTCCTGGAAAAGATTAATGTTGTGTGTTATCGGTGTGACATGAAGCTTATGTCCTCCACCCATGAGGTGTTTTCTGTGATTGTATTTTGGGTACATGTCCTCCCATTGTACAATGGACCCCCTATACAGTGAATGTAGCATCAACTTTGAGGGGAGCTCCTGTGTTCCACCACCCATGTGTATTAATTGTCACATCCATTAGTCTCCATGCTCACCATATTGCCCAGCTTATGAGAAGGAAAAGAAGATACAGGAGTATTAGTCCTCTGATCATTACACCCTGTGCATATGCCCTCTAACTGTGCCCCCTCCTCCTTACTACAGTCCCATCCCCCTTCCCCTTCCTCTGTGGTTCCCACACCCTCCCCTACAGTTGCCACTCCCTCTACCCGGCTAGAGAAGTGTCCCCCTTCTTTGACACCTGCCGGCAATGGGGCTTTCTCCCAGGATCCCTTCCCTGCAGCACTTCCTGGGCTGGAGCTTGCTGCCACAACTCGGCCGCAGTATGGCAAACTGAAAAAGAGTGAAAGTTTGAGAGAGAGAGAGAGGTGATATATGTGTGTGTGATCAACCCTTTCCCTCAAAAGTATTTCTGTTCTTCATACCTCCTCTGTGTTACCACAGATAATGTGTCACTGATCTCATTTGTACTAAGATTGCAGTACAGGTGCATATTTCCTTCCACCTGTGATGGAGCAAGCTGGGATAATTTTTCTTCCCCTGTTGTTTTGCCATCTGCCTCCTTAAAATTCATTTTGTTCTTAACTAATTACCATTAACATACACGAGTGTAATCTGAATTTTCATAAAAGAGAAAGGTTGGCCCTCATATTTAAAGAATATAACACCAGATCTAATTTTGTGCTTAGTTTTATGTACATGATTGATTTTCTAATTTATTTCGACTATTCCTAGTGGGTATCTTTTATTACAGGGTGAAATCGATAATTGTTTTGCAACTTAGTCTGTTGTTGACATGTAAACAAATGTAAACTCTGTACTAATTATAAACATTTGGAGGAACAGCTAATAGCATTCTTAAAAGATTTATTTGGCTCTATTCAAAATTAATTACAAAGTAATTAACAGTTTAGTCAAAAGTATTGTTTGCATAACGATATTTGTTAATTTCATGATTTAAACAAATAGTTCGGCCTAATTCTTATAGTAGAAGAAACTGTTAAAAAGGCACAAGTTTTCGATGTATTCAGTTAATTTAATGAGTTATGTTTTAATTGTAATTTTTGTAAATTTAACTTCAAACAATCTGTAGTTTCAGTACCGATTATAGTGAGGATATATAAGGGCCTGATTTTTGGTCTTGAGGCAGTCAGTCCACTGCCAAGTTTCAGATGAGAAACCTGTGTTGGTTAGAACAACAACAATGCTTCAACTTAACTGTGAAATAATTGTTAAACAATAAGGCTGTGTGTTGAAACAATGACAGTGTCTGCTCCATACGTACCCTCCTATTCTTCAAGAACTGTGAACTTTGTGGCTAGGTTTTTACTGCTGATGTTCAATAGTAAACTATTGTAGCAGTATGTGGAGGTTTGCCTGCAAACTGTTAATGAGGCTTATGGAAAGTTAAAACAATCTTGCACTGGCCATATATAGCTGTGTATTATTGGTGGGTTGTGAACAGTGAAAGTAACCTACTGTGGAATGAAACTGTGCACCTGTCAGCTTACATTATTTGAATTAGTCAGTGTTGTACTTCCACACCCCATTTTTTAGCCAGTATCACAACGCAATACGTCGACAGAGAGAACAACAAATCAATAAATAAAGTGGGCAAACTGTCACACACCACCTATAGTGGAATGGATAAGTTCTAATAAAAGTTCACCAAGCCGCAGTCTTCTGTATTTGTTGTCCCCTGTGCAGAAAACAGCACATATGTCATGAATACATAATCTTGGGGCTGTAAGTAGCTCTTAGCAAGGAACTGTGTTTTAGATATGATTAAAGTTCTGTTCATTTTGTTTAGACGAGATGCCACTCACTTTTTGTTGGCAGAACACAAGAAACTGCACAATTACATTCCACTTTAGAGTCACAAATCCTTTCCATTCTTCAATTACTGTAATTACAATCACACTGTTCTCACCTAGACATTGCAAGTTAAGTATTAACTGATACTGCAGCAAACAAAATGTCTCTCACCTGAGGCTTCCCAACCATGCCCGACATTGAAAATTAAGTTTTACCTGATACCGCGACGGACAACATGTCCGTCCGCCGCAACTGCTGAATGAGCTCTCATCTTACAGCTGAACCAGTTCACCCGCCATCCATGTTAGGCACGATCCGAAGATCATCGAAGTGCTTTGTCTGCCTTTTAGTTTTGCATTTGTTTATTATTTTGCTGCTTATTAATACTTGTGAAGTAACAGAGTGATAGGACTTTAATTTGAAGTTCAAGTAAATACACTGTTCGCTGTTTAGTTTATCTAATGTTAATAATAGAAGATTATTCAGCAACTCCTCCCCCCCCCCCCCACCCCACCCCTCACTCCCTCCTCCTTGTGGATTTTAATGCCTGTCACCCTTTGAGGAGCAGAGCTTTTTCATGGGGTTGGGGCTTTTCATTGACCAGCTCTTGTGGACCACAACCTTTGCGTTCTTAATGGTGGTCCCTTACTCATTTTAGTGCTGTGTGTGGCACTTCCTCTGACAACGATCTTTCGCTCACTTCCTCTCCACTTCTTCCTTCCTTACACTGGTTGTCACACGATGATCTCAACACTAGTGACAAATTCCCTCCGATTTTCTCATACCCTACCCATCTCTCAATGGCAAGGTTACCCCTGTGGGCTTTCCATTGTTCTGATTGTCCTCTTTATACCCACCAGGCTTGCCTTTATACCTTATTTGTCAGGTTGTATTGAAGTAGTAGTTAGTGATCTCCCGGTAAGATAGTTGATGCTGCCAGCATTGCCAGTCCCTGCTCGATAGGCCCTATTCACTGCCCACAGTGGAGCATGGCCATTGCCACCACCATCCATGATTGTCATTGTGTTTTGCAACATATTAAGCAGCACATGTCATCTGCCAGTCTTATTACCTTTAAGCATCTTTGCGCGAAAACCCTTTACTTAATCAAACAAAGCAAGCTGGTGTGTTGAACGCTGTTTCCTCCCTTGGTCTTCTGTCCCTTCGTCACAGGTGTGGGCTTCATTCCTCACCTCCAAGGTTGCCAGCTGCACTCTTTTATTGTGGGTCTATCCCTTCCAGGTGGCATTTGTACAGATCCATCAGTTGTTGCAGAACACATTGCGACCCATTTTGGGATGGCATCAGCGTCTGCCTACTCCCTTGCCACCTCCCTTGTCCAGAGACAGTGGGCTGAAGCTTTTCACTTTAATTTTACATCGTGTCAGGCAGAATCCTGCGGTGAACCATTTACTGAATAGGAACTTATTCTGGTCCTCTCTTCTTCCCACAATTCAGCCCCTGGCCCTGATTCCATCCATAACCAGTTCCTGCAACACCTCAGCTCCTCCAGGTGTTTAATTGTATTTGGCTCCAAGACATTTACTCCTCTCAGTGGAGAGACAGTGTTGTGGTTCCTTTCCTTAACCTTCCAAGGATCTGTTGTTCCTTGATAGTTACTGGCCCATCGATCTGATCTGATCTGATCTGATCTGATCTGATCTGATCTGATCTGATCTGAGGGTTGGAACATGTGTCGGAAAGACAGATTAGACACTGTAGGAGATGGTGTCTTCATTACAGTTGACAAAAATATTATGTCTACTGAGGTTGAAGTAGAGTGTGATTGTGAAGTTATCTGGACACATTTAACAGGGTGAGGAGAAACAAAGTTAATTGTTTGGTGTTATTACCAGCCACCAGGTTCCACTGTGACAGTTCCAGAATCATTCAAAGGGAGTCTACACTCTATATCGCAGAAGTACCTGGGTCATGCTATATTAGTCAGAGGTGACTTCAGCCTGCCTGGTATAGACTGGGATGTCTATGGATTCATTACAGGTGGTACAGACAGCCGTCATGTGAATTACTTTTGAACACATTATCCGAAAACTGTCTTGAGCAGCTAAATCGACAGCCAATGCGTAATGGAAATATTTTAGATCTGGTAGCCACGAACAGAGCAGACCTCATCGACTGTGTCAGTGTTGAGACAGGGGTTAGTGATCATGATGTTGTCATTACAACTATGGTTATGAAAGTTAAAAAGGCAGTCAAGAACACTAGGAGAGTATTCTTACTAGAAAGAGCAGATAAGCAGTTGTTAACATCCCACTTAGTAAATGAATTGATCATTTACTTCCAGTACGATGGACGTGGAAGAATTATGGGCAAATTTTAAACACATTGTAAATCACGCATTGGAAAGTCTGTGCCGAAAAAGTGGGTTACGGACGGAAAAGACCCACCATGGTTTAACACCGCAATTCGGAGAATGCTCAGGAAGCAAAGACAGTTGCACTTGCGGTACAAGAAAGATCGGGAGAATGAGGAAAGGCAAAAGCTAGTAGAGATTCGTGTTTCTGTAAAAAGAACGATGCGCAAAGCATACAACCTCTACCACCGTCATACCTTAGCAAAAGATCTTGCGGAAAACCCAAGGAAATTCTGGTCTTACGTAAAATCGCTAAGTGGGTCGAAGGCTTCCATCTAGTCACTCACTGATCAGTCTAGCCTGGCAACAGAAGACAGTAAAACGAAAGCTGAAATTTGAAATTTAGCATTTGAGAAATCTTTCATGCTGGAGGATCGTACAAACATACCGCCGTTTGAGTCTCGTACAGATTCCCGTATGGAGGACATAGTGATAGACATCCCTAGGGTTGTGAAGCAGCTGAATGGGTTCAAAATAAATATATCACCAGGTCCTGATGGGATTCCAATTCGGTTTTACAGAGAGTACTCTACTGAATTGGCTCTTTACTTAGCTTGCATTTATCGCGGATCTCTTGCCTAACGTAAAGTCCCGAGTGACTGGAAAAAAGCGCAGATGACGCCTGTATATAAGAAGGGTAGGACGGATCCCCAAAATTACAGACCAATATCCTTAACATTGGTTTGTTGCAGGATTCTCGAACATATTCTCAGTTCGGATATAATGAATTTCTTTGAGACAGATAAGTTGCTGTCCATGCATCAGCACAGCTTTAGAAAGCATCGCTCGTGCGAAACACAACTCCCCCTTTTTTCATATATCTTGCGAACCATGGATGAAGGGTATCAGACAGATGCCATATTACTTGACTTCTGGAAAGCATTTGACTCGGTGCCCTACTGCAGACTCCTAATTAAGGTACGAGCATATGGGATTGGTTCCCAAATATGTAAGTGGCTCGAAGACTTCTTAAGTAATGGAACCCAGTACATGGTCCTCGATGGTGAGTGTTCATTGGAGGTGAGGGTATCATCTGGAGTGCCCCAGGGAAGTGTGGTAGGTCCGCTGTTGTTTTCTATCTACATAAATGATCTTTTGGATAGGGTGGATAGCAATGTGCGGCTGTTTGCTGGTGATGCTGTGGTATACAGGAAGGTGTCGTCGTTGAGTGACTGTAGGAGGATACAAGATGACTTGGACAGGATCTGTGATTGGTGTAAAGAATGGCAGCTAACTCTAAATATAGATAAATGTAAATTAATGCAGATGAATAGGAAAAAGAATCCTGTAATGTTTGAATACTCCATTAGTATTGTAGCGCGTGACAGTCAAGTCGATTAAATATTTGGGCGTAACATTGCAGAGCGATATGAAGTGGGTCAAGCATGTAATGGCAGTTGTGGGGAAGGCGGATAGTCGTCTGTGGTTCATTGGTAGAATCTTGGGAAGATGTGGTTCATCTGTAAAGGAGACCGCTTATAAAACACTAATATGACCTATTATTGAATATTGCTAGAGTGTTTGGGATCCCTATCAGGTCGGATTGAGGGAGGACATAGAAGCAATTCAGAGGCGGGCTGCTAGATTTGTTAATGTTAGGTTTGATCATCACGTGAGTGTTATGGAAATACTTCAGGAACTTGGGTGGGAGTCTCTGGAGCTGTTCTTTTCGTGAATCGCTACTGAAGAAATTTAGAGAACCAGCATTTGAGGCCAACTTACATTTCGCGGAAAGACCACAAAGATAAGAGAGATTAGGGCCCGTACAGAGGCATATAGGCAGTCATTTTTCCCTCGTTCTGTTTGGGAGTGGAACAGAGAGAGAATATGCTAATTTTGGTACGAGGTACCTCCGCCATGCACCGTATGGTGGATTGCGGAGTATGTATGTAGATGTATGTCCCTTGCAAGTTACTTGAACGCCTCGTGTTCCTTGTCTCAGTTTGGTTCTCAAATCTGAGGACCTTTCTCCTGCTTACCAGTGTAGGTTTTTGGTGGGATGGTCTCTGATGGTTCATCTGCTTTGATCGAAAACTGCAGTTTGGCAGACCTTTTTCAGGGCCGCCATCTTGTTATAGTTTTCTTCATTTTTTGTAAGGCCCACGACACAGCTTTGCACCATCACATCCTACTTAGACTCCAGGGGAGAGGCGTTGGGGCCAATTTTTATTCACAAGTTTGTGTCCCATCAGCCATTCAGAATTTGGGGTTGACATCATTTTCAGTCCTCTGCTGACCCAGGAGAATGGCATTTCACAGGGCTCCATATCAAGTGTCATTATTTTTCTTGTCACTATTAATGTTCTTTTTCTTGTCAATATTAATGGATTGCGGCCTCTTGTGGACCGTTAATCACACCTGCTCTGTATGTGGATGATTTCTGTATTTGAACTAGCTCCCACTCAGTGGCCTCTGCAGAATGACGGCTTCAGGATGCCATCTGGCGCGGTTCCACCAGGACACTCTCGCATGCTTTCAGGTCTCTCCCTTTAAGTCAAAGGTGGTGCATTTCTGTTGCTGTACCATAGTCCATTCGTATCCAGAGCTCTGCCTTGATGCCCAACACCTGATTGTAGTCTCCCAGTTCCATTTCTTGGGTCTTCTTTTTAGACAACAAGCTTACTTGGTTGCCCCATGTCCATCTTCTGAAAGTTTGATGTTTTCATAAGCTCAGTGTTTTTCGCATCCTTGTTCACACCTCTCAGGGCGTGGATTGTTCAGCCCTTCTCCACCTTTATCAGACATTACTTCTGTCTCATCTGGACTATGGTTGTCAAGTATATGGATCATCTGACCCTTCCACACTACTCTTCATGGACCCAGTTCACCATTGTGTTATTCGTTTAGCCACTGGTGCCTTTCACACTAGGGGGAAGTAACCTGCCCTCCAGGATTCCTATTGGAGTTTCATATTGTTTGAAGCAACCGGTAAAAAATCTAGCAGCCTGCCTCTGAATTGAAGTTGACCATTCGCCTTCCCTACCACAGTCCTCACATGCTCGTTCAATTTCATATCGCTTTGCAATGTTACACCCAGATATTTAAATGACTTGACTGTGTCAAGTAGGACACTAGTAGTACTGTAGCCAAATATTACAGATATGTTCTTCCAACTCATCTGCATTAACTTACATTTTTCCACATGTCTGTCATTTGTCACACCAACCAGAAATTTTGCCTGAGTCATGTTGTATCTTCCTACAGTTACTCAACTTCGGTACCTTGCTGTATACCACAGCATTGCCAGCAAACAGCTGCTGATTTGTGCCAACCCTGTCTGCCAAATCATTTATGTATATAGAGGATAATATCGGTCCTATCACACTTCCCTGGGGCACTCGTGATGATACCCTTGTCCCTGATGAACCTTTGCTGTCAAGAACAACATACTGGGTTCTGTTACTTATGAAGTCTTCAAGCCATTTGCGCATCTGTGAACTTACTCCATATGCTCTTACCTTCAGTAACAGCCTGCAGGGTGCATCATATCAAATGCTCTCAGGGACTCTAGAAGTATGGAATCTGCCTGTTGCCCATTGTTATAGTATTCCAGTTGAGGAAGGGCAACCCAAGTTTCACACGAGCAATGCCTTCTAAAACCATGATGATTCGCGAACGTTAGCTTCTCTGTGTCAAGAAAATTTGTTATATTCAAACGGAGAATATGATCAAGGGTTCTGCAGCAAATCAAAGTTAGGGATAGTGGTTTGTAATTTTGCAGGTCTGTTCTTTTATCCTTTGTATATACTGGAGTCTCCTGCACTTCTTTCCAGCCATTTGGGGATTTGCACTTGGTGAGAGATTTATGTTACATGCAAGCCAGGTAAGGGGCCAGTGCCATACAGTACCCTTTGTAAAACCAAAAGGGGATTCCATACAGACATGGTGATTTATTTGCTTTGAAATATTTCAGTTTCTCTATGCCAGCAATGCCTATTAATATTTCCGGTGGTCAAATGAGAGTATGTTTGTATGATGCTGATCTGTGGACGAGTTGTTGAACGTGAAACTTAAAACTTCAGCTTTGATTTTGCTATCTTCATCTGCCATACCGGACTTGTCAACAAGGGGCTGAATAGAAGTGTTAGACCAGCTTAGTGATTTAACATAGGACCAGAATTTTCTTGGGATCTCTGTCAGATATTTTGCTAAAGTGTGACTGGTAGTTGTTCTATGCTTTGTGCGTAGATACTTTCACATGTGCATGAATCTCTACTAACCAGCACTTGTGGTCATTTGTGCATTCTCTTTTGAATCAAGAGTGCAACAGCCTCTGCTTCCTCAACGTTCTCCAGATTTCATTATTAAACCATGGTGGGTTTTTTCCATCCTTTATCTACTTACTAGGCACATAATTCTCCAGACCGTGATTTACAGTCTGCTCAAACTTTGCCCATAATTCCTTTATGTCCATCTTACTGGAAATAATCGATGTCAATTCACTGTCTAAGTGCGATGCTAACAACTGCTTATCTGCTGTGTCTATCAGATACCCTCTCTTAGCCTTCTTGACTGATTTGTTAACTTTTGTATCCATAGTTGTTGTAATGACATCATGATCATGTATCCCAGTTCCATACTGACTTTATTGATAACGTTTGGCCTATTTGTAGCTACAAGATCTAAGATATTTCTGTTGCATCTGGGTTGCCAAGCTAGCTGCTCAAACACATTTTCTAAAAACATGTTCAAAAGTATTTCGCCTGACTATCTGTACCTCCATGTAATGAATTCATAGACACCTCAGTCTATACACAGAAAGTTAAAGTAGCCTCCAACTAGTATTGTATGATCTGTGTATTTCACGCTACTCACCATATACTTTCTTTGAGTGGCTCTAGGTCTGTCAGAGTGGAGTCTGGTGGCTGTTAAAAACATCCAACAATTAACTTGCTGTGACCTTCACCTGTTATACGCAATTATACGTGACCAGATTACTTCACTGTCACACTTAACTTCAAACTCAATAGAGACAATATTTTTGTCATCTACAATGAGCAGTCTCCCTCCTGTGACCTCTGATCCGTCTTTTCGATATATGTTCCATGATTCGCTAAGTACATCAGAGCTTTTCACTTCAGATTTCAGCCAGCTCTTGGTCCAAAGAATAATTTGAGCAGGTAAACTTTCCTGGAGGGCAGTAAATTTGAAAACACTCTTACGAATACTTCAACGGTTTACTGATAAAATTTTGACAGCTGAAGTGTCATTATTCTGGATGCTGTACGTTGCTGTGTATTTACTGGTGCATGTTCATCGGAGCACCTCAAACTACCGTCTAACCTAAAAAAAACCTCGTGCACTTCACAAGCACTCCGCTACTTTCTTTGTGTAGTGCACTGCTGACCTATCAAGGGGAGTCCTACAAGTTCCCACACGATAATGCAGTTCTAGGAATCAGCAGCCAAGACTGTCATATAGCTGACGAAGCTGTAGTTAAGACCTTCCACTCAGTCTCAAATCAAAGGACTCCGATCAGCTCTGGGAACAACTCCACCAACCACCTGTCTGAACTCATGTGACTGGTGTCATTAGTGGCCAATGTGAGCCACAACTTGCAGACGACACATGCTGCACACTTGATAGCCACAGGCAAGGCTGCCTCCGCATCTCAGATGAGATACCCTGACAGATGTACTCGGTGCACAATGGCTTTCTTTCCAGCCCTGAACACTACTTGCATAAGGGGCTCCATAATGTGCCTAACATTGGAACTCCTGATAACTAGTTAACTCCCCCCCCCCCCCCCCCCCTCCTAAATGTGCCTGCTCGGATCCGCTCAGGATAAATGGGCGAGGCCAGGTGTCCATTCTCCATATTCCCCCCTATCTTGTGTGATGCGAATGCATTACCAGCTGTCCGACACCCTGCTGTGAGGACAGATCCACCGCATTGGGTACACTAGGAGATGTCTCGGAAGCAGTGTCCTTGGTCTAAACAAGCGAAACCTGTGATGTCCCATTGAATCACCATGTTTGTGGTAGGCCTCCAGAAATGTTAACGTTGCCCCCATTCACTCTTCTTTATGGTGATCTGTAAGCCTTTTGGGCACCCATTGTGCAAAACGTTTCCAGACAGAACATTCACTCGTTACATTGTTTCCATACAATTTGCACAGTTCAAGATAAATTTCTGTAGGTTTTAGGTTTTTTGCCAACAAAAACCGTATCACAGATCGCACCTCACAATGCGGGATTTTCGATTGCAGCGCATATTTCAAATTCGAATATCGAAAAGAAAAAGAAACAAAAAACCAGATGTGCAGAGGAGATCCCGCTGTCACGGATGGATGCCGACTGAGATGCCGCACATACCAAAATAAATGCGATTGGGGTGCGCCGAGTGGAGCAAGATGGAAACGTTCTCTACTTTCTGAATAGCTCTCATATTTCACTTCACAATTATGAAAAGGGTAGATTACTTCTCATCATGTAGTGGAGGTGCTGAATCGCATTTGGCACAACAGGAAGAACGTCAAACAAGTAAGCCTTCAGCCACAAAGGGGCCTTAATTGAAATCTGACAACATGTATTTCATTTGTATTTTGGGGTTGCATTTGTAAGCCTCACACACCAAAAACGCATATTCATGTACATTAGTACTCTTAAAACGAGGTAGCATCACACACTTGGTAAAGACATTAAACTGCATTTCAAGCAACCAAACCGTTGATTCATTACAAGTTACATAACAGTTGGAAGCTTAGAGAAACATCCATTCCTGTCGTTGGAAAAATAAAACCTGTGGTGCACTCAGTTGCTTTCTTTGTTTCCCAGCTTTCTTGAGGGATGAGGGATGCTTTTCACTTGTTTGGCACCGAAATCCTTGTTTATTGTTTCTCAACAGTGAAAGTACTTCAGCATTTTCCAATCCCTTCCAGGTTGTGGAAAATAGGTGTGAGGTATAACAATGAAAGGAAGAGATATAGCACAAAGCAAGTGAAAATGCCAGAGAAGTAATGTGTTGTATCAGAGAATCCTGTGTTATGTAGTGTAGATTGCTCAACACTTTTAACACATTGCCATACAACTGATCTCTCTGACATTTTCGACTTTACCAGAGTTAGCATTTTCAAACAATGGAAAATCCAGGATGGTTTAATGACAGTGTTAGAAAAAGGATAGATTGCTATTCACAATTTAATGGAGATGCTGAGTTGCAGAGAGGCACAAGAAAAAGGTTGTCAAACAAGCAAGCTTTTGCCCAAAAAGGCATTCTTCCAAATTAGACAACACACTCACATGACCACTGTTTCTGCCTGGCTTCAGCAGCCAGACACATTGGTTGTGTGTGTGTGTGTGTGTGTGTGTGTGTGTGTGTGTGTGTGTGTGTGTGTGTGTGTGTACACATACACAGGTGCACGTGCATATTTATCTAATTCAAAATAATGTCTTGTGTGACAGTCTTTATGGTGTACCTATCTGTGACTCAACATCACAATATGGTGAGTAGCAATATATCCTTTCCATAACAAAGTTAATAGTTCATGTTTTCAGTTTTGTGGTTGAGTGTTCTCCAGATGTAATGGCATTCACACAGTGTGAATGCAAAATTAATACACACAATGTGAATGCAAAATTAATACAGATAGTATTAATCTCAAAATCTGGTTATTGTGTTTATCACAGTCGTCACTATTATACTGAAAAAGTACCACCAACTGCTGACGTATGGAAGCAACATGTTCTTTCTCACTATGTTCACACGTTTTCTCTTTAATGAGTTTTATTTACAGGCAGTAGGAACGAAACTCCACAAAGTTATATGGAACTGTTTGTACTGGAGTATGGGAATGTTTCATTAAAACAAATCAACTTATTGGCAATAGTCAAGAAGATTACTAACAGATGTGTTCTTGCACTGTTCTGAAAGGCAAAAACAGCAGAGCTCCTGCAATGTGTCGTGAAAAGCAATGTAAACACATTAGAGATTTGAACAGTGGAATGAACAAACAAGGTCTGCAATTGGTTTTCTTTTGAAAATAATCACCACTAATGGAACATTTGTGGTTAGTCCACAATTTTTGCAGCACTAATTTAATTTCTTTTGTGTCAAGTCGCTACTGGACATTTAACACAGAACATAGTATCTGTAGGAAAATACTCATCCTCCTCCACCACCACCACCACCACCACCACCACCACCACCACCACCACCACCACTATGATGTTTATCAATTTCAGTGAAACTTGTCTCATTGGGAGACATGGTTCACAGTTATAAAGAAAAAGTCATATGCTAACAGGTTATTACAAATAGTCCCCCAGTAACGTGAACCGCCTTGCTCTTTTTTTTAAGTGACTGTCTAATGAGTGCAGGAAATGGACTGAGAGTAAATTGAAGGAAGATGAAAGTAATGAGAAGTAGCGGAAGAGAAAACGGCGAGAAACTTGATATCAGGACTAATGGTCACAAAGTAGATGAAGTTAAGGAATTCTGCTACTAGGCAGCAAAATAACCAATGACAGATGGAGCAAGGAGGACATCAAAAGAAGTCTCCTAATTTTAAACAGGCCTCAATTCGAGAAGGAAATTTGTGAGGATGTATGTTTGAATCACAGAATTGTATGGTAATGAAACATGGACTGCAGGAAAATAGGAACAGAAAAGAATCAAAGCATTTGAGATGTGGTGCTACAGATGAATGTTGAAAATTAGGTGGACTGATTAAGGTAAGGAATGAGAAGGTTCTGTGCAGCATCAGGGAGAAAAGGAATATTTGGAAAACACAGACAAGGAGAAAGGACATGATATAGGACATCAGTTAAGACATCAGGGAATGACTTCCATGGTATTAGAGGGAGCCTAGAGGGCAAAAACTGTTGACAAAGCCAGAAATTGAAATACATCCAGCAAACAATTGAGGACATAGGTTGCAAGTGCAACTCTGAGATGAAGATGTTGGCACAGGAGAGGCATTCATGATGGCCCACATCAAACCAATGGCAGATACATATGGGGGATGCACGGGGCACCCCCTCTCCCTTGTGGGTCTGCCCGCATTGCCACCTGTACTGCCTCGACCAGTCGGCCCGCATGCTATTTGTTCATTTCTTTTGCCAGTCAACAATGGAGGAGGAACGACATAGTGGCTTAGCTCTGTTGAACACTCACCCTGACATTGATTGTCCTCTTGACAATGTAATTAACCAATCTGCCAGGAAGCATAGGCACATAGAATTCATCATTTAAGCAAGAGAACCACAACTGTAACTTTTTTACATCGTAAGATGACATTGTCTTGTATATGTGTGTAATCATTTCAAATAAACCTTTCTTAAACGTTGCATGTGACTCGATTATTTTTCATTAAGGTAAAAGTAAAGGTAGCTCAAGATATCTTTAGCGTCCCCTCCTTGAGGTTTTTCTGTATCTGCCCCTGCTCAGAAGACTGATGACTCAGAAAGTCTTCATTTTGCAGTACTAATGTTTCATTTAGATAGTAAGCCACCTGCTAATTCTCGTATGGATGAATTCTTGTTAATTAACTTCGTGTACTAAATTAGGTCTTAATTCGTAACACTCCAGGTTTTATATTCTGAAATAATATAAAATGCTGCTACAGGAATGAATAAGTGTATGCACATTATTAAGTAGTGAATGTATTGCAGAAACTTATTGCATACGGTCATTTAACCGGAAATATACCAGATTCCACAACACCTGGGAAGTACCTTATCGATAGAATAGTGGAAACTATTTGTGGATGCTTCAGTGGGCCACAGACTGATGAAGGTGTTCAGCTACAGATTATTAAGGTAAGTCTGTTACATTCATTCTGTTGTCAGCTTTTTTTATTTATTTTTTATTTTGCTCTTCTAGTGAAAGAAAGAAAGATGGCTGCATTTTTAACATAACAGAGAGAATCTTCTGTGCTCAGTTCTCCCTAGCTTTTAAGTGTTCATTAAAAAATAAACTGTTGTGCACCATGAGTTGTGGATAAAGATATTTTACAGGCTGGTGTTCTGGCATGGCATATACCACACCAGCATTGGCATCTGATACAGAGAATAAAGAAATAAATGTATACATATTGATGTCCAACATACGAAGATATTTTATACTTTACTGCAGAAATGAAGTCGAAGGTTACGTACATCTTGTGACTGTCTATGTCGTAAATATATAGGAAAGTTCTGAAAGAAAATAAATAGTTTGTCAATAAAGGGGACCACTCACTCAATCACAAAAGTGTTGTCATTGACAGGCACACACAAAACAGAAACAAAACTTGCTAGCTTTCAGAACCGATCTAAGTCAAAGGACACACACACACACACACACACACACACACACACACACACAATTCCCCTACATTAGGCTGGCTGGATACTCTAGCTTGACAAAGGATTTATTTTGAAAGCTAGCATGTTTCCTTTCTCTTTTGTGTGTGCTTTTTGACAACTCAACACTTCTGCTATTTGGAAAGTGGTCTCCTTTACTCCTTAATTATTAACTTAGTAAAAATTTTATACTTTCAAACACATTGTTTGATATAGACATACACTATATGTAGGGAACAGTACATTTCCTCTATAATGCATACAAAATGTTCTTATTTTACAGGCATTTATATGTTTTCATTTATTTCTTTGTTCTCTGTATCAGATGCCACTGACTATGGGCTGTACACCTGAAAACTGGTCTGGCAATCAAATATTTTTACATGCAGCTGATGGTGTACAGCAAGATGTCTTTGAAACAAGTAGCAGAGAGGGGTAATTTTTCCACCCATAGTCAAAACTACTTGTGTACCATTGATTTATATCATTACTAAGAAAGCAAACAAGGAAATAAAATTGTTGTTGTTTTACTTAAATATCTTCAGTTGATGGGTACATCACTGCAGATGGAGATGTCACACAACTGAATTGTGCTATCGCTAAACCATCAGATTCTTATAATTTTTGTTAATTGCCTACTTTCTGCTATGCAATAGCTATCTTCTGATGCTACAATAAAAGTCTGTAGCATCTGAAGGTGGCTATTGCATAGCCAAAACTGGTAATTCTATTCAAAAAGCTGTTCAATAAAGACAGATAATTAAAAATTATGTACTCACAATTGCCCTCCAGATGGTGATTTTATGCCAAATTCTGTTCGTCAGATTCTTATTCAAAGGGCTTCAATGTCCCACCTTGTCACACAGTTTTAAGTTTTGTATGGTTTCCTTAAATCAAATGGGAAGCTACTCCCCAGTCTTCCTCCCTTCCTCTTTTCCTAGGTCTGGCTCCAAACATTGAAGTGGTCTTGAATGCCTCAAGCATAAATAGTGTACCTTTATTCAGCCTGTTTTACAAAGTCAGTCTGATATTTATTGAGCCAAAATTGCAATGCTGGTATCTGATTTGTTGGATGTTCAGTTGTTAGATGTTCACTAAAGTTCTTGAAATGCCTTACGTCTCCAAATCGAGAACGAGGTGGTCATCTTACATTCATGGCATAGGGTGTGACATTTTTGTTTTCTTTAGCAAATAGAGCTTCAAGCTTCCATTAAGCTTTAACTCTACTCTCTGCCACACCTACCACTTTAACCTCAAATTACTTATGATTTGCTGATCTTCATTTCCCCTCGTCTGGTCTCAAGGTCGCTCTACCAGTCTCATTTGGTCCAGGCCAGATGAGAGAAAACAAAGATCATCAAATCGTAAGTAATTACTTTTTTACAGAAAAAATACATGTGGAAGAACTACTAAAGGATTTTTAAGGCTACATCTGTGACAATTGGTATTTGACCTCTCAGTTAGAAATTAAAAAAAAAAAAAATGTTTCATTGTTTTTGGAAATTCAACCCCTAAGGGAGTGCAATATGGGATAAAGGTTATTAAGAAAATATTTCGCTACATTAAAAAAATTTAAAACTAAATTTACAATAATTGCTATTTTACTTCTCAATTATCTATAAAGAAATATTTGTTAGAGGATGAAAGTTGCTATGTAAATATCTCCACGAGAATGCTAAAGGCATGACTAACAAAAAATTTGGACACCAGCTACCAGGATCCCTTTTTGATCAGAAGTACATCCAGAAAAGACCCTGCGTGTATGACCTTAATTAGCATGAAAAGCATGGAAGGTGTTACAATGTGTGAACAACATAAAAATACATTTAAATAAAAACAAAAAATCTCTGAAGCCGTACCGTTTATGCAAGCAAAGCAGCAGATGCTAATCTAGTCAGCTATAATTTGGAGCTTACGGAAGCACATGCTGTTAAATTCCAGGGGAAATTTCTCGAAAAAAATTATAATTTTTTTACTTACACTACACTGTATTCACATTGACAGTTTGATCTGCGCGAATGAGATGGAGACAAATAAATGTTTATTACAGCTACTTTGAGCTTGTTTTAAGATATAGAATTACATTTTAGAGGAAATGAGTAAGAGTGTAAACAGAATCATGGTTTTGAAATATATATGATATTCATCTTGATGCCAGAGTTCGCTAGTGAGAGTTTACTTCAACAGCTAAACATGCTTTGAAAGGATTATGACTTTAGCAAAAGCTATTGTCTTCTTTTTTGACCAATCCATGGTTTCAGTGATGTTTCATCATTAGTTGGTTTCTTTTTTCTTTCTAAATAGCACACACTTTTGTTCTTCCAGCTGAATATCATCTACCGCGCAGCTTGTGTTTCAGTACACTGTATCGAGAGTGTCATCTGAAATTTTTGTGGTTTTCTCCTTGTTCATGTTCCAGGAATGTGTATTCTGTTAACAAATGACATAACTGAAGGTAGTCTTTAATGCCTTGTATAAGCTTCCTAATTCAGTTAATAAGTACCAGTTTGGCTTCAGATGTCGACAAGAAAACATTTTAGTAATGTGGAGCCTGTTTTAAACTCTTTGGTACCTTCATAGGCTAAATAGAGAGAGAGAGAGAGAGAGAGAGAGAGAGAGAGAGAGAGAGAGAGAACCACCCCTTTTGCTGATTGATGTGTAAGTTTTGGCATTTTGTTGAAAATTATTACAGTAATATTGTAATGTAAATAAGTATTTTGGTGGAGAAAGAATAAGTTACAAAATTTTTGAGTAACAACTGAATTATTGTAAAAACTTGTCATTTCTACTGTTAGTTTACAAAAGTTCTTATCAACAAAGTATCAATAATCAGAATGTATGATTAGTAATTACTCGGTCTTCATTAATGCTACTTTTGACTTTCAGGCACTCTTGACAGTGGTTACTAGTCAGCATGTTGAGGTTCATGAGGGAACAGTCCTTCTTGCTGTCAGGACATGCTACAACATTTACTTGGCCAGCAAGAATCTGATCAATCAAACAACAGCCAGAGCAACTTTGACACAGATGTTAAATGTTATTTTTATGCGTATGGAAACCCAAGCTGTAAGTGTGAACAACTCACTATCACATAACTGTAGTGAGTATAATGTAAATCTTTATAAGAATTCAAGAATTAGTATGGTGGTCATTGTTTGCTAAAATTTTTGTAAAGTTAATTCATAAACATACAGAGTAAGAAAATGTACACTGAGGTGAGAAGCCACGTTATAGTGATATGCGTGTGTATGTACAGATGACAGTAGTTCTGCATACAGAAGGTATAAAAGGGCAGTGTATTATTGGAGCATTCATTTGTACTCGGGTGATTCACATGAAAAAGTTTCTGACATGATTATGGCCACAGGCAAGTGCTCTACTGACTAAGGTACCAAAGCACAACTCATAGACCATCCTCACAGCTCTACTGTTGCCATTACTCATCTCCTACCTTACAAACTTCACAGAAGCTTTCCTGAGAAACTTAGAGCACTTACATTTCTGGAAGAGTTAGAGTCTTGGTCCAATATATAGTTTTAACCTGTCAAGAAGCTTCAAATCGGCACACTCGCCATTGCAGAGTGAAAATTTCAATCTGGAGACATCCCCCAGGCTGTGACTCAGCCATGGCTCCACAATATCCTTTCTTATAAAAGTGCTAGTCGAGCAAGTTTTGCAGGAAAGCTTCTGTGAAGTTTGGAAGGTAGGAGATGAGCTACTGGCTAGAGCTGTAAGTTGGGTAATGAGTCATGCTTGGTTAGCTCAGTCTGTCGAGCAGTTGCCTACAAAAGGCAAAGGCCCTTAGTTCAAGTTTCAATCCGGCATGCAGTTTTAATCTGCAAGGAAGTTTCAAGTTAAACATTTAATTATACAGATTGTGACATTACCTATGTGAATATGAGTAAGATATTGACAAGGAATTAGCAAAATTCATGAACACAGGGGACAATAAATAGATGCCTGAAAAACAAAGTGTAGAAGGCTGTATACTTGAAATTTGATAAGATTGTTGGTTTTGTTACATTGTTCTGTGGCAGTGTGGGTCTTGCATTGTCAGTAGAATTTATGCATCATGAATGAGTTTTCGTGGAGCAGTGAAAAATGCAGTAGATTATGCAGAATTAGGAATGAACTGAACATCTTATGATAAATAAATAACAGAACTGTGGTGTGCGTACTGTAAGACCTTCGGTGCACACACCATCAAATTATTTGACTTGTCGCTCTAATGAAGTAGGCGAGTGTCAGCAATATGTCTCGTGGTCTTATCGTGGCGTGTTTATCTTCTGCCATTAGGTTAGACGATAGAAATGCCACTTGCACGCTTAGAGTAGCAGATATACGGTGACCAACTTTAAACAGAACTTGATTAATTTTCACACACATTTATTATAATAACAAAAAGCATAGATATTACGTAACTTGATTCTGGATGTTGTTTACAACTGACAATCTGAAGTTCCTTTGGTCTTGATACGTTAATCTTATTCTCACATATCTCTGATACTTGACAAAGTGTCTATTCATTTATCTTCATGGCTATGTACAGGAATATGGTAACCTTATTAGGCGCAGACTGAAACTGGACTGTAGACTAATGCAGACTCGTACAGACTAATGCAGACTGACTAATCCGAGGTCTGTACACTCGTTATAATACCTCGCGCGTTTATGTATCACTGCGCGAGTGTGATCCGCGAGGAGAAAAGGTTCTACGTTAGCAGCAATCTCATTGGCTGCGTTACATATTAATACGCGGTTCGGCGGAAGCAGAATTTGGTCCGTCTCTCAGGCAGCGCCATCTTATAGTGCGTAGACGGACGAGCGCTGCACCTGCGCTGTTGTGCTTAGCGGGGCGCGCTCTAGTGGGAAAGTTGTGTACGTGCTGACTACGCGGAACTATGTACACAACAAGAACAAAATTGACAGAAAACATTAACTGAATGATTATGCAAAGATTTTCTCTCAAAATACTCAAGTATGTACTTAAAAGATAAGGAAACAAGGGACACTGAGATCTGTATGGGTATTGTAGTAGACATGTGCTTAAGGCTTTAAGTACAGAAGAAAGCTTTGTACATTAATGACAAAACTTAGTTCTGATAAATTGTTATTCATTGGGTATGTATGTGATGAGATACGATAAAATTTGAGGGACAAAAATGTTTCTTTTATTGAAATAAAATGCACAGACAGGTAAGAGCATATATCTGCGTAATAACGTGTTATAACGTAGCTATGTGTTCTCAGCTGAGGTAGTTTCCTTCGCATTAATTATATTGTCCCTTACATTTTGCAGACACTGCATTTTTTGCTGTTTTGTCCATAGTTTAAAATAAAAATTAATGTTTGATCCAGATATCTGTATAAGTAAACCAAAAGCAACTGAATTATTATTGGTGGAAATTACCTCGCGCTATTCTTTGTCTGTTCCTTTCTGGTTTCACTTGCCAATAGATGTGAACTAACTTTTTGAACAAAAAAGGTATAATTGTGCTTGGTCAAATATATATATTTTTTTCATTTGATTGACAACTGCAATGTGCAAAACACAATCCATAATTATCAGTTGCTTTGGACTGATGACTTGTGGTAATTCACAATAAACATAATTTGGGAAGGGAACAAATTTCATAAGGTGTTCAAAACAGTGTCATAGTAAACTAATATCTACATGTCTGGAACATTATAGTTTCAATATTAGTGAATAAACACTGGAAATAAACTGATCTGTAGTTTTATTATTAAAGAGGGTGATGGATTATGAAATAGTCTTAAATTTCTGTTTATTAGACAGATGATGCTGCCAGGTTTAAGAGTAGCCTTGAAGTCACAGAACAACAACTTCAAACAGAGGAAAGGCACGCACATGATGATGTTACTCAACAACCAGAAGATCAGTTACCAGTAAAAGAACAGGAGAACTTGCAGAATGCTGTGGAGTCAGAAAATACAAATCGTGAAATGGTGCGAAGCATGTTGGACAACATTGTCGATTCTGTAGTCACAGGTGGTAACATTCATTTTTATTGCCACTTTGTGTGTGTGTGTGTGTGTGTGTGTGTGTAAAAGCTGTTGCACTTTTTTCAGTACTACGAAAAAATCTTTTTTCTGTGTGATAAAGTAAATACAAAGTATTATCAGTAGCTAACAAAAACTGCTTTACAGGATCTCATCAGCTACAAGTGATTACGCTGCACTCGCAGTAATGCAAGCAGTTAAAACAAATTCACCTCCTTTTAGAATCAAGATTTTTCTCTTGAAAGTAAAAACCTAAATTGTAATTTTATTAATTAAAAGTTCAACAACTCTGCATTTCAGTTTCATTTAGTACTTACGCATACTTAATGTTGGTGGGCAGTATCTAACTTACAGATCAGTTGGTACGTTCATCCAACAAACAAAAGTTCAAAAAAAGATATTTTTGCAAAAAAATTATTTTTGCAAAAAAATTATTTCTTTCAACATTGAACACCCTGGTTCACATTTACTGATCCTCCCTCAGCCATAAGGGAGTTTTAAAAAAGAGAATGATTCAGTCTGACACCTCGAAATGCGTCCAGAAATTTTTTGTACAGGAAGAACGCACTGAAAAAAAGTACAGTGTCAAAATTTTAGCTGCTAAGATGCAAGGCAATTAGTTTTGAAAAAGTTGAAAATTGCCAAATTTGTGGCCTGCCAGGCGGCTGAAGAAAGTACACCCCTACAACAGACAGTGCATATGCAATGTAGCAGGCACATATTGTTTGTTGACAGTGTATCGATAAACAAATAAGAGACTCAGTGCAATCGTAATTTGTAAAGTGAATTTCAGTTTCCGTTAGTAGTTTCTCTGACACAGTTCACAGTTATTGTTAACTCAGATTTGCAAGTTGTTTAATGTATATAATAATTATAAGTAACTTTTGTGATATCAATATAATGGAGATAAAACAATTAATGTTCGATGTGTTTTCTTCTCCTATACCTGCTAATAACGTCTGTCTTTGTGCAAGATGTGGAGTTACACAGTAATTGGGAATCCAATTAACATTCTCAATTTTCCAAAGATGAAATATGTAGAATATGGTATGCAATACAATCGAAGTTACCTACCACTCTTTAAGGTATGTATATATATATTTTAGAGGGAAACATTCCACGTGGGAAAAATATATCCAAAAACAAAGATGCTATAACTTACCAAATGAAAATGTTGGTATGTTGATAGGAAAATTAATTTTCCTCTCTTAGTCAGCTTTTTAAGAATTACATCTGCAACAGTTTAGCTGTCTATGTGAACTGTCAGTTAGTCGAAAAATTAATGATATGCGATGATTTTTGTATAGTTTAGGTGCTTCAAATTAATAGTATAGTGTGTGTGTGTGTGTGTGTGTGTGTGTGTGTGTGTGTGTGTGTGTGTGCGCGCGCAGTATGTATTTTGTACTATGCTTTCTAGTCATGGCTGCTTCTGCTCATTCGCTGATTCACGTGTTACGCGGTAAAGGCTGCACAAACCACTATTATAGGCACTTCTTCATATGGCAAAAATGAGTAACTTTAGCAGTTTTTGGAAGTTATTGCAGTGAGTCTTAGCAGCTAAAATTTTGACATTGCGTTTCCTTCGTTGTATGCTTTGTGTGTAAAAAATTTCAAGATAGGTTTCAACATGTCAGGTTGGACCATTTCTTTATAAGCTTTAAAAAGACCAATTCCACAACAAGCACCAGTGTAGCAGAACCCCAAAGCTTGAACCTGATAACATGAAATTAAAAACTGTGTGCACGTTGTCCTCAGAATGGCTATTAGCGATATTAGGCACATGGGCAGTATTTGAAACACTCACTGCGTTATGTTGGTGCTCAGTCTGGAAGTATATCCCATTTGTATCTTGTATCTGAAGCAGTTTTTGTCACCATTGTTTGATCACATGGTAAGGAAGTTTGTAGTGCATAGTTTATAATTTCTACACTGTTTGCAAATATGCATAGCTAAATTCTAAATACATTTGAAGACAAAAAAAAAAAAAAAAAAAAAAAAACCACCACAAAGGAACTAGGACAGAATCAGAATCTATGATGTACATACAAAGAAATGATTACAGTTTCAGAAAAAATGAATGATTTATTCAAGAGAAAGAGCTTCACAAATTGAGCAAGTTAATAACACATTGGTTCACCTCTGGCCCTCATGCAAGGTGTTAAGTTGATAGTTGCTGGGTCTCCTCCTGAAGGATATTGTGCCAAATACTGCACTCTGTTTTATTGCCCTTCATGTCGAGCCATCCTGGACTTACATTTCAGCAAGATAATGCCTGGCTGCTTACAGTGACAGTTTCTACTGCTTATATTTGTGCTTGCCAAACCATAATGTGGCCAGCAAGCTGGCTGCATCTCCCCCAGTTGAGAGCATTTGGAGCATTATGGGAAGAGCTCTCCAACAGCTTGAGCTTTTAATGGTCTAATGCGTGAACTGGACAGAATTTTGCACGATATCCCTCAGGAGGTCATCCAATAACTATCAATCGATGCCAAGCTGAATAACAGCTTGCCTAATGGCCAGAGGTAGACCAACGGAATATTCACTTGTTTAATTTGTGAAGCTCTTTCTCTTCAATAAATCTTCATTTTTAAAAAAATTGTAGTAATTTGTATGTACATGTACACATCTACTGATTTTCACCCAATTTGGGTATTTCCTGTGTGGAGCTTTCTTTTTTCTTAAATCGTACTTTTCGTGGAGTGAGAGAACATGACATTGTAAATGTTGAAGAGGATGTTAAGCTCAGAAGCCTCTTGCTGCAATTTGAAAAGAATAGGCTAATGCATTCTAATATTTTAAGTTTCTTCCAAGTTGCTGTAGTTTTTAAATATATGAAGACTAATCGTACTGCCTTGTTGACTTTGTGGTTATGATGTCTGCTGCAGGTTGTGAAGCAGAAAGCCGCAGTAGTACTACAGGTGTAGAAAGTGGAGGTGACTCATCACTAGCAAATGAGTCTCAAAATGAAGGTAGCCAACAGAATCAGAGTGAAACGCCCAGCATCACAAGAGTACCATCACAGGTAGGAGGGAAAAGTGACCGTTACTTCTTGACTTGTGCACACAAAGAGTAGCTATAAAGTTTTAATTATGCTATGCCACACTACTAGTGGAGCCAAATCACAGTGGTGCAACCTGTTGATAAACTGGAGAAGGGCAGTACTGTTTGGTTCTGACCCCTCTAGTGGCATGTTACAATACTGTGGTATATGCCAGGGTTACAGTCATGTACCCGCAAAGAAACAAAAAGTTAAGTAACTTTTTTAGGTAGTAATTAAAACTTTGACTCCCATAAATAAAAAAAGCCTCATTATCTGGCAAGCACATTATTTTTTTATTTGTTAATGCTACTGCCATTATTATTTTAAAGTTACGCGGTTTATATTTTTATGACTGTTTACGATGTGGGGAATAATATATAATCTCCAAAGACCCTAACCCAGTTGTAATAACAATAACAGCATGGGCTATCAAGTGGAAATTGAGAGTTACTAGTAAGGGTATTCTATGCAGGTTCTAAATAGCTACAGGTGACAGTTTTTAAGTTCTTGCCCATTCATAGCAATCCTTATGTCATACCTGAGGCTTCTTATTTTGAAGTGAAATGCTCACCAGTTCTGGTGCCCTCTGTTAGATTTATGTGCTCCACTGATGAGTATAAAACTGTGTACACTTCAGGGACTTCAGCTGCAGGGTCCACATAATGGGGTGGGTACAATACCTTACAAGCTCAAAAATACAACAAGATTGCAAGAGACACAGGACATCACTTGTGCAAACATCACACAAAATACTTATATAAAGATTTGTACTTGACATTGAGAATGAATGCTCAAAAAGCATCATACTAACTGTGAAAAAATATGTAAGGGATGCAGTGTATCATTGAAATAACAAATGACACAGTTGAAGGGACTCCAAAAACACCGAAAATGATGCATGAAAATAAGTCAAATGTTTCTACTTCCCAGACAGTTATCAGTTCCAGTTACGTCAGTGGGTAAACATAGTACAAAATTCAAATAACCTTTATAGGACAATAAATAAGTCCCTAACAAGTTTTTAGGTGCTTATTATGTATATACGAGGGTCGTACACAAAGTAAGTTCCGTTTCTATTTCTATCCGTGGCAGGGCTACGATTGCAGTTCAGAGTGTGCGCAGCAGTTTCTCTGGCTCAAGGAGAAGACATGTACGCCATTTTCATATTGCTGCTGCTGACGTGTGCTTTGTAGTGCTTCTTTATAATGTCAGCTGTAATTGAAAATTCCACCGGATGTGAAATCATATCTGTGATTTGTTTTCTAAATACAAAGAAAGTTAAACCAAATAAAATTCACCAGCAAATCTGCAAGGTTTATGGTCAAAATGCTATGAGTGATTCAATGGTTAGAAGATGGGTCAGACTCTTCAATGAAGGACATGATCAAGTGCACAATGAAGTATGAAGTGGGCACCCGTCTGTGGTTACTGATGAACTGGTGCAAACAATTGAAGAGAAGATTAAGCACAGCTCGGACCTCATTCCTAGCAACTTTCATCTCTTCTTACACCTAAAAGCTGTTCTTGGTGGTCAACACTTCGATGCTGACGAGCTGAAAGAACATGTTACCAAATGGTTGAATACACAGGTGGCAACCTTCTATGAAGAAGGCATACAAAAGCTTGTGCCATGCTATGACAAGTGCCTACAAAATTTCGGAAGCTATCTAGAAAAGTAGTTTAACAGTTGTAGATTTTTATACAACAAATATTTTTTTTCTGTGTCTGTATACGTTTGTTTTATATAACCAAACGGAACTTACTTTGTGACATACCTCGTATATCATAAATAAACTATGAAAATGCAATGGTGGATCCTGTTCATAACTTTTACCACTTAAAAATTTACTTCCCACATTGTTCAGTTTCCTGAATTTTACACTTTTTTTAAGCCTCTGAGAAGTGTAAAATTGCAGTTTCATTGTAGCACATTTGTTTCAAACACCAATTGTATAGGTCAGTGGTTTTCTATCTCTCTGAGTTAGTGGCTCCCCTGTCCAGCTATGTAGTTTCCATGGCTCCCCTGTGGGATACTTAGTAAAAACTGCAATAATTAATTAACAAAGTTACAATTAAAATATTACTCACCTCTGCATGACATGTGAGCTAGATTCTTGTTACACAGTTTGTCCAGTCTTGGCACCAAATGATGTAGAGTTACTCTCATTTCCTTCTCCACACAGAACCTTGATCTGCACTTGGTTTTAACAGCAGCCACTGTCAAAAACCAAATCACGCAAAGATAAGAGTTTGCAAAAGAAATTAAAACCTTCAGTGCTTTTTTACTCAAGTTCAGAATGTGTTTTCTTAAGGAATACCAAAACTTTAGCACTGTCATTGATGAAAATTTACTTTTGATGAAGAATCTGATAAAAATTGTGTAAACTCTTCCTCTTCTGCAGTACTGAACTCAAAATGAAAATCATTACTGAAGGGATTGAAACCTACTGAAGCGTATCGCATTTTTCGGGCAAGTATTTTTTAAAATGAACATGAAGTTCAGATAAACGATTTTCAATTACAGAAAAAATATCTGCAGTAAGGTCTATTTCATTATCATTATAAAATACTGCAACCATGGAAAGTAGTCCATTTCTCCTACATTGTTCATTTTTCTCTTCCAAAGAAGCAGCTTCTTTTTGAGGACCAAAACTCTGTCACTAAGCTGAATGAAATGAGTTTCACTTTGTTGCACAGATGTTTTCATTTAGTTTAACTCTCATGTATATCACATAAGTGACCTTTAATATAAAGTCAGTGCCTAGAAAGCACTTGGCATTGATCAGATTTTGTTCTTCCAGGTAAGAACATACTTCTCATTTAAGTTCAAAAATGTGCAGTAATACATTTCTTTTGGAAAGTCAACAAATGCTGCTATAAAACAGGAGAGATGTATGTTCAGTCCCCATATTGTGACACATTTGTCTAAATAATGTAGCTTTCTGAGGGCAAATTTTAATAAATTTTACCATATGACAGTGTGCGCTATTTGATTCAGATCAACAGCCAAATGTTGTAAACCAAGTGCTTCTCTGTGGACAGTGCAGTCGGTCCGCACAATATCAGGAGCTTTTCCTTGGTAAGTGCCTGTGGATCACTGTGAAGCCCTGACATGGAGCACATACCATCGGTATACCAAACAACACAGTGCGCCCAGTTAATTTGATTTTCTGTCATGAAGCTGTCCACTATTTTAAACAAATTGTTTTGTATCATATCATTTCATTACTTCTTTTGTCAACAAATCACACATAGCAAATTAAATAAGTGTCTCTCTTTCTATCGATGGCTTCATCAAGCTGCAAACTAAACTTCTCCAAATTTCTTTTTATAACTTGTTCATGAACATCTCCTAAATCTTGAGTTCAATGACTAATTGTAGTGTCAAAGGAATGGGCAAAAGCGTTTTTGCCATGGACACTCAAAGCGTAATGGACACCATATCAGTATCACATAGTAGGATTTGTTCTTCTGCAATCATGTGGACTTTCTTACGTTTTGCTACTGTGTAAGCTACATTGGAGGGTGCTAGTGGTTTGACCACATCATTCTTGTGAACACTTTCTAAATGACATGTTAATTAGCTAGCTAGTGTACATGCAGCAGAAAGTACTTTCAGACACGAAACACACTGTGAATGTTCTTCATTATTCACAACAGTGCACATGAAACCAAAATCTAAGCAGCTATTGACACATTCTTTCTTCTTGAGTTTCCTGTCTTCATTACCACCTTCCTTTCTCTCCTCAACAAGTTCTTGCTTTTTACATTCACTTGACAAATTTAATAACTTCTCTATAGTTTATTGCCTTTATCATCTTCATAACTACAATACAATACAATAAAAAGTGGTTGATAACACAACAATCAGTGCTGGTGCAATGTGCAGCACGCAATAGTTGAGCTTCAAGGTTATGACTACTTATGCAGGCTGGCCAACATCTGCCTCAGAGGCCACCCTGGTTGAAACTGGAAACAAAATTTCCCACAACTGTCTTCTTTGCCACAAATTACAAAACAAATTCACTTTGTCCCACGCAGTCATTCATGACACAGCAGGGCACTGCGGGTGCACATATTGAATATCACTAGTATAGGTGATACGTTTGTTGATTTGTACAACATACACTGAAGAGCCAAAGAAACTGGTACATTTGCGTAATATTGTGTACGGTCCCCGCGAGCACGCAGAAGTGCCGCAGCACGACGTGGCATGGACTTGACTAATGTCTGAAGTAATGCTGGAGAGAACTGACATCATGAATCCTGTAGAGCTGTCCGTAAATCCGTAAGAGTATGAGGAGGTGGAGAACTCTTCTGAACAGCATGTTGCAAAGCATTCCAGATATGCTCAATAATGTTCATGTCTGGGTAGTTTGGAGGCCAGCAGAAGTGTTTAAACTCAGATGAATGTTCCTGGAGCCGCTCTACAGCAATTCCGGACATGTGGAGCGTATCATCATCATCCTCCTCCTGGAATTGCCAAAGTCCGTCGAACTGCACAATGGACATGAATGGCTGCAAGTGGTCAGACAGGATGATTACATATGTCCCCTGTAAGACTCGTATCTAGACATTTCGGGTGTCCCATATCCCTCCAACTCCACACGCCCCACACCCTACAGAGCCCCCACCAGCGTGAACAGTTCCTTGCTGACATGCAGGGTCAACGGATACATGAGGTTGTCTAGATTCCAATACACGTCCATTCGCTCAATACAATTTGAAACGAGACTCATCTGACCAGGCAACATGTTTCCAGTCATCAACAGTCCAATGTCGGTGTTGATGGGCCCAGCCGAGGTGCAAAGCTTTTTGTGTTGTGCAGTCATCAAGGGTACATGAATGGGCCTTCAGCTCCAAAAACCCATATGAATGATGTTTCACTGAATGGTACACACGCTGACACTTGCTGATGGCCCAACATTGAAATCTGCAGCAATTTGCAGAAGTGTTGCGCTTCTGTCATGTTTAATGATTCTCTTCAGTCATTGTTGATCCCGTTATTGCAGGGCCTTTTTCCGGCTGCAGCGATGTTAGAGATTTGTTAATTTACTGGATTCTTGATATTCATGATACACTTGTGAAATGGTTGTTTGGGAAAATTCCCACCTCGTCGTTACCTAGGAAATGCTGTGTCCCATCGCTAATGCGCTGACTGTAACACCACTTGGTCAGACCCACTTAAATCTTGATTACCTGCCATTGTAGCAGCAGTAACCGATCTAACAACTGTGCCATACGCTTGCTGTCTTATATAGGCATTGCCAATGGAGCACGGTATTCTGCCTGTTTACATCTCTCTGTATTTGAAACGCATGCCTCTGCCAATTTCTTTGGCACTTCAGTGTATATTTCAGAATTTCCCTCAGTTAAGAACAAATTAACTTTAAGAAATATGACACATAGCCAAGACATGTAAATTTATCTTTTTGAATGTTCGCATCAAAACTGTGTCCCTATTCTACAAATTTTTTTTGTAGGTATTCCCTTTAAAATGTGTTAATCAAATTCCAGTGGGCGTGAGGGCTACCTTCATAGTCTTGGATATTATTGAATTTAGCATATGTTAAAATTCAGGAGTAAGTAAAAAACAGGCATTTTTTTGTTTTCTTCAACAAAAAAAAAAAAAAAAAAAAAAAAAAAAAAAAACCTGCCCTTAGATACAGGCCTCCAAAGATGATACTGCAAACACCATTTTGAAGATGGGAGTTTCAGAAATTTTAAAAAAATGCTATAACAGTTCTATATATTTTGTTAGGGTTTCTTTTTTTTTAAAAAAAAAAAAAAGATTATTGCTTTATGATTACACTGGTATCATCCATTTGGACATATCTGTCAGTTCTTTTACTGTTGCCTTTTGAATTTTTTTGTAATTTACAGGTGTTCCCTCCCCCCACCCTCCCCCCTCCCCAAATGCCAATCCAGAAAAGTTAGGTTTCTTTTCTGTTTATTAGTACCATGTAGTGCTAGATTGTCTGCAAAGGAGAGCTTCCTCTTTTAAGTTAGACAGGTTTTATTTTAAATATTTTTTTTTTAACTTTCAGGGATAATGTATGTCTTCACTGAAGTTGTTTCTTACTAATTTCTTTGTTACAGTGTTTATTTCTATTGTCTTTGTTGCAATTATTTCTTATCAGTTTCATTGTGGCAGATATTTATTACACTTTGTTGTAGTTTCTTGTCAGTTTCTTTGTCATGATTGTTCATTGCAGGTTTTTGTATTGTAGTTGTTAAGTGCTAATTTGTTTAATGAAGAGACTTCTAAGAAATCTGAGACCATCCAGTGAGGTGCGTGTTTTCGTGAGGAATTTGCCAGTTGATGCAGTTGCAGTGTGTTTTGTGAAAAGGACTGTTTGAAATGTCATCTGACTGGGACCACAGGAGAGTGAAGTGTGCTGACTATTTGCATATCTATAAAAGAGTGATGTATAAGACAAGCAAGCAAAAAAAAAGATTTTGTTCAGTTTGCGACTAAGAGTTCTCATTTGAAGACTCTGTTTCAAAGTGAAGATGTTTTCAGTGACAACTTTGCGTGTTCTAAATGTTTTGGCAGAATAACAACAATGATAGTATCTGAACAAGGTTAAGCCTCCCATGTTGCATATGATGCAGATTTTGCATCAGTAGAGGAAGAATTAAATACCCTGAATCATTCAACTACAGAGGGAGGTGTTAGTCCTGTTAAGAAACTGTGATCAGTGGAGTCATAAGCTCTATGCATCAAGAAAGCACAGAGAAATTACTAAAGCTATGGATAAATACACTACAGCAAAACTGACCACACTCTTCAAGTAGAAATAATTCCATCTTCAGAAGAAATGAACCTAAGCACTCCTGCACCTCTTGCCAGGAATTTTTCACAAATATCAATTCAGCTATTGAATATTTTGCATCCTGCAGCGAGAAGGTGCAAGTCTTAACTATTATTCAAGTGATATTTTCAAAGAAAACAATTTTGAACCACATTCCATCAGTATCAAAGTACATGGTAGACAAATCAAGAAATGTGAGGTCTATAAAAGGAGTCTTTGGAAGAGCAGATCCCTATTATGGTCATCTTTTAGAAGTGGCTCAAGTTCAATCAGTGCACTCATTTTATCTGGAAGATAAATGAGACTGTTCTCGCCAGGGTGCCAACAGAAAAGACACCATAACTGTAAGAGTTGAAGTTCAAAACGTTGCGAAAGTGAAGAGGTACATGACTCACAGTATTAAAGAAAATTTTGCAATTTATAAGAGTGACTATTCAAATTCACATATTGGAAGATCAACATTTTATGCACTATAACCGAAGTGGGTAGTTCCACACCCACCTAGAGATGTCTGTCTGTGTATGTGTACTGCATGAATTTTGAACTTTGTGTGGTAACTTTGGAGAACTTACTGGAGCACGTGACATGTGACACTTTGGTTGGGCATGTGAAGTCATTAGTAGTATGTGATGTAAAGCGAGATACCTGTTTGTTTAAAGGTTGTGGTGACTGCCCTAGAAAGGAACGACTTTCTTTACAGACACTTGATCTGGAAGACATAGCAGATAACTCTGCAGACATTACATATGCAACATGGGAGGAAAATAAACTAAGATAACTGTTGCCTTTGACAGTTTCATTGATAAACTTGTTAAGTGGCCAGTGAAAGCAGTAACACGCCAGCATCTAAAGAAATTGCAACACCACTTTGCAGAAGTGAGATGGTATGTAAAGGCTGAAGTACTATGTTTAGTGCCTCACTGTAATTTTACTGAAAACTGGTCTGTAATTCTCCCACAAGAAGTACAAGGGTATCATTGGAGTAATGACCAGGTTTCAGTTTTTACAGGAGTGACATATTTTCAAAACAAGACCACAAATGTTGCAGTTATAAGTGAGGACAAAGGACATGACTCAGCACATGCTTCGCTAGCAATGTGCAAAATTCTTCAACTGCAAACTTGGGCAGAGAAGATAATCATTATTTCTGATGGTACTCCTATTCATTTTAAAAATCGTTACCAGTTGTTTGAATTGAGAAAGTCACTTCTGCCAACTGACGTGGTATACAGTGCTACTGGCCATGGGAAGAGGCCATGTGATGGTGTAGAAGGCCTTCTGAAGCACCATGCTACAATCTTTCCTGACCAAATACAGCTCTGATTCAGAATGCTGAGGATTTTACGAGAGTCGTGAAATCTTACATATCCACAGCCCTCATTCTTTTGTCCAAAGAGGAAATCAAAGAATTCCATGAGCAGAAAATAAGAATAATGGTCCAAACAAGCTACTCCTGTGAAAGGAAGTCAGAACACACATTTTTGGACTCGGTGATGAGTGAACTCATGTTGCAAGCACTTTAAAGAGCAAGAAAGAAGAAATTTTGTTCGTTCAACCAACAGCTCAGAAACAGCAGGGTAATATTCAAATTCATGACCTGAGAAGGGGGTGTTTGTGGCGTTTTTGTATGACTGTGAGTGGTGGATTACAGAAATTTTAGACACCAGCTATGAGTTAAACAAAATCGTAGTGAACTTTATGCTACCACATGGAGCAGCTGCTGGATGTAGGTTTCCAGCTGAAGGACAGCAAGAATGCCTTCAGTGCTCAATTCCTGTTCACAATGTTTTGAAGACTGTAAGTGCTCCAATTCCTATTGGTTCCCAACAGGAAGGCATCACTCTGTATCAAAGGAAGATTCTGAAGCAGTGGAACACATTTTTAGTTCATTGACTAGTTAATTTCAGTATTAAACCGAGTGCACAGAAGCTGTATAAACTGAAACCTTTAAGTCTTTGAACCTTTCACATACATTTTGGAACCAATGAGTCTCTTACTCATCTTTCAAAACTAAAATTATGTTACATAAGTCTAGGATTTGATTTTTATGAGCCTGTTATGTGATAATGTGATAAGAGGTTTTTGGTATGGCAAAAATTTCAGTTGTTTATAAAACCTGTTCAACCTAAAAGTGGAAGCTCTCCTTTTCAGGGAATGTAGAACTATATGGTACTAACCAACACAAAAAAGTCAATTTTATGGATTGGCATTGGATAATTTTTTTTCTTTACTTATGGAAAAAGTTAAGAATGCTATAGTAAAAGAACTTTGACAGGTAAGTCCAAATAGAGCACTTCTTTGTAATCATAAAACAATTATCTTAAAAAAAAAAAACGATATCTAGAACTGTTCCAGAGATACAGCATTTTAAAATTTTTTCCAAATTTCACATCTTCAATATGGTGTGTGCAGTGTTGTCTTTGGAGGGCTGTACTTCGGAGCAGACTTTTTTGGAGGGAGAAAAAAAAACGTTTTCCTTATTTAGTCCTTCATTTTAACATATGCTAAATTCAATAACATCTCAGACTATGAAGGTAAGACTTTTTCCTAGCCTGCCTGAATTGATATGGACTATGCCAGTATGATTGCAATATTTTCACCTGAGTTCAAATTAATTTTGTTCATTTCTCTACTAATGCGCCAGAAAAGTCATTAGCATAATGTGTACACCTTCTCTTGTTTTTATTCCAACTCCAGTAGTCCCCCCCCCCTCCCCCACACCGAGAATTAATTTAATTTGTTAATATGAAGAACGGCATCTGTAGTCATCTTTGCAGATTTGCTGTCTGATCATCTCTAGTCATATTTAACAGTTCTGTGATCACTTCTGCAAAAATTTCTTTTCTCAATTATATTAACTAAAATTATTGTTATTGTTATTATTATTATTATACAGGATTAATTTACACAAGATCAATTAATAACAATTTGGCTGTAAGCATTTGTCTTTCACCAAGCCTCTCTCTTCAGGGCATCCTCCTTTCATATGCCACACTGCTGCATTAGTTTGCTGGTATCATCTTCTCAAGATTTTTGTGGTCTGCATCATTTCCATTGCCAGGCAGTTTCGATTCAAAAATTTTCTTTGCATACCAGTGATCGGGAATTTTCAGCAAGTGTCTATGCCAGTTTGTCATCATTCAGTCGTATCTATCCCTGCTTGGTTTGTCCACATTTTAGATCTTACTTCATCATTAGTTTTTTTCCTCAATTCTTGAGATTCTGGAACACCTCCATAAATAATCCATTTCCACAGCTGTCACTCCTCTTTAAAGTCTGCATTTAAAATCCATAGCACTGAACAGATTTAATCATTAGCTCTTTTCTTTTTGTTGATGAAATGTTCTTGTTCCACGAGAAAATAACATACGTTCTATTACTTTTGTATTTTGTTGCATTCTTATCTTACATCTGTATTACTCAATCGACTTTTGTCAGTATATACACCTAGATGTTTAAATTTTACTACCTCTCTCACAGCTGTTCAATTATTGATGTGGATTTCAAATCTGGTTTCATTATTTATTACTAGATATTTGGTTTTTGTTAGACTCATTTCTAGTCACCATTTCATCATATTCATGATATAAATTTTATATCATAAACTCGAGATTGTTTTCATCTTGTGTTAGAATGTCTAGTTCATCAGAAAAACTTAATGGAAACACCTATACACCATTAACAATAATACCCATTCCTTAACAGCTGTTCTTTTGTTATTGGAGAAGCAGTTCTACCTATAAATGGAACAAACTGGGTGACATAAAACTACCTTATCTCAGCCATTTGACAATAATAGGTTCCAATAACCTTTATCCTCTTCATCTGTACTTACCTTTACTTACCTCTGTAAAAGATACTCATTTGTACCTATATTTTTCAGAGCCTCCCACAGTATTGTTCTAGGCACCATCTCATAATATTTTGCTAAATCTACAAAGGCAGTGTGTAACCCTGTCCCTACTGCTTTAATTTTATCTATAGTGAATAACTGTACAGGATCTGTCCTGTTGCTCTGCTCTTGCCCAGTATGGGGAACATAAACTACTTTATTTTCTCATTCATAATTTTGCCAGATAGGCAACTCATTGTGCCATTCACACATTTGCCCGTGTAGAAGTCAGTATCTCTTCTCTTCCCCCTTCTTGAAAACAGAAACCATATACAAAGCTGATCCAGGAAGTATGCAGTGTTTGAATATTAAACAAGATTAACGATTTGTTGCAAATTGTATTTTATTACAGAAACATCTATACACATTAAACTACTTTTTATATTAAAAACAATGATTCCAAGACTTACCAAGCTGGAAAGCGCCGGCAGACAGGCACAATGAACAAAACACACAAACAGACACACAGAATTACTAGCTTTCGCAACCGATGGTTGCTTCTTCAGGAAAGAGGGAAGGAGAGGGAAGAGTTTTGATGTATTCATCATGCGAATCAAGTCACATGTCATATCTTGGCACTAATTGCAATATACCCACTTTGTAGAATTCGGCTACCTGTGATATGATCCAGTTTTGGACATTTACCTTGATCTCATCATCACTTGCAAACTACTGGCCAACAAGAAATTTCAGGAGATGAGAAAACAAATGAAGTGACAGAATTGTCCCCAGTAAAATGAATCAACCAGCTTGGTTGTTATGGGTGTTATATGTGGTTGTGCATTGTTATGCACAAACATGTTAGTAGCCCATGCCTTTTCTATATTGTGCACTGTAACTTCGTCAGTGTCTCATAGTAAACCGTAGTGTTGTCGTGCTTTATTCAGTCCATTCTACTAACAAAAGCTGCGCAGAGTGGCCGCGCGGTTAGAGGCGCCATGTCACTATTTGTGCGGCCCCTCCCACCAGAAGTTTGAGTCCTTCCTCGGGCATGGGTGTGAGTGTTGTCCTTAGCGTTAAGTTAGTTTAAGTAGTGTGTAAGCAGTTTGGTCCCTTAGGAATTCTCACACATTTGAACAACACTAACAAAATTCCTTGTCAGTCCCAAAACACAGTGCCCATGTTGTTCTTTTATTCTTATTCTTCTCTTTCTTTTTAAAAAAGAAAGAGATGGCTTTGTTTTCTTGGGTTTTGGGGAACCAATATTCAGCCATTCCAGTGACTGTGATTTCGTTTCTGATTTCTCGTAATAAATCCAAGTCTCATCACCTGTGAAAATCCTTCTCAAAAAATCATTTCCTTCTACATCTACACCTCCATTTATATCTATACTCTGCAAACCACATGAGGTTATTAGAGTTCCTCCCCATTCCATTCACATTTGGAGTGCGGAAAGAATGATTGTTTGAATGCCTCTGTGTGTAATTCTGATCTTATCCTCGTGGTCCCTATGTGATCAACTTGTAGGAGATTGTAGTATATTCGTAGTCATCATTTAAAACCGGTTTTGGAAACCAGAATAGTTTCTTGGATTAGTTTACGTATTATCTTCAAGGTCTTCTAGGTCAGTTCCGTAAGTATATCTATGTCACTCTTTTGTGAATCAAACAGACATAAAACCATTTGTGCTGCTCTTCTCTGTATACATTCAATATCTCCTGTTTGTCCTGTTTTGTATGAGTCCCACACACTTGAGCAATTGTCTAGAACCAATCATAGAAGTGATTTGTAAGGAATCTCTTTTGTAGAATGGTCGCACTTCCCCAGTATTCCATGAATAAACCAAAGTGTACTACCTGCTTTACCCACAACTGATGCTATTTTATCATCTCGTTTCATATCATATTCCTACAAAGTGTTACACCCAGGTATTTGTACGAGTTGGCTGATTCCAACAGTGACTCATTGATGTTATAGTCATAGGATGTTACTTTTTTTCCATTTTGTAAAACACACTGCTTTTCATTTCTGAACATTTGAAGCAGGATTCCATCTTGGCACCAATTTGAAATATTGTCAAGATCTGACTAAATATTTATGCAGTTTCTTTCAGATAGACTTTTTGCAGATCATGCAGCTATCTGTAATGAAGTAGTGCAGTTACTATTAATATTGTCTGCAAGATCATTAATATACTACATGAGCAGCAAGGATCCCAACACTGTTTCCTGGAGCACACTTGAAGTTATTTGTACATCTGATGACGACTCTACATCCGAGATAACATGCTGCTTCCTTACTACCAGAAGGTTCTCAGTCGGGTCACAAATTTGACTTAGTATCACATACGGTTGTACCTTTTATAATAAGTGTAGGTGTGATACTGAGTCAAATGCTTTTTGGAAATCAATAAATACTACATCTACCTGCCATTCTTGATCTAAAGCTTTCAGTATGTCTAGTGATAAACATGCGAGTTGGGTTTCACATTTGGGATGTTTTTGGAATCCATGCTGGTTGGCATTGAGGATGTCATTCTCTTCAAGCTACCTCACTATTTTTCATTTCCAACTCTACAACAAATCATTGTCAAGGATATTAGATGGTTGTTTTGTGGATCACTTCTACTACCTTTCTTGTAGACAGATGTGTCCTATGTCTTGTTCCAAGAACTGGGCACAGTTTTTTTATTCGAGGGAACTACAATAGATTATTGTGGGAAGAAGGGCTAACTCAGCCAGAAATTCAGTATAGAATCTGACAGGGATTCCATCAGGCCCTGCAGCTTTGTTCAGTATTAATGATTTCAGCTATTTCTGAACGCCATTGGCATTAGTACTTACTTCATTCATCTTTTAAGTGTACAAGGTTTAAATTGGGGCAATACTCCTGGTTTTTTCTTTGGAAAGGAACATTTGAAAACAGAGTTAATCATTTCAGCTTTTGCTTTGCTACTGTCAGTTTCAGTTTCATCCACTAGAGACTGGACACTAACTTTGGTGCCTTTACATATGACCAGAATTTCTTTGGGTTTATGGAATACCATTTGACATTATTCTGCTATGGTAGTCATTGAAGGTATTACACATTGCCCTCGTGACAGCCAAATGCGTTTCATTCAACACCTCTCTATCTATAGCCCTACACGTTGTTTTTCACCTATTATGCAGTAATCTCTGTTTCTTTAGAAGTTTCTTTCCATCACATAGCGCTACAAAAACTCTAAGGCTCCTCCCATGCATTTCCAATTTTGATTGTCAGTGTTTTCGATGCCTTATCATGCACACAGTTTTTTGTAGTGCAAATGTTCAGTTACACTTTTCTGTAATAAAGATTGTGAAATGTTTTGAAAACTATTTCACTAGACAAAAAATTGTTCCTTGCTCATTGGAATAAACTTGTTCATTGGTGTTGTGCATCAGTTCTTCAGTAATCAGTGACAGGCGTCTCTGTGCTCCTCATCGTGGACATTTTCGCTTCATTCATTAAACGTCCTAACACACTTTTGCACGTCCCTTCTCTCATCACATTCTATCTGTAAGTTTCACTTATCTGACGATAGATTTTACAAGGTCGAACTTCTCTTACATTCAGAAGCTTGATAACAGGTCTTATTTCACAGCTGGTAGGCCAATCAGTTGTTTTAAAGACTATAACGATAAGTAATGACTTAAGATGTTAATGTAATGAAACAAAATGGTTAGGCTACTTCGTTCTCAAGTTCAAGAACGCAGCTGTGCATGTGGGACGATCATATAGTCACATGCACAGGAGATATGTGCAGGTGGTGCATACTTTCTGCATCAACTTTGGTATGAACTTTTCAATTCTTATGGTTTTTAATGGTTGAGAACAGATGTTAATAAGATGCATTATTCTTTTCTTCAAATGGTTCCCATAGTAAGTCAGCAGAAATATTTCAAGGACCAAGTGACTGACTATTCTTGTTTTCAGATAGTGCACTATTCACCTCCTATATCATAATGATAATGCTTCAGACAGCTTCTGTAGTCTTACCATTCTATCTTTTGTGTGCTGGGATCCCTCTTTAGTTAGACCTGTATGATTCTTTTCCTATTCCATTAAAAGATTTAAGTTGTCTACTGCTTTGTACACTGGTGTTTTCTTCTTACCCAAAATTGTCCTCCACTGTTTTATAGTTTGTGACCTGCCTATTAAACTTTCAGTGTGAATGCATTTATATTCCCACATCTTGTTCTTTTCTGATTTGATTCTGTTCTGTAACTCCGGATTTACTGTCTGCCAGTTTCGTCTATCTTAAGATGATTTAGTTGCCAATATTTTTGTAATCATCCTTCATATCCCATATCACCACACTAAGGTCATCTGAAGATAGGTGTTTCTCTGTACTCCTATTCTTAGGCTCCAGTATCTCAAGAGCAGTTTTCTTAATTGCTTGTTTAATATTCACATACTCTTTCTTATCTTCTGGCACCATTTTTAGGTTGCATTCTACTCTTTACTGAAATAAACCCTTTATACTGAATTGCTGTAAGAGAAAGAGCTTGTATCATGTCTGCTCCAGTTTCTCTTTATTGCTCTGATTAAACATTTGTCCAGTTGTTGATGGTTTTCTTAGACTGATATATCATCTTTGATAAAACTATGTTGTGATCAAATTCACAAAATATTTTAAATGGCATATTAAATCTTAGAAGAAAGAGTAAATTTATGAACATCTGTGTTTAAAGTTAGTCCTTGTGATTACAAGTTCACATGTTTGTGTTTCAGGAAAGTATGGATACTAGTAATGATACAGATACTGCTGTTACTGCAAAATTTACACACATTCTTCAGAAAGATGCATTTTTGGTGTTTCGAGCATTGTGCAAGTTATCGATGAAACCTTTGCCAGAGGGCCAGCCAGATCCCAAGTAAGTTTACCCCTCAAAGTACTGGATTAGGTGCACTGTTGTGAAATATTATTATTAAATATTTTATTCTCTTATTACCTCTTATACATGAAGTAAGTAAAAAATTAATTATTTATGACAGTTTTTGAGTATTTTGTATTTTCGTTCAGAATTATTTCAGATATTTAATTAATAGACTTGTTCGCCCAGTGAATATGATTCAAGCAGTGGATATATATAATAACCGTACCTTGATTTACCCAGAAATTATAAACAACAAAAATATATTTGACATAAAAACAAAATCATAACTTAAAATGATAGTGGGATGCCATATTTTAAGGCTGTGGCCACGTGAGTGGAATGTTTCTGGATCAGAAGACTCTGGAGCTAGATTACATGTCCTGTAGCCACATAGGAAACATGCAGAATAGATTGCAGGGAGCCAATTTTTGAGTCCTGTGCTGTTCTTAAAAATCGTTTTGTCTAAATGAAGCAAAACTGCGTTCATCTCTGTAACACTTTGAAGACCCCGCCGAATATAGCTCAGCCCACGATTTTCTTGATGGGTGAGCCACCTATCACTCGAAAACTGTACTCATCTCAGAGCAATGTAAGGACATCTTGCTACCTGACCATTGACAGGTGGTGCTTCCGTCAATTTCTAGAATTATTTCTAAAGGAACATTAGCGAATGTAAAAGTTCCTGTCTTGAATGGCTGAGCCGATACATGATCGCATTGATGTAATTTCGTGCTTTTATTCATTAGCCCTTGCAGTTTGTTGTATTTTGCTACAAATAAATCACATTTGTTGAATGAGCAAGAAATTTTGGAATCTCGAGAGGAAGAAATTAATCGGTAACTCGCCTCACACTTGAAGGCACTTATACTTTCTGTCATCGTTAGTTTAAAATTTGTAATCTGTAAAAAGGCCTAAAGTAAATTTAAAAAATAATAATTGAGGCATGGTCCTCTTTTAGTATTTCTTATTCATGAAGATATATCAAATACACATGTGCCAGTAAGGATTTAAATAATGGCATAAAGATCAGTCATCTTGGCCCAACATTCCTCTAATTAGCCAGTCTGCAAAGTGTTAATTTAGTTAGTTTTTGAGTAAAATTTTCATTTTTTGCTTATAACAATTAGAAACAAATATGTTTTGATCTGTGTGTAATCTCCGGCTTACTCATCTAATTTTGTAAAAATTAGTTGGTGGTAAAAAAAAATTTGCTTCTTGTGTATGGTATAGTTTCACACTGTAACTTAATAATGAACTGACTCTCTTCTCATTATTGTTGATGGTTACTGTGATGATTCAGAATTAAGTTAGCTACTACATACAGTTCAAAAATTGTAATGTGGAAAATAGAGTTGCTTTTTAGTTTGTCTGGTGCACTTTAGGATATATATAGTGCTGGATACAAAATGTAACTAACATATCAAAACTGATTTTAAAGCCGGAAAGAGAACCATGCCTCTTCACAATCTCAACTTAATTTGCAATATTTACTTGTGGTTGTCCAATATTGGCTGTGGTGCACCTCACTTGATGCTATCGCCATGTGCTGTGTGGAGTTAACTGGTGCATATCGTGTTTCTAACGCAGTTTATGATGTCAGTTATAGTCACACTGTAAATAATAATTCCTTAACAGTTGTTATCTGTATGAAATTTGTTAGACGAGCTATTGTAGACTCAGCTGCAGAGTTATCTATGTAGTGAGGTGTGTTTTATCTTGTCTTCACCGACAGTTTCATCCACAAAACATTCAGTAATGGCTGTTGTTATGAAATGCCACTGAGGTAGTACTGGTATTTCAGAAATCACATTCTTGACTATTTTCATAAATATCTGACCTGTCTTGTCTTTTGTTGCTTGTTTAATAATAATTACAAAACTTGTTATTGGGTCTGATCAGAACTGCAATTGGATCAGTTTGTTTGCAACATGCTGTTGTGTAAATTTTACTATATTGTGCGAGAAGAAGCAAGATGTAGACTTTGAACATTAGGAGAAGTGTAGGAGTTCCTCAAAACTTGACACTGACAACTGTTCTCTGCATTAAAGTACATTATGCATTTGTGGCAAATAACTCATTAATTCAGTTTCAGTTCCAGCTGATCCTGTAACCCAGAGTATTATTAATAGCGATGAGATTAAACGAAATACTTATCAACAGATTTTCTCTCTGTATTTGAATCCCCTGCAAAATTTAGAAACAATTCGCAGTAAATGGCATGCCATACCATACCATTCGTGTTTCCACCCATCTTTTCTTCAGTATTTGTATCTCAAATTAAATACCTTTCCTCTAACAGTATTGTTAAAATTTCTGTGTCAGTTTTCTCTATATTTAGAGTACATATTTGTTGAGAAACACGGATCAAAGGATGTAACCCTGCCTTCTGTCAGCTTGAAGTGATACCAACCTGTTTGATTCCTCGTGAGTTTCCACCCACCACATCCAAATCCACATGGATACTCCACAAGCCACTGCACATTGCATGATGGAGGGTGCCCTGTTCCACTACCAGTCATTTCCTTTCCTGTTCCTCTCGCAAACAGAGCGAGGAAAAAAGACTGTCTGTATGCCTCCGTATGAACCCTAGTTTCTCATTTCTTATCTTTGTGGTCCTTATGTGCAATGTATATTAACGGCAATAGAATCATTCGGCAGCTAGCTTCAGATGCATGTTCTCTAAATTTCCTCAATAGTGTTCTTTGAAAAGGACATCAGCTTCCCACTAGGGACCCCCATTTGAGTTCCTGAAGCATCTCCGTAGCACCTACATGTTGTTCGAACCTACCAGTAACAGATCTCGCAAACTGGCTCTGAATTACTTCAGTGCCCTCCTTCAATCTGATCTGGTAAGGATGCCAAACACTTGAACATTATTCACGAATTGGTCATGCCAGCGTCCTGTGTGCTGTCTCCTTTACAGGTGAACAACACTTTCATAAAATTCTCCCAATAAACTGAAGTTAACCACAGTCATCACAAGCTTGTTCCATTTCTTATTGCTTTGCAACATTATGCTCGGATATTTATTTAAATGACATGACTGTAGAAGCAGGGCACTAGTAATGTTATAACCAAACATTACAGGTTTGTTCTTCATACTCATCTGCATTAACTTAAATTTTTTCCACATTTAGAGCTACCTGTTATTCATCACACCAACTAGAAATTTTGTCTAAGTTTTCTTGTACCTTCTTACAGTCACTCAATTATGACCCCTTACTGTGCACCACTGCATCATCAGCAAACAACCACAGATTGCTGCCCACCCTGTCGGCCAAATCATTTATGTATATAGAGAATAACAACAATTCTATCACATTTCCCTGTTGCCTATTACTTAAGAAGTCTGAGCCCCTGTGAACTTATTCCATATGCTCGTACCTTTAACAGCCTGCAATGGAGCACCGTGTCAAATGCTTTCCGGGAATCCAGAAATCTGGATCTAGAAATGTGGAATCTGCCTGTAGCCCTTCATCCATAGTTTGCAGTATATTTTGTAAGAAAAGAGAAAGCTGAGTTTCGCACAAACCATTGCTTTCTTAAAACCATGCTGATTTGTGTACATAAGGTTCACAGCATCAAGAAAATTTATTATGTTCGAACTGAGGATATGTTCAATGATTCTGCAGCAAACAGAAGTTAGGGATATTGGTCTGTAATTTTGTGGGTCTGTTCTTGTACCCTTCTTACATACCTCCCCTCCCCTCTTCCAGGGGGCTCACCACTCTTTGGTGCGTTTTTGCTTGGCTACCACAGGGCCCAGTTTTTGGAGCATCTTTTCCTTTCCATGCTGCATGTCTGTCCTGCTGTCTGAGCACGGGGTCCCTGGTTCGATTCCCGGCGGGGTTAGGGATTTTCACCTGCCTCGAGATGACTGGGTGTTTGTATTGTCCTTATCATTTCATCATCATTCATGAAAGTGGCGAGTTTAGACTGAGCAAAGGTTGGGAATTTGTACGGGTGCTGAGAACTGCACAGTTTGAACACCCCACAAACTCATCATCATCGTCTGTCCTGCTATTCGATTTTCCCTCCCATTGGGAACATATCACAGATATTTTTTGGGAATATGTTCTGAATTTTCAGTAGCCTGACATCAGAACATTCTACACACTCGATGTTAACAAACTTCTCTTCATAAATGCTTTCCTTGCCATAGCCAGTCTACATTTTATATCCTCACTACTTCAACCATCATAAGTTATTTTGCTCCCCAAATAGCAGGATACTTCATTAACTAATGTGTTATTTTAGAAAATTGATAAATTTTTGAAAGAAAATATTGGAGCTATAAAATTATAGCACTGGATTTTCTAAAGAGAAACAGCAAAATATTATTTATTTAAGGAGTATAAACGTAGCAAGGGGAGCAATTTTGTCTTGTTATGGCCCAAACTGGCATCTCTGCTCACAGTGCTGGCTCCTTTTTGCTCTCCTGCTGTGCCGCCCATGTGCAGTGTTTGGTTTATTCTCATAGCCCATAGCACTGTAGCTCCTGTTGCCTGATTGCAGTCCCATCATTGGTGATCCAGCTGGCAATCAATGACATTGTGCAGCTGCAATTAGCTACTTCTCCATTAATGTTCCACTCATGTGAACACAGCCTACGAACTAAAATTTCTTCACATAATGAGGATATGACATGAGTGGAGAAATCATTTACTGCCATTGGTCAAGGGAGTCTGAGAATATGTGATTCGCAAATTAACTGTGAAGTTCCATAATTTATTTCCATCTACTTCTCCCCAACATTGTCATTCTTGGTAGCTTCTATTGTAAATATTATATTTCAATATTGAGAAACAATACTGTATATTGTGCCTATTTGGGTGGATGTTGTTTCACTCCTTCTAATGTAATACTGAAATGAAAAACATTTAGAAACAATTTGTGTAGATATGTTTGATTTGTAAAGAATATTATTTGATGTATTTATATTTCAGATCACACGAGCTTCGTTCAAAGATTCTCTCATTGCATCTGTTACTATCTATTTTGCAAAATGCTGGCCCAGTTTTTCGTGCAAATGAAATGTTTGTTACGGCCATAAAACAGTACTTGTGTGTTGCTCTCTCCAAGAATGGAGTTTCATCCGTCCCAGAAGTTTTTGAACTTTCTCTTGCAATATTTTTAGCTCTACTTTCGAAGTTCAAGATGCATCTCAAAATGCAGATAGAGGTAAGACAAATTTTGCTTATCCTTTTCTAGCAATCATCATTCTGATAGTTCATTCTCTTTGAACTGTTTACTGTGTGTGCCCAATAAAATGTATTCCTCCACTTTGAGTTTTACAAAGCCATTAAATCAGAGTTGCTAAAAGTGTAATGTATATCGACATAATCTTAAAGGAAATTATCCTCCAATAGAGAGTAGTAAAAGCAGATTTATAACACCAAGTAAACTTGTTGAATTCTAACATGATTAGTAGCAGCAACAGTTGAAGCAAATGAAATATCATTTAATTCCAAGCTTTTGGGCAAAGAAATGTAAGAAAGGGAGCATATGGATGAGAGGATACATGAGAATACGATGAAAATTAAATATAGAGGGAAGGTGAGTGGAGAAATGAACATTTGTGAGACGGGAAGATGAGAAAACCCTTATTTGTTGCTCGCGGTTCTAGGCGCGCAGTCTGGAACCGTGCGACTGCTAAGGTCGCAGGTTCGAATCCTGCCTCGAGCATGGATGTGTGTGATGTCCTTAGGTTATTTAGGTTTAAGTAGTTCTAAGTTCTAGGGGACTGATGACCACAGCAGTTGAGTCCCATAGTGCTCAGAGCCATTTGAACCATTTTGAACCTTATTTGTTGCCTGTGACGTAATTTCTTGTTGTTGCTTTCTTAAGGTTGTAACCCGTGTTCAGTCCTAGTTTAATTGTTTATACTATTCATAAGTAAACATTGTACTTAAAATTTTGAGTAAAGATTGTTCTAGTTAAAGAGTAAAGAATACTGTGTATTTGTAGATACATAATGATCACTAACTGAAATGCTTTGAAAAGCGATCTGTACTTTTGTTGTCAATCTTCCTCCCACCTCCATAGTTTCTATCTGATAACACTACTGTGACAAAAGATTCTGCCATTTGTGAATTGAATTATAAGTCCGGCTAAACTGAACTTTGGGTGTTCACAGCACTTTCGTTGCATGCTGCTGTTGACTGTTCATTATTATTAGTCATAGCCAGTCAGGTGACAATGTAGGATAACCACGAGAATTGCTCGATCTTGTAATCTTGGTTGTCACAAATCTTTTCCGTTGTATATCAGCTATGCTGCAATAATTGTACAGCATTCTATGTGGATATGACAAGTAACCAATTATCCACTTGAATGAATTGCCTCTGCCAAACTATGGAAAACTGCAAACTTGACCATATAGTTACTGCATATCACAACATAGATGATTTCAACAACTCCTTCACTACGTGATATATTTGGATACGACATTCGAGCACTGCTTTCACTAAACTACACACATGAGAATTCTCTCCAGCTTGTCCTACACTCTCACAATCCCCCTTCCAACCTACTTCCCTCCCCCTCCCCCCTCCCACTTCCCCTCTCCCCTCCCACTTCCCCTCTCCCCTCCCACTTCCCCTCTCCCCTCCCACTACCCCTCTCCCCTCCCACTACCCCTCTCCCTTCCCTCTCCCACTCCCCCCTCCCTACCCCTCCATGACATTATAGAATTTCTCTGTGCCCAGTATCCAGCACAGTAGCAAGTCCGTTGTGGGGCCATCTTGTACCCATTTGGTGGTAGCCCCCAGACAACACAGGGATTGTACTGCTGATGCCTGACCTGTAAACTCCCCACATATGCATGGAGTGGATGCCTGTCTTCCTGGAGCACCAGGATTCATGGCAATGGCCATCATGCCAGTTTGACCTTCGCTATGGCTGGGTGGGGGAGGCGCGCGTGGGGAGAGCCCCTGATCAGAGAAGGTGGCATCAGGGCGGATGACCCGCAATGAATTGGACTAAGTCATCTCTTGCAGGTGACCGTACGGCATCAGCAGTCTCCAAGAAGGGCAAGATGGAATACAGTGCTGACAGGTATGACCCTAAATCGTTTCCCTTCCTCACTCCACCATGGAAGGAACATAGGGCTACAGAACAGAGAGAGCCATATTTGCCTCGGGTTTTTAGTCTGTAGCAGAATTATGGGGACTCCTTTCTATGTTTAAAGCCTCAATTTTTCATTGAACACCTTGAGGATAAGTTTGCATAAGTGACAGTGCTGTCCGAGATGTGAAATGGTGCAGTCTTGATTCAGGCAGCATCCCCAGCCCGAACCCATGTGTTACTCGTCTGTGAAAAGCTGGGTGATATTCCTGGTTCCATCACTCCCCATAAAAGTCTCAACATTATCCAGGGGATCATTTTCCATCGCGATTCCTCTTGCAGTATGACGATGAGCTCTGCATCAATTTACAGTGGAGGTGTGTTCATTTCATCCAGTGCGTTTACAGGGACCCGAAGACAACAGGGTTGCTACCAGTGCCTTCATCTTGGCCCTTTGAGGGTGATTCATTGCCTGAAAAGGTCAAGGTAACAGTTTACCAGTGTGGACGTTAAACCATATCTCTCTCCCCCTATACAGTGCTTTAAGTGCTGGAAGTTGGGTCACGCCTTCCCGCTGCACTTCCAGCACCACATGTTGAGATTGCAGAAATCCACTGCACCCAGATACTTGATGTGTACCTCCTCCCACTTGCATCAGCTGTGGAGAGCACCAACCCCCCTGCTTGCCAGACTGCCCAGTACTCCAAAAGGACCAGAAAATCATGGAGTTCAAGACCCTGGACCGGTTGACTTACGAAAGTCTAAACTTAAAACCATTCGGTTGATGACGACATATTCTGCAGCTGCGTCAGTATCGCCGTCCCAATTGCCAGTGATTCCTCACTCTGTGCCACGAACAGTGGTCCCTCCGGGTCAACAGATTACATCAACCCCCTTGGTGGTAAGGGGCAAATCTTCCTCTATTGCTCCCAAAGCACCTACTTCGGGAACAAGGCCCCCCTCCCACTCCCCCCCCCCCCCCACCCCAAATGCAAGGGACATCAGTCCACCCCACGGCCGGAGAAGCACCAGCCCCCTTTGGCTCTTCTCACACAGAAGGGGTCCCTTGGGGCCCTTTCACCCAAGGTCTCCACTAATGCCACGGCGGACACTCGCCAGTGGCTCAAGGAGCCAAAAGCTGCTGGACAAAGAGTCTCACGGTCATCCTTAATGCCTGAAGCTGCTTCAGACTTCCCAGGAAGCCCCTAAAGAGAAGTGAGTGTGCAAGCAAGCTAAAAAGAAGTCTGGTAAGAAACAGGACCCTCTGGTGGGCCCAACACCACCACTCCCTATCAGTTCCGCATCTGAGGATGCAGTGGAGATCGTAGCTTCCTCTGCAGACCAGGATCTCACTATGCCTCATCCACCATAGAAATAAATGGCTACAGATACTCAATCAGTGGCAGCAGGTGACTGCATACACTGCCTCCTTGCACATTTCATGCCTTCCCAGCCTCACAATGTCGTCATCCTCTGGTGGAATTGCAGCTGTTTTTTCCACCACCTGGCTGAGCTATGGCAACTGTTAAGCTTTACACCTGCTTTCTGCATTACCCTTCAGGAAACCTGGTTACTGAAAATATGGACCCCCTGCCCCCCATGGCTATATGGGATATTACAAGAACTGTAGTGACTATGATAGTTTGTCAGGTGGAGTTTGTGTCGGTGTCCTGAACTCAGTATGCAGTGAATCTGTGCCCCTTCACAATCCTCTTGAAGCTGTGGCTGTCAGGATAAGTACGATGCAGGAAATAACTGTCTGCCATGTATATTTTTCTCCTGATGATGCAGTACCCCTGAACGCATTGGCTGCACTTATTGATCAATTTCCTAAACCTTTCCTACTTTTAAGAGATTTTGACACTCATAACACCCTTTTGGGGTGGCACTGTGCGTACTGGCCAAGGCAGAGATGTCAAAACTTTACTATCTCAGTTTGACCTCTGCCTCTTAAATACAGGGGTCCCCACGCATTTCAATGTGGCACATGGCACATACTTGGCCATTGAGCTCTTGGTTTGCAGTCCTGACCATCTATCCACTGGAGAGCACATGACGACCTGTGTGGTAGTGATCACTTCCCCATCTTCCTGTCACTGCCCCGGCATCAGGTTCATGGGCGCCTGCCCAGATGAGCTTTAAACAAGGTAGACATGGAAGCCTTCACCTCTGCTGTCACCATTGAATCTCCCCCTCATGGTAACATCAGTGTGGTGGCTGAGCAGGTAACTACAACTTTCGTTTCTGCGGTGGAAAACACAATCCCTTGTTCTTTAGGGCGCCCCTGGCGAAAGTAAGTACCTTGGGGGTCACCAGAAATCACTAAGGCAACTAAGGAGTGTTGGCAAGCTCTACAGCGGCATAAGGTGGACCCTTCCCTGGATCACCTCATAGCCTTTAAATGGGAATGTGGTTTATGGTTCGGCAGCACTCTGTGTTGTGTTTACTCGACCCAGTGACACCACAGTGGCGTTCGACTCTTGATGGGAGCTTTCCAGACGAGTCTGGTTACCAGTGTCCTGCAGAGGCTGGAGTCCCTCCATTGCACAACTGCTCATCAATTATGTTGCACACATTCATAGTTCTCCTGAGTGCCCAAATTACCATCTCCTCTTGCCACCCATGGCAGTTTATCGCCCGCTCAGGGCTTACAATTGCGGTTCGCATCCGATCCCTTCTGTCTTAACTGGAGTCCTTGCTTTTACCACCTATACTCGAGGTCTATTCGTGTACACCTCCATGGTGTACACCTAGGTCGTGGCTTCGCCTGGATCTTTCACATGGCCCAAAGAACTCCGTTCACTGTGCGGCTTGCCACTGTCTACACATCTCAATGCTTAACGTGTACCGAGAGCACTCCCCCCCTCCCACAGCCAAAATAACCATTGCCCCTCCCCCCTCCCACAGCCAAAATCGCCGTTGGCCCCCCCCCTCCCACAGCCATAATCGCCGTTGCCCCCCCCCTCCCACAGCCATAATCGCCGTTGCCCCCCCCCCTCCCACAGCCATAATCGCCGTTGCCCCCCCCCCTCCCACAGCCATAATCGCCGTTGCCCCCCCCCCTCCCACAGCCATAATCGCCGTTGCCCCCCCCCTCCCACAGCCATAATCGCCGTTGCCCCCCCCCTCCCACAGCCATAATCGCCGTTGCCCCCCCCCCCCTCCCACAGCCATAATCCCCGTTGCCCCCCCCCTCCCACAGCCAAAATCGCCGTTGCCCCCCCCACAGCCAAGCCAGTCGTTGGCGCCCCCCCCCCCCCCCCTGCGACCGCCGTTGCTACTCCACCAACTGCGACCGCAGCTGCCCCCCCAACTGCGACCGCAGCTGCTCCCCCAACTGCGACCGCAGCTGCTCCCCCAACTGCGACCGCAGCTGCCCCCCCAACTGCGACCGCAGCTGCACCCACCCCCGGCCGCAATCCCCCCCCCCCGACCGCCGCAGCCCCTCCCCCCCCATCCGCGTTGGCAACACCACACGCCGCCGTCGTCGCCTGCCCCCCCCCCCCCCCCCGGCCACTGTCTCCTCACCTCAATCCACCGGCACCACAAATCCACCCACAGCCACCCCCTCCCCCACACCCACTACAGCCGTCTACCTCCACGCTCCACTCCCCTCCCGTCTTTCTGCCTCCCACTCCCTTCTTTCTCCCCCACCATGAACGTACTTTTCCCCCAGCCACAACCCGATTTTCCACCCACACAGCTCCTGTCACCCCCCACCTCCCTGGCATGCCGATCTCATGCCCTTTTCCACCCTGCCGAACCTATGGCCACGACCTGTTTTTTACCACCCGCCCCCCACCCCCCGCACGCCGCTAATCCCCCCCCCCCCCCCCTCTGCCACGCCACTCTCGGCACCTCTCCCCCCCGCCAAACTGCCACTAGTCCCCTCTTCCCCCCGACACACACATTCCTCCTGAAATACCCCTCACATTCCTCGCTCTGTGACTGTCCCTCTCCCTTCATCCCCATTATCTCCTTATCCCTCATTATCCCCTTCATCTCTTTCTCCCCCCTCTCTCCCTCTGACCACCCCTTTAAACCCTCCCCACCGTCGTCGGCCCGTCCCCCCCTCCCCACCGTCGTCGGCCAGTCCCCCCTCCCCACCGTCGTCGGCCCGTCCCCCCGCCCGGCGTCGTCGGCCCTACCCTCCCCCCCGCCGTCGTCGGCCAGCCCCTCCCCTGCCGTCGTCGGCCATCCCCTCCCACCCCCCTCCCCGCCGTCGTCGGCCCGCCCAAGTTCTTCATCCTATTAATTTTCACAGAACTCATCTAGCAACAGTGTCGCATCCACGGAAAACACTGAATAGTGGCACTTGGTATGAAACAAATACCAGCCAAAACACAGGGCTGGAACTGTCTGCCACTAATACTGTTGAAGGGCCACAAATTTATTTTAAATTTCTTCAGTTATGGTATAGAGAATATTCCTGGATACATATTTTAAATGGGCCTTGCAGCTATATGACATTATTTATTATGAGGATAACCAGAGCTGTCCTTTACAATTTGCTCGACAAATGAATTTATGATATTTTATCCAGAATTGCATGAAGTCTTGAAGACATTGTGTGAGATGAGACATACCTGTGATGAGAAATTCCTGTTTACTCACCAGAACATCCTTATCTGTGTACACAGGCTGGGGAAGAAGATGGAATCCCACTGGGTACCAGGACACATAGAAATCTAAGGGGGGGGGGGGGTGGAGAATTAGCAGCTTTGGCAGCCAAGGACACATACTGGAAATCTCATGAGTCAGTTCGTCATTTCCCTTACATGTTATCACCTTGTTGATGTACAGAACAATTTGACTACACTGATAGACTATAAGCTTGCAATTGGCAAAGTCAACTATTTGCCTTGGTGCACATCCTTTTGATTACATGGGAGTACTTCTCACTTGTCTATAGTTAGAACACAGTCAGATGACACAGTGTCCTTCATTTCCACAGGACCATTGTAAGTGTGTTGCTTGTGATGTACACATTAGTTTATGCTGGATATTGATGGCCTTGTATTTCAAGTGTAGGCACCAATGACTGTCTTGCCTGCCTATCTTCACTCTATTGTAGAGGACAGTGAAACAAATGTGGAACATATTTTTAAGATCTAGCAGGGTGTCCAGTGTCCTGGCAAACATGGAAATCTTGGGAAATTTTTCCTTTCTCAGAAACTCGGGAAATTTTTGCATTTTGCCTAAAAACCCTGAGAAAGGCATGATATCTCATTTGATTTGGGGCAGAGGCATTTTCTTGCCGTCTGTTTGGCTTGATGCCATGCTGTGCTCACTTCTCACACTCAGCTTGGTGCTGCACTGTTGTTTTGGCGTTCCCCAACCTCTCCCTTCACTCAGTCTGATGCAGCGGCCAGCCAGCCCAGCCTGGACAAGTCCAGACAAGCTATGCAGACATTTGTTGGTGTTGACATGGAATGGCTTGCTGCACGCCTGTCGCTGCAGCCTGGCTGTGCTACCCTGTTTTGTTGTGTTGTCACTTTGTGTGTTTGTCACACAATGGGACCAGCCAGGATCTATGATGAGTATGTGGTGTGGTTTACATTTACATCTGTTAAAATGTGCTGCCTTGTTTGGTGACATAATGTTATCATAAAGATGTGTGATTTTGTGGGAGTTGTGGTCTACTCGAATCCATTTATTTTGCGCCAGGGATATTAGGGTGTTTGAGGTTTGCATGCAGCACATTTTTTGCATATATACCAAAAAATTGCTGTCGTAGATGTGAACAGCTATTGATCTCATTGTGTTATGTATGAATAAGACTGATTATTGATCTTTAGTTATAGGCATTGAATAATGTAATTAGAACACTTATTAGTAGCCAATGGGCTTTGGTGTGCTACAGTCGATTTAGTTGAAGGATTTGGGGCAGGTGTATTCCAGTCTGAGGTAAATCTGGAAAGTTGTTCAAATGTGTATGGATGGCCTTAATGTTAACAAGTCATTCCTAAGAGGATCCCATGCTTTTGTACTTCAAGACATATGGCTTATATATTGTGCATGGTGACTTTTAAGACAGGTTGTACTGGGATTGGTTGGAATCTTTTTCAATTTCAGAGAACTTCATGTAATCTATTTAAAAATGTTCCGTCACGCAAAGGCGATTTCAACAATATTACAAGCACATTGTCTCTCCCACGGAAGTTTTGCTGGGAGGAAAATCACATGGTGTCAACTGGCTTAGAAAATATTAACAGCTGTTTAAAAATGTATAAAGGAAGTATAAAGAAGAAAAGAGGAACAGAAGTAGATAAAACATTAAACTGAAGATCTCTACTGGAATTTCATATAATCATTGTGAACAACCAGTGTGCAAGTCTTTGAAGAGAAAGATGCTGATAGCTCATCTCACCTTTCTTGAGACTGTGGCTTCTCAGGTTGACTCGTTCCTGTCTAAATTTCAGTTAGATGCCCCTTATCTCCATTCCTCTATGCTTCTGTCCAATCTACAGCCTGATAATAAATGAGAAAATCTGTCAAATCAACACCCCCACCTTCCTTTTATAGAAACAGATTAGCTTCAAAACAGATCTGAATGACAACCTAAGTCAGTTGTAACCCCAGAAAGTGGAGAACAGGTAAAAACAAAAAACAAAAAGAACTCTTTGTCAATATGTCATATTGTGGATATCTTGGAATTGCGGAATGAGTGCCTTACATTTATAAGGAGTATGGCATCCAACATTCTGGATAAATAGCCCCTGGCTTGTATGAAGGACATTCCATGTCTAGAGCCAGAAGTGGAAATTAAAGCTGACCACGAGAAGAGGCAGTTAGATGTAGAATTGACACATCTCACTACCTTAGTTTGCTTTGCTGACGCTGTTGCCTATGAGTTCCAAAATCTAGGGGAGACGATCTCAGTAAAGAAAATCCTCAAATAATATTATGGGGATTTTGTTTACATCAATCAATTCTGGATGACAGTCATTGGGGTTAAGAGTGGACGTGAAAATGCAAAGAGATTTATCAAGGTTGCTTGCCATCTGTTCCATGGCAATCCCAATTATGAAAGAAGTTTCTCAGACAACTCCATTCTGGTCAAATATTTGACTGAAGCGTCTCCCATAGCCATTTTTGCTGTTCAGAGTGCATTCAAGGTCATAGGCACAGTGAAACAGTAGCAGGGAAAAGGACAGCCGAGAAGTCTTCAAAAGAAAATGAATGAAATAAAAAAGTCAGTAGGAAAAAAGCAAAGAGCACTATAAACTGTGAAAACAAAACTCATGGAAAATGCTGAGAGAAAGGTTCCTCAGATTGAAGTAGTAGTTCTATCAGTAAAAACTACATGTTTGTGACTTAACCAATTGTCCATGTAAGTGTCCTTATCAGATTAGTCTATTACTGTGGCTTCCCTGATTCTTTTGTTGAAATGCTATTTGGATTTTATTCTTAGATGTCTTTGTAAAACATTTAATTTTTTACTGAAGTAAATAATGGTCTTCATTTTTAAGTCCGTGTGCCCCAAATGCCTGATTGTTCCTAATGTAAATGTTTATTAATAATCTTTTACTTCCTTTACAACTACTCTCATTCTACACTGTCCAGTCACATTAATGTCAGCATCTGTCAAAGCCTGAGTATGGTCCCCGAGAATAGATGCATACTTAGCACAGATGATGGGCATGAACAATGGCTGTGGAGTTGCACATCTCCTTGCCTGTATACAACTCCACAACCATCGTTCACACCTCTCGTCTGTGGCCAGTGATGCACCGGTCACCTCAGTGCTGGTTTTGGATAGTGCCATTTTGCCATGCATGATATACTTTAACTACAGTGGCACCTGAACAGTTTCGAAATTTAGTCGAATCAGAAATGCTTCTGCCCTTGACCTGAAAGAAAATGATCATGCCCTTTTGGACGTCATATAAATCACTTCATTTCCACATTATGACAGCTGCACTGTTCTCCAACACACCTTATATATTCTCCACTGCTAACACTGCCACCTGTCACCTGTGAGTTGACATTGGATGTAGACGGTGATTACATTAATGTGACTGGGCTGTGTAGTTTTCCTGTAATATTTTTGTTGAAATTGTTTTTTTATGATTAAGTCTGTTGTCAGAACCTGGTATGTTTATTTCTTTGTTAAAATAAATCTGGTTCATTTTAGTTTTTTATTTTTATTTTTAGCTCTGAATATAGCCCTTATTATGTTCCTGTATAATGCCAAAATTTGTGTATTTTGTCAAGAAATCAGTCAAAATTATTTCGGATCCAAGCACAACGTGATCTTGGAAAAATAAGACTGGCCTGGAAGAGCCTGGAAATCTTTTTTTAAAAAATCGCTGGACACCCTGTTTAATAAATTTTTTGACCTTTTTCCTAAATTGTTAAGAAGAAATTTTAGTGTGTTGCCAAGATCATTGGCTAATTCATGTATTTTGTATGTAATCAACCATCCATACTCTCCAGAGCTCCTATTTTAGCCCCCCCCCCCTTTTCTATCTTATATCTTATTAGTGAATATAATGACAAACACCTAAACAAAAAAGGAAAACTTTGCTAGCTTTTGTAATGTGAACTTCATGAAAAAATCAATGATTGAGAAAACTGTCGATAATTGCAAATGAATTTTTAATTGTATACCCTCTTTATTATTTATATCATATTATGTACTTCTGTACATTTTAATAGTTGTTTCTTTTTTATTAATCATATCATATAGATTTGTTCTTTTCTTGCAGGTATTTTTCAAGGAAATATTTTTAAACATATTAGAAACCTCAAGTTCATCATTTGAGCACAAGTGGATGGTGATACATGCATTGACAAGAATATGTGCAGATGCTCAGAGTGTTGTAGATATTTATGTCAATTATGACTGTGATCTTTCTGCTGCAAATTTGTTTGAAAGGTGAGTATTGGTAATCTGGATATTGATGTAATTAAATCTTTTACCTGAAATTAGTCAAAAACTGTGTATAAAGTTGGATAGGAGGTTCAGTGAAGAATCTTCAATAACAACATTCAACAGCAGCAACAACACCACTCAATAACCATTCAAATTACCAGAAAATTACAACAGTTACGAGGTTGTTTCCAAAAGGCACATAGCTGTATGAAGGTGCTTAATTCACAACTACTGGTCTCACGTCAGTATCAACTCAGCTTCAGGTTTATAATTGTATATTTCCATAATGTAGAGGCACAGTTAGGGTGTCCCAGCTTTTAGGGAATTATCCACATTAAAAGTCAAACCATAATGGTGGATTGTCATAACAAAAGTGAGTTCACCTGAAAGATATCTGTAAAATTATACAAAGCAGACTGTTGAATGATCCATGTGGGATCTGGTAGATAGTAACTGTATAAAATCAATGAAGTAAAACTTAAAATCCCGTGTAATTTGTGTACTTTGGTCTTACTGACAACTGGTCGAAGTGGTGTAAGCAGCTTGTGGAAGCTAGCAATACACTGAAAGGCAGAAGTCTGCTTACTCCATATCGGCCAGTTACCAGTACAGCAGAAGCATGCACATTACTTACGATTTCAATTTTTACTTCATTGGTTTTATACAGTTGGTGTCTGCCAGATCTTATATCCGACATGGTGTTATCCACACTGGCTCATTCAGCATGCATTTTTACAAGCATCTTTTGGGTGTACTCAGTATCAGTATGAGAACCCACCATTGTGGTTTACTTTTTAATGTGGATAACTTCCAAAAATCTGGGACACCCTAATTGTCCATCTACATTATGGAAATATAACCATTATAAACCTGAAGATGGTTTATACTGATGTGAAACCAGTAGTTGTGAATAAAGCATGTTCATAAGGTATGTGGGTTTTGAAAACTCCTCTACAGTGTTTAATTGTTGTAATTTTTATGATAATTTGAATAGTTGTTAATGTTGACTGTTCTCATAGTTGTTAATAATGTCTCTGAGCTTTGGTAGTCCTACACAGAAAGTTGTTTCTAATAAGGTTTTGTTGTAATGAAATAATCAATTGCCCCTGCATTAAGGTATTGAAATTTATCAACTGTCTACAAAGTGTTATAAGAATAATAGGTTATTCTTTGTTCTTGTCATAGTATTCGGACTGAAATTTATTTTAAAAAAATAAGTGTTTATTGTTTTTTGGCATAAATGTTATTTAAATTTTAGATACTGTAATTTATTTTTACTATTCTGTAATGTCCAAGAACTTACAGATACTCTTCGGAAGGTTGCTGGATGCTTATTTTAGTTTTAAAACTGGACGTTTTTTTAAAAATAGAGTAAATAATATTTGTTGTTGTACCATTCTGTTTGGAACTGAACAGCAAGAAATTTTAAGTAATTGTTTTGTTTAGGATGCTCCCATTAATGTTCATGAGTAGTATATGGAAATCATTTGTAATTGCTTGGTTGAGATTTGCTGTATGGGATGAACTAACTGTAAGTTTGTTCAAATGCTATCTTGGTAGTTTCTGTATGATCACAGTGAGCATGTATGCAATTCAGCAAATATTACAACTTCAGAAAAGGCCATTTACATTTTGGCAGAATCATTTTATGTGCTGTTCAACCAGGATTAAGCACCTAACACTGAAAGATGCTATATTTGATTCTCTTAATGTTGTATATAGTTTTGTTTCTGTTGCACATTTTTTTAAAATTTTGTTTTTTTAAATACACAGTCAACAATGTAATGTTACTAAAGTAGAATTCTGTAACATCTTTGTTCTTGCCGTGAAACTTCAGGGGGCGTACATTCTAGTCCCTGGAAGGACCAGGGAAAATGCTGATGTCTAGGTGAAGAAATTTTGAAAATTTTGTGAAAAAAAATAGGTATCTCATTTTTTGATTTGTTGTGGGATCTCGTAGTTTTGTAGCATATTTTCCCCTAGTTTTGTATTTTCTGCTTCACTGGACACTGTTTGATTTGGTATTCTGCTGTGATGAAATGTTGAAAAGCAAAAATGTTTCTCATTGTCTTTTGAATCCTGTGTTGTAAATGTACAGTCAGGATTATCATCACAAAGAGCCTGAGGAATTGCATTGAAAATTCTGCCGAATATTTTGGAACAGATTTGCTAGAAACTTTAGAATATAAAGTTTATGTGAGACTAGTACTTCTCTGCTGAAAAGAAATTTTATTTAATCTGTATCCTGTGTGAGTGGTGCTGCTTCAGTACGTCTTATTTATAATTGTATTGTATGTATGTGTATGTAGATTTCCTTTGGCTTTTTAAGGTGAGGCTATTTTTCAGGCTGGTGAATGATTTGTCAAAGATAGCTCAAGGAAGGCAAGCATTGGAATTAGGAGCCACTCCAAACCAAGAAAAGTCAATGAGAATACGAGGTTTGGAATGCCTAGTCTCCATTTTGAAATGTATGGTTGAATGGAGCAAAGATCTGTATGTAAACCCCAACTCTCAAACAACACTGGGTAAGCATAATGTTTACTTTCTATCAGGATGTACATATTTTTCTTAGAGTTAGGTAAATGAACACTTACATATAGAGGTAATTGAGGGTAGTATACACTTTTGATTTGTGAAGCAAAGTTATGTAACTTACTTATGTTTAAAAGGTTCAGAGAGACCTGCTAAAGATGTTGAAGCTGATAGTTCTACAAAGACAAGCATCCAGTCATATGGTGGAAGCAGCAACAGTTTAAATTCAGGCTCCTCTATTCCTAGCAGCCTGAACAACAGAGAGGTGCTCGATAGTCCAGAACAGTTTGAGGTTCAAAAGCATCAGAAAGAGATATGGGAGACTGGAATTACTTTGTAAGTCACAGCTTGTACAAGAAACATGCTTGGTGTGTCGATGAAATTATTGTACAATTTTTTTTTGTGTAAAGGCAACAACTCACCAAACAGTAAAGATGTGGAGTCGTTGACAGACACATAAGCAGGAACGAGAACTCTGGAAGCTTTTGGACATTTCATTTTTTTGAATTAGAAAATGCACACACACACACACACACACACACACACACACACACACACACACACACACACACACACAGCTACATCGGTGTTGACAGTTACGTAACTGTTCAAGTGGGTACATGTAAGTGTGTGTACTCTAGCTTGTAAAACGATCTGTCCAAAAGCTAGTGAAATTTCCAATCTTGCTTCTGAACCTGTCGACAACCAAATACTTCTTCTGTTCAGTGAGCTGTTAACTTTCTCCAAAAACTGCTTGATAGTAACACAGAATACAGCAAAATTTTAGCAGAATATCATGTGACACAGTAATGTAAGCCTGCGTTCCTGTCAAGGAGGAAGCAGATTCATATTTCATGTCTTAATTGTACTAAACCAGGCTTAAGTGTATACCAGAAATGACTGCTGTGAAATTGCATTCACATATATTGATATACCTGTGTTTGGCTGGCAGGAGAAAACAAACAGCTAAATATTCAACACAGTTGCAATTTTTTCCCATATCCCTCCCCTCCCCTACTCAGGCCATCATATTATATAAAAATCCCAGTACACAGTTAAAATAATAATGTAAGAAACATTTACAATATTTTTTTCTTTGACAGTGAATGTATGGTAGTGTTGTCTTACTCCTGGCATGCTGTCATCACACTCACTGCCCTAACTGTGTGTCAAATACTAAAAGTAAAGGCCAATACTAAGCTTTAAATAGATCCAAATTGCAACCAGCAATGATAAGAGTGACCTCTATGTACAAAGGTAGTTTCTTTTTGGAGTCACAATAAAAAAATATGTAAAGAATAAAAATAGTATAAAATATGAAATTTACAAAATCACAATCATATAATAAACAAAGAATGAAATAGTTCCCAATATGATAAATCATTAAAAATAGGATAGCAACTCTAGTTAGTCATGTTTACATTCTTGGTTTGTATTTGGTTCATATCACATATAAACAGCATACAAACTGTTTCTACAGTTTCTATCACACACAAACTGCATAAGAATGGTGGATGTAAACATGGCTACCTATATTTTTTGCTTGTAATGGTTTATTTCAGTGTGTACTGACGTATTCTTTTTGTACTTGTCTGAGCCTGCTGTGTCGTGTATGTCATTTAAGGACTTTACACATTATGCTGCAAGATTAAGACACTGCTGTGATCACCTCTGTTTTCGTTGCTATCAGTACTGTATAAGTTTGCTCGTTTGATGTTGGTGGGGCTATTGTAGGTTTTAAACAGTAGCTGAAGCAATTATTTTTGAATTTTCCAATAATAAAAGTTTATTTCATAATGACAAGAATTGACAGTTGTATTGACAGTTGAGTCAGCAATGTTATATAACATCATTTCTGACTCAACTATCAGCACAGTCGTCAGTCATTATGAAATAAACTGTCATACTTGGGAAGCTTCAGAAATAACTGCTTGAGCTACAGTGTAAAACCTACAATGGCTTCACCAACATCAAATTAGTAAACTTACACAATAATGACAGCAACTAGAACAGCGACATAATATGAACATAAAGACCACATGATATGACCTAATGATAGCAATCACACCAAAATAGGCCTAATGTAATAAAAATTGAACACAGCAGCTTCTTAGTTTCATAGCATAATACTGGGTGGCTATAATTAAACCTTCCCTATTTAACACATTATAATATGGAAGCTAATTACTGTATGAGGACCAAACTTGGTAATGTTAATGTCAAGGACAAGGTTAAAAGAAATAATGCAGAATCAGTTCAATTGAAACACTTTAATGTGCTACTACGGTACATAAGAGTATTACACACCAGTAGCATTGCTGCTACAAAAGGGCTCAATATGGCATCCATCAGTGTCCTGAAGAGTTTGAAAGCACAGTATTACATTCTGCACAGTGTAACAAAGCATGTCCATAGGTATGCTGGCTTCCTCTCGTGATATGCTGCGCTTCAGATCAGCACGTGCGTCTCTCCCCTGGTAAATCCTGTCCGTCAGTTATTCCCACAACCAGAAATCACAGGGAGTGAGATCAGGTAATGGTGCCGACCAAGCATTTGGAAACGATTGGCTGATAAATCAGTTGTTTCCAAATGTGTATCAGAGGAGCAGGTGAACTTCACAAGTGGTGAGTAGTGGTGCCCTATCTTGCATGAAAACTTTTGAGTTCAGTGTGTGTCTCTCCTGTAGGATGGGTATGACAAGCTGGCGAAGCATATCCCAGTAACATTGGCCAGTCACACTACACGTCTTTGGTCCTTGAGTGCCAACCTGTTCAAAAAAGAATGCTTCATTGATGAAAGTAGCTGTGATGCCACACCGTACTGACATGTTCGCCATACAGGGGAGCTTCATGCACGGTGACATTCGGCAATTCTGTGTGACCACTTCACCGGTCAGAAGAAATTGAGCTTAGTCTGTCTACAGGATGTTCCAGGGCCAGCCCTCAACAATTTCAGTCCTTGCTGTTGTGCGTCCTGTGGTGCAAGCTGCTGTATGATACGGATGGACACCATTTGAGAATGGTTCGAAACACCTTCCGCGCAGTGGACCACGGGATGTTTAACTGTTGTGACACGGCACGCACACTGCCTGATGATTGGGAATTGTGTGTAGCATTGTGTGCCATAGCAACAGCAATTTCATTAACTACCTGTGGTGCAACTGGTCATTGGCCTCTTCCCAGAGCGACGACCAGTTCTCCAGTTGATTCGAACTTGTTCATCATGCTCTGCACAGAGCAGGTAGAGAAAGAGGACCCTTTTGTAATCCTTTCAGCCAGTGATATTCTTGAAGTACAGCTGCAGCACTACCGTTGTTTGGATAAAAGAGCTTCTTTTGTCCGAGTTAATGTTGACACGTCACCAGGTGCGCTGCAACTGGTGAGGTGTTTGAGACTGTGAATCACAGCACCTGGTGGTCATAGTTGGCACTGGACAGTGGCATTGTGATGCATGGAAATAATGCACCCCATACTCTGGATTAATTCTACCAAGTTTGGTACTTGTATGGTAATTAGTTTCCATATCATAATGTGATAAATAGGGAAAGTTTAATTATAACCACCTGGTATATGATGTTCTTATATGATTTACTCAGGGTGAATATGCCAGGACCACATGGAAATCTGGAAATTTTTTCATCCAGGAGAAAGCAAGGAATTTTTTAGAATTCTCGGAAGTTTTCTTTGTTTTAGTTTTGAGTTAAATTTTTGTGATTTTGACTGGTAAGAACTGATACTCCGACAAAGAATTGTACTTTAGCCTGCTGCTGCAGAATAATATTGGAGCAAAACAGCATAAGCAAGAGAAAAACTCTAATATGAAACTTAAGTTTGCGAAATGACTGCACCATTTACAACAAAAAAACACAATGTGCTCACATGCATCTGCCAACAGTAAATATGTCAAAGGCTTCAGGACAAATATTATTCAATATATTGTAATAACAGACCGCTTTCAGTGAGTGTGGTGTCACAACTGTTTAAATTAGGTTGGTTTGAATAGTTTCCAGTGGACTCACGTCCATGCACAGAGTTGAAGTTGTGTGTGAGCAACGAATTCTCGTGCTTTTCGCTACTTGAAATGTGGCTGTTAGAGGTATAAGCAGCAGCAACAAGCAGCCAGACACTACTGGAAAAATTTTTCTGTTGCACCCAGGTGCCAGATTCACACATGCACAGAGCAGAGTTGTAGTGGGGAGTACTCTCCACAAGCCCATTTTTATGGTTCTTTATTTTGCTGTTCTCACACCAAATGAAAACAAAATGAGTTTCTGTTGCTGGGAGCTATCAAATGAATTAAACTACATTCACATAATTACAGAAGGCTAAAATATGATATTAGTTTCAGTTTTCTGACTTTATTTTATTTCCACATTATTGTCAATGAGGCTTAATCACTTAATTTATTTTTGTCGGTTTACTAAAGAAATTTGGCTTTTGTTCATCTTTTCCATAGAGGCAGCCAATTTATTTGAAATGAAGTGTTTCATTTCACACTATTAGCTAGTTTCAACTGTTCACTGATTTTCAAGTGCACATTTTCATCTTCTGGCATGTACGGCATTATGCTGTAATAAAGAACCAAACTTGAGATAATACGATAATGGTACTAAAAGAAAATTGACTTCCTGGAAATCACACTGAAAAGCTTTAGAGGGCGTTTACATATTGCCTTCTGTGAAACACAATATTTTTCAATCACAAGACATGTTTCAACACTCGTCTGGTACCTCCTCTAGGCCTGACATTATTTCCTAATAAGTATTATTTATAATATGTTTGTTTGCATTGCCATCTTCATCAGCAGCTGTTAAAATCTGTTACTATAGGTTATCCGTCTTGAGCCAACTGCTATCTAATTATGACTTGACTCGCATTCGGGAGGACGACAGTTCAATCCCGTCTCCAGCCATCCTGATTTAGGTTTTCCGTGATTTCCATAAATCGTTTCAGGCAAATGCGAGGATGGTTCCTTTGAAAGGGCACGGCCGATTTCCTTCCCAATCCTTCCCTAACCCGAGCTTGCGCTCCGTCTCTAATAACCTCGTGTCGACGGGATGTTAAACATTAACCACCTACCCCACCACCTGCTATCTAATTAAAAATAATTACACCAGACACGTTTTGCTTTATACATAAAAGCATCTTTTGTGGTTATTCTGTAAATTGGATACATACATTTGTGCATTTTTAATTGTTTAAGGTAAAATCAGTGTTTTCTTTATAAAGTTGGCATGCAAGTTACTTACAATGTTTCTTTACATATTCTGCTCCTTCCCTCCTTGCTAGCAGTGGATGGTGTCAAAAGGCTTCATTTCGCATTTGCACTTGGCAGTTTCTGGCATTCTGCAGTTTCTTGTACTGCATTATCTACACTTCACTTTCTTAATTATTTCTCATTCCGCATTGCCACAGTGTTTAGTGAAATTTGTGAAATTGTCTTGTATGTAGGCAGAGAGGTGAGAGGAGTGGGGATTTGTTGAATAATTTTTCCTTTAAATTTACAGAACACCATTCTTCAGTAAACTATATACTGACACCACACCATGTTTTATCATTGGAACTCTACACATGTTTACTGCTGGAGTAGAATATAAACTTCCAATTACCCAGTTGCTTGGCTTCACAAGTAACCTTGTTAATTTTTGCTCAGTTTGAAAAAGCCATGAAAAGCCTATTGTTCCTAGTGCAGGTGTATACAAACAACTGTTTCTGCAAGAAATGTATATTCCTTCTTACTATCGGTTTTCAGTGCTGTGTGGATGTAAACTCGATTGGAAGTACTACATAACAGCATGCAGAGTACAAATAAAGAAAAAAATCCATGTTAAAGGCACCGCATAACAAAATATTAGGGTGACATTGAGTTGTAGAGTCTAGTTTAGAAGTAAATATTGTGCCAATAACTGCTTTCTATTTATGTATTCCTTATCTGAATAGGACTGGATAAGATATGATATAAAAATTGCCCAAAGTATGTCCCCTTCGAACAACATGCTACACTGTTGCACATGGTCGCTGGATGCCCCACTACACACAAAATTCCAATCAGAAATGCAACAAAAGGTTTACAAGCAGAGAAAACTCAAAGTTTGTGCTTACTATGGCATCTTAGCTGCATATGCACAGTAATCCTGTCTTCTGGCACTTTGTGGTAACTGCTCAAACAAACCTATTGCTAACAAGTCATGGGAAAATATTGAAAAAGTGGTTTGACAAATGTTACTTTCAAAGTAAATGTTCTTTTGCACAAGTTGAATTATATTACATTTGAGAATGTATGATGAAGTGCTTAAATCACAGTGTATTTGACTCTCCTTCAAAAATTAACGCTTAGGGGATCAGCCAGTTCGAAAAATTTTGGGCCCAGAAGACTGGACATTTATGTCATCATTTGAAATTTTACTGGTAAATTTGTGTCTGATATATCTGAGTCGAAACAAGGCCCCCGGAGTAGACAACATTCCATTGGAACTACTGACAGCCTTGGGAGAGCCAGTCCTGACAAAACTCTACCATCTTGTGAGCAAGATGTATGAGACAGGCGAAATACCCTCAGACTTCAAGAAGAATATAATAATTCCAGTCCCAAAGAAAGCAGGTGTTGACAGATGTGAGAATCACCGAATAATCAGTTTAATAAGTCACAGCTGCAAAATACTAACGCGAATTCTTAACAGACGAATGGAAAAACTAGTAGAAGCCGACCTCGGGGAAGATCAGTTTGGATTTCGTAGAAATGTTGGAACACGTGAGGCAATACTGACCCTACGACGTATCTTAGAAGCTAGATTAAGGAAGGGCAAACCTACGTTTCTAGCATTTGTAGACTTAGAGAAAGCTTTTGACAATGTTGATTGGAATACTCTCTTTCAAATTCTGAAGGTAGCAGGGGTAAAATACAGGGAGCGAAAGGCTATTTACAATTTGTACAGAAACTAGATGGCAGTTATAAGAGTTGAGGGACATGAAAGGCAAGCAGTGGTTGGGAAAGGAGTGAGACAGGGTTGTAGTCTCTCCCCGATGTTATTCAATCTGTATATTGAGCAAGCAGTGAAGGAAACAAAAGAAAAATTTGGAGTAGGTATTAAAATCCATGGAGGAGAGATCAAAATGTTGAAGTTTGCCGATGACGTCGTAATTCTGTCAGACAGCGAAGGACTTGGAAGAGCAGTTGAACGGAATGGATAGTGTCTTGAAAGGAGGATATAAGATGAACATCAACAAAAGCAAAACAAGGATAATGGAATGTAGTCTAAGTTGGGTGATGCTGAGGGAATTAGATTAGGAAATGAGGCACTTAAAGTAGTAAAGGAGTTTTGCTATTTGGGGAGAAAAATAACTGATGATGGTCGAAGTAGAGGATATAAAATGTAGACTGGCAATGGCAAGGAAAGCGTTTCTGAAGAAGAGAAATTTGTTAACATCGAGTATAGATTTAAGTGTCAGGAAGTCATTTCTGAAAGTATTTGTATGGAGTGTAGCCATGTATGGAAGTGAAACATAGACGATAAATAGTTTGGACAAGAAGAGAATAGAAGCTTTCGAAATGTGACCAAGAGATGACTACACTAAGCAGATTCAGAAGGATGTAGGTTGCAGTAGGTACTGGGAGATGAAGAAACTTGCACAAGATAGAGTAGCATGGAGAGCTGTATCAAACCAGTCTCAGGACTGAAGACCACAACAACAACAACAACATATCTTAAAAGGTAACAAACCCACCAGGTTAGCCAAGAGAGCTAATGCACTGCTTCCTGGACTCGGGTAGGCGCACCAGCCCTGGTTCGAATCTGCCTGGTGGACTATCGACGAAGGGCCGGTGTGTAAGCCAGCCTGGTTGTGGTTTTTAGGCTGTTTTCCACATATCACTAGGTGAATACTGGGATGGTCCCCACGTTGAGCCTCAGTTACATGACTTGCAGACATTTGAAACAGTTCGTGCTGTTTCATGATTTACACTAGACGCAGACAGCTGGGGTACTCTGATTCCGTCTGAGGGAGGTACGGGGTGGCGGCAGGAAGGGCATCCAGCCACCCTGTGACAAATCTGTTTGTAACCCTGCCAACCCTGCGAAAACTGCGGGACTATGGCAGTAGCCAAAGAAGAAGAATATCGTAAAGGGTAACACGTGAAAAAAAGACCAATATTATATGTGAAAGCTTAACTTTTCTTGCAGCTGTACTATATGTGTATTAATTTAGACCATGAATTTTTCCTATTAATGTGTTTACACTACTTAAGTGATGTTACTATTAGCTTGCTACATCACGTGTCCTATGCTCTGAATTTTTACTGTCACATGCTGGCTAAATAATGTGATGTGATTGGCTGACAGTCACATTGTAATCTTGATTTCAGTGCTTTGGGAATTAAAGTGCTGTGTTTGGGAAATTCATATTGATTCTTTTGTATTACAAAAATATGCAGCATATATGTTGCTGCGCATCAAGGATCTTCCCAAAACACATTAATTTTTTGCTGTGTTTCTTTGCCTAAAGTCCCGGAATTGTATAAAACCATTTGCTTTTGGTTTGTATGGGCAGCTCGCGGAGGTGGTAGAAGATTGCTGGTCTTGCACACGGTGTGGAAGCAAAGCTTGCAATTTCCAGCATTGTTGCCAGAAATTTTTGGAGTCCATCGGTTTCTTGCTGAGTGAAGGCTTCGTAGACCCTGTGGCAGTCTCAGCTGCAGATTTCTAGACCTGCATTACCATGTGGGGGGATTTGTAGGACTCCACTTGGTAGGTCAGGAGTGCTCCATACAAAGGAAGCAGCTACTTGGGTAGCAGAGCATACGTGAGGGTTTTTTAGGCTAGGCGGTAGTTTGAGGTGCTCTGATGAACACTCGCCAGCCCATTCACAGCAAGGGAATTGAAACGGCATTCAGAATAAAGACACTTCGACTGTCACAGTTGTTTCAGTAAACTGTCAAAGTATCCAGGAAAGTTCTCTTGCTCAAATTATTCTTGGGACCAAGAGCTGGCTGAAACCTGAACTGGAAAGCTGTGAGATATTTAGTGAATTGTGGAATGTATATTGGAAAGTCAGATTAGAGGCCATAGCAGGGGGAGTGTTCATTGCATTTACGAAAATATTGTCTCTATTGAGGTTTGAAGTTGAGTGTAACAGTGGAGTCATCTGGTCACATTTAACAGGCGTAAGTGAACCTAAATCAATCGTAGCATGTTTTTACTGGCCACTTGATTCTGCTGTGACCCAAAAATAGGCTGGACTTTATCGACAATGTCAGTATAGAAATGGGGTTTACCAATCATGGTGTCATTACACCAACTATAATTACAAAAGTCTAGAAGGCTAGATAGAGCAGGTAAGCAGTTATTAATATCTCACTTAGACAGTGAATTGGCATCACTTAATTCCAGTGAGATGGATGTAGAGGAGTTATGGGCGAAGTTTAAGAAGATTTTAAATCTTGTTCTGGGGAGTTACAAGTCTAGTAAGTGGATAAAGGATGGAAAAGATCCACCTTGGTTTAACAACGAAATGCTGAGAAAGAAGAGTCTGTTGCCCTCTTGGTTCAAAAGGGGATGCACAAAAGACAACAAGTGAAGGCCAATAGAGATTCATGCATATGTGAAAAGATCTATACGCGAAGCATACAACAATCACCACCTCACATCTTAGCAAAATATCCAGCAGAGAACCCGAGAAAATTCTGGTCATATGTAAAATCGCTTACTGGGTCTAAGGCTTCCGTTCGGTCCCTTGTTGACCAGAGTGATGTGGCAGTCGAAGATAGCAAAACAAAAGCCAAAGTTTTAAATTTCACCGCATGGGATAGCCGCGCACTCTGAGGCATCTTGTAAAGGTTCGCGCACATCCCTCCCTCCCCCCCCCTCCCTCCCTCCCCACCCCACCCAGCTCCGCCCCCCCCCCCCCCCCCTACACCCACCCTCACCCCACCCCACCCCCGTCGGAGGTTGCAGTCCTCCCTCTGTAAGCTCAGGGACTGACGACCTCAGCAGTTTGGTCCAATAGAATCTTACCACAATTTTCCAAATTTTAAATTTCACACACAAGAAATTTTCACACAGGAAAACTGTGTAAACATACAGACATTTGACCATCGAGTAGACTCCTGTATGGATGACATAGAAATAAGCACACATAGCATAGAGAAGCAACTGAAAAATTTTAGAACAAATATGTCAGCAGGTCCAGATGGAATCCCAGTTTGATTTTAGAAAGAGTACCGTACGGCATTGGCCCCTTACATAGGTCGTGTTTCTCATGAGTGTCTCACTCAGTACAAAGTCCCACATGACTGGAGAAAGGCACAGGTGTCTCCAGTATGTAAGAAAGGTACAAGAATGGGCCCTAACTTCTGTGTGCTGTAGAATCCTTGAACATATTCTCATTTCGAATACAGTAAACTCTCTTGAACCTAAGAAGCTTATGTCCATGACTCAGCATGGTTTTAGAAAGCAGTGTTCATGTTAAACTCAGCTTGCCTTTTTCTAACATAATATACTGAGAACTATAGATGAAGGGCAACAGGCAGGTTCCATATTTCTAGATTTCTGGAAAGCATTTGACACAGTGCCCCATTGAAGGCTGTTAACAAAGGTACGAACATATGGAACAAGTTCACAGATGTGTGAGTGGCTCAAATACATCTTAAATAATAGAACCCAGTATGTTGTCCTTGACAGCAAGTGTTCATCATAGATGAGGGTATCATCAGGTGTGCCCCAGGGAATTGTGATAGGACTGCTGTTGTTCTCTATATTCATAAATGATTTGGCAGGCACGGTGGGCAGCAATCTGCAGTTGTTTGGTGATGTGCTGTGGTATATGGTAAGGTGTCGAAGTTGAGTGACTGTAGAAAGATACAAGGTGACTTAGACAATATTTCGAGTTGGTGTGGTGAATGGCAGATATCCCTAAAAGTGGAAAAATGTATGTTAATCCAAATGAGTGGGAAGAACAAATCTTAGTGTTTGGATACAGTCTTATTAGTGTCCTGCTTGACACAGTCAAGTCATTTCAATATCTGGGCGTAGCGTTGCAAAGTTATATGAGGTGGACTGAGCAGGTGTGTGTTAGGGAAGGCAAACGGTAGACTTCGGTTTTTCAGAGAATTTTAGGAAAGAGAGGTTCAATTGTAAAGGAGACTGCATATAGGATGATGGTGTAATCTTTTCTAGAGTACTGGAGTACTGCTCAAGTGTTTGTGATCCGTACTGGGCCGGATTGAAGGAGGAGATTGTAGTAAATCAGAGGTGGGCAGCTAGATTTGTTAGGTTCTAACAAAACGTAAGTATTACAGGGAGGCTTCAGGAACTCAAATGGGAATCCTGGGTGGGAATGCGATGTTCTTTTTAAGAAACGCTATTGAGGAAATTTAGAGAACCACCATTTGTAGCTGACTGCCAAATGATTCTACTGCCGTCAAAATACATTGCGTACAGGGATATGAGAAATTAGGGCTCATACAGAGGGGTACAGAGGGTCGTTTTTCTCTCGCTATATTTGCAAGTGGAACAGAAGGGGAAATTACAAGTAGTGGTACAGGGTGTCCTCTGCCATGCACTGTATGGTGGCTTGCGGAGTATCTAAGTAGATGTAGATGGTATACATAGATGTAGATTGATAAGTTTACAGTCCTGAGGAAAAGTATACTGTCATTTAATATGAGGACCCCCCCCCCCCCCCCCCCCTTTTCAGATAGTTCCTTGACGCTGGATTCAGATGGATCTGTTCCGGCGCCTGAAAACCTTCATCACTCCAGTAATGTTCCATTTTTTGTTGCACTCGCTCTTACGGGAGTTTCGGGATGCTATTGTTTTTTTACACTGACGGCTCTAAAATCTGCTCATCACATGATATATGTCTTCACATTTCCTGCTGGCATGGAACATCATCTCATGCCTGTCATGTGCGGGGTGCTTACTGTGCAACTGATGGTCATATATCAAGACCTGTGCTTTATTAAATGGCTTCACCTGAGTTTGATTTGCCTTTAGGCTATCACCTGGTGTTTTTCCCGCCACCCCCCTCAGTCTCCGCCCTCCGTGACCTTCTCACCAATTGTGACCATTCTGCATGTTATGTTCAAATGTTCAATTGATTTCCTTTGGGCTTTCTTGATTCCCCCCCCCCCCTCACTCTCCCCCTCCCTCTCCCCCTCTAATAAATTTTGTGCAGTTAAGGGATTCCCACTACATGGCATTCTTCCCCCACCTCTCCCGGTGGGAATCAACCATCCACTGCCATGTTCATATTAGCGATACCAGGTTGAACCAAGGTCAAGGTCAAGGTGACCTTGCATTGTTTCATCTATCCTGGGTTTCCTGTGCAAAAGTACCTGAATTTCCTTGTGGAACGGCAGTCCCTCGGGTAGTGTTGATGCTGGTTTGAGAGGCCTTCGACCTTGCCTCCACCCTGACTGAGTTCCCTGCCCCCCTTTCCCTATGTTTTATCTGGTCTTTTGTGTAGTTCTGTTTCCCCTTTTCTTGTGTTAGTTCTGTGTCTCCTTCTGGTGTTGTCCACATTGTGTCGCAATCATGGGATGGTGTGGGGAGCGGAATGGGTTGCTGGCTGTGCTGGAACCCCATCATGTGTAACATCTTTTGGACATCTCTTCTCTCCCCCCACCCTCTCTGGCTCCTTCCTGTTCTTTACTCTTCCTGCTGCTGCTACATTCTTTTGTCTCTCTTGTATGCCCATTAAGTATTTGTGGCAGATTCACTACATACCATACTGTTTTTGAAGAAACAAGGGGAATAAACTGGACGCTGAAAAGCCGACAAAAAATTGTGTATGAAACAGTGAGAATGTAACTGTGTTTTCTAGTTTTTTAATAATCTGCTTCCTTCAGTCACATTTTGCCATATTGTTAGTTAATGTACCGTCCAGGTACAAAAATTAATTGCAGAAGATCATAATTTTTATACTTTTTTTTGTGCATATTGTTAGAGTGCATTCATCTGTAACACATCCTTCCTCTTTCTTATAGGTTTAATCGCAAACCAAAGAAAGGCATTCAGTTTTTACAGGAGCAACGATTATTGGGGAGTTCTCCCATGGAAATAGCTGAATGGTTGCACAGTGATGAACGCTTAGATAAAACTGGGATTGGTGACTTCTTGGGTGACAATGATGATTTAAGTAGAGAGGTGAGTCTTTTGATATTACTCATTCATTGTAATATTTTGACATTATCTTAATCACTTCAGAAAAAATTGAGTTACTTCTCAAGTGCATAGGTGTTTCTCCTAATAAGTCAGGTGTTTCCTTTTCCACGCATACTCTTAGTTTGGCTGCACTGCCTGTTCAAATTTTATAGTGCAGAGCTGCAGCTCCTTTGCACTCCTCATAACACACAAAGTTGTATGAAAAGCTGCTTATAATTTAAATTCTGTTTCTCACAAAAGAGTGGGACTTAATCACCTTGCTACATTGCTTGCAGTTTGGAATACTAAAATATATAGTTTTTCTGTAACATAAAGTTCAGACAGTGAAGCTGTAAGTAAGACTTCAATAAAAAAGGAATAGGGTAGTTATAAACTCAGATACTTGTAATTTAAAATTTGCAGTGATAACATCAATTGTTATTTTCCTCACAATACACTTGAAAACTAAAAATTTCCCTGTTGTAGCTGCCTTGCATGAAGGATTTTATTTAAATATTAGAATTATTTTGCAGGTTATGTATGCGTATGTTGACCTAATGAACTTCAGCAACCGGGATATAGTATCTGCTCTTAGATATTTCCTTGAAGGCTTCAGACTACCTGGTGAAGCACAGAAGATTGATAGGCTAATGGAGAAATTTGCCAGCAGATACTGTGAATGTAATCCAAAGTATGTATTGTCAAGTGACATACAGAATTATCTTAAAAATAAAAATACAGTTAACTATTTCCTCCTCTGCATAATCTTCTGTCCTCATGACATAAAATATACTGGCAATGCCGATTTTGATCATAAATAAGAATTATAGCATATCTTCTATTTTATATTTACTTCTGTTCCAGTCAAATTTTATTTTGGAATTTTTAAAGTGAGATAATACTCGTGGTTGCCCTCTCCCCCATCCGTCTCATCTGCCATATCCTCATTATGCACCATAGCTAAGATCTCTCTTCACTCTGCTCACACTGCAAAAGAGAACTCTCTACAAGACTAATTTGAAAGCTCAGCTGGTTATTGACCTTTTATGCATATATGTTTCCTCCCATATATTCTGCTTGGCAATCTGCTGTGTCTCTTCTCTGCATGCCCTGCACGTTCTAAGTGGACCACCTTGGTACTGGACTAGACACTCTTCCTTCATTAGTATCAATTCTTAATCCATTCGAAGCTGGAAAATAAACGAATCCTATATTCACCTGCATGACAGTTTATTTTATGTCACCTTAATAGTATTCATCACCATGGAATCTGCTTATATGTTGGTGATTTCCCCATTAAGAGCCTCTGTCTGGTGGAAGCTGCCAAATTACCGCTGTTTTATGGTGAAATACCCATTGTATTTTCCCATTTTTTATTAAGTTTCTTGGCCAACAATAAGAGGCATGGTGTGCTTCACCACTCTTCCTCCCCATCCTCTCTCTCTCTCTCTCTCTCTCTCTCTCTCTCTCTCTCTCTCTCTCTCTCTCTCCCCCCACCAACTCTCTCCCCCCCCACCAACTCTCCCCCCCCACCAACTCTCCCCCCCCACCAACTCTCCCCCCCCACCAACTCTCTCCCCCCCACCAACTCTCTCCCCCCCACCAACTCTCTCCCCCCCACCAACTCTCTCCCCCCCACCAACTCTCTCCCCCCCACCAACTCTCTCCCCCCCCCCACCTACTCTCTCCCCCCCACCAACTCTCTCCCCCCCCACCAACTCTCTCCCCCCCACCAACTCTCTCCCCCCCCCACCAACTCTCTCCCCCCCCACCAACTCTCTCCCCCCCCACCAACTCTCTCCCCCCCCACCAACTCTCTCCCCCCCACCAACTCTCTCCCCCCCCACCAACACTCTCCCACCACCAACTCTCTCCCCCCCACCAACTCTCTCCCCCCCACCAACTCTCTCCCCCCCACCAACTCTCTCCCCCCCACCAACTCTCTCCCCCCCACCAACTCTCTCCCCCCCACCAACGCTCTCCCCCCCACCAACTCTCTCCCCCCCACCAACTCTCTCCCCCCCACCAACTCTCTCCCCCCACCAACTCTCTCCCCCCACCAACTCTCTCCCCCCCACCAACTCTCTCCCCCCCACCAACTCTCTCCCCCCCCACCAACTCTCTCCCCCCCCACCCACTCTCTCCCCCCCACCAACTCTCTCCCCCCCACCAACTCTCTCCCCCCCACCAACTCTCTCCCCCCCCACCAACTCTCTCCCCCCCCACCAACTCTCTCCCCCCCACCCACTCTCTCCCCCCCCCACCCACTCTCTCCCCCCCCACCCACTCTCTCCCCCCCACCCACTCTCTCCCCCCCACCCACTCTCTCCCCCCCACCCACTCTCTCCCCCCCACCCACTCTCTCCCCCCCACCCACTCTCTCCCCCCCACCCACTCTCTCCCCCCCACCCACTCTCTCCCCCCCACCCACTCTCTCCCCCCCACCAACTCTCTCCCCCCCACCCACTCTCTCCCCCCCACCCACTCTCTCCCCCCCACCCACTCTCTCCCCCCCACCCACTCTCTCCCCCCCACCCACTCTCTCCCCCCCACCCACTCTCTCCCCCCCACCCACTCTCTCCCCCCCACCCACTCTCTCCCCCCCACCCACTCTCCCCCCCCACCCACTCTCTCACCCCACCCACTCTCCCCCCCCACCCACTCTCTCCCCCCCCACCCACTCTCTCCCCCCCACCCACTCTCTCCCCCCCACCCACTCTCTCCCCCCCACCCACTCTCTCCCCCCCACCCACTCTCTCCCCCCCACCCACTCTCTCCCCCCCACCCACTCTCTCCCCCCCACCCACTCTCTCCCCCCCACCCACTCTCTGCCCCCCACCCACTCTCTCCCCCCCACCCACTCTCTCCCCCCCACCCACTCTCTCCCCCCCACCCACTCTCTCCCCCCCACCCACTCTCTCCCCCCCACCCACTCTCTCCCCCCCACCCACTCTCTCCCCCCCACCCACTCTCTCCCCCCCACCCACTCTCTCCCCCCCACCCACTCTCTCCCCCCCACCCACTCTCTCCCCCCCACCCACTCTCTCCCCCCCACCCACTCTCTCCCCCCCACCCACTCTCTCCCCCCCCACCCACTCTCTCCCCCCCCCACCCACTCTCTCCCCCCCACCCACTCTCTCCCCCCCACCCACTCTCCCCCCCCACCCACTCTCTCCCCCCCACCCACTCTCTCCCCCCCCACCCACTCTCTCCCCCCCACCCACTCTCTCCCCCCCCACCCACTCTCTCCCCCCACCCACTCTCTCCCCCCCCCACCCACTCTCTCCCCCCCACCCACTCTCTCCCCCCCCCACCCACTCTCTCCCCCCCCCACCCACTCTCTCCCCCCCACCCACTCTCTCCCCCCCCACCCACTCTCTCCCCCCCCCACCCACTCTCTCCCCCCCACACCCACTCTCTCCCCCCCACACCCACTCACTTCCATCCCCCACCCACTCACTTCCATCCCCCACCCACCTGGCTCCACACCAAGACTTACTTCACTACCAAAGCACACTACTCTAGCTGTGATCATTTATTCGACTTGTCTGGAGCTTTTTACGCAGGCTGAGGGAACACCTCCTTTCAAACCAATGACTCATCTAGCAACGTGGTATCTAAATCTGACAAATGCTCAGATTCCCTCGGTGCTCTCCAGAGCCTGTTTGCAACATACATGTACTTACCACACTTAGTGCAATGGATTCAGGAATGTTTTTATTTGCCCACTGATGCTGCTGCCTGCATTGCAACTCTACTATTCAGGACTTTTAGTAGTTCTATCCTCTCAGATGATCTCAGCGTTGCTACATGCAGGAATATTTTATCACTCTCTTATGAATAATGGTCATATCTCCATGGGAACATGCTGGAGCTTATGGCTGCTTCCTCTCATCCATCTTGTCATAAGGAGATAATTTTAAGTATGCCACATGTTGGACAATGCTTTTTCCACTACCATCACCTGTTAAGTGTTGACCCCGCAGCACTTATAATGAAATACTGATTTTGCTTCACTTTCTAACCCAATGTCAGTTTCTTAACTTCTTACACTTTAATGTGTATTTGTCATTTGAGCTATCCTGGATTTTAGCAGGTACAACAAAAGATGTAGAATGTGTTCTAGCCTTTAACTGCTGTAGCAATGTGGTGCAAGAGATCTAAATTCCAACCTTGTACTGTGGTTGCCTTGAAATTGTTCCCAAATGATGTCTTAAAAAAGTAGTCTCATTGTAACTGTTCAGTGTACCTTTCAGCTGGGTTTGTTGTCTTTTAACAAGTGTTCCAGGTTCACTTTCATGGTTCATTTAGTTTTACCCACGTACTAATGCCATTTCAGCCCCTGTGTGTAGATAAACATAAAGAAGCATGGAATCCTTTCTGTAGAAAAGTCCTGTTTCAAGATAGGACCTGGACACTTCTGCCCTTGCTTATTTTGAGCCCTAAAGCATTAAAAATAAAAAAGGAAGGGAAGAAAAGTTGCATGTCTGTCCGGTGCCACACACCTCTATTATTTGTACTGTAGAATAGTGATCTATCCTGATATATTACCTACCTTAATTTTTTATATTCTCATATTTGTATTTTTTTGTGTATTCCGCCAAGAGGGCATTTTCCTCATGTCTGTAAAAAGTTAAAATGCAAATTCATTTAATTATTATACTGCTGTTGTGCTGGAATATTATTCCAGTAATTCTGTAATGCCCTATAAAATCTGTCTAATTCACGAATTAGCAGCGTAATAAAAATATAACTGCAGGATTTTTGTTTATACAAGGATAGTCTGAAAAGTTTCCAACCTTAACTTGAAGATAGCAGCACTTGTCAACAAAAGTTGAGGAGTTTAGTTGTGCATGCCAAGTAAGGCACTCCCAAAATTCCAGCTGTTTTCGAAGTGCAGTTGTTGTTCGATAGTCGTTGTAGTGAGTTGATCCGCATATTTTTGTAAAAATGGACAAAACTGAGTGTCTAACTATAAATAGATTTTTGTTTTTGAAAGACAGTACTCCTACACAAATTAAACTTGAGTTGAACACAGTTTACAGGGCTCTGTACCGTAGTTTACCACTGTGAAATTTTGGGGACCTGAATTTAAATGAGGCCATACCAGCTCGGGTGATAATGGACGTTTGGGGCAGCCAACAACTGCAACCACTGACCATAACATTGCCCAATTTCACCAAATGGCGCCAGAGATCTGTCAAATTAAGGTGAGAGAGACAACAGAGACTATGAGCATATGTAAAGAATGTCTTTGTCAAATATTGGGATGGGGACTGCACGCTGCCTGCCTTGATTGCTCACTCTGTGCTGTCTCACACCTCAGCAGTTGTCACGGTGAAAATCGACAAATTTAAGTTTCAGTTGCTTGATCACCCTTCTTACTCACAAGATCTAGACCCAAGCAGTATTCTTTTGTTCCTTTGGCTGAAAGTTGAGCTCGAGGGCAGAAATTTTAGTCCCTTGATAAAGCCATCCCCTTTCTAAACAGCTGTTTTGCAGAGAAAGGCACTAACTAATATTTCGATGGGCTAGAGAGAATTTTATAGACTTACAAGGGGAAAATAATAATAAATTTGAAGGAAAATGTGAGATTTCTTTCGTTGGTTAGTAACTTTTCAGACTAGCCATGTATTTTTAACAATTTTATTTTTCTTATTTGTGATTTTTCTCATTTTTCTCCAGCAATGGTCTTTTTGCTAGTGCTGATACTGCGTATGTATTAGCATATTCTGTCATTATGCTTACCACAGATCTTCATTCACCCCAAGTGAAAAGCAAAATGACTAAAGAGCAGTACATTCGGCTCAACAGAGGTATTAGTGACAGCAAGGACTTGCCTGAAGAATATTTGTCAAGTATCTATGATGAAATTGCTGGTCATGAAATAAAGATGAAAGGAACTGTTAACAAACCGGGCAAACAGTGTAAGTTGTTACTAGACAGCTTTCTGTTATCTTCATTAATAATTATGAACCTCTGCAAAGATTAATGTAACTTTATATATACTAAAGTGACTGCTAACCAGTTAACATGTTTGTGAATTTTATGTTAATGCTATATAAACATGGTTTTTTTAATTTTTTTTATTAAGGGTTATTTTTATTTCATACTGTGGATTTTCGAAAGCTTAATCGGACTATAAATCCCGGACAAAGTGGTGATTCCTATTCATTGCTTCATTCTGTAGTTTCCTTAATGACTTGTAAATGGTAAGTAGTTCTTGCACCTAACAGTTGTGAAGATTGTTCTTGTTGGATTCTTTCCCCAACTGAAGTCATTTGTCAGTTCTATTATTGTGCAGGGTGGTCCATAGTTGAGGAACCACTTTCTAAAACAAAAATTGGAGTAAAAACAGGTATTCAGAGTCAAGGAGTGTGGGATGGGAGTGATGGAAAACCTGTAAGGCTATTTTTCAAGTAGAAAGTTCATGTGGTACATCAAGCAGATAGAAGAAAACAATGGTGGCTTTCAAATGAGTTTAGCTGTGTTGATTTGTGAGTTATGTTGTATTTTGTGCAGGACAAGGCAAATGCTGGTGATGAAAACACACAACGTCAGGATGCACTTGATGTGTTGTGCAGCACATTGTAAGGGTGTTGTTAACTGCTTCAGCCACTCCATGTGGAGTTGAACCAACCCAAGTATCAGAATGTGCGCACAAGCATCAACAGTTTACTCTCACAGCTGTGCAAGGTTTCTGATTTTCACTGCATACACCATTGCTTTCAGATATCCTCACAGATAGAAATACAATTGACTTAGTCACAGGTTTAAATCAAACAATGGAAAATCCATGATGGAATGTAACAATATTGGAGAAGGAAAGTTGTCACTCACCATATAGTGGAGATGCTGAGTTGCAGATTGACAGAACAAAAAGATTTTCACACATAAAGCTTTCGGCCAATGGCCTTCATCAACAATAGACCAATACACACACATAGGAGCGAGCGCGGGCGCGCGCACGTGCGCACACACCCACACACACACACACACACACACACACACACACACACACACACAAGACTGCAGTCTCAGGCAACTGAAACCACACTGTGAGCAGCAGCACCAGTGCATGATGGGAGTGGTGACTGGGTGGGATAAAGGAGGAGACTGGGGTGGGTAGGGGGAATGATAGTATGGTGGGGATGGCTGACAGTGAAGTGGTGCAGGTTGGGCAGTGGGCAGGGGAACAGTGGGGAGAGGGAGGGGGAAGTAGCGGAAAAGGAGAGAAATACAGAGAAGTTAATAAAAAATTTAAATAATTTAAAAAAGACTGGGTGTGGCAGTGGAATGGTGGCTGTGTAGTACTGGAATGGGAGCAGGAAAGGGGATGGATGGGCAAGGACAGCGACTAATGAAGATTGAGGCCAGGATGGTTACGGGAATGGAGGATGGATTGGTGGGAAGGATCCATACGGCACAGGCTGTGAAGCAGTCATTGAAATGAAGGATATCATGTTTGGCAGCATGTTCAGCAACAGGGTGGTCCACTTGTTTCTTGGCCACAGTTTGTTGATGGCCATTCATGCGGACAGACAGCTTGTTCAACAGCCTGTTGCTGAACACACAGCCAAACATGATATCCTTCATTTCAATGACTGCTTCACAGCCTGTGCCATATGGATCCTTCCCACCAACACCAGCTTTTCTGCACAGGTGGGAACTTTCCCGGCAATACATCCTACATTCCCGTAACACTCCTGGCCTCAACCTTCGCTAGTCACTGTCGTCACCCATCCATCCCCTTTCCTGCTCCCATTCCAGTACTAAACAGCCAACACTCCACTGCCACACCCAGTCTTTTTTATTTGTATTATTTTATTTTTTTATTTATTACTCTGTATTTCTCTCCTTTCCTGCTACCCTCTCCCCACCTCTCCCCTGCCCACCGCCCAACCGGCAGCACTTCACGGTCTCCCATCCCCACCATACTATCCCTCCCCCTCCCTGCCGCAGCCTCCTCCTTCACCCCACCCAGTTGCCACTCCAATCATGTACTGGTGCTGATGCTTAGTGTGGTTTCAGTTGCCTGAGACTGCAGTCATGTATGTGAGTTGTGTGTGTGTGTGTGTGTGTGTGTGTGTGTGTGTGTGTGTGTGTGTGTGTGTGTGTGTGTGTGTGTTGTTTGAACCCTGGGAGAGACCTTTGAAGGTGGATATCAACTATGGATTTCCAGGACCTGTATAAAGTAAGGAACCTAAGACTATACTACAGCCTCATACATCTCTCTCCAGCAAGAGCTGCAACAACAAGATTAAATTAATTACAGGCATTTGAGAAGTCATTCTTCACACATTGCATTGAGATTCACTGAAACCCTAACACACTATGTGATCAAAAGTATCCAGACACCCCAAAAAACATACATATTTCATATTAGTTGCATTGTGCTGCCACCTCCTACCAGGTACTCCATATCAGCGACTTCAGTAGTCATTAGACATCGTGAGAGAGCAGAATGGAGTGCTCCACGGAACTCATGAACTTCGAACGTGGTCAGGTGATTGGGTGTCCCTTGTGTCGTACATCTGTACGTGAGATTTCTACACTCTTGAACATTCCTAGGTCCTCTGTTTCCAATATGATAGTGAAATGAAAATGTGCAGAGACACGTACAGCACAGAAGCATACAGTCCGACCTCATCTGTTGACTAACAGAGAATGCCGACAGTTGAAGAGGGTCCTAACGTCTAATAGGCAAACATCTATCCAGACCATTACACAGGAATTCCAAACTGCATCAGGATCCACTGCAAGTACTATGACTGTTAGGCAGGAGGTGATAACTTAAATTCCATGGTCGAGTGGCTACTCGTAATCCACAAATCAGGCCAGTAAATGCCAAACGACACCTCGCTTGGTGTAAGGAGGGTAAACATTGGATGATTGAACAGTGGATAAATGTTGTGTGGAGTGACGAATCACGATACACAATGTGTCAATGTGATGGCAGGGTGTGCGAATGGTGAATGCCCTGTGAACATCATTTGCCAGTGTGTGTAGTGCGAACAGTAAAATTTGAAGGCGGTGATGTTATGGTGTGGTTGTGTTTCTCATGGAGGGGGCTTGCACCCCTTGTTGTTTTGTGTGGCACTATCATAGCACAGGCCAACATTGATGTTTTAAGCACCTTCTGGCTTCCCACTGTTGAAGAGCAATTCGGGGATGGCGATTGCATCTTTCAACATGATCAAGCACCTGTTCATAATGCACGACCTGCAGCGGAGTGGTTACGCAACATCATCATCCCTGCAATGGACTGGCCTCCACAGAGTCCTGACCTGAATCCTATAGAACAACTTTTGGATGTTCTGGAATGCTGACCTTGTGCCAGGCCTCATGACCGACATATTTCTCTCTCCTCAGTGCAGCACTCTGTAAAGTGTAACACTCTGTGTGAAGAATGGGGTGCCATTCCCCAAGAAACCTTCCAGCACCTGATTAGACATATGCCTATTATGAGAGTGGAAGCTGTCATCAAGGCTAAGGGTGGGTCAGCACCATATTGAATTCCAGCATTACCAATGGAGGGCGCCACGAACATGTAAGTCATTTTCAACCAGGTGTCCGGATACTTTTGATCACATAGTGTACATGGTAAAAGGGATGTACAGTCATCCATGCATTTCAGTGATTTGCTGAATGTTGAATGTGGAGGTAGTTGCAAGCAGTTTAGCCACACATGTATGTGTATGTTTCGTTGATCTGAGGAAGGACACTGTCCGAAACATTGGAATAATTTCACTTGTATTTATGTGCCTGTTGATTACTCAACAACTCGGCTGTACAGTGCGTGATTACTTTTATTTCTTAACATTATTTTTATTCCATTATCTATTATTATAATGTAGGAGAAAACCTATTTGTGTGCTGCAGTATAGACTCATCTTTCTATCTAGTTTGCATTTACAGAGGTTTTTTCCTGTCTGCACTAAATTATTGTCTACAGTGGTAGTATGACAGGTTACTGTTTTTCATTCATTAGTTTCATATTATTTTGCTCTGTAATAGGCAGACTTGTGAAGAAGAGCTGTAGTTATAAATAAATCATAAAACAAATGTTAGAAGATTCCCATCCAAAATATTCCTTTCAAATAACGGCGACCATAGTATATAACATGCAACACACTTCATTAATCTCTAAGAGACAGATAATAATGAATAGTAAAAAGAATAGTGCTTTTTAACATAAAAATGAGGTATCTGAAGTCAAAGCAATGAGATAATGCATATGCTTAGGAAGTGAGATTGCACATTATGCCTAAAACAGGATAGGTATTAGAAATATAGAAGTATATGCATTTTCAACTTTTTGCGGTATAATGAACAGTCCATTAAATTTCGGACATGCAGCCGGCTGTCCTCAGAGTGAGTCTCAAGATGCAGTCTGTCTTGCGACTCACTCTGAGTATGGCCAGATGATACATGGTCGAAATATCAGTGGAAGAAATTTTATTTGTGTGGCTACGTGCCCAAAATTTAATGGACAATATCGGCAGTAGATTGGTATGAAGGAAGAAAACTTTCTGGTATTAAGAGTCCCATATCACGATCTAGTCACATTAATATGACAACAGCCTATGTTCAATAACCACTCACAGATGGCAAGTGGCAGCATTAGCAGTGGAGAGTATATAAAACATTTTGGGGATGTGGAAAACAGTGCAGTTGCTGTAATGCAGAAATGGAGCAGTTCATCTGATGTCCAAAAAGGCAACAGGTAGCTTATTCATGTACCCATGTTGACTGCTGTTTTGGGGCGACAAAGGCTGAAATTTGCATGCCAATACTGCAACTGAATGGTGGCCTTTTCAGATGGATCACATTTTATGCTCCAGTGGACAGGTGGCAATTGGCATGTACTGTGTGAAACATCTGAAAGCAAAGGGTTCAGGCCAGAGAAGAAGCACTATAGTCTGGGAAATGTTTTCATGGCATTCCCTGGGTGATCTCATCATTCTGGAAGTCACAATGGATCAGCACAATGCATCTATCCATGGGGCCATGTCAACCTCTCAATGCAGTTTATTTTCCCTTGGCACAGTGGCATCTACAGCAGGACAGTGCAGCATGTCACACAACTCACATTTGCTGTGCATGGTTCGAAGAGCACCAGGATGAGTTTACCATTCTCACCTGCCCACCAAACTCCCCAGGTTTAAACCTAACCTCGATCGGACTGTCCAAGTCACGTATCCTCAACCATGAAACCTCGAGCAGCTGCCCACAGCACTGGTGTCAGCATGGCTCCACATCCCTGTTTATGCCTTTCAGAACCTCATTGACTTGTCCTGCATGTTTTGCTGCAGTCTGCACTGCAGTAGGTGATTATTCAGGCTTTTGACAGGTGGTCACGTTAATGTGACTGGACAGTATGTTATCAGATATGAATGTGGAACAAAGGAAATCCCTGAAAATGTGTGTAAGGTGTGACACTGTTTGGAAGGGAGACACGGACTGAGGGGTCCTTAGAGAAGATAAAACTGTAAGCATTTGAAACAACACACTATCGGGTAAAGTTAAGTGGACAGAAGCTGCAAAAATTTAAGAGATGTTAAAAGAAGTTAGGAAAAAACAACATGAAAACCCATTACTGGGAGAAGTGATATGTTTGTAGGGCACCTCATACAGCATCAATGGATAGTGAACAATACACTGGTAGGGAGCACTTCTACTATCAAATATGAATGTAGAACTGAAGCTCTTGGAATATGCAGTAGATGTGGTGGCTGGTGGGGGACGGGGAGGGGAAGGGGGTTGGAGGGATAAATATATATAACAACTGAAATGGGATATAAACAATATTAAGTAAAGGATAGATTGCTACTCAGTGTAAGTTGCAGACAAGCGCAGCAAAAAGACTTTTGCACAGTAAAGCTTTCAGCCAAAGCCTTTTTCAGCAAAGTGCGTGCACTCACACGCACATGCACACGCACACGCAGACACAAGCAAGCACACCTCATGTATGTGACTGCTACCACCAGGAACTCTGACCAGAAACAGGATGTAAGGATTAATAGATGCATAAAGGTGATAAGATTGTCACAGGCAAGAAAGAGATGGAAGATGGCGTGAAAGCATTAGCAGTTGTAGTTCACAACTACAGCAGCCCATGGAAGAGGAAGAAAAACCAACATGAAAAGTATTTGACAAAAAGCATATTATCTGGATTTTTTTAAATCTCTCTTTCTGTTGTCATATTAATTTCTCTTGTTTCATCCAAAATCATGGTGCTACCTCATAAATTATTTATTCACTTTTACTGTAAACAATATTGAATAGACAGCCTTTTTGTCACGTGTCATCCTATTTGACTCACTGAATCTAATTACAATATTATGAAAAGGTTAGTTGCTACTTACCATATAGCAGAGATGCTGAGTTGCAGATAGGCACAACAAAAAGACTGCCAGAAAATGAGTTTTCAGCCAAAAAGGCCTTCATAGGAGATAGAACACACACACACACACACACACACACACACACACACACAAACTTACATGTACACATGGCCTCAGTCTCTGGCTGCTGATTCCACACTGCGAGCAGCAGTGCATGATGAAAGACGCAACCATGTGGTGGGGTAGGGAGGAGGCTTGGGTGTGGAGGAGTAGGGATAGCAGGGTAAGGGTGGGGGACTGTAAAGTGCTGTTTGTGGGAGCATACAGGGACGTGGTGGAGAAAGGATAAGGCAGCTAGGTGCAGTCAGGAGGTTAGGCGGAGGGCGGGTGAGGGTTAGCAGAGGAGGAGAGAATGTGGGTGTGTAGGTGGAATAGAGGATTATGTAATGCTGGAATGGGAACAGGGAAGAAGCTAGAAGATAAGGATGTCCATGCAGGACTTGTTAAAGACTTTCTTTCCTTCTCCCGATCCATGCAATGGAATCACTTCTTAGTCACCAAACCTACCAATCACATTCAACCAAAGACCAATGTTGAACCTGTCTGTTCAGTTCAATCCTCCATTCATCCGTGATCCACCCCCACTACCCTCCCCAAAATCACCCCCTGCTAACTTTACAGAACTTCTTAACCTCAAATCTTGCCTCACCATCATTCCCCAAATCCCTCAACGTGCAAAATGCCCTTACATCTGCAGAAAGAACTATAATCCACCACCTCCAAACTGATCCTAACCTTATAAATCTTCCAGCTGACAAAGGCTCCACCACTGTTGTTTTGAACCACAAAGTTTACCTGGCAGAAGGACACCGCCAGCCATCAGATTCGTCCACCTACAAATGCTACCACAGTGACCCCATTCCAGAAATTCAGCAAGATCTCCAGTCTCTCCTGAAATCCTTAGGCCCATTCCAGAACCTCTCCCCAGACTCTTATCTGTCTTCTCATCCTTACCACTCCCTGCACTCCCACCTTCTACATGCTTCCTGAATTCCATAAACCCAACCACCCAGGACACCCCATTGTGGCAGGGGTGGCCCCACTGAGGGGATCTCATTACCCACAGCCTACCCTCGTTTATAAAAGATACCGACCATTTCCTCCACCGACTCTCCACAGTTCATGTTCCTTTACTACACGGTGTCCTGCTCGTCACTATTGATGCCACTTTCCTTTATACTAACATCCCTAATGTTCTTGGCCGTACTACTTTTGAACACTGCCTTTCCCAAAGCCCAATGGATTCCATGCCTGCAACCTCCATCCACATCAAACCTACCAATCACCAGCAATACTTGAACTATGACAGCTGCCACCCATTCCATAGCAAGAAGTCCCTTCCATCCAGTCTAGTCTACCCACCCATGGTCCTCACACCTTAAGTGACGAGCAGTCCCTCTCGAAATACCCAGAGGGTCTCGCTGTGGCCTTCACAGGTCGGAATTACCCTCCCAACCTTGTATAAAACCAGATCTACCATGCCTTATCTCTCCAGTCACCCGCCATTTCCCAAAGCCCCACTGTCCAGCCACAGAGGAGCATTCCCCTCGTGACTCAGTACCATCCAAGATGGAAGCAACTGAATCACATTCTCCACCAGGATTTCAACTACCTCTCATCGTGCCCTGAAAAGAGGAATGTCCTACTAACTATCCTTCCCACCCCTCCCACAATGGTATTCCACTGCCCACCAAACCTACACAAGAGAGTGCCTGTGAGATAGTGATTGTATGGTCATTTTGAGTGCCTGCGTGTATGACAATTTTAGTTCTTCTTCTCATTAGTTTGTTTTGATAAGTGTCAGGGTGCTGATAACCTCGCCAGTCCAGTCACAAGCCTCACCTATCTCATCAAAGGCAGGGCTACCTGTGAAACCAGTCATGTGATCTACAAGCTAAGCTGTAACCACTGTGCTGCATTCTGTGTGGGCATGACAACCAACAAGCTGTCTGTCCACATGAATGGCCCCTGGCAAACTGTGGCCAAGAAACAACTGGACCGTCCTGTTGCTGAGCATGCCACCTAACACCATGTCCTTCATTTCAATGACTGCTTCACTGCCTGTGCCATTTGGATCCTTCCCACCAACACCAGCTTTAATGAATTGTGCGGATAATATAGCCTATGTTCATGTAACCCTCCTGGTTTCAACCTTCTTTAGTCTTGTCCCTGCCTTCTAGTCCCTCCCTATTCCCATTCCATCACTACACAGTCCTGTATTCTACCCAAAATCCCACAGTCTTTTTAACTCGACTCTGCCCCACTAACCCTCCCCCGCCCTCCGTTTAATCTTACGGCTACACCTAGCTGCCGTACCTTCTCCACCTCATCCCTGTATGCTCCCACAAGCAGCACTTTACTGTCCCCCCCACCCCTCCCCTGCTATCCCCCTCCTCCCCGCCTCATCCTCCTCCCTACCCCCACCATCCAGTTGCCACTCATCAAGTGCTGCTGCTCGCCGTGTGGTCTCAGCAGCCAGAGACTGTAGCCGTGTACATGTGCGCATGCACGTGCTTGCCTGTGTGTGTGTGCGTGTGTGTGTGTGTGTGTGTGTGTGTGTGTGTGTGTGTGTGTGTGTGTGTGTGTGTGTGTGTCTATCTCCAATGAAGGCCTGTTTGGACAAAAGCTTATTTTCTGACAGTCTTTTTGTTGTGCCTATCTGCAACCCAGCATATCTGGTGTACGGTGAGTAGCAACTACCTTTCTCATAATAATGTATTCTACCCTGGATTTTCTGTTGTTGGATCTAGACCTAATTACATTTACAGTTGAAATTAACAGCCGTTCAGTAATGTCACCTGTTTTCAAGTAGAATAAATACAAACATTTAGATTGCTTCTCACCACATACAGGAGGTGTTGACTCGCAAAATGTATTTCTGATTAAACTACAAGTGATTTTTCTTAGGTAAATTCAGAAAAACAAGTTTCACACAACTGTGATACAAATTGTAATAAATCAAATGAAGCCTATATTAAGGTATTTATCTTAAAGTAGTGCATAGATAGGTACTGGATTTTTCTTTAGATAATATGTGGTCATGTGTGTGCTACTGTAGCAACATTTCACTTATTGTTCTTTTTTATGTCTAAGTGAGTTCTTTACCTTATGTTTCTAGTGATATCAAGTGAAAAGAAGCGACGTCTTCTGTGGAATATGGAAATGGAAGCAATATCTGCTGCAGCCAAGAATTTAATGGAATCAGTCAGTCATGTCCAGGCACCATTTACCTCAGCTAAGCATGTGGAACATGTTAGGCCTATGTTTAAAGTGAGTTACCATTTCTGGTCTGCAAATTCAACTAATCTTGAAGCCATTCGACATCCACTCCTGAAGGCCTGCAATCGTCTTCATGCACAGTGATCAACAGCTACACACATCCTTGCTATTCCTGCATATTTTCTTGTCCCACAAAGAAATTCCATGGTTTATCTACAAACTATTCACTTCATTACATGGCACGCCTACCCCCATTTCAGTTTCAAAATTTTCATAAATGTGTCTTCCAGTTTACTTTTCCTGAATCCATTTGTTTGTAATTTCCTACATGCATTGTCCATTAAGTGACTCTCATTTTTCAAATGATTTTTGTATTTAAAAATTATTTTTCGTGTGTGTGTGTGTGTGTGTGTGTGTGTGTGTGTGTGCGCACGAGTATATACATATCCTTTTTTCCCCCTAAGGTAAGTCTTTCCGCTCCCGGGATTGGAATGACTCCTTACCCTCTCCCTTAAAACCCACATCCCTTAATCTTTCCTTTTCCTTCCCTCTTTCCTGACGAAGCAGCCGCCGGTTGCGAAAGCTCGAAATTCTGTGTGTATGTTTGTGTGTTTTATTCATTGTGCCTATCTACCAGCGCTTTCCCGCTTGGTAAGTCTTGGAGTCTTTGTTTTTATTTATTTTTCACGTCCATACTTTAAAATTAGTAGTACCCACAAATTGTAAATGTTCTGTTTCAAACACATCAGTTTTGAAACCTCTGTTTATTTTATCAAAAGCACTCCTGGTGCCACTCACTTTTCGGTTTATTTCCTTTCTTCCCTTTTTTTTTAGCTCCTTTTTGGCTAATTTATGGCAGAACTGATTTTGAGAAGTGTCCCACATTAAGCTCGGGTCTTGTGTGTGTTACTTCTTTGAACTTATTACGTAAGAAATTTGAAAAAGACATTGTTCTGAAGAGAAATCTGAAGTTGCAACATCAGAATGTGTATTGAAATTTGGGGTGAAATTCTCTTACCCTTTGTAGGTCATACTTATTATAAGTTTTCAAGTAAACTAAAAAGTGTGTATAAATAATTTTTGTGCCTTTTTACACATGTGCAAGAAACTTTTTAACAGCTACTTATAAATAAATTATGTCAATATAAAGAAGGGTTGCTTTGACTGAGCCCGCAGGCACAGTAGCAACTTTTTAAAAAAATTTCTCTATCTATTTTTTGAATCAACCATCTTCTCTTGAGATTAACAATTGTTAAAGTTAAGTATAATTGATGTAATTCATTGTTATAGAATTATTCGCTGTACACTTTGAATGATTGTTTCAGATGGCTTGGACACCATTTCTTGCTGCTTTTAGTGTTGGCCTACAAGATTGTGATGATCCTGAAATTGCTTCACTGTGTCTGGATGGTATTCGCTGTGCAATCCGAATAGCATGCATCTTTCATATGACGGTTGGTATAATGCTATCATGCAGGAATATATTTGTGTTCAAATCCTCTAACTCATACACGGCTTGACACTTTGCTCCATACCTACTCCCTCTTCCCAACAAGCTTCATTTAGGCGTTTTAATTTTAACCTAATTATTTTCTTTGACAGATTCAGTGTAATATTATTTTGGTTTTAGCCACTCTGTCATGTCTAAGTCTATGTTGATTGTAATTTATTTACTGTCGCAACCAGTTCTATAGTAGTCAGTAGGTTACTAAATGATAAGCCTGTGTAGAGAAACTAATTAACATACAATACTAAATTTCATAGTCATACGTTTTCCAAATAAGTAGACAGCAGCACCCAAAAACAGTATTCTTGAAGTGCCAAGTATTTAACATGTCATAATTTATTAAACAGAAATGTCAATATTGCTAAAATGGAAGGCCTAAAGACATCTCCAAACAAGACGGAGCAGAGCTTTGTAAAACTAGATCCGTATTCAGGAAGGCAGTGGCTCAAATCCCCATCTGCCTGTCTGCACAATTTTAGTTTTTATGTTGTTTCCCTAGATCTGTTAAGGCAGATACTACAATGGTTTCTTTGAAAAGGACCCAGTAAATTTCCTTCCTCATTCTTAAAATGAAAAACCACTTGACAGCATCCATTGTGGAATTAGTGTTTGTCCAAGGTCATTTAAAAACAGATATGTGTATTTTTGGGAAAAAATCTGCAAAAAGAAAATAATTAAAAAAATAAACTGCTTAAAACTGTTGGTGACACAAATCTTGCCACTTGGATGGCCTTAGATTCAAGAGAAGCAGTGAATTAAAAGCCAACAGTAAAGAAAATAAAGATATAGTCTGTTTGAAAGTGCACATCTTCATACATCCGTGAAATAAGAATCTGCTGTTTGGAAACATTCGCTACTGTGTTGCTCAATTCCATACCCCTTAGCATGTGTGACTGCTCCTTGGTATGCTGTAAGATGACCAAGATTTTGCTGTACAAGTGTGTAGCATTCTTTGACAGCACTCCTCCTAAGGTCATCCAGTGTGTGATGGTGCACTGTGAGTTCCACATGGTCTTACATATGCTAAGTTAGGTTTGTCGCCACAAAATTGAGATGTATATTGTTATGTCATAACCAATAATATAGTCCAAATCCAAAAGCAGGGTTGCTGGTGAAGTACTACACTTAGCATAAAAAGCAAATTACTCCTGGACAGTGTGTACAGCTATTTATACAAACATTGAATATTCCAGAATGTATAGACATTTCAAACATAAGAGATTTGGAGAACCTTCAAGAACTGATAACTCCTAAATGGCATATAATTCCTGGTAGTCTGGTTTGAACTGGTGACCCATAACATGTCAGTCAGTGACACCAGCGACTACATCACACTGCATGAAGCACAGCTCACAGAATTGTTCTGTCTCGTGGAGAAGCAATGACCCTCTGTTCAGAAGTTCTTGCTGGAGCTGACTACAGAACCCTGGACTAGGTCCGGTCAGTGATCGTCTGTATGAGAGGCACTGGTGGATCGTCAATTTCTGGTAATGTTGTCACATCCTCTTCATTATGACAAGATTCGAAGGTAGTCTCTCCCACAGAAGTTTCGCAATCTTCAAGTGCATCTTCAGTCTTTTTGAAAGAGAAGCCTTCATCAGTGTGTGTTTTGGACCTGTATATGGAGGACATCGACAACACCTATGCAGTTTTGTCTTTTTGATGAAGGACCACAATCCTCGACTTCATTTTTGATGTCCAACAAGCAACAAAGGATACGATAGGGTCCAAAGAAGTGCTTCAGTAAATTTGCCAATTGTATTGCTCTCTGCACAGGCATTAAAATTCATTACCACTCTCCCAGGTTGTAGCCCACTAGCCCATACTTTGCATTAATAGCTCTCTCGGTCTTCTCCTGGGCATCCAGGGTCTGTATGCGAGCCAACAGCTTTGCTTCTTTGGTCCTGGTAATCAGGTGTTTCATTTTCTCACAGGTGACAGTGGGACAGTGTATTGATTGTCATTTCCACCTCACAGCTGTAGAGTAGAAGAAATGGTATGAAGCCTGTAGTGCCTCACTCACTTCGTTGTATTTGAATGTCATGAAGGGCAGTATTGTATGCCAATATCTCTCTGTTAGACAGACATTAGCATAAATTGCAAGCATATCTGCCAGTGTTTTAATAAATCATTCTTTGAGATAAGTTTTTTATATGAAGTAGGCAGTTGTCATCCTATGGTTGATGTTGCAACGTGAAATTACCTTTGATATCATTCTCGACTGGAAAGCTTTTCCATGATCGGAGATCATCACACTACATGCTCTGTGCTTCAAAACATCTTCTACAAGGGACCTTGCAATTTCCAGAATTTAAGTAGTTGGCACAGGTTTGCCGACAGAGTAACAAGGGAGGTAGCCATTGCAGATTATATCTGTCAGTTCATGTTTGTCAGCTTCGTAACCCACAAGATACTTATTCCAATTTGGTGGAATGACGCTGCTGCAGGCAGAATTAGTACCAGATGCCCTGGAGGCAATTGTGGCATGTTTTTCCATTGCTGACATTCCTTACAGAGAATCACATAGTGTTTACTGGTTTGTTAGAGATGTGGCCAGTGATACTAGCATGTCATTCTGTCTAGAGTCTTCATGAATCCCAGGTGACCAGATGTTAGTGCATCCTGGAAAAACTTCAGGATAGTTGGCCATAGATGATCTGGGATGATGAGCAACTATTTCCACCACATCAGATCATACTTTCTCTTACACAGTGTCTTTCTAAGTAAACGGAAGATTGTTTACTCATTTTTCAAGGCTTCTATGGTTTTCAGCAATAACTGAGATTTTGCCGATAGCTGCTATGTTCTGACACAGGATTCCTCGAAAAGCATTTAGCATTCTTGTGTTTGCATCCATTTTTGCATGCTACTGTGAGGTATTGCTGAAGTCTTTGTGCTCATCTCACCAGTCGACCCAGCAAAACCTTCAGGCTAGTCCCTAACAACATAAATGGGTTAAAAAATAAATACAGTTGGAGCTTGTTGATCACGCCGACAGCTGCAAGGGTTGTAGAGTAGTTCCCCTTGGACTCGAGAGAGTGCTTCTTAAGCATAAGATATCACCTTTCCAGCATCTTCATGGATTTGTACTACAACTGTATGTATCCCATAATGCCTAGCATCGGTGTAAAATTCTGTCTAAGCATTCTCTTCATAGCATTCTAAATCTGAGGATAATGTTAGTGCCTTCTTAAGGCCAAGGGAAGATACTGATTACACACCTTTCCAACAAAATTTGGTGTCTCACTGCAGTAGTTCTTTCAGCGGTCTTTCCTCTGTACAGAAGTCCATTATGAATTGTAGGTAGTTTGAGCACATTCCAAGAAAACTTCACACATCATGAATGTGCTGAGGAGATAGAAAATCTGTGACAGGTGCTATTTTCTCTTGTTGGTTTGGACTCCCATCACAATTCCCTAAATAGCCCAATTTTTTTTATTCTTGGGTGACAGACATTTCATTGGATTCGGGTTGAGAACTGCATTTTGAACACACTACAATACGATTGTCATATTGCTAAATGTTCTTCAAATGTCTTCATAAAAATGAGAATTTCATATAGTTAGCAAAGACATAGTGTCCATTGAACATGTCTAAGCAGGTTGTCCATCATATGATTGAAGTTTATTGGAGCGTTACATAGTCCAACCAGTATAACCTTGAACTCACATAGACCGTGGGGAGTTAAGGCAGTCTTTTCATAGGCAGCTTTTTCAATCTCAGTTTGCCAGTAGGTTTGTTGCATGTCCATAGCTGAGAAATACTTTGCTCTGCTCTAGCTGTCTAGGTGGTCCCCAGTGTGCGGTATAGATATATTTTTTTGTGCAGTCATTGGCAGTAGATGCAGAAGTGGCATACACCATCTTTTCCTACACGATGACTACAGGAGAGGAACAAGAGGAGATCTGAAAGTATAGTGGTGTCATATTGCAGTGACATCCTATACAAGTGCCACAAAGCTCCACCTATGGAGGTGAGGCCACAACAGATTAAAATTGGCCATAGTCAACAGTTACCAAGATGTCAGGAAATCTCACTGACATTATGATTGATAATCGGACTTGTTCAGACATTAGTTCACACTCTTTTTTTTCAAATGCGAAAGAATACATTCAGCCTATATGAACACACACTGCAACATCAATCTCAGTTTGCCAGTAGGTTCATTGCATGTCCTTAGTAGAGAAATACTTTGCTCCACTCTAGCTGTCTAGGGGGGTCACCAATGACAGGACACAGCCATTTGATTTTGTTGTTTTAGCAGAATGTAGTCTTAACATTCTCAAATGGGATTGCTTGCAGGTATCACAAGCAGTTACAGACAGTGGAAGTTTAGAATTCCACACTGACGAGAGCACTCATAACAGAGATCACTCTAAGTCGTTGTTTGCCACTAAAGATGATGTTATCTCACCATCGTCAAATAGACAAGTTCCTGTCATCAATCTAGATGCTCAGTTAAACTGTGAAGCTTCAGTCAGTTGAGTAAAGCTATTTTGATTCAGAAAAGGAATTTACATGCCAGCAATTATCATAAGCAATGCAGGTGGTCAAGCAGAACTTGGGATCACTAACTGTCACAATCAGCCACAGCTCGTCCCTAAAGATATGTACATAGGGACAGGCAAACCTGCCTAGGAAGGGCAGTTTAATGCCATCTCTGAAGAATCAGGCTCTGACTCATACTGGCTGCAGGATCAAAATGGTGTGTGTCCTTTCAGACATGTCCAGACTCAAATTTTTACAGAAATCTGTGAAGTGCCGTGAGTAATGAGGATAATGGGTGAGGGACACTAAATTAGTAGTGTGTGAATAAGTTGAGAATCTTGGTGTCATGGAAGACATGCTAGGTAGTCTGTACAGTTGCCATGACAACTGCGTCAGCATGACTTAGTAGTCAGAGCATCTGCCTAGTAGGCAGGAGACTCGGGTTTAAAACCCAGTTTGGCAAAAATTTTCAACTTTCCCTATTGATTTAAATATATGCCCTCCTTTGTGTCTTCACTCATAGTGGCTGCTGGACCAAAACGGTGTCTATTCTTTCAGAACGTCTGAAAGAACAGGCACTACATATATATAGACTAAGAAATTGTTCAAATCTAAATTATCTGCTAATGACGAAAAAATTATAGTATGTCTGAAATGTAGGACTATCTTTGATCAGCTTATTATAAAGAAATTTTCTTGTATCCCTAATTTATATTGTTTCTAGGGCATCTTACTTTTTTCTGTAATAAGCATATATTTCGAGACACTTATGATTTTCCAAGATGTCATTGCCATTTGTAACAAAGAAATTATGGTCATTGTACCTACTTAGACATGTTAATTTTTTTAGGATAACAGACAACAATTGGGTAGCTTTGAAACGTGAAATATTGGAGGCAGCAGAGAATCGGACAGGCAAAAAGACAAGTCCATGCAGAAATACTCATATAACATAAGATACTGATTTTAATTAACGAAAGGAGAAAATATAAAAGTGGAACAAACAAAATAGGCAAAAGAGAATACAGGCATCAAAAAAGTGAGATTGACAGAAAGTTCAAAATGGCAAAGCAGAAGTGATGAGAGGGAAAGTCAAGGCTGTAGAAAGATGCACGACCGTGAGAATAATTCATGGATTTGTCAGTGCCTAATTATCAAGGTCATTTTGAATAACTTGCTTAGAGAAAGGGGACATAAGCAACAGCTATGGTTTTAACATACAAAAGTAAATAATTGTTATTAAAACATCATATCAATTACAATATAAAAAGAATAAATGTGTGTATTACTTTTCTGTAAGAACAAAATTGAATTAAAAGTCGAATACTATACTGCTCTATTAAATCAGATTAAGGCTTAAAGTTTTAGAAAAGCCCAGTACACATAAATAATCTTTTGTATACTAGTTATGAAATAAAATAAGCCCCATTGATTTGAAAAGATCAAGAACAGGCTAATAAACAAACATTATTGTCAAGAATTTAGTGCATTTTAGTTGGAATCAGTGTCTTTAGGGGTGGCACAGATCCAAGACGTTTCTGAGGACGAAGAACGTGTCTGATGTACCTACAGCTGATGGTTTAGCTGAAATATCCTTTTCAGCCCTCTGTAACATTGCAGAAATGCTTGCTTACTTCTTGAATGGAGCTCTTTTTTTGGCAAAAACTATTTTATATGATGTACAGATTCATAAATTCAGAAGTATTGTATTGTTTCCTACTCTTGGCGAATTTTACCAAATTGTTTAAGGTTTATGAAACCTCAGCCCAAGAGATAGGAGTTCAGGCATTTCTTCTTTGCCACACTCAGTTTTTTTGTGCTTCCTGTGGGATGAAGCACTTTGTAATCACACATTCAGTCAGCTCTTCTTCATTAGCTAAATTTCTGTCACTGCTGATTCAATCGACAACTTCATCTATTGAAAACACACTCAGTTAATTAGTTTATGCATAATTTATCATTCATACAAGTTTAGCGTGATCAGTTGTCACATCATCATTTACATTATTTCCCATCTCAGCCTTGTCAACCAGTTCAGGGCAATGCAGTTGGCTTACTTTAGCAACCCAACATCCTCCATAGCCCCAGCCAGTTGCCTATCCCCTAATGCTCTGCTGCTTGCAGTCTGCATCCAGCTGCCAGAGACTGTGGTTTTGCCCGCGCCCGCCCGCCCGCGAGGGTGAGGGTGAGGGTGAGGGTGAGGGTGAGGGTGAGGGTGAGGGTGAGGGTGAGGGTGAGGGTGTATTTTTGACAAAGGTCTGGTTGACAGAAAGCTTACTTCCTGAAAGCTTTTTTGTTGTGCTTTTCTGCAACTCATTGTCTATTTCCTGAATCTGTCCTGTACCACACAAATATGCACCTCATCCTACCATCCCCTCGTCTCCCCATCCCACACTCCTTCCCCACTCTTTTCCAGTTTGCATCTACTAATTTTACCTAATGGAGTCACATCTTCCATCACCTTCTTCACACTTATCCACCCACAGACCTGCAACCCACACCATTGATATTATTTTTTATTTGCTCTCATGTGACCTCATGCCAGTTTTAGTTGCTTTTCACCTTTCAATCTCAGCCTACTCCCTCAGATTTCATCTTGTTTCCCCCTATTTTGTCTGTTCCATCCTTTTCATAATTTTCCCCATATGTTTGAGTGTATTTTTACATTTTTCAGACATAATTCTATGTTATTTACATATTTGTATGCTTTTTTTCCCACCACCATGGATCCTTGCTTCCTCCATCTGTGTCAATACAGAACATTTCCTCATTACTAGCCACAACTCAGGCCCATATATTGTTCCTACGTTATTGCTTGGCAACCAATCCTTAGCCCTCACCAATATAGTCCTGAAAAACCATATCAATCAGGCCCAAACCTTCTTGCATGACCTTCTCTCCACCCATAAAATTCTACTGCTGTGCAGTCCCAAATTCCTGGATTCCGTAACACACATTGAAACTCTTGCCCTATAGGAACTAGGGCAACAGGCACAACACTTCCTCAAAAAACTCTCTGAACGGCTCACTTCCTACTCCCACCTGGAACTACCAGTGTCCACCACCTCTACAACAACCTCCAAACCTCCCCCATATCCTCTCATAACTGACAAAACCTCTCTTGCAGACCTATTACATTTATCCTACCCTCCAAAACTCCCTCCCCTCCACCACACAGAAACCCGAACTTAAGACCCAAAACACAGTCATGAACCTTTCCTCCAAAAGTCTTACCCCCACGTATGTATCAGTCCTTTCAAAGGCCTCACTTTCTTTGCACCACTCACAAATTAACTCAAGCAGGCTTTTTTAAAGCCCTTCTCTCCTTCTCCCGGTCCCTGTAGTGGAAGCATTTTTTCGCGACCAACCTTACCAATCAGACTCAACCGAAGACCAATGTTGAATCGTGCCTGACTCATTTCACTCCTCCACCCAACCATGATCCACCCCCTCTGCCCCCAAAATCAACCCCCGTTAACTTTCCAGAATTTATTAACCTTAAACCTTGTCTCACCATCATTCCCCAAATACCTCAACTTACAAAGTAGCCTTACATCTGCAGAAAGATCTGCAATCTACCACCTAAAAACTGATCCCAACTTTATAATCCTACCTGCTGACAAAGGCTCCACCACTGTTGTTTGAACCACAAGTGTTACCTGGCAGAAGGACTCCACCAACTGCAGATAGAACCACAAACAAACCCTGCCACAATGACCCAATTCCAGAAATCCAGCAGGATCTCCAGTCTCTCCCGAAATCCTTGGGGCCATTCCAAAATCGTTCCCCAGAATCTATCTCCCTCCTCACCCCTACCAATGCCCGTACTCTTACCTTACACATGCTTCCTGAATTCCATAAGACCAACCGCCCAGGACACCCCATTGTGGACAGTTACTACTGTGTCCCCACTGAGAGAATCTCTGCTCTTGTAGACCAACACCTTCAGCCTATTGCCCACTACCTACCATCATATATAAAAGATACCAATAATTTCTGAAGCTGTCAGGGTTAAAGGTGATGCACAACTCATATAGAATCAGACTGGAGTTACAAGAGTTGAAAGGAATGAAAGAGAAGATGTAGTTGAGAATGGAATGTTACAAGGTTGTCACCTATAACCGATGTTATTCACCTTGTACAGTGAGAAAGCCATAAAGGAAACAAAGAAAGAATTTTTGAAGAGAATTAGAGTACAAGGAATTGAAATAAAAACTTTGAGATTTGCTGATGGCATTGCAATCCTCTCAGTGGACTTGAAAGAGCAGCAGGATAGGAGGGATAATGTATTAATAGAGATTATAAAACGCATATTAATAACAATTAAACAGTGGGAAGTCCATGGTAGAATAACAACAATATGGAAAGGATAGATTGCTACTCACCATATTGAATCATAGACATGCATAAAAAAGAATGAGAAATATTAAACCTTTCTGACGAAGTCATCCCTCAGAGATACAGTTTTCACAAATCCACACGCTTGTGTCTACCATGTCCAGCCCCATATTTGTCTCCAGCCCCAGGTGTGTGTGTGTTTGTGTGTTTGTGTGTTTGTGTGTGTGTGTGTGTGTGTGTGTGTGTGTGTGTGTGTGTGTGTGTGTGTGCGCGCGCGCGTGCGTGCGTGCGTGCGTGCACGCAGGCACATGTGTCCATAGATATACATATACATACATCAATCCTTGTTGCATAGATCATGAATACGACATTTCGTAATGATTTGAAACATGTCACTTTGTCTTTACGCAAAATAATTAATTAATTATTTGTTTTCCACAGTTACTACTTCATATCTAAGAATTCATCTATTGAGTAGGAGTTGTCATTCAGAAATTCTTTTAATTTCTTTTAAATGTTGGTTGGCTATCTGTCAGACTTTTAATACTATTTGGCAAATGACTAAAGAGTTTTGTGGCAAAATAATTCACCCCTTTCCGTGCCAAAGTGAGATTTAACCCAGAATAGTGACTATCATCCTTTCTTCTAGTGTTGCGGCTGTGCACTTCACTGCTATTTTTGAATTGGGGTGGGTTATTAATGACAAATTTCATAAGAAGATATATATATTGTGAAGGCACTGTGAATATCCTGAGTTCCTTAAATAAATGTCTGCAAGGTGATCCTGGGCTCCGGCTATTATTCTGATTACACGCTTTTGTGCAATGAATACTTTCTCTCTTAATGATAAATTGCCCCAAAATATGAACCCACATGAAAGTGAATGAAAATAGGCATAGTAGGCTAATTTACTGATATGTTTATCAGCAAAATTTGCAATAACCCTAATAGCATAAGTAGCTGAACCTAACAGTTTCAGCGGATCATCGATGTGTTTCTTCCAATTCAATTTCTCGTCAATACTCACACCCAGAAATTTTGAGCATTCTACTTTAGCAACAGACTTCTCTTCATAGTCTATATTTATCAATGGTGTTATGCCATTCACTGTACAGAATTGTATAAACTATGTTTTCTCAAAATTATGTGAGAGACCATTTGCAGAAAACCACTTAATAATTTTCTGAAAGACAATGTTTGCAATTTCCTCAGCTGATTCTTGCTTTTTGGGTGTGATTACTACACTTGTATCATCAGGAAAAAGAACTAGCTTTTCATCTTCATGAATATAGAGTGGAAAGTCATTAATATACATGGTGTAAATTTATGTTGACAAACCGGAATAACTCGAAAAATAAGCTTCACATGAAAATATTTGTAGAATCCAAAGTTGATTATTTTTGAGGGGGGCATCTGCTGGTGCTAAAATTAGCCTGCCACCTCAGCCCCCTTGCAGTGAGACAGGAGGCGACATTAAAATTTCAAATGGGAACCCCCCATTTTTTAATTGCAGAATCAGATTCTACATAAAAAAACTATGTGCATTTTGTCTTAAACATTTGTTTTGATTCTTGGTAGTTGGCTCTGTAATTCGAGAAAATCCATGTTCTCATTTTTGTGTGGAAAGTGGTTACAGACAAATAAAAAATATTTATTTACTTCGTAAATTTTGATTCACTAAAACTAAAACTCTCCCTCTCTCCCCGTAGGGTGGGGTTTGAGAGAGAAATGAATTTAAAGTGTTTCACAAATGTTGACTCAAATATTAATTTTTTCTGCAGATTCAGATAAGTTTTGTTTGTTTCGTGGTCATAATGCCACACAACTTTTAACTGTCAAACAAATCATCTGACTAGCTAGCTAACTAGCTAGCTAGTCAGATGATTTGTTTGATCGTTAAAAGTGACTAACGAGTGAACTCACTAACTCACAGAGTAAACAAAGTAAAAGACGAACTGAGGAAAAGACTAATCCACTCGCTAACTAAAGATGAACGTATTCCCATTTAAGATTTGGTAGTCCTGAAAAGAAATGATTGGTCTCATTGTATTGTTGATTATTTGCAAATACTTGCAAGTAAATGAATTTTGGGGTGCTTGTTTCCATTGCATTTCCTGATAAACGATGTCTCAGATAACCCCATGAGAAAAAATCTGGCGAGGTAATGTAAGGCAATCTGGCTGGTCAATTCACAGGATCTACCTTGCCGATCCACCGACCATGGTAAAATCGATCTAGTACATTGGGCACTACTAATGAATAACACACTGGACTACCATCATGTAGAAACCACATGTTTTGTCAAAGTTTGATGCTCAGGTCTTCAAATAGATCTGGCAGTTCATTTTCAAATAGGTCTCGATATTTGTTGTCATTCAAATTACCATCGATAAAATGTGGACCGATCAGTTTATCACCAATTATACCACACCAAACATTAACTAACAAAGGTCGCTGATGGTTGACTTCTCGAATCCAGTGTGGGTTCTGTTCACTCCAGTAATTCATGTTACAGCGATTAACTTCGCTGTGGTTTGTAAATGTTGCCTCGTCCGAGAAAAGTACTCTGACAAAAAGTTTTCGTTTGATTGCATCCACTGTCCAGTGACAGAAAGTTAGACGGTTTTGGAAGTCATCGTCATGTAGTTCCTGAAGCATGGATACACGGTATGGATGAGATTTGTGGAGCTTCAGGATTTTCCAAACACTCGTGTGAAATTCCTGGTTGCCTTGATATTTCTCTTGTGCTCACATGTGGATTATGAACCATAGCAGCTAGGGTTGCCACTTGATTGTTTTCTCCACAAACAGTAGCTGCACAGGCTTTTTTTTTCTGGTTCACACTACCTTCTGCAGTAAATTGTTTAAAACTTGAACAAAAGAGGACTGTGGTCATACTTGGACAGGAAAATGCTACACATAAAGTGGGACTGCATCGTCAAAATTTCTCCCACTTTCTCCTTAAACGTACACCATCTCAATTTTTTCTTCCACAGAAAGGTAATTCATAATGACATATGCCACCTATTAATCTCGAGAGAGGAAAGATAAGGGGCACCAAGAAAGGCAGGATTAGAATTTCTATGAGCAAGAAGCGCCCTGCTCGGCTAATTCCACCTAGCAATACTAACTCCGCATGAAACGCGATTGGTAGCAAGCAAAAGCCATGAATGCAGTCATACAAGGTAATCGAACATAAGTCACCCAAAAGACAATCGTTATAAACGGAGTATTGCTTTCTGAATGCTCAGACAGGTAAAAGATATAGTGCATTTATTACATAAATACTTATAATTTCTAAAGCCCAGTCTTATTACGAGAAAGGGCGAATTTCTCGTCCCTGCACTACCTATCGGCAGCACTCTGAAACATTACGATGCTCATCGGCAAGGGCATGGATTATCGATCAGGGCTGAGTGGGATATCGATTATTGTGCATAATTCTAAAAATGTAAACGACGTAACAGCCGCAATATTCTAAAATAAAATAAACGTATGAACACTGTGGTTTAAGTCAACAAATTTATGAATGTCGTTTTCTACATTTTTCCACCCGAAACTGAATGACTCAAATTAAGCAAGCACCTCAGTTGTGAGACTTCTCGACAAACAAGAAGGATTACTCCGAATATAAAAAAAATTAGGTTTGTGAGTCAGTTAGTTTTTTAGTTAATGAGTTCACTCGTTAGTAAGTAGAATGTTTGGTTAGTTAGTTAGTCAGATGATTTGTTTGAAAATTAAAAGTTATGTGGCCTCATGACCACAAAACAAACAAAACTTATCTGAATCTGCGGAAAATGTTAACATTTGGGTCAACATTTGTGAAACACTAATTGCTCTCTCTCTCCAACACCGCCCTATGGGCAGAGAGGGGGAGTTTTAGCTTTAGCAAATCAAAGTTTATGAAGTAAATAAATATTTTTTATTTGTCTGTAACCATTTTCCATGTAAAAATGAGAACATGGATTTTCTTGAATTACAGTGCCTACTGCCAAGAACTAAAACAGGTGTTTAAGACAAAGTGTACGTAGTTTTTTTTTATGTAGAATCTAATTCTGCGATAAAAAAGTGGAGTTCCCATTTGAAATTTTAAAGTTGCCTCCCACCCCACCCTCGGGGGCTAATTTTAGCACTAGAAGGTTTCCCCCTAAAAAATAATCAACTTTGGATCCTACACATTTTTTCGTGTGAAGCTTATTTTTTGAGTTATTCCGGTTTGTGAACTTAAAAATTACACCCTGTATATTAAGAACAATAAGGGACCCAAGACTGAACCCTGTGGGACACCTTTCTTGATACCTCCCCAGTTAGAGGACTCTGCTGGTTTTTGCAGATTATCTGTACTGTTAATTTCAACCTTCTGCATTCTTCCACTTAAGTATGTATTAGACCATTTGTGCACTGTCCCACTCGTACCGCAATACTTAAGCTCATCTAGAAGAATTTCATGATTCACACAATGAAAAGCCTTCGAGAGATCACAAAATATCCCAATGGGTGATGTTTGGTTATTCGGTGCATTTAATATTTGATCAGTGTAAGCATATATAGCGTTTCCTTTTGAAAAGACTTTCTGAAAACCAAATTGACATTTTGTTAGTACTTTATTTTTACAAATATGTGATGCTATTCTTGGTTACACTACTTTTTCAAGAATTTTGGATAAAGCTGTCAGAAGTGAGATTGGGCGGTAGTTGTTAGCATCAGATCTATCACATTTTGTATACATTGGTTTAACAATAGCGTATTTCAGTCTTCTTGGATAAAAGCCCTGTTTCAGTGAGCTACTAGATATGTGGCTGAGAATCCTACTTATTTGCTGGGAACAAGCTTTTAGTACTCTGTTGGAACTGAGATCAATTCCATGTGAGCTTTTACTTTTGAGCGAATTTATTATTTTCCTAATTTCAGTAGGAGAGATGGGTTGAATTTCAATTTCATCAAATTGCATGTAGGTACTGCCTCTTCCATATAACGCCTTTCATTTTCTAATGAATAGCTGGATCCTATTTTTGTACAACACTTAAAAATGATTTTTAAAAAAGATTTTCTACTTCTGACTTCTTGTTAACAAACTTTTCATTGTGTTTGATAGAAATACAGTCTTTCTGTCCTCTCGGTTGCCCTGTTTTCATTTTCACAATATTCCAAATTGTTTTAATTTTATTGTCAGATGCACTAATCTCAGATATAATGCACATACTTTTTAATAATTGTTCTTAATACAGTGGAGTAGTTTTTATAATGTTTCACTGTTTCGGGATCATTACTCTTCCTAGCTATAAGATACATTTCCCTTTTCTGTTTACAAGATATTTTTATCCCTTTAGTAAGCCATGGCTTTTTAGATGGTTTCTTACAATTATATTTCACTGTTTTCTTCAGGAAATTGTTTTCCAATATACTCAGCTTCATGTTACCTGTACATATCATCCCAGTCTAAATGTTGCAAGCTTTCCCTAAAATTTTGAATTGTTAAATCATTAATGGAACACACTATTTTGGAGGACTGTTTTGAAATTACTGTATAGAGCTATATCATATACTGTAACTAGCTGTGCATCATGATCAGACAGACCATTCTTAACAGGAAAAGTTTTTATTTGATTAAATTTATCTTGGTCTATGAAAACATAATCTATCAGTGTACTGCTTTCCTGTACCACCCAAGTAGGGAAATCAATAACTGATGTCAAATTGAAAGAACAAAGTAATAGTTCAAGATCAAGCTTTCTATCGGACTCTTTCAGAAAATCTATTTTGAAATCCCCACAAACAATAATTTGCTTTCCATTGTCTGACTTGTAGCACAACAAAGATTCCAAGTTTTTCAAAGATAGTTGAAAATTTCCCATTGGGGACCTATACATGGCTACAATTATAAAAGTGCTATTATTTAATAATTTTGTCATAATGCGGAGCCACAGTCATAATATATTTCTTTTAAGTCAGTACTGCCATTAGACTGTTCTGTATTTACAGTGTTACATTTACACTTACACAATCATGATTTCGGCATCAAAGTGCCGTTATCAAGTGTTTGAAGTGTTATAAATTGCCTAAGATGGCAGCATACTGTCATATATACACTAATATTGTATTTTAATATGACAGTATGCCATCTTAGGCAATTTATAACACTTAAAACACTTGATAATGGCACTTTGAAGCCAAAATCATGATTGTTTAAGTGTAAATGTAACAATGTAAATAATCTTCAGTCTAATGGCGGTACTTACTTTAAAGAAAAAGTGTTATTATCTAGTTTAAGCTCACATGCACATGCTGCTATATGTTGCTCTACGCAAAATTTTTTAGTTTCCAAATTTTTCACAGTATGACTGATTTTAACATATATGGCAACTCCTCCTCTCTCCATGGTGTCTCTACTGTACTGAAAGCTTATATCCACCTACATTTACCATTTCCTTGCCTATGACTATATGATGTTCAGACAGGCATAGTACATCTATTCCACACTCAGTTTCTAAATCTTCTAAACAAACAAGAAGCTCATCTACTTTGTTGTTTAATCCCCTGATATTCTGATGCAATGTATTAACTTTTCCACTGTGCTTTCATGTGAATCTTGTGATATTTTCACATCTTTACTACCTGCCTGTCTGAACTTCTCTTAATTTCAATCAATGTGGGATGATTGGACACTGATCTTAGCCTAAAAAAGTACTCCCATGAGTTACAGTGCCCCCCCCCCCCCCCCCCCGCCCCCAGATTTTGCTATCATCCCAGCCAGTTTACCCTTCCCTTCCCTTTCCTATTGAGATGCAGGCCATGTCTTGTCAAGTCCCACCTACCAATACCATCATCAGGAACCCAATATGTACCTGACAAAGTAGCCATCTGAAGTAGCTGGTATAGCTCCATATTGACACCCCCCCCCGACAGAGGTGTTCATTTGGGGCCATTCATACCGCATGAAAGCAGGAATCAAGCCAACATTTGTATTGTTCATTGCAGATGCAATGGTCACACTCAATATTGTGGCCTTGGTCCTTATCAATACTGTTTCTCACCCCACCCACTACCACAACATGATCCTGCTATGTAAAGCCCCAGCACAATGATCCTACATCCTCCATCACTTGAGTAAGGTGTGCACTGGGCTTGAAAATGCTTGTGACATGGTACCTGTCACCTAATTCGTCCTGCAAAATCTGGCCCACACCTCTTCCATGGCTACTACCCAACAACAGAACTTTCCTCCTACTTTCTACTTTTTTTGCAACAGTTGATTTCCTAGTGAAAGTCTGTTGAGTGCCGACTACACTTACATCTACTTGAGCCTCTTTCTTAGCTGACTGAGGCAGCAATGCTTTGTTGTTTGTGCCAATGATGAAACTGTCTGATACTGTTCTCTTTCTGTGGCCCCTGTTCCTTGCTACAACTTCCCACCCATCTTCACCCTCCTTCCCCCTTCAGCTCATCAGTTCCTCCCTTGCACTGTCCAGTTCGGCCTGAAGGCGTCTAATCCTCCCTTTCTGTTCCTCTGTTTTCTTGTCCATTGAACATAATCTGCAATACCATGGAAGAGACCCATTTACTTCTCCGATTCCTATGCCACTACATTCAGCCCAATGTAACCATCTGCCACAACAGCTGCACAGAACCCCAGAACTGGCTTTCCAATGGCAGCTCAAACACTTCTCGCTCATGTTTGTTTACAATATTTTTTTGCAAAATTTATCGAGGCAATAACAGTAATATTCTATTAACTGCAGATCACAAAAGTCACTAAAGTTATGTGGGACACTAATATACATATGTACTATTAATGTAGTAACATAATGCAGTTAAACTAACGTTAAAAATTAAAACTTGTATACCCGAAAAATTAGGCCTAAGCTCATTTATGTGCGATACATACTTTACACGTTTTGAAGGGATATAAAAGATAGAACTTAAAAACCTTTAATTCCCCTAGTAGATATGGCACTACTAAATATGTGTGGAATGAAAACAAATCAAATTCTTCACTTAATACTTAAAGAAATGTCGTTAATTTGTATGTCAACCTACGTCTAAAGTACGCAGATAACTTCATTATGGTGTAATATGAACTTAATTGACAGTTATAATAGACTTAATTACTTATCTTCACGAGCTTAATATTCAAGCGTGTGCAATCTGCACCGGTGCTGCCAACCACATGAAAAGTAATGTAAAGCTAATTTATTCATTCACCCAGAGTGGAGTGTGGTCTGACAAAGCTACCGTATTTACTGACACAGAGGTTTTGGTGCCAGTATTTATCTTTATGCCTGCAAAGCACGCCTGTGTTGCGCTACATATTTTCGACGGCAGAAGTTAGTTGTTGCGGCACCTACCAACATTTTTCAGAACTTCCGCGTACTTTGCACTCAATTCTAAGCTGCAGGCGGTTTTTTGGATTACAAAAACCAGAAAAAAAGTGCGGCTTAGATTCGAGTAAATACGGTAACTGAATTAGATTAGGAAATAAGGTTTTATTAATAGATCACTTTTGCAATTTGTGTTGCAAAATGACTGATGGCTAATTAGAGAGGATATAAAATGCAGACTGGCAATAGCAAGAAAATGAATTCAGGAAAGAGGAATTTAACATCTAATATAAATTTAAATGTTAGCAAGTCTTTTCTGGGGAAATTTGTCCAAAGTGAAGGAGTGTAATGTGTATGGTAAACAGTTCAAACAAAAAGAGAACATAATATTTTGAAATGTGGTACTTCAGAAGAATGCTGAAGATTTCATGAGGAGATCAAGTAACTAGTGAACCGAATCAAATTGATAAAAAAGAAACCTACTAATAGAAGTGATTGGTTGATAGTACACTTCCTAACACATGAAGGAGTTGGTAATACAGGGAAGTGTGCATTGTAAAAAGTTTAGAGGGAGACCAAGGCTTGAATACAGTTAATATGTTTGGCTTGGACAGGCTATATTAGCATGAAGGGACCCAATTCTGCAGTGGGTTCCTCTCATCCTGATGTGTAATAACCTTACCTACTTTCTTACCTCCCCCAATATACAATCCTCTCACTTCCTTAAGGACAAAACTGTAAGTTCTGAAAACTAGGATAGTATATTTAATATTATATGTGTCAGTCAGCAGTATTAACATTTCATCTGAAGATAAGTATTAGCCAGCAATTCTGTCTCATAACTTTATAAACTATCAAGGGTAGTGATTTCCGCCACTTGTAGACTTAGGAGCTAGGACTTACAAAGTTTGTATAATTGAGTAATAAATTCTTTCACAGTTCCTGTCTGTTCCTTACTCTTCAGCCTTTCCTATTTTTACTTACTAATGGGAAAGGAAACAGATTTTGATAGATATTATATGTATCATCTCTCTTTTTCTGGTTTTGTAGTCCTGTTCCGTATTTACCTTTAGTGCTGGAATGTCTCGCTAATCTGTAGGATTTAGGTGGCTGACAGATATGTAAACATCAGGTCTGAAATATATAATTGCAGAAGATATTGTACTTACCGTATTTACTCGAATCTAAGCCGCACTTTTTTTCTGGTTTTTGTAATCCAAAAAACCGCCTGTGGCTTAGAATCGAGTGCAAAGTAAGCGGAACTTATGAAAAATGTTGGTAGGTGCCACCACAACTAACTTCTGCCGTCGAAAATATGTAGCGCAACACAGGCGTGCTTTGCAGGCATAAAGATAAATACTGGCGCCAAAACCTCTGCGTCAGTAAAAAAATAAAATAAAAAGTGGAAGACAAGCTTTTTTTCTCCGCCCCGAGTTTCGACCACTGCATTTTCATACTTTATCCAACAAAGTAAATACAAATTCTGTATTGGTCATCTTCGAATGTAGCAGCATTTCAATGTACTACAAAAATCCAACTGGCAAGACTGTTTGGGATGATTGTCAATATGGCCAACTCTACGTTCTGATTTTTTTCCTACCTGTGAGAAGAGATGGTTGTTAATAGGAACTTTTATGAATTGTGAATCACATGCAATATTCTCTTCACCATAAGAATAATATGAATATAAACATTTTGCCGTGTATTCTTTCGTGTTTGCTGCTATCTCATTTAAATCCTGTCTGCCTAATAAACTACAAAACTAGTGCGAGACAATAGCAAACATGGAAGAATATACATATCATATTATGTCATGTTTATATTCATATTACCGGTATTCTTATGCCTAATAGTGATACAGATAGAAATGAAGCACGGCAATTGACTAGATTTTTAAACCTATGATGACTCTAATTTCTGTGCAGAATGTAATGCACAAAAGAGGCGCCTGCAAAGATTTTCAAACGGAGAAAAATTTTAGCTAAACTCTCGTTCAGAACATCTTCTATCATAGGGCCATTCCGTGCCAAGTGGTCTAATATCAAGAAATGTTCCCACATGACCATCATGGATTTTGATGAAATTTTGTATGAATATTCACACATGTTCTCAATTAACACTGGTAAAGTTTCAGTTTCAGAAATTCAATACTTTCGGAGATACAGTCACTTGTTTAAAACATAGCACAGCTTTCTATAGTGCGTCCTTAAATTTTCAGCAACTTTGAGATGAGATATCTCTGTTAAGTATTTGCATGAAAGAAACAAAACTTGGCCACTTTTTACAACTTTTAGAGCTCCTTAAAGTAAAATATTAAGAAAAGGATTTCTGAGCAACTTTCATATAGATAATTTGAAGCAAAGTTGGGCAAAAAATAGCTGTTTAAAAAAAATGCAAACTTTAGTTTTTTATATCTCCAAAAGTAATTGTGGGATGTACATAAAACTTTGCACACCATAACTCATCAACACAAGGTCTTACAATATAAAATTTCATTCTCCTATTGCTTTCCATTATTTCACAAATCTAGGGTGAAGTTGATGATTTTTCAAAAAGTGCTAAAAATGGGTATTTTTAGTCACATTTTTCAGAAAAGTGTTTTCTCCAAACTCTTCTAAACTATGGCCATTAGAAAGAGCATATTCTAAACTATCTAGAAAAGTGGATTTGGTTTTGCAATGCAAGCGTATAAGGCCCTAAAAAGTAGCACCATGAAAGAGGCGCACTCAAAGTTTGAACACATTTTTCTGGCACTCAAATTATACCTGAAACCTTTTATTATGCCTAATAAATGTTTATTAGTGCCTTGAATAATTGAAATAAAAAGATCTGCTAAATAGGCAATGAGACTGTCAGAAAAACTTGAAAACTCTGAGAAGTAGCCCTTCTGCTTTTATCGTAAGTGTTCATCTGCATAAAACTCTTCTCCTTTGTAAAAGAGAGAGAGCGAGATAATGAAGAATTCAATGACTAATAGCTCCATATTTTTGTACTTCTCAAAATTGTAAATATTTACAAATGGAAAATGAAGACCTAATTTTTGGATTCAATTGTAAAAAACATTTTTCCAAAAAAGAATCGGTTTGCTTGAATTGTGCATCAAGTGATGTAAATTTTCCAATCAATATTGCAGAGATTTTAATACCTATGTGTTGTAACCTGTGAATTTTTATCCTAAAGTTATTAGGGACACATGTGAAATTGGTTGGTTAAACATCTAATAGTTTTAATTTTGTATTTAATCACACTTAAATGTAGCCTACTATCTTGGTAAATATGTAACCACTAGTTTCACAGAGAAAATTCACAAGATTCACTGTTTTTAGAAAATATAATGGCAACAATTACTTTAACAATCAAGAGGCTTGTTTGAACAATCAGTATTTCAGTGGTGCGTTTGCAGCATAGTGAGTGGGTTCTCTTGACTGAGTGTGGCTTTTTAAGTGATTCGTAAGGCCATCAAAGTTCGTAATCTAATTTACAAACAATTGTTTTGATTATGTGTTTTATAGCATATATCTCTTATTAGATTTTTTTCACTGGTATTATACATTGTGTATAATTTCATTCAGTAGCAATTTGTCTGAAATTTAAGCAGATTATAATTTGCACTTAGAGGCCAAATACATTATTTAGTTACTGATCAGAGATGGATGCAGAAGGGAACAGCATACCTTCCTGCTCAATTGGGCAAGGAGATAGTGGAACAAAGTGTCATGTCACTTTCATTGCCAAAAAATCTGCTTTAAAATTGTTTGCAGATATTAGTGATGAGGAAAAAGAGTTGTTCGTCTGACGTTCTGAAGCAAAGCTAGACAATACCTCTCAAGTTTGCCTACACCATGAAGCCCTGTTATTGACACAATATGAGAGGTTACAAAAAAAATGCTTCAATCCCTTTGGGAAGGTGAATCGTAATGTTAAGGCAGGGATTCGCACTCTTGATACTGAAAGAGCTAATAAGGCTTCCAATATGTTGAAGAAGCAGCTTCTTAATAACATAAAGCCAGGTCAGAAAATTTATCCGGCTTGCAGGACTACCTTAAATAAACACTTGGAAGAAGCTTTATCAGCCTCATCATCACATTCTGATGAGGACTTTACACCAAAAGAAGAATTAAATAGTAGCTTATTGTGTATCGGTATTTCACCCCTGAAGAGAACAGTAAGCTACAGATATAAGCCCCAATATGTGAAGAAGAAAATCAAAAGGCTCAAAATGTGATTAAAAACAGAATTGTAAATTATTAGTAATGGTTTGTGGCATGACACTATTACAGTTCACGTTTTTATCAAGGAGCTCTTCAAATATATAAAAGCATGGTTTGCACAGATATCCCACATTCATTATTCCATTGATGGCTCCAGTGCTCAATATAAAAATTTCAAGAATTTCCTAAATTTGTGCTATCATAAGTGATTTTGGAATGACAGCCTAATGGAATGTTTTTGCTACTAGTCACGGGAAATCACCTTGTGATGGGATTGGAGGTACAACAAAGCGGTTAGCAGCAAGAGCAAGCTTGCAACGGCCACTTAATGGACAAATTCTCACTCCCCTAGATCTGTTTCACTTCTGCCCTGAAAACATGAATGGAATTAAATTTGTTTTTGTCAGTAAAGATTAAATTGAAAAAAATATTGTCAGAAGAAGAGAGGTTTAAACTTGGACAAAATGTAGCAGGCACTAGAGAAAATCATCGCTATTTACCTAATGATGAAACAGCAATTCAGGTCAGCAGAGTTTCAAATGATTGTTCATCTTTTCTAGCGAAAATGAGTCACAGTAATAAAGGAGGCATATTAATGTCTGCTCTCCAACCAGGACAATATGTTGCATGCATCTATGAAAATGTGTGGTGGATTTGGAATATCTGTGAGACCTCCACAGAGCAAAGGGATGCATTAATAAACTTTGTGTCCACATGTTCCAGCAAATTAATTTTATTGGCCACCAAGAAGTGACAAGTGCTGGGTTACTGAACACCACATTATTGCAGTTATTCCACCTCCATTTGTAAATTCATCTGGCCGGCAGTACACCATTCCTCTTGATATTCATCAGAAAATTAATGTAGCATATCAATAACTGAAATAGGTTAGAGGAAACAATCTAAGGAACCCAAGAGTGCCTTCTAATTTTACACAGGGCACTTAAATAATTTTACTATTAGGCTTGGGAACCTGTGGTAAAGAAACCCACCTGTGGCTGTTGTTGCTAAGCTATTGGGCGTGGCCCCTATGGCAATGGGAATGCTGGTTTTCTCAGGTGAAATGAAACTAGCAGTGGTTAAGCCACCATGAACCCTAGCAACTCATTTATATACTTCTTTTCCATCAGTAAGCTGGTGTTGTTCATTAAACAGGCAACTAATAATTAGATGATTATGCAAAAAAATATTATGATTTACATTCATTCTTAATAATAATTGTGTGTGTGTGTGTGTGGGTGTGTGGGTGTGTGTGTGGGTGTGTGTGTGGGTGTGGGTGTGGGTGTGGGTGTGTGTGTGTGTGTGTGTGTGTGTGTGTGAGAGAGAGAGAGAGAGAGAGAGAGAGAGAGAGAGAGAGAGAGAGAGAGAGTGAGAGAGAGAGGGGGGGGGGGCGGAGGGGGTGACAATTAAGAAATAACATTGTTTCTATTTTTATTCTTTTTATATTCAGACTTAAGAAGTCCTGATGAATAGGACCTAGCTTATTTCACTTATCCCAGACATTAATAAACATGTATAAGGCAAAATAAAAGATTTCGGGTATAATTTGAGTGCCAGAAAAATGTGTTCAATCTTCCAGTGCGCCTCTTTGATGATGATGCTACTTTTGAGGGCCTTATATGCTTTCATTGCAAAACCAAATCCACTTTTCTAGATAGTTTAGATTATGCTCTTTCTATTGGCCATAGTTTAGAAGAGTTTGGAGAAAACACTTTTTTGAAAAATTGGACTAAAAATACCCATTTTTAGCACTTTTTGAAAAATCATCAACTTCACCCAAGTTATGGTGTGCAAAGTTTCATGTACAGCCCACAATTACTTTTGGAGATATAAAAAAACTAAAGTTCGCATTTTTTTTAAATATATATACAGCTATATTTTCGCCCAACTTTGCTTCAAATTATCTATATGAAAGTTGCTCAGAAATCCTTTTCTTAATATTTTATCTTAAAGAGCTCTGAAAGTTGTATAAAATGGCCGAGTTTTGTTTCTTTCATGCAAATACTTAAAGATATCTCATCTCAATGTTGCTGAAAATTCAAGGACGCACTATAGAAAGCTGTGCTATGGTCTTAAACAAGTGACTGTATCTCCGAAAGTATTGAATTTCTGAAACTGAAACTTTACCAGTGTTAATTGAGAACGTGTGAATGTTCATACAAAATTTCATCAAAATCCATGTGGGTCATGTGGGAGCCTCTAGACCACTTGGCATGGAATGACCCCATACACAGTCAATTATTTGGTTCTTGTTGATCATTATCAAAGAAATCAGCAGTGTAAGTAACAACAAATAGCAGTCTTTCGCCATTGTTTCACTAATGAGACAATTCCTCTCTTTTTTTTTAATTGTAAGCGGCAATAGGGCGCACAAAAGCAAGCCATGCCGTGAGCGGCGACAGGTCGTAAACACACATCATCAGAATGCGACAAACAATGCATGACACAGTACAAAATGCTGTTTCAACTAGAGTGACATAAACACCCATAACAAAGAGAACTGCACTTATCAGATCAAAGAAAAATAAGCAATCGGTTCAAACCAGCACATGAAAAAGGAAGGGAACCCGTATAAATACGGACGGAGCGCCTGACGCATAGCAGTGGCTACCTGGTAAAGCTTAACTGCTAAGCTTACGACTCAAACCAAACTACTGTAGCTGTATCATCATTCATTTGACCTAAATTGTGTCTCATAGTGTAGCTTTGTTTCGATTTGGAGGTGCGGCCTTAAACTTTTCTCTTCCCTGGAATTTCGAGTCTCAAATTTCAGGTGCGGATTAGATTAGGGAGAAATTTTTTCCCTTGATTTCGAGTCTCATTTTTCAGGGTGCGGCTTTGATTCGAGTAAAAACTGTAATAGCCTGTTCCTTTTTTATTGTACTTTTACTTTGAAGATTTTGACTGAGAGTTAAAGATGTTCATAGACATGTGTTAATTATATCATGGAAATGGACTCTGATTAAGGCAAAATTTCATTTTTCAGCTGGAAAGAGATGCATATGTTCAAGCTTTAGCACGATTTACACTCCTTACTGCCAATTCACCAATCACAGAGATGAAGGCAAAAAATATTGATACCATAAAGACCCTTATCACAGTTGCACATACTGATGGTGAGTATTCTAAGTGTTTTCTGCTAAATTTATGAAAATTGAATTAAGCCATTTGAAAATCATTGTTCATATCTGATCAGACATGTCTAGTATGGTGGTCTAAAAGCGCTCAGAAAGTTAAATATAATAACAGAGTTGGTAGAGATATTTAGATTGATTGGTTGGTTGGTTATATATTCCGTGGGCCACTTTACATGACAGATCATAATTTGATGGGCAATGAGTCAGTTTAGAGGATATTAACATAATTGGTATTTAAATATGGCTGCAAGCTGACCATTTACAGATGAGTTCACATAACGTGAACAGATTTTTGTTTTTATAACATGAGCCTGTATACTTTTGCACTAGATAATCAGTTAGTTTCTAAATAAAAATTGTTCTCTGCATTAGAAGGGGCCGCTCACAAGGAACTTTTAAAGTTTACAATCAAATTTAACTTTTTTCATTGAGTAGGTGAACAAAGATTTTGTAAACAACATTATTCACTCCTTTCTAAAGTAGTGTAAGTTTTAATGGAGGTAATTTTTCTTCTGGTATCCTAGTTATGGATATCATTACTCATTAGGAATTCTAATGGATTATTTACTACAAATTTCATGAGAGAAAATATATACTGTGCTGCTGTATTTAAAATACCTAACAGCTTAAACATTTCAGGGTTGAGCACCACACATTATTCTTATGAAAGCAATCTGGGAGTGGATGCTATAATGGTGCAGCAACTGACTTGTGCTCAGTTTGCTTAATGCAACTGTTATCTTTAGTCAACTGTTTCTGTAATAATTATTTGCACTTAAAATTTATGTCTAATCACATGGTGAAAATATTGCGTATAAGACAGGTAGCAAAGAAAGCCAAGTCAGAACTTCCACAGAATGTAGTGTAGGTGACCCTATGTTCTTTTTGTTATGTATTGAAGGTGAGAAACACCTCTACATATGGAATTTCCTTGAGAGCATATCACACAAATTGTGATGTATATTTTTAAACAGTAAACAACTGAAAAATGAATCTAAATATAACATGGTGGTTTCTAGCCACTGAACAATGTACAAGCGTATGGATGCAAAAAAGTTTATGATCTTGTTCCTCAGTGATTTCTTTTGTACAGTATGACACTTAGTTTCACAGAAACATTTACATATTTTGGACAAAAATGTTGTAATAACTTTTGTTATTGCTTTCAGGTTTAAGAATAACAGACAATTAACATGTACACATACTGATGACAGTGTAACCGAATTTTGGTTTCAGGCAATTATCTTGGTACCTCATGGCTGGACATAGTTAAATGTATATCTCAACTGGAACTAGCTCAGCTTGTTGGAACTGGAGTAAGGCCACAGTTCATATCTGGACCCAGAGCAAACCACACAGACTACCATCATTCTGATCCTTTGAAACTGAACCTAAGCTCTTTAGACCGTAAGTAAGACAAGTTAGATATTGTTATTCAAGAGAACACTGTTGAAAGTTAGTACAATATGCAATGTTCCAGTGTTGGTTTCATTAGAAGTAAAACTTATATGATTGGAATGAGAGCAGATTCCTGAAATTCTATGCAAATCTATTAGCATTCCACATTAGAAATACAGAGATTGCTTCATTGGTATATTTTCAGTTTAATTATTTAATAAGAGATTGTGATTCACTGCCATTAATTTAATGTGATTAACAAAATTTTGCAAATGTAGTCAATAGATGTTATGTTTTATTAGAGAATTATGTTCAGTACGTTAACTGTTGAAGGCAAGTAATACCTTTTGGAAAGTAGGAAAGTCGTGCAGAATCTGAGTCAAGGGAAATAGTTTAGCACAGTATGAGAGCAAAATTGAGAATTTAGTGTTGTTAACAGAAAAGGTCTAAAATCATAACAGCATAATTTGTTAGCTGGCCTGACTGCTATTTTTAGTATGAGGAAAGAGAAAACGAACTACAGAAAACACGCAGCCACAAACACTCAAAAAGAAATAGCAGCCACAACAATTTAAAAAAAGAGAATAAGTGTGACTAAATAGATGCAAATATGAAGGAACTGATAAAATCATGGAAAGAAGATGACAGGTCCGTAGTGGAGTTCATGCAGTAGCAAAATTTTCCCTGCACAATCCTGAGGTGCTGGTATGTGTGAAAACAACATAAATCTCTTACCTCAAACAGAGCCCCAATATCATGTCAGTTATGTTGCAGAGCATACTACGAAGTAGAATATTTTGTGTTATCAGTCACATCTCTGCGAGTGTCATTTATTCTCAGTAGCAGTTGACATGTGAAGCTGAACAGTTGTGATTGATTGTTATGGTCTCACATGTTCCTGGATTGTTGATGAGAAAAGTTTCCAGGTGGGATTAGGAGTAAGTAGAGAGAGGAGGGATTACATGTCATGTTTGGCAGCCTGAGGTATCACTATTAAAACAGTTTAACCGTAGAACATGAAATCTGATTGAAGAGATGCACAGGATATGCCTAGAATGTTTCTGATACTGGGAAAGTGACAGCAAGTTACTCTGTAATGTGTTGAGGAAATTTTGGGGAATGACTTAGTAAAATTATAACCTTTGAGATGAAAGTATTGATAGTTTTCTAGCAGAGATTTAGTATAACACACTTTAATGTTTCTGGAATGAGTCAGTAATATCGTGTATGATTAAGATGATATGGGAAATCACTTTGTGAACCATGTTGTCGGTCTGAGTGGAATAAGTATACAATTATCAGATAAGTAGATTTTTCAGTCAGTATTGCTCATGCACAGACAGAGATTTGGACTAGTGTATATCTTTGAAGTGAAAACGTTTGTAGGCACACATACAATAAAATGGAAGATTCTCATGCAGACATCTACCTCATGTTTTCTCCTGGGCCCCCTTGATTTTCAGATGCATTAGCCTGTTTACTTCAGACAGGTACTAGTGCATTTTCCTTCATTTTCATTGTTGATGATCAGTTGCAGAATTTGTATCGAAAGGAATATTACACTTTTATTTTATTGTTATGTTTTTTTTTTTTTCAGCAAGTGTGAAAGAATCAATAGGGGAAACAAGCTCCCAGAGTGTAGTTGTTGCTGTGGACAGAATATTCACTGGTTCAACAAGGCTTGATGGAGATGCAATTGTTGATTTCGTAAGAGCCTTATGTCAGGTGAGCATCTTGTCAAACTTATGTCTTTTTTTTATTGTTATTATTTGTGTGTGTGTGTGTGTGTGTGTGTGTGTGTGTGTGTGTGTGTGTGTGTGTGTGAGAGAGAGAGAGAGAGAGAGAGAGAGAGAGAGAGAGAGAGAGAGAAATCCTTTGTCAAGGATTTGATTATCTATTTGATATGAGAGACATTCTATCTCAGATCCTTACCACCCCTCCTGAAGTAGTGTTCCATTTTCCAACCAACCTCCACAACATTCTAGTCCAGTTGGATACAGTGAAACCCCACTTTTACAGTTTTCAGCGGATTCCAAAAAAATGGTGCGAAATGTGGGAAATAACGTTTTAAGCTGAAAAAGTTACATATAGGATATCCCCTTGCATTTTCACACTGTTTGTATAATATATGTACGTAACAGGGTGCAAAAGACTTGTCACGGACTTTTTTATTTTATTATAAAAGGTTTATTATCTAATAAAAACCGCTGCTGTAACTGGAATTGATAACTTTCTGGGAAGAGCAAACATTTGACTTAATTTCAAAAGTCATAATCAATGTTTTTGGAGAGCCTGCCGCTATCATTCATTATTTAAATAATGAAATACGGCACTAGTCACACATTTTTTCATGCTTAATGACACATTTCGAGAATTTTTAATTTCAAATGCCGTTATCAATGTTTTCGGAAAGCCTACAGCTGTCGTTCATTATTTAAATAATGAAATACTGCACTAGTTGCATATTTTTCATGCTTAACAACACGTTTCGAGAATTTTTTTTCTCGTTGTCAAGTTCAAAAATGTACATAAGTATTTTGTGTGGTGTTTATGTCTTATTCTGCCTCTTGTGCACTGTAGTCGTCTTTTTGAGGTTATCAGGTGCTGTGCATCATCAGTTATGTAGAAAACACCACACACTCAGACTATCACTCACACTGTTTGTGTAACATCACAAAAAATATCAAGAAAACACTGCACATGACAATGAGAATAAACTCTCGAAACTCATTTTGCTCAGCATGAAAAAAATTCGTAACTGCCGTTGCGTTTAAACTGAAAAATATTTGAGCAACACAAAGTGAATGACTGTGTCAACTAGCACTACATGAGGCGAAATGCCGAAACATTCTAAATATGGTTGGACAAAGATGTCACGCTGATCACAACAGTCAGAAAACTGCATTTGCGCAGTGGTGTGTTTGGAAATGGTTGTGAATGGTCATGATATGTTTATTCGAATGAACCTAGTTACTCCCATCAGCTATCACACCAAGTAGTGCTTGGCAGCGGCGGGAGGTACGGCATTAATTTTTCCAACTTTTACCAGTTCAAATCCGTTGAGCACCCAGGTGTCAAGAAACTTATCTACGTAATATTTGTAAACGCTACTGGGCGGCCAACATCATGCCAGCATCATTTTTTTTCTCGACAAATATTTTTTCGTAATGCATATATTGTGGGAAAATTGTAAATGTGTCGACACTAAATCGGGTGAAACTTAATATTGTGGTCATGGGAAATTTGATGGGAACGATAAAAAATATTGTAAACGGCAGGAAAACGTTAATTCTGGGAACGTAAAAACAGGGTTACTCTGTATCACTCCTAATCTCAACCCCTTGCCACAAGGATCATATCCCTGTGGAAGATCCAGGTGCAATACCACCCACCTATCCAACACTTCCTATACCTGTCTTGTCACAGGTTTATCCTATCCCATCTGAGGCCGGGCCTCCTTTGAAAACAGCCATGTCAAATACCAGTTCTGCTGCAAACATTGCACATAATTTTTTTGTTTGTATGACTACTAACCAGCTGTTCACCAGAATGACTGGCCACAGCCAAACTGTGGCAAAGAGCAGTGGGCCACTATGTGACACAACATGCAGCTGAATGTAAAGTTTATTTCAATGGTTGCTTCACAGCCCGGTACATGTGGATCTTTCTGAACTATACAGATGGGAGAGATTCTTACACCACATTTTCCACTCCCAAAACATACCATTCTGAACGTATGGTAACCTACTGTCCACATACCCTAGATCCAACAGATTGCGCCCCCTCAGACGTATCATCTCCACCCAATTCACATTCCTCACCTTCACTGTGCACTGCTCCCTGCCAGTGTACCCACTGGTCTTTTCCCCTTCTGTGCCCCTCACCTTTTCTGCTCCCCATTTCATCCTCCCCCACAGACTCCCAAAGCTGCCTGTGGCAGCCTTGTCCTGCTGCCGTCTAATTCCTGCGTGCTCTGCCAGGTAGCAGTGTTTTCAGTTGCTGCTTTTGTTCAATGTGACATTTGCATTCTGGCTACAGTGGCCAGAGATAGTGACTGTGTACATGAGGTGTGCGTGGTTGCTTGTGTGTGTGTGTGTGTGTGTGTGTGTGTGTGTGTGTGTGTTTCCTTTTAGGAAGATGGCTTTGGCCAAAAGCTCAATGTGCAGCAGTGTTTTTGTTGTGCATGTCTGCAACTCAACATGTAATCTTCACGATGAATAGCAATCTATCCTTTTCATGATATTGTTGATTTTTTTTTCTTTGAAAGAAATGGAACTATCTGTAACTGTAAGCCAATCCAGACCTTATCATCCTTCCTACATACAAAAGATCTAACAATGGTCGTGAATCATAGTGACTATATGGCTGAGGATCGCCACCAACTTTCCGACACTATGCGTGCAAACCTTATGACCCTTGATCCCACTCCAAAAATCCAGTAAGACCTGCAGTTTGTATAGATACCACTGGCTGAAGCAAAGACTTGTGTAGATCTGTGTCCATAAAAGTTTTCAGCCTGGTTTGAAGGTGCAACCCAGTGGATTTAATTGTTTCCTTCACCTCTGTCTGAAGTACTTGTCTAATCATGTGCTCCAGAAGCTTGTTGGTTTCTTCATCAATTTTTTATTTATTTTTAATTTTTTTCTTTCAACTTGGAATAGAGGTAGCAGTTTACCAATATCACACTTCCCAACATTTAAAAAGAAGAAAGTGTAATTTTTTGTATGATTTGTTGTGCATAAGTGTTGGCAAACATGACATCTAGGAATAAAACTGTTACCAGGACAAAGTTCATTGGAATTAGTGTATTTTCATTTGAAGTCACGTACAGGGAATCAGTTTTGTATGTGGGCAATGATCGGTTCTTGTGAGGCTATCAGTGAATCTCAGCCTTGACAGTAAAGTCAAGATCCATGTGAGTTACCAGTATTAGTAAACTACTGCCCTTGGATTTACGATGTTTTTATACTGAACAGGGAAAATGCCAATTTCGAGACCTATCATAAAAACTGCCAATTTGGTGCTATGTCATTAAAACAATTCTTTCTTTTTCCTCATTTATATGAAATTTTTATGTCCCTAACTATAGTACCTACACCATCAGCCTAAACAACTAATTTGCTTAGTATGTGCAGAATGGAAGGTCACTCATGCACCAAGACTGAACCTACTCTCTACCAGTGTGTGTGCAATCCTGCTAGTGATAACAAATATAATGGGAGACACAAAACTGTGTACAACCATTTGCCAAAAGTACTGTGATGAAAATCTATTGTCTGGGGAAGATCCCAAGGAGTGGTATTGACTTTTGAAACCGTCTATACTGTGATGTTGCTTAGGGTCCCAGGTATCACATTCAGCAGCCATTCAACAAACAGGACTCTCATTTGCAAGTAAACAACGAAAAAGAATTATACAGATGCTCTAAAGTCTTAAAAATAATAGTGTTACACAGTGCTGCAGTGTAGCTGCGTGATTAAGATACATTTTTGACATGCTGAAGGTTTAGAGTTCAAATCGAGTCAGGTGCTTTGAATTTTCTTATTTTTGATTTTGTATTGGAAGACATTAATCATTATTTTTATTCATCTAATTGATTTAAATTTAATTTTTTATTTCTAATCCTTTTCCAGATCATTTTCATCATCTGCTTGGTATTTTTGTTTGCTCTCTTTCTTCGTATTAACCTTTTCTTACGGGGTGTTTCAAAAATGACCGGTATATTTGAAACGGCAATACAAACTAAACGAGCAGCAATAGAAATACACCATTTATTGCAATATGCTTGGGACAACAGTACATTTTCAGGCAGACAAACTTTCAAAATTACAGTAGTTACAATTGTCAACAGATGGCGCTGCAGTCTGGGAAACTCTATAGTACGATATTTTCCACATATCCACCATGCGTAGCAATAATATGGCGTAGTCTCTGAATGAAATTACCCGAAACCTTTGACAACGTGTCTGGTGGAATGGCTTCACATGCAGATGAGATGTACTGCTTCAGCTGTTCAATTGTTTCTGGATTCTGGCGGTACACCTGGTCTTTCAAGTGTCCCCACAGAAAGAAGTCACAGGGGTTCATGTCTGTCGAATAGGTAGGCCAATCCACGCCGCCTCCTGTATGTTTCGGATAGCCCAAAGCAATCACACGATCATCGAAATATTTGTTCAGGAAATTAAAGACGTCGGCTGTGCGATGTGCCGGGCACCATCTTGCATACACCACGAGGTGTTCGCAGTGTCGTCTAAGGCAGTTTGTACCGCCCCAAATTCACGAAGAATGTCCAGATAGCGTGATGCAGTAATCGTTTCGGATCTGAAAAATGGGCCAATGATTCCTTTGGAAGAAATGGCGGCCCAGATCAGTACTTTTTGAGGATGCAGGGACGATGGGACTGCAACATGGGGCTTTTCGGTTCCCCATATGCGCCAATTCTGTTTATTGATGAAGCCGTCCAGGTAAAAATAAGCTTTGTCAGTAAACCAAATGCTGCCCACATGCATATCGCCATCATCAATCCTGTGCACTATGTCATTAGCGAATGTCTCTCGTGCAACAATGGTAGCGGCGCTGAGGAGTTGCCGCGTTTGAATTTTGTATGGATAGAGGTGTAAACTCTGGCGCATGAGACGATAAGTGGACGTTGTCGTCATTTGGACCGCAGCTGTAACACGGCGAACGGAAATCCGAGGCCGCTGTTGGATCACCTGCTGCACTAGCTGCGCGTTGCCCTCTGTGGTTGCCGTACGCGGTCGCCCTACCTTTCCAGCACATTCATCAGTCACGTTCCCAGTCCGTTGAAATTTTTCAAACAGATCCTTTATTGTATCGCTTTTCGGTCCTTTGGTTACATTAAACCTCCGTTGAAAACTTCGTCTTGTTGCAACAACACTGTGTTCTAGGCGGTGGAATTCCAACACCAGAAAAATCCTCTGTTCTAAGGAATAAATCATGTTGTCCACAGCACACGTTTACAGCAGAAAGACGACGTACAGAATGTCGCACCCACAGACTGCGTTGTATTCTATATCTTTCACGTCACTTGCAGCGCCATCTGTTGTTAAAAATTGTAACTACTGTAATTTCGAAAGTTTGTCCGCCAGAAAATGTATAGTTGTCCCAAGCATATTGCAACAAACAGTGTATTTCTATCGCTGCTCGTTTAGTTTTTATTGCCGTTTCAAATGTACCGGTCATTTTTGAAACACCCTGTATGAACTACCATAATATGTAAACTTTTGAGAATGCTGATATATTGGTTAAAAAAACAAATATTTTTATATTTGCTGTGCAGTGATGTCAAACGTATTTTTTGTTACAGTATGTGCTTTTTTTATAATAATCATTATACAAACATTTAAAACATAAATTCTTATTGCCCTATGGGCAGAATAATGCAGATGAAGATTTAAATGAAAGAAGGGACTATAAATAAAAAGAAATTCAAGCAAAATGAGGAATAGAAATAGTGACTGCAATAACATCGACAAAGATTTAAAATGATAAAACAGAAAATAGTGACTCAAAGTTTATACATGCAAAGATTCCAAATTAAAAAAGAATAATAGAGAGACAAAATAATAGTAACGGAAAAAGTTAAAACAGTTATTACAATAGTGTGGCAAAGGATTAGAAATAAAAAAATACGTTTTAACCAGTTAAGCAACACTTAAGCAATATTCTAGAACTGGCCACATGAGTGATTTATAAACAATCTCCTTTGTAAGAAGGCATTTAGCTAAGTTCCATAGGATGTCTTATCACACCCACCAGTAACAAAACTGTAATTTTCCCAATTAATTGTTGGATGATTAAAGTCTCCACCAGTGATTATACTATGATTGGGGAACTTAGGTACAAGTGAAATGAGGCTTCCTCTAAAGTTTTCAGTTGCATCAGGAGATGAGTTTGGTGGATTATAGAAGGATCAAGTTATCATTTTATGCTCATCGCTGATACTGAGTCCTGCCCTAACAATCTCACATGCAGCTTCAATTTCTACCTCGAAGGCTTTGAGTTTCTTGTCTACTGCAACAAATACATCACCTCCACTTCCAATTTCCTATTTGCCTATCCTTTAAATATACACGTAAATTTTCAATAAAAATCTCAGTACTGTTAGTTTCAAATTTCACCCAGCTTTCTGTACTAGTACTATGTGAGCTTCACCGCTTTTCATGAGCGCTTCCATCTCTGGTACTTTTTTCTGAATGCTTGAGCAGTACCATTATAATTTTAATACTCTCACCAGTGGGATTTGATCTGACACTGATACTTCAGGGTTTCCTACAGCTGACAGTATTTGGATTGGATGGAGAGTCACCTAATGTAAAAAAAAAAAACCTTGTGTGCACCCTCCATACAGTTAGCTGCCTGAGTAGCTGTGTCTGATGTGTGGTGCACACCTGACCCATTTAGGAGGACCCTTCACATCTCAACCCTATGGTGCAAATCCAGGAAGTTGCAGCCTAACTTAGTACATAACTTTCAGTCTCTGGTTCAGCCCCTCCACTCAACTCAGAACCAAAGGACCATGAACACTTCTGAGGACAATACTGCAAATTGTGATCTTCATTGAAACTCTATACAAAAGTCTGGTCTTCTCAATCTTTTCTGCCAGTTGCTGGATTGACCCAAGATGACAGGCATCATTTGTTCCAATGTGTGCCACAGTCTGCAGTTGATTGCACCCTGTTCTGTCAATGGCTGGAATAGCCTCTTCAGCATGTTGTATGAGGCTCCCAGGGACACAGACTGAGTGCACAAGATATCCTTTCCTGTCCATTGCTGCCATTTCCATAATGGATACCATCATTCACCATAAATTTGAACTGCCGACGATTAATAGACCCCTACCCTTTAGGATTTGCTGCCTCCTGACACTGGACAAAACAGGTGAAGTGAGTTCCACTGGCTCAGTTTCAGTAAAAGACAGCATCTCCAACTTGTTGGTTAGGGGGACTTGTAGAACACCCTGAGTCCTCCCTGGTCGCTGTCCATCCTGTACAGAACACCTAGATCTATCATTGACATGCTACTCGCAGTGAAGTGGATGAATAATGACACAACCTCTACTTTCTGCAGAGGAGACAGTATCCACTGGAGGTACCTGTAGTACAGATATCACAGGTACACGGCTCTCAGTAGCTCTTCCAACACACCGATTCACTGCAGCTGCGAATCATTTGACAGTAGCAGATGATGGTTTTTGTCATAAATATTACAAGAATTGTTACTAATGGAAACGTCATTATAAACTGCTTCTCTAGCTAATTTTCTTACCTATGCCTAACATATTCTTCTGTAAAATTTCAGAGGGCTATACCCTTCTAAGGCATAGCAGGAATAACAGATAAGGAAGTGAGGGAGTGGAGTTGTAGCATAAATATACGTAGCTTGTTACATACCATTCCATTCATGTGTAGCAGTAAAAAATTAATTTATTTAATAAAAAAACACTTACACATTTTTTGAGTTCACATACTTTAAGAGGAAGAGCCTTGTTGTGTTCCTCTTTAAACCTAAAGAGGCAGGTGGCTTGCCCTGTTTCTAAAATTTCCCTTGAAAATCTTGATCCAGATGCGAGTATAAAGGTGTTAGCGGTGACACTACAGAAATTCTCTCTCCTTCAGCCACTCCAAATTGGGTTTGGAATTGTTTTCCTCTTTAAATTTGACAACTTACCAGCTACCGTGTCTGCCCATGACATAATTTTCGTAGTGTACTCACTAGGCTGTCCAAAAAATAAACCACATCCAATCACCTACTAACTGTGCACTCTAAAAAGACTATCTCCACAGTGGCTGACAACGGAAGTTGAAAGGCGTTATTCAGTACTGACAGCTTTCTTTATGTAGCCAATCAGGTCAACCTTAGCAGATGTAATGCACAGAGTAACATCACAGAACTTTTTATAGAATTGTCTGAAATGGTTTAAATTTATTGATGTATTCAATGAAGATGTTCTTTGCTACAAATTATGCCACTGTTGCTGCACAAATTAAATCTAATTTAGACAGATGGAGGTAAAATTTACACAACATTGAATAGAAGACAAATGACTGTTTTTACAGACAATTTATCACTATATTCAATCTGAAAAACAGAGGGCAACAAAAAGTTACATACCAGGACTGATGACACACTCCAGTCTATCAGTTTCACTGTCTCTTCCACTGACACATTTGTCCATTCTGGATTGTTCCAGTTCAGCATCGCTATAGTGAGATACGCCCACAATAGTAGTAGTAGTAGTAGTAGTAGTAGTAGTAGTAGTAGTAGTGATGATGGCAACCTGCATGATTCCATTGTTTGTCAAATATTCCATTTCTTAATGTTCCACTGTATTAGAATATCCTATTCTGTCACCTGCAATGAACGACTGAAGGGAAGCATCTAGGAGGTATCTTAACATTAAAAAGATACAACAATAAACAAATTCATCATGTCACAGACTGTGCGGCTCCTCCCGCCAGAGGTTAGAGTCCTCACTCAGGCACGAATGTGTGTGTTGTTCTTAGCATAAGTTACTTTAAGTTACAAGGGTAACCCAAAAAGTAAAGTCTCCTATTTTTTTATAAGTACATAGACCTGTTTATTTCTACAATGGTTTACATCAGTTTACAGCCTAAACATTTAGCTATTTTTCGACATAATCACCATTGCTGTCGATGCATTTTTGTAGGCGCTGTGGCAGTTTTTGTATGCCCATGCCTTACCAGCTCGCCACTATGCTGTTCAGAAAGTTATGACCCTCTTCTTTCACCTCATCGTCAGAGCTGAATCGCCAAATGTTCTTTTAACCTGGAGAATAGATGATACCCACTGGGCACCAAGTCAGGACTATAGGGTGGGTGGGTGATTATGCTGAACTCAAACTGTTGCAGGAGAGCAACGGTTTGCCGAACAATGTGTGGACGAGTGTTGTCATGGAGAATGTGAATGCCCTTGCTCAACATTACTTTTCTCCGGTTCTGAATTTCGCATTTGAGTGTTTTCAGAGTCTCACAGTACCTGTCAGCATCAATTGTTATCACAGTGATTCAGCTCCGATGACGAGGTGAAAGAAGAGGTTTATAACTTTCTGAACAACATGGCGGTGAGCTGGTATGACATGGGCATATAAAAACTGCCACAGCATGTACAAAAAAACATCATCAGAAATGGTGATCATGTTGCTAAATAGCTAAATGTTCAAGCTGTAAACTGATGTAAGCCATTGCAGAAATTATCAGGTCTATGTACTTATAAAAAATAGGAGACTTACTTTTGGGATTACCCTAGTAGTTTAAGTAGTGTGTAAGTCTAGGGACCAATGACCTAAGCAGTTTGGTCCCTTAGGAATTCACACACATTTGAACATTTTATAAAGAAATTAAATCAGAATCAGGTATTGATACAAGTAGTTACTCGTGATTAATTTTGCAGTATTCTCTCGAGTAACCACCTCCCATTCTTTCAGAAGGGCCTCCCGTTGATCGTGTAGGGTCCCAGAATAGTGCTGCTAGGCCTTTTTCCCTAGCTGACCACATGCATGCTGAATAGGGTTCAAATCAGGTTTTAGAGTAGTCCAAGAACTCGTACACTATACTCACAACATAAGGTCATGCATTGCCATGCATTAATGTAGTGTGTGGCTTGAATACTTCTTAAGTAACAGTATCCTGTACACTGTCATCAACAAAAAATGCTCATCAGAGTCAAGGTTATCATCAGGATTTAGACAAAATTTCTAGTTGGTGTGATGAATGGCAGCTAGCTCTAAACATAGAAAAATTGAGCGAAAAGTAGAACATGCTCCAAACGTATTTCCTCTGTATGCTGACATGATGTAAAGTTCCCATGCTCCACAAATACTAGACGTGTCCTTGCAGTAATACTGGTTCCTGCTGGCACCATCAGAGAACCACACTGAAAAGCTGTTCTGGATGAGAATGTGCAAAGGAAATATCTTTCCCCAGGACTTCTCCATACTTTTTCATTACCGTCAGCTGATTGCAGCTCATCGGTGAACAACACTTGCTCCATTTGTTGTATTCTCCAGTCGCAATATTTCCTTGCAAAACATAGTTGACCTGTGTGATTCTCTCAGGCAAGTTCTGGGCCCCTTGCAGGTCCTCTGAATTGGAGATTGGCTTTCACCAGTCTCTTTTCCATGGTTCTTTCACTAACACTAACCCCATGGACTTAAAGGAGTCGATTTGGTGCTTCAGTGACAGTGGCATCGTGGTTGCGTAGAACTTAAGTTGTAAGAAATCGTCATCTGTTGCTGATATTGCTCTCCTGGGGCTTGTCCCTGGTTCCCTTGCATAGCCTCCGGTTTCCTTGTACCTTCGTACGGTTCTGGAAATTATGGAAGGTGTAGTTCTCAACACTTCTGCTATGTAATTCATGCTGCGACCGTCTTCCACCAAAGCAACAGCTTTTGCAGCATTTCATGCCTTTATGGCATATTTACTCTAGGGAGCTGATTACAATGACCACAGATATTTCAGGATATACATGTAAGTGTTACAAGAACAGGAAAACATTATTGCATCTCATCTAGTGATGCGTTTTTCAGGTTGCATGGGAAAAAACAATGAAGGCTGTTGCAATAAACAATCAACACTTCATTGTTTGCTCACAAAGCAATGCCAGTAACACACCCCACCTAAAAATATAGGATACAGTTTACACTCCAACGGACTGCATATAGTTACATTTCTTGAGAAAACACATTCAAAATGGCTCATACGATATTACAGCCTAACTCCAGACTGCCACATTTGGTCAGCTCCAACTATCTAGGTTTAGTGTTCCACTCAACTCTAACATCTATGTACATACTCTGGAAGCAGCAATATGGCACATGGCAGAGGGTACCTTGTACCAGAGGTAGTTATCAACTTTCCCGTTTTACTCGCAAATGGAGCATGAGAAAAACTACCATCTTTGTGCCTCCATATGGGCCCTGATTCCATATATTATGTCTTCATGGTCCTTGTGCAATACATGCATTGGTGGCAGTAAAACTGTTCTGATGTCTGCTGCAAGTGCAGGTTCTCTACGCTTTTACAGTAGTGTTTAATTGAAAAGATTTTTGTCTCCCTTCCTGGAGCCTCTTTTGAGCTTGTAGTGCAATAATCATGTGTTGGTCGAACCTACTGGTAACAAATCCAGTAGCACACTTGTAAATTACTTCAATATCCTCCTTTAAACCCACCTGGTGGAGATCCCAAACCCTCAAGCAGTGCTCAAGAATGGGCTGCATAAATTTTCAGTGCGTTCCCCCCCCCCCCCCCCCCCCCCCCAGTTACTCTTTCCTAGAACCCTATAACTGACCATACACGCTTACTTTATTTCATATCACTCATTAATTTACAGTATTCCACAGTTAGAGTGAGCTTATCCCTTGTTATTTGTGTGACTACTTCACCTCAGCAGAGTAGTACCTGTATTCTACAGAATTGTTGTAAAACTAACCATCTCAAGTTTGGCTGTGCCTAACGCCTGTATTCTAATATGTTGAGTTCCTCGGAGATGAAAGTGCCAAAAGATATGTAACTGTAATCCATATTGGTGTTAGTGTTTCCTCAAAAATTGTTTCTGAAGCTTGGAAGTGAACGTAAACAGAACTCACAATACTGTACCAACTGTTTTTCATTTAAAAGTCAGTAAAATTAAAAACCATACTGTACTCAATACAATCAAAGTGAATGCAGGTAAATGTAATTACAGATACCTAACATTTACAGTGCATACATTTAGATCTAAATGTTAAATATTTTCTGAATAGAAATTGCTGGAATAATTTGATATGAAGGCTTACATTTTTAAACAACATTGGATATGAAGAATTAATAATGAAATATAATCACTACCAGACTCTTTAGGAAGCAGGTTATTTCCCACTATTGACCCATAGAATGTTATCAGTCAGTGTTGTGCCTTTATGTAAGACATTTACTTGTTACAGGTTTCATTAGATGAGTTGGCACATCCATCACATCCACGTATGTTTAGCCTTCAGAAGATAGTGGAGATTTCGTATTATAACATGGGGCGCATAAGACTGCAGTGGTCTCGAATATGGCAAGTACTAGGTGACCACTTCAATAAAGTTGGATGCAGCCCAAGTGAGGACATTGCATTCTTTGCTGTGGATTCACTGCGCCAACTGTCAATGAAGTTTATTGAAAAAGGAGAATTTGCGAACTTTAGATTTCAGAAAGACTTTCTGCGACCATTTGAACACATCATGAAGAAAAACAGGTATTCACTGCTTTTATTTTTATTTGTACACCATAAGTTTCAGTGCAGTTTTTTGCAATTTGTATTCGTCACTATTGTTTCCTGAAAAGGAAATTTTACTTTGCAGTATAGATCTTAATTTACAGGAAAGATGCTAGATGTTTTTTTCTTAAACAGTATAGTTCACAATGTTGATTAATTCAAATAATAACCACTATTATATACAAATTATGGTGGTTTATCAGTGGAATGAAAAAGTGGAGAGACTCAGTTGTTCTTGAAATTCACTCCAAGTCAATGGAAAAAGCAGTGAAATAAAGCAGTGGATAACAGTACCATAGGTGGAACTAGGAGAAAGAGGTTATTTTGTTGTCCTAATTTGAGAGTGGTCTTAATAGCTGTAAAATCAATGCTCGTTTGCGAATGTCACTGGGTGTGTACACACAAAGGTTGCAACATGTTTACAACAATATTTGCAACTGTTTTTCCAGCTACTATGGGGTGAGTGCAGATTCCACCCTCACATTCACTGTACTCAAAATAGATCATGACAGAACTGTTAGAAGAGAGATATTGCTTGCTTTGAAATTGGAAGTAAATATACAACTCTCTGAATGGATCTCACATTGCCAAAACATGATGAGTAACAAGCTGTAAAGCAGTAAACTGATTTTCTGTGTGCTGTCTCTTCCACATTAGCATGTCAGTCTCTTGCCATGAATTTCAAAATCTTTTCAGTCTCTGATTATGATTGCTTAAAATAATGTACTCAACATCACAATACAAGAGTTTTATTAGCCTCACAGCTATAGTGTTTGGATGATGACCATTTTCCCTGCTTTGTGGAAATATTAGTGAGTACAGTCAGGTTGGCACTCGAATATAAGTAACATTTCAGTGGCAGAATTACTCGTACGAATTGCAAAATTATTGAAAAACACATTAATGGAGCACTGTCCAATAATCAGTGGTAGTTCTAATGAGTCATTAAATCAAGCAGTTTAGTGTGCCACAAAACATCGTCCATATTTTTATAAAACATCACATTTGATATTCAGTACTGGCTTCTAGAAATCTTTTCAATAAAAAGTAAACTGCAATAGTTCACTTAGTTTAGTCATTAATTAAAAGTCACCGTACTCGACAGGAGCTCCAATGACAATTACAGTTAAAGACCTTTCAAACTGTTGCGTTTTGAGTGACATTCAACCATTTAAAGACTGGCATAAGAGCAATGTAAGAAACTACATAATTGTTTGAAAACAAGTAGGCTAAATTTTGCTATTCAAGGGGGAATATAAGTGTTGATAAAATTTTGGTTTGCAAAAAGTGTGGTAATCTAGGAGTTTATAAGAATTTATGGAATAAATTGGGAACATAAGTGCAAGCATCATATCAAAAATTTGTTAATTATGCAAAAATTTTAATTAATGACTCAATCAGTTAATTTAATATGCTGTCTGATGCATTAAAATCAGGTTAAAAAATTGCCATAGTGAAGCTCATAAATTAACAAATACTGGGCCAAAAGCAGATTACGACATCCTAGTGAAGCTATAGAAGCCAGTGTAGTCTTTCATATTCAGCTCCCATAGTTGGTAATTCATGTCAGCTCTTGTGTAGTATATTTTCATGTGCTGGTGATAAATACTGCACTTGCCTTTCCATTTGGTTAAACCTTTGAGTATTAATAGAGGAGTACCACAAAACAATATAGTGTCCTCGTTTCTAGACATAAATTATCATAAAATGCAAATACACTGTGAGAAATGGTTTGCACCAGTGTGGGTCAAGACTTACAACAAAAAACTCATTTGGAATCACGTTATGTTCAGCACAGGAGACATTTGCATCCCAGACATGTTACCAGTGGCAGTGTGTTTGTGGCCTAAGTACCTGCTGTATGGTAGCTTCCCTCACCCACATTACTGGCATTCTTTTAGACAGTATAGATTCATTTTTGAAATCTTAATTCCACCATCTTTGTTTAAATTTCTATTAGTTATTTGTGCCATGTAATGAGACAATATGGGCAGCACAATAACTACTTCATAGTGCAACCACTTTGTTAATATTTAATTTACTAAGTACTATTTATGGCTGTTATGTTTCCCCATTGCCCTTCTGTAATCACAATTGTGTGTGGTAGTGTCAGCATATTTGTAATAGCTAGGACCTGGTTGCCACACTAAGTGTCTGTGATAATTGAACTGATTTCTCAGTCAACTGATTTGCATTTGCCTGCTCTCACTTTTAATGTGTAAGGTATTGAAAAGTCATCTAATGGCCTAATAAAGATACCTACATGTTAACCTGCTTTTTTTCCCCCCTAACCCCCCCATGTTTCTTGTTGCTAATGAATATTGTCATTGGTCAACCTGCTTAAATGCGGTCTAATGTTGTTGTATAGTACACTCACAGTTATAGTATTTTCTCCGTCACCACATCGTCTATAACAATAATAATAATTTGTCAGGTCCTTTTTGTATATGCAACATTATCACTATCAGAGATTTACCATGATATTCTTTGATAGTTTTAGTGGACATCAATTTTTTGCAGTAATGCATCAAACATGTTATTTCAGTAATGAATCAAACATGTTAAAAATAATCTCTCTCTCTCTCTCTCTCTCTCTCTCTCTCTCTCTCTCTCTCTGCCCCCCACTCTTATCCTTTCCTTTTTTCCCCTCCATCCTTAGTTTCTAATTGTACTATTCATTATATTTTTCATTTCCCGTCCCCTTTGATTCTTCTTAATTTTCTACTGTGCCCCCTTCTATTGTCTCCAAATTGAAGCTGGCGCAGTTCTTACCATGCACTAGCTTTGACTGTTTATATTTGTTGACATCATCTCCTTCAAATTTGTTTCACCTTGCAACAGGTGGATTCGTCTCAGATTGGGCTCTAAGTGACCTCCACCTCTTTTCCAGTCTACCCTAAGAATAAATTTAGAGTATTTTGTACTTTTAAATGTTTCTGTCAGCAAGACTTAACGTTTTCATTTTACAATATTACTGTAATTTGTCATTGTGTTTAACTTTGCTCTGTTGTGTGTGTGTGTGTGTGTGTGTGTGTGTGTGTGTGTGTGTGTGTGTTGTTTAACAGTAATTTATAGCCAGTTGTATAATGACTTCTATCACTTTTAGGTCCCCAACTATCCGTGATATGGTAGTTAGGTGCATTGCACAAATGGTTAACTCGCAGGCAAATAATATACGCTCAGGCTGGAAAAATATATTCAGTGTTTTCCATTTGGCAGCGTCTGACCATGATGAAGCAATTGTGGAAATGGCCTTCCAGACTACAGGAAAAATTATAAGTATGTCATCCCTAAGTATGAGTGCTTTTCTTATTATAATTATTGCAAATATCGAAATCTGGTATCACTAATGTGTTAATGAATAAGGGAGAATTTCAAAAAAATGCCATTGTCTTAATACTGTTGGTTCCTGTTTTTAGAATTTTTGACAGCATTTTAGTTAATTAAGTTTTGTGTGACATACACAATTAGTAATTTTTTATACTTGCCTCTCTCCATGAAATGGGTTTATACTGCTACTTCATTAAGGCTCTCACAATGAAGAAATTTGTCATTTGAAATTAGGGACTGGTTGAGGGAAGCTGTATTACAGGCAGCGACTGGGAAATTCACATTTTGTTATAAGTGCAAAATAGATGCAAATTCTGCCTCAAATGCAAAAACACAAAATTACTTAATAGGCACTGTTTCATAGCAAATTGTATACAGATCAGGTATTTTTCAGAGGTAGTGTGAAATAGCTTTATTTTCTGCATACAGTATCAAAAATGTAGGCAGTTACAGACATTGTACATCATCTGGTGAAGCCCAGTTTGTAAAAATAATGTGCCCAACCTAATTGCAAAATAAAATGTATGAACACAATGATGTATCAATGCGCTCAATGACGTGGTACCATGCCAGCTGTGGACGGTTGAATGGTCCATTTAAGCTACACGTAATGCAGTGTAGTACTTAGCCATGGGACCTAGCATTTTATAATAAAGACACTCTTACATATGTTTGTTAGCTAAAGATAACATGACAAATTAGGCGGTGGATGTTTTGAACTGTAATTGCATCGAATACCACTAGAAGTCAGGCCTGAACCATGTCATTAACAATATTTTGCTGACATCAACAAACAGTTGCACAGTAGCTGTCCCCGAATGCTTTGTGTTGTGCATTGCTTGTTTTGTGCATTGCTTGTTTTCTTTTCTTACTTTGAAATAAGTGAAGCGACTAATCCTGGTCCATCACAGATTTCGATTACGCTGCTTACAACACCAGAAGAGATCGGTAATCTCTGTGACAGTATGCCAATTCTGCTGTAGGCTGCAGCCCAGTGAACTGGTGGCTGTGTTTGTTTACCCGCACCACTTCTTCCCCTATGATGGTCAAAATTCTCGTCTGTTTATGCTTGTGGCCATCTGCAATGATAGCCTGCAGTACCCACCCTCTGCACTATAGCAATTGGAAAACAAAATCTGTAACTTTTTCAATGGCACCAAAATCCTTCCCGTAACATTAAAATCTAGTTGTTGTAGGCTTGGTTCTACTACTGTGCTTAGTGCCTTGTCAGTTCCATCTGCAACATTGTCAAGTATGGCTCATAGATCTATGAATGCCCACGAAAGGTCGAATTTAGTAACCCGCAAATTTTTTGATCTTCAAATTGGGCAGGAAAAAAACAAATAATGACTGGAAACACATTATATTGGAGACGCATTCACTTAACTGGTGGGAAAATGCTGCTGTTTTTCAATAGAACAATCATTTTTGAAAGCTTAAATACAGTCAAATGAAGAAAACAAAGGCCATTTCAGAAGAAAAAGGTGTTGAAGTAACAGTCAGTTTCAAAGAACTAATAATTTGTTTGTCTTCTCTCAAGTAACATGACAATCATTTAAATTTGTGCATGCAATCATTTACAAAAAGATAGATGGAAATTTTGCAAAAAATGGATGCTATATTTTCTGGTCCCTACTCATAGGATATGCCTTGAAGAATTGAAACGCAAAAGGGAATAAAAAATAACTAAAACAGCAGTGAAAAATTTGTGTGTGTTATATTTAAAAGCAAAAGGTGTTATATACACAAGTCAAGGCAGATGGTAACTAAGGAATTGTTATCATGAGTTAGATCCTAATTTGATGATACATGGACATTTATAAAAATGAAGAATGGTGTGATTAATACCAATTTTGACTCTCAGTGTGACTCATCACATTTGGTGATGGTAATATCAGAAGAATGCTGGATGAAAGGAAGACCACATGAATTTGTTGAGTAGATGAAAGCAGAGAGATTATTAGGTAATCAGGTATGGTAATGGCCTTTCCACTGGAAAAGAAATTTTGCAAGCTTCCTCTCCCAGGATGAAAAGCATACAATCTTTTAATAAGAAGCAAATAACATCATTTGTTTCTTTGAAATAATGACTGAGTAATGGTAAGCAATTGAGGAGTAATCATTGACAGACACATAAAGGAGACACCTTTCCACAAACAACATGCTGACTGTAAACAGTGTATCAGGGCTGAACTCCTTCAGATTGTCTCAGCTGAGCAGTCATGTCTGTCTGTGTGATGGAAGGGAGAAAGGAGGTGAGGAGTGGAAGGGTAGAGGAAGGGTAGGTGACAGCTTGGTGGGAGGGAGCAGGTATATGAGATAGTTGACACAGAAAGGAATGAGGTATTAAGTTGTTTGTTGAACAATTGACCAGTGGTCATGTGAATAATCTAATGAGTAATATATTTAACCGCTACAGTCGCAGGTTCGAATCCTGCCTCGGGCATGGATGTGTGTGATGTCCTTAGGTTAGTTAGGTTTAATTAGTTCTAAGTTCTAGGTGACTGATGACCTCAGAAGTTAGTCGCATAGTGCTCAGAGCCATTTGAACCATTTTTGAATATATTTAACATTTAACTTAAATCATCTGCTTGACATTAGCTTATAATTGCTGCATGAGTCATTGCAAGTATGAAGATCATAAAGGGTTCATGTACCAGTACTTAATTCATGCTGACTGAGACATTTGTTGCAATGCTGAACAAGCTTTGAAACCGTGTTGAAAAAGTCTGCTACAAGTCTTGTCAACCATGTTATCATGGAGCGCTGCACTTTCCATATGTGGTGAAACATTTTCAACCCAATTACTACTTCATCTCTGGAAGAAGTATTAGTCACTTGGTGCCAAAACTAAAATGTAGAGGGAATGAACTGTTGACTCAAATCGAATTGGTGAAGAAATTGTTGAATTGGTGCAACAAAATTATACGGAATTCTTTGTTTGTTTTTGAATGTCACTAGATAGTTTCCACAATGTTTTACGATATGTAACCAAGTCTGTTGCTTCCCTGAAAACCTGAAGTGCTGTAGCTTTCTGTAGTGCGGACTGGCAGGGCATCAAAAGGCAATAGACACACTCATACACCATTCGAAAAAATGTCACAGTCTTCACAGTTGCAATGCTAAAAAATGCTGACATATGTGTTTACGATCTGTTCATGAACCCTTTCTGATATTCATGCTGACTTTAATGTCTGGTCAATCAGATTTTGAATAAAATAGCTACCACCGCTTTTGAAGCAAGAGGCATATTCTGTCAGTCACATGTTGATTTGTGCTTAAATTGATTTGAGAAATTTGAAATATTTTCAAGTATCAGATGGAAACGAGGATAAGGGATAGACAACTACTGGGATTAAAGCATCTTGTACGAAAAAGAGAGAGATTTACCTAAGTCAGAGGAAAAACTATAGTCAAGAGTTGAAATTCCATTATCGATAACATTGTAATAGTGTGGACAGGCTTTGTGCAATACTGAATTGCATGTATCATATTTTATCAGAATTCAGTGATAGTCCATTTGCAGAGACAAGCTATTTATTTTCAGGAAAATATTATTTACATTTTCAAATACTGAAGTTACTCTGTTAGGCTTGATTATAAAGCTCACGTCGTCAGGAAAGGGAACTATTTCTGCTTCTTGGATGTATAATGGAAGATCATTAATGGTGTAACAAGATCAGATGCAGTATTGATCCCACAGGTCGACTTGCAGTGATTATTTGACAGTCTGAACATGCTGTTTCATTGTATACACTCCCTGCAATGCTTGGCATCCCTTTAGTTAGATGGGGTGGAAAGCTCTTTCCAACAACCACCACCACCACCACCAAAAAACATCGCTGATTTGTTCTGATCTCAAGTACTTTGCTCTGTCATCTTTGTTCTAATCTCAAGTATTTTGTTCTGTCCATCTTTTCTTTGTCCAACTGATCTTCCCTCTTCAAACAATGGAAACTACACGTTGGAATATCAACATTGTAAGGAAAAGGTAGATTGTTACTTACCATAAAGATGGCACATTAAGTTGCAAACAGGCATAATAAAAGACACTTATACATTAGTTTTTTGCCACAGCCTTCTTCAGAAAAAGAAAGAAAAACACACACTATTCATTCACGCAAGCAAGCACACCTCACGCACACATGACCACCAACTCCAGTGATCCGAGCTGCCAGAGTGGTGGTCATGTGTCCATGAGGTGTGCTTCCTTGGGTGAATGAATGGTGTGTGTTTCTTTTTCTGACAAAGGATGTGTCTGAAAGCTAATGTGCAAGTGTGTCTTATTGTGCCTGTCTGCAGCTTAATGTGTCATCTTTTTGGTATGCAGTAATCTACCTTTTCCTTACATTATTGACCTCCCTTCTTTCTTGTTTTGGCTTCTAGATCAGCAGTGACCTTGGTTTTCCGATTACTTGCATTCTAATTGTGTACACTATTTGTTGCCATCCTTCAGTATTTCCTCATTCGGCTTAAATAAAAATTCCTTCGTAATACCTTCATCTTGTCCTGCAAAGTGACAGCTAACCAGTTACTGCTCTCAGAAATATTATCTGTGCACTTTATGTCTTTTTCGTGTGTCATTTAGTAAGTTCCAACATTCACACGTGGCGAGTACTCTCACTGTTTTATGTATTTCAAGTAATTTATTTTCTCTGCTACAATTAAAATGTAGCTTGACTGTGCCACATAGAAACTGGAATTTCTGTAGTTTTCTACTCGCGCCATCATTTGATATTTAAGAAAGATCACAGCTGAGATATAAGAATTTGTTAACTTGCTCCTGATTTTTTTTATTATTAATTTCTATATTGCTGTCATTCAGTCAACATCCTCTATGTGCCATCACTTCTGTTTATGATGTTGAGATGTTTGAATTATATATTTATTGGTTGCTTTCAAAATCAGGCTTATGTTCCAGCTAAAATCAGTCAGTTGTCTGCAAAGAGCATTGTGTCTGTGTTATTTATTTCAGGGAGTTTCAGTGACAGTTTTTGCCATTTATTTGTAACATCATTATATATAAATTTTGAAAAGGCAGGTGACACCCTTGCCAAAGCCCTTGTGATACTACATTTAAAAGTTTAATATATGTTTTGTAATTATACTTGAAGAAAATGCTACAGTACACTCTTGGCCAGTAAGACTTGAAATGTTTGTTTTTGTTTTTCTTGTCAAAGTCCTTTCCATAGTCAATAAAATCAATGTTAGTATATCTATTAATTTATCAGTTATTTTTGTATTTGGGTTAGCATGTAATTAAATTGTGCCTTTTCTGTGTCTTACAGATGATCTTTATGCCAAGAATTTTCCAATAATGATTGACTCATTCCAAGATGCTGTCAAATGTTTGTCAGAATTCGCCTGTAACGCAAGCTTTCCTGATACGAGTATGGAAGCAATTAGACTTATTCGTACATGTGCCAAGTACGTTGATGAGAAACCTCAGGTAAATAATACCAAGTGGTCAGAGTTGTCCCTATTCCATAATCTTTGAGATGTAGTTTGATTTTCTAATTTTTATTATTATTAGTTATTTGCAGAATACAACATGGAAGATATTAACGTACCAGTGGAAGACCGTGTATGGGTGAGAGGGTGGTTTCCACTATTGTTTGAATTGTCTTGTATAGTGAGTCGCTGTAAGTTAGATGTAAGAACTCGTGGCTTAACAGTCTTGTTTGAAATAATCAAGACATATGGGGAAGCTTTCAGAGCCCATTGGTGGAAAGACCTTTTTCAAGTACTCTTCCGGATATTTGACAACATGAAACTTCCTGAGCAGCATACAGAAGTAAGTTAACAGAATAAATGGTGAAGTAACAACAAAAACTCAAATTTTTAATTTCTTGTTTTTGTAGAATTCTTCCTGTTCTCACCATATGCAGTGGGAACACAGCTATTGTTGAGTTGGTATAAGATGATTTCTACCAGCTTCCAGCACTGTTGCCATCTTTCAGCTGCAAAGTGCAGATGACTGCAGGAGAAGACAGTAATTGTCTATGAAGCTGTGGCAATACAGAGGTGTTGCCATAAACATATTTATGAAAGCACTTTACATGATTGGTTAAGGAAGACATGCAAAGCTGCCATGTCCAGTACACTGCAACTGTTGGAGATCTTCTTACGCCGACTTGACTATTGCTGTTAGCATAAACTGATAAAAATTTCTATTTGAATGGCTGGAACTACACCATTAAATCATTATTGTACAGATAGTGGTGATGTAATGAAATAGGAACTAACTTAAGTGTGCAGCTAAATTTTACCATTATTGAGCTATATGGTTTTTCCAGTGTCAATATTCCCAGATCACATGTCTTGTTTAACTGACTTTGTTCTTATTGATAATAAAGACACCTGACAAATGAATATCAGTTGCCTCTGTAATGACAGTATTCCATAAGCTTGATAACTGGAACATCAGTTTTGGTGTACGGCAACTCATAGGTGGTTGAAATTGTTGCTAGGATTGTGATGAAATATAGTCCACAATAAGCCCTGGGACATGCACAGAAATTGATAGAGATTATTATCAAGTGAGGTTTTTCAGTGATTAAGACAATGGACTTGCATTGGAGATAACTGGAACTCAATTCCCCTTCTGGCTACCCCAATGTAGATTTTCTGTGTTTTTCCAAAACTGATCCATACAAATGCTGCTATGGTTCCTTTGAATGTACACGGTAATTTTCTTCCCTATCTTTTCCCAGTCTGAACTTTTGATCTGTCTATAATGACCTCATTGGTAATAGAACATAAACCGTAGTCATTCTCACTTCCAAGGCGATTGTAAACAGTTGACACACATGTAGAACCTTAAAATTATTGTGACCTTCTGCGTTACTTCAGAAGAAGAATCTTATTGGTGAATCAACAACTGATATATCTGTTTCGGAAACAGATGTTCCACAGCTACACTTTGTTTTAATTTTATTTTTATTATCTTTTGTTCTTTGGCACTACTCTTGGAATCACACCCTATGCTCAAGCAACCATTCTAGCCATCACCCAAGCTGTCAGGCGGTGATCAATCACCAGCAGTTGTAATAGCCTAACTTCAACCCAGAAACTAGTAGCAATGAATTAAAGACAAATAAAAGCTTTATTTTTTTTATTTATTTAGCTTTTTATAACTGTCAAACATTTGTTTTCAAAGCAAAAAATTAAAGTTCTCAGGTCTCTGAAAATTTAATTTTGTTATACAAGGTGTTTCAAAACTTCCATTTCCCTATTTGAAGGATTGCAATTGGGAGTGCATAAGTTTCAATTTGAATTGCAATTTGTGCCCAGAAAGTTACTGTTTCCACACTCCCTTAAAACCCACATCCTTTCATCTTTCCTTTTCCTTCCCTCTTTCCTGACGAAGCAGCCGCTGGTTGTGAAAGCTCGAAATTTTGTGTGTGTGTGTTTGTGTGTTATTTTATTGTGCCTGTCTACCGGCACTTTCCCGCTTGGTAAGTCTTGGAATCTTTATTTTTAATATATTTTTCCCATGTGGAAGTTTATATATATTAAAAACAAAGATTCCAAGACTTACCAAGCGGGAAAGCGCCGGCAGACAGGCACATGAACAAAACACACAAACACACACACAGAATTACGAGCTTTCGCAACTGGCAGTTGCTTCGTCAGGAAAGAGGGGAAGGAGAGGGAAAAATGAAAGGATGTGGGTTTTAAGGGAGAGGGTAAGGAGTCATTCCAATCCCGGGAGCGGAAAGACTTCCCTTAGGGGAAAAAAAAGGACAGGTGTACACTCGCGCGCGCACACACACACACACACACACACACATATCCATCCGCACATACACAGACACAAGCAGACATATTTCAAATATGTCTGCTTGTGTCTGTGTATGTGCGGATGGATATGTGTGTGTGTGTGTGTGTGTGTGTGTGTGTGTGTGTGTGTGTGTGTGTGTGGAGTCATTCCAATCCCGGGAGCGGAAAGACTTCCCTTAGGGGAAAAAAAGGACCTGGTACAGAAGCAGATAACCAGAGCCACTTCCTCATCCCCTCAAACCCAGGACCTCTCACAGAAGAACCCCAAAAGTGCCCCACTTGTGACAGAATACTTCCCGGGACTGGATCAGACCTTGAATGTGGCTCTCCAGCAGGGATACGACTTCCCAAAATCCTGCCCCGAAATGAGATCCATCCTTCATGAAATCCTCCCCACTCCACCAAGAGTGTCTTTCCGCCGTCCACCTAACCTTCGTAACCTCTTGGTTCATCCCTATGAAATCCCCAAACCACCTTCCCTACCCTCTGGCTCCTACCCTTGCAACCGACCCCGGTGTAAAACCTGTCCTATGCACCCTCCCACCACCACCTACTCCAGTCCTGTAACCCGGAAGGTGTACACGATCAAAGGGAGAGCCACGTGTGAAAGCACCCACGTGATTTACCAATTGACCTGCCTGCACTGTGACGCTTTCTATGTGGGAATGACCAGCAACAAACTGTCCATTCGCATGAATGGACACAGGCAGACAGTGTTTGTTGGTAATGAGGATCACCCTGTGGCTAAACATGCCTTGATGCACGGCCAGCACATCTTGGCACAGTGTTACACCGTCCGAGTTATCTGGATACTTCCCACCAACACCAATGTATCCGAACTCCGGAGATGGGAACTCGCCCTTCAGTATATCCTCTCTTCTCGATATCCGCCAGGCCTCAACCTCCGCTAATTTCAAGTTGCCGCCGCTCATACCTCACCTGTCTTTCAACAACTTCTTTGCCTCTGTACTTCCGCCTCGACTGACATCTCTGCCCTTACTCTTTGCCTTTAAATATGTCTGCTTGTGTCTGTGTATGTGCGGATGGATATTTGTGTGTGTGTGTGTGTGTGTGTGTGTGTGTGTGTGTGTGTGTGTGTGTGTGTGTGTGTGTGTGCGAGTGTACACCTGTCCTTTTTTTTCCCTAAGGGAAGTCTTTTCGCTCCCGGGATTGGAATGACTCCTTACCCTCTCCGTTAAAACCCACATCCTTTCGTCTTTCCCTCTCCTTCCTGAAGAAGCAACCATTGGTTGCGAAAGCTAATAATTCTGTGTGTGTGTTTGTGTGTTTTGTTCATGTGCCTGTCTGCCGGCGCTTTCCCGCTTGGTAAGTCTTGGAATATATACCCTTAAGGCAAAAACAACATACCATGGAGGAATTATCTGAATGGGACATAAATCAGTAGATGTGATATACGTGTACAGACAAACAAATGATTACAATTTCAGAAGGATTGGATGATTTATTTAAGGGAAAGAGCTTCAGAAGCTGAGCAAGTCAATAACATGTTGGTAACCTGTGCCTTTAATGCAAGCAGTTATTTGGCTTAGCATTGATTTACAGAGTTATTGTATGTCCTCTTGATGGATATCATGCCAAATTCTGTCGAGTTGGCATGTTAGATCGTCAATATCTCATGCTGATTGGAGAGCTCCGCCCCATAATGCTGCAAACATTTTCAGTCAGGGAGAGATTTGGCTACCTTGCTGGCCAAGGTAGCACTGCTGTACTGTAAGGGTGCCACAAATGACAGCCAAAGGTGTCCCTGCTATGAAAAGAAATGCCACCGCAGCTCATCACTCCTGGTTGTGAGGGCATATGACTGGTGACAGTCAGGTTGGTGCCCCTCTGCTGTCTGGGGTGTCCTGAGACACACCTTCAGCCAGGAATCACATAGACTGGAGTAGACTTGTCTTCAGAAATGAGTCCCACTTTGATTTGAATCATGGCGACCAGGAAAAGCGTGTCTAGATGCCGTGGACAGAGGTGGGATACCAATCTTACTGTCACCCAGAGTGCAGTGTGTGTGTGTGTGTGTGTGTGTGTGTGTGTGTGTGTGTGTGTGTTTCACACAATAGTAGAAGAAATACTGATAAAAACAGCCCACAAATGGTGGCCACTTCCACACGTACTGAAAAGCAGATTAGTGTTTTTTTTACTGCACTATCACTGGTCACATCAGGCCCCAAAAAGCTTCACTTCTAATACAAATAGCTGTAAGTGGGAATTTGGGTATATGCACTGAAGTGCCAAAGAAACTGGTATAGGCATGTGTATTCAAATACAGAGATATGTAAACAGGAAGGATATGGCACGTTAGCAATGCCTATATGAGACAAGTGTCTGGTGCAGTTGTTAGATCGGTTACTGCTGCTACAATGGCAGGTTATCAAGATTTAAGTGGGTTTGAACATAGTGTTACAGTCGGCACGTGAGCAATAGGACACAGCATCTCCTAGGTAGCAATGAGGTGGGGATTTTCCCATACGACCATTTCACAACTGTTCTGTGAATATCAGGAATCCGGAAAAAGATACTGCAGAATGGGACCAATGACGACTGGAGAGAATCATTCAGAATTACAGAAGTGCAATCCTTCTGCAAATTGCTGCATATGTAGGTACTGGGCCGTCAACAAGTGTCAGCGTGCGAACCATTCAATGAAATTTCACCAATGTGGGCTTTCAGAGCCAAAGGCCCACTCGTGTACCCTTTATGGCTGCACGACACAAAGCTGTATGCTTTGCCTGGGCCTATCTACACCGACATTGGACTGTTGATGGCTGGAAACATGGTGCCTGGTCAGATGGATCTCATTTCAAACTGTATTGAGTGGATGGACATCTACGGGTCTTATGGAGACAACCTCCCAAATCCATGGACCCTGCATGTTGGCAGGGGACTGTTCAAGCTGGTGGAGCTTCTGCAATGGTGTGGGGCATGTGCCGTTTGAATAATATGGGACCCATTATACATCTATATACAACTCTGACAGGTGACACATATTTAAGCATCCTGTCTGATCACCTGCATCCATTCATGTCCTTTGCGCATTCCGACAGACTTGGGCAATTCCAGCAGGACAAAGCGACACACCACATCCAGAATTGCTACAGAGTGGTCCAGGAACACTCTTCTGAGTTTAAACACTTCACTGGCCACCAAACTCCCCAGACATGAACATTATTGAGCATATCTGGGATGCCTTGCAATGTGCTGTTCAGAAGAGGTCTCTGCCTCCTTGTACTCTTACAAATTTATAGACAGCCCTGCAGGACTCATGGCGTCAGTTCCCTACAGCACTACTGCAGACATTAGTCAAGTCCGTGCCATGTCATGTTGTGTCACTTCTGCCTGCTCACAGGAGCTTTACCCAATATGAGGCCCGTGTACCAGTTTCTTTGGCTCTTCAGTTTTTATAATATAAAAGTTGAAATGTGAGACACAGTGTTCAGGAATGGAGGTCGTAATGGCAACAGTTTGAGGTTTATATGACAAGCCACAATAAGACTGTGAAAACTGTACCCTTGCCAGACATAACTGTGCAGTTTACCATCACTAATCTCTCTCACACCTATCTGAAATATGCAGTTACCTCTGGTACAATATAATTTATTCATCAGGAGTGACATAAGACATGACATCACACATGATAAGCTGAGCAGCTAAACTGGAGGTGTGTTGGAATCTTAAGTACTTAAAATCATCCTCTCATAATAAAATGACTTCATAGAATGAGAAGTGGAAACATTCCCATAAACGAAATGACAAGAGGGGTGTGAGGAATCACCTCAAAGGTCATCACTGAAGATTTCAGCACATCACATGACTGGCAGAATTGCTTAAGACAAAACACTAAATACACTGCCTTAATCTCTCTTACCAAAATTTAAATGGAGTACGTTACTTGGAAAATGTTAAACACTGGGAGACAACTATTTTGGAATGGCTGATAAGAGACGTGATCTGATTAACATTTTCATTGTTGATAGCAATGGAGGTCTTCTATAATGTATTTCCCTCAAAAACATAGACTTGTTCTGCTGAGGGAAAAGTGTCAGAGAGACCTAAAAGAAAAGAGAAAATGACATCCCTGCTGTGTTTAAATAGTGACAACAGTGATGAAAAGTTGCCAACATTAATAGTCAGAAAATTTTAAACTACCAGGTGGTTTAGAGACGTAAAAACACTGCTGTGCCTCTACAATTTTATTAGCAATGCCTGGATGAATGCTGAGATTCGTACAAAGATTCTTAGGAGTTTGACAGGTGCCTTGCACAACCAAAGGAGATGGCATTGCTCAGGAACAATGATGTGGTGTGTTTTCCTGCTAACTGTATAAGTCACCTGCACTCTCTAAACCTTGAAAATATTTCGTCCTGAAAAGTTAAATACAGAATGATTTGTGGAGAAGTCAGTTTCATTCCTCAAAAGAAATGATGTAATGAGAATAAATACCTTACAGGCTTTGCACACACTTGTACTACCTAGAATTGTAACCCAATAGATTGTGTTGAGCCCGACTGGCAGCTGTCCACTATCAGTTGGTGTAGAATAAAATGAGGATGATTTTCCCAAATGCTGTCACAGATATCCCAGCAAGCATGACATTGCAGGACTTTGTCGTGATGTTGACATCCTGATCTTTCACAAATCAGGTAGATAAATGGACTGTATGTTGCTTTTGTAAAGAGCAAAGCAGAACTGGGCAATTGTTCAGAAGGGGGAGCAGGCTTGGGGATGATGATGATGATGATGATGATGATGATGATGATGATGATGATGATGATGATGATGATGATTGGGTGGATGGGTGGGTGGGTGGATGAATGGATGATAATGATGGTTGATTTGGTGGAGGGCACCAAAAAGCGAGGTCCCATTGGATTAGGGAGGGATGCGGAAGGAAATCAACCATACCCTTTTAAAGCAACCATCCCAGCATTTGCCAGGGTGATTTGGGAAAACACAGAAAACCTAAATCAAGATGGCCGGGTGTGGATTTGAATTGTGGTGCTCCAGAATGCAAGTCCAGTATGCCGTGCCACCTCAGTAGGTGGTGGCGGTGGCAGTGGTGGCAATGATTATTCGTATGCGGTAAGTTTAGCTGCAGCAGTTGGAAACTATTTTTTCTCTTTCAGTGTAGGTGAGTTGGTTCTAGCCAAATTTTTGTTCCTTTTCATGCAGTCATATTTACTTATGCCATTAGTTGAATAAAACAACTTTTTAACGTAAAAGATTTCTTCTTCATTCTGGCTACTGCCTTAAAAATCAAGACACCATCTGTTGATGATAAAATGCTAGAGCTTAACCCCTGTTTAAGAGAAATCCCTATTTAAGAAAAAAATGGCTACTGCCTTAAAAATCAAGACACCATCTGTTGATGATGATAAAATGCTAGAGCTTAACCCCTGTTTAAGAGAAATCCCTATTTAAGAAAAAAATATTATTTTCTTCCGAGACTCATTAAAATGGGATTTTACTACATTGGACAACAACACATTAAATCCTTTTTCTATCTCTTTCTAATTTCATATTCGCACACAGTGTTGCACTCTCTCTCTCTCTCTCTCTCTCTCTCTCTCTCTCTCTCTCTCTCTGTATCACTCTCTTAGTGGTTTAAGTTGAGAAATGTCCAGTAGCATAAAAATGGAAAAGAGGGGAAAAAATATAAAATAACTAGTTCTAAGACTACTTATTGGTGAAAAACGTACATGGTAACCACTTGCTACATAATCCAGTGGTCATTTGATAAACTGACTGTAAAAATGATATTGCAATAAGATAGTTAACATCATTTCATGTAAAATGAATGACACAGTTAGTGTGTGGAAGTGTCCAGCATTTGTGGGCAGTTCTTATCAGTATTTCTTCTACCATTGTTTGAAATACAGGACTTTAAGAAGGAAGGTCCTCTTCATGTGAAACATTGGAATTTTTCAGTTGTGCTTGTGTGTCGTGTTTGGAAGTATATGTCTTCTGACAGAGAACAATACCTTGACTTTGAGCTAGTCAGAAACTTATGGATTTTCGTGAAGACAAGCTGAAACCACTGGCAACATGCCATTCTTTTCGTGTAGCCAGTCTCTCATGATTTGAAAACTGTGGGTAAATAGTCTGGTTACAGACAAGTGCCTAGCCAAGTACCTAACAGTGGTTGTCTCCACTGTACACCTTATGATGACTTGTGGAGTAGAGATGTAGGTCTAGAAAGCCAAACTTCTCTCTATGTAAAATTTCTCTGAAAGAATCAGATCCAGGAAAGATATTGGCATGAAAAGTTCTCCAGAAATTACTCTTGGTCATCGGCTCATCAACTCTTGTTTTCAGTACAAAATAAAAAAAAAAAAAAAAAAAAAACCTTTGCCACAAAGTGCATTAGTACACTTTCAACCTTCCCCCCCCCCCCCCCCCCTCCATTTCCCCACCCCTCCCTCCATACACTAACATCTGATTACAGTAATTTGGCAAAACTATACGGATGCAGTTCATCCTTCACATAATTAATGTACATTTGTTACATATAGCCTCATTTGGCCAAGTTAAAGGTCTCATGCTCGTCATAACTAGTAATTATGTTAGAATTTTGACCTTAAGCTTTTCTTTAGTGTTTGATAAAAAAATATCCTAAATGAATGGATACTAGTATGTGTTGTAAATTGTTTTTGGATTCTGTGGATGTAAATATTCATTATTCATCTTTCATTTGCTAAAAATCTATGTTCACTAATTTCAGAAAGCTGAGTGGATGACGACAACATGCAATCATGCACTCTATGCAATTGTAGATGTGTTTACACAATATTTTGATGTTTTGGGGCCTCTTCTATTGGAAGATTTGTACACTCAGCTACATTGGTGTGTACAACAAGGTAACTGCTATGTTTGTGTGTTTGTTTTATTATAGCAGTCATAATGAAGAAGTAATTGAAAGAACCACTATTGCAACTACTATTCATAATTGTGCATGTGTGTAGGGTGCAACATGGATTTCAGAGGATACATGCAAGAAGCTCTCTAATAACCATGCATTTATATACAGTTCGAATGTGTAAACAATGGGAAATAAGGAGGAATAATTAGACAGTATTATGAAAAGGATAAGAGTTCTACTCACCATATAGTGGAGATATTGAGTTTGCAGACAGGCACAACAAAAACACTGTTGTTGTGCTTGTCTGCAACTCAGTATCTCCACTATATGGTGAGGAGCAATCTATCCTTTTCACAGTATGGTCAGTTTGAGTGTTTATTATAGCTGTCTCTCTAAACAAACAAACAAAAAAAAGTCCAGGTGTGAGTAGAAGTCGCACACTGCAGGTTCCATACATACTTGATTGTGTATCTACACAGTTCATCCATTCCAGGAATTGAAAATCTCGATGAATTTAGCCTGTTATTGACATTGATACTTGTGAGATATCGGTTCTGAGGATTCCAGGGCTTTTGAGAATGTTTTAATTTCAAGTCTGAAGTCGGATAACTAATGACAAAAGTGTGTGTGTGTGTGTGTGTGTGTGTGTGTGTGTGTGTGTGTGTGTAATTAGCTACTAATATTTTTGGATTTCTCTCCTAGCCTGTACTGTGAAACCTAACTTCTTGCTAAATTTTATGATTTTAGGTCAACGGGAAGCACCCTATAGGTTTTGGTCAGTGAGTTTGCGCAAATCAAAACCTGTTACATAAATGGCTGTATCTTTTGATTTGCATTGACTTAAAAAGTTACATTTATTACACTGATAAGCTACCGTTGACCTTAGTTTATGAATTAAATTTCAACTGGAAATGTCTGCCTGTTCCTGAGAAAAAGGATTTTTGACAGACAGACAATATTTCATTGGTGCATTGACTGCTGATATATAGATGCAGCAGAATCTGATTGTCAGGGCTACTATCCATTAGACATGTGTCAACTTTGTGATTTCAACTGTTCAGCCAAGTTTTTAATTCCCTTTTCTACATGGTAATTCAGTGACAGTCTGTCAACAACATATCATGCAAAAAATGGCACCGATAATTTGGATGAACACCCAAAACCAATCCATTACTCAGTCATACCAAAAAAGCTGGCCTTCATTAGATATGTTAAAATGAAATCAAGTTTACTTTTACAATCTGAAGTAAAATATTGGGAGAACCCCTGATATAAACTTTCTGATATAAAGTATCTCATCACAGTTACACCATACATAACAACTAAGTGGCTTTTAACAAGTGCTAAAGTTATATTACAATACCCTGTACTTATCTGCACTACACAGTGCCTACAGGTGGTGTTTGCTGTCGTGAACTTCAGTGTATTAGTTGTAAAACTGTTGTTATCCAAATTCATGTTCCATAACATACATGACTCTTGATTTCCATATAGGGGAAGACGGCAACATTTACTGATTATAGCTGTAGAGCCAGGACTCTCTAAAACGTGTTCGACTATATCTCCTTTCCATTTCATAATCAAATATTACATAAATATTAACTCCAAGATAAGATCTATAACGTATTTTGACACCTACACAACATTTCCTTTCAGTGTATTACAAGAAACCATACTAGAAATTAGGTGTTTTCGAGATACACTCCTGGAAATTGAAATAAGAACACCGTGAATTCATTGTCCCAGGAAGGGGAAACTTTATTGACATTTCCTGGGGTCAGATACATCACATGATCACACTGACAGAACCACAGCCACATAGACACAGGCAACAGAGCATGCACAATGTCGGCACTAGTACAGTGTATATCCACCTTTCGCAGCAATGCAGACTACTATTCTCCCATGGAGACGATCGTAGAGATGCTGGATGTAGTCATGTGGAACGGCTTGCCATGCCATTTCCACCTGGCGCCTCAGTTGGACCAGCGTTCGTGCTGGACGTGCAGACCGCGTGAGACGACACTTCATCCAGTCCCAAACATGATCAATGGGGGACAGATCCGGAGATCTTTTGCTGGCCATGGTAGTTGACTTACACCTTCTAGAGTACGTTGGGTGGCACGGGATACATGCGGACGTGCATTGTCCTGTTGGAACAGCAAGTTCCCTTGCCGGTCTAGGAATGGTAGAACGATGGGTTCGATGACAGTTTGGATGTACTGTGCACTATTCAGTGTCCCCTCGACGATCACCAGAGGTGTACGGCCAGTGTAGAAGATCGCTCCCCACATCATGATGCCGGGTGTTGGCCCTGTGTGCCTCGGTCGTATGCAGTCCTGATTGTGGCGCTCACCTGCACGGCACCAAACACGCATACGACCATCATTGGCACCAAGGCAGAAGCGACTCTCATCGCTGAAGACGACACGTCTCCATTCGTCCCTCCATTCACGCCTGTCGCGACACCACTGGAGGCGTGCTGCACGATGTTGGGACATGAGCGGAAGATGGCCTAACGGTGTGCGGGACCGTAGCCCAGCTTCATGGAGACGGTTGCGAATGGTCCTCGCCGATACCCCAGGAGCAACAGTGTTCCTAATTTGCTGGAAAGTGGCGGTGCGGTCCCCTACAGCACTGCGTAGGATCCTACGGTCTTGGCGTGCATCCGTGCGTCGCTGCGGTCCGGTCCCAGGTCGACGGGCACGTGCACCTTCCGCCGACCACTGGCGACAACATCGATGTACTGTGGAGACCTCACGCCCCACGTGTTGAGCAATTCGGCGGTACGTCCACCCGGTCTCTCGCATGCCCACTATACGCCCTCGCTCAAAGTCCGTCAACTGCACATACGGTTCACGTCCACGCTGTCGCGGCATGCTACCAGTGTTAAAGACTGCGATGGAGCTCTGTATGCCACGGCAAACTGGCTGACACTGACGGCGGCGGTGCACAAATGCTGCACAGCTAGCGCCATTCGACGGCCAACACCACGGTTCCTGGTGTGTCCGCTGTGCCGTGCGTGTGATCATTGCTTGTACAGCCCTCTCGCAGTGTCCGGAGCAAGTATGGTGGGTCTGACACACCGGTGTCAATGTGTTCTTTTTTCCATTTCCAGGAGTGTATATGTAATCCAGTGTATGTTAGCTTCACTGCATGCTTATTTGTGTTTTCATTTCTGATCTTGCAATATGAATGTTTTTGTGTATATTCAGTCCACAGTGTATGAGTTCACGAAACGTCATGGGTCTTGTGTCCCGTAATGTGATTGGCTGACAAAAGCAAATTGAGCAGCCACCACTTTAAGTGTGTGCAAAGCTGATGTGCTTCATTTGTTGGTTTTCATATTTGTTACAAACAACTTTGTGGACAGGGCATCCACAGCTGTGGTAGTACATTGTATAGCAAGAACTCTGCAAACAGTTGTATCTTGATCAATTTTATTAACACACTTATCATTTTTGTGGCTTATAGCAACACCATCAGGTGCATATCTAAACAATGAGAAACTGAACCCTAATAAGTCAAAGTAATACCAATTAAAATATGGTAAACTTTAAACATCATGGTGGAGAATACAGAAGGCTCAACGTTTATAGCAAAAACCCTAATGTCCGTAAGGTGGATATTCAATGTATAAAAGGTTGGGCAATGGGAAACATTCTGTGCCATGTAACAATGATGTGCTTATAACAAAAGAGTGAAAGTGAGATGAGATGCTGGACCAAAAGCAACATATTACTGAGGCAAGAACCAGAAGGCTTGCCAGCAAGTCAACAAAACAGAGAGCAACCCAGGTGAACTGCAGCTATCAGTGGTCGCACTGTGCATCCAGGGTAAGACGGTGAAGCTGTTTGAGAAAGTTCAAGGGCCGCCTCAAGTATCCGCTTTTGAGAATATGGTCACTATGTGGTCAGTATATTTAAAAAATTAAGAATTTTACATATGGAGAAAGAGTCATACCCTTAATATTTTAGAAGAGGTAGAGATTATATGTAACATGAAATTGTATCCACAGCTCATATTGAACAAGATTGAGCTATGACGTAGGGCATTTAATTCAATTATTGAATGTATTCCTTTAACCTTGTTTCCCCTTAAGACATTTTGTGATTTTGTAATATCTGTTCCTTACTGCATGTTTGGTTGGGCCACCACTGTAAGTACAATGTAATTTGCTCCTGTCTCTGGGTCTATCTTCTAGACTTTCCATATATGGTATCTGCTTGGTGTATTACCCTCAATTTGTTAAAATTGATGAAACAGATCCACAACTTTCCTAGTAAGCTTAGAGTATGGTGAATGTGGTTCCGGTTTCTCCCCTCCCATGACATGGTTTGGTTTCTCCCCACCTTTGTCATGGGGATGCTTATTGCTCCATTGTTGGTGAAACAGTTTCATGATAGACCATCACTGCACCCTCTTGGACATTTTGCGTCCACCACTGACACATGTTGTGACCGATACTTCAGGGTGTATACGACCCGGGAGATCGGGGAAAAACCTGGGATATTTTTAGAATTCCGGGAATTTTTCATTGTTTTAGTTTTCAGTTAAGTTTCTGTATTTTTGACTGGTAAGAACTGATACTCTAACAAAGGATAGTACTGTATCCCGCTACTGCAGAATAATACTTCAACAATAAAACATAAACAAGAGAGAAAAATGAAAATGACTTAAACTGCAAAGGAAATGCGCCATATACAACAACGACTTACAGTGTTCATGCAAGTGTCTGCCAATTGAAAATGTGTCAAAGGCTTTAGGAAGACCATGCAGTGCTTCATAACAACAAATTGCCTCCAATGAGCATGAAGTTGCAACTGTTTACATTTGATTTGTTTTAGCAGTTACGCGCGGGCTCATACGCATGTGCACTTGAGTCACATTTGAGTAGTAGATTCTCCCGCTTCTGGCAACAGGAATGTGCCTGTTGGCTGTGCAAGCAATCGCAGCAAGCAGCTAGATGCTACCGGGAAAAGAGGGCGGCAAATTCATATTCTTGAGGAAAACAATTTGTTTCACAAAGCACCTAGCATCCAGCGCACGTTTTCCTATCAATTATTCATATCATTTTGAAACGATTCCCTGTTGGTTTTTGAAAATTTTTGATCACATTTTAAGTTGATTTCTGAATTCCATCATAAGTTGACTTCTGAATGCATGCATAGTGTACATGTTGTCTGTCAGGAGAATCCTCGTCACATCTAGAAATAAACTTTCTGCAGACAAAAGGAGATAGGGCTATACGAGCTGAGGGAGTAAAGCCCAACGGATGAATGCCAATCGCTGTCTGATTATGTGGTTGATTGGGTTTGCGAATGATCAGCATTGTTATAATTACTTGCGAAATCCATGGATTCAGACTACCAGAGTGGAAATAAACGACTGACAGGAATAACAGGTGAGAAAGATTACGTATTATCTTCTCAGTGTATCCAAGAAAACAAAATTTTCACAGAAAATTTTTGGCCAGGTTGCTACACTAGTAAGGACCAGTAGTACAGTCCCTGGCTAGTAGCCGCGCAAGTTCTATTCTGGAAGAAACATGGAAAATGTGTTGTTCGAACACGTAATAACGCCTAAGCGGAAAATAATCATGGGATAACTAACCCTGTGATTCTGGCAGGGTTAGTGAAGTTAATCGGCGAACAAATTTTGACAGTGGTAGCAATAGCTACAGAATTGGTGATGAGAAAATTGTGTGTTAGAATGAGGAAGGAGAAGAAACGGGGACTTCACACAAATTATGGAAGAATAAGACTATTCCAAATTTATATAAAAATTTCGTAATACTACTATTCGATTTCATGCTTGAGAAGCTGGTGCGTATGAATGAAATGTGAAACTATTTCCTAACATAAAGCTTTTTGCTTGTATTAGGCCTAATTGGCATTTGATATTGGTACCTATTGGATCATATCCTGTCGTGTTATGAAAATGGCCATTTGTGGCAAAACAGTCTCGTTTATTTGGTGTGTTACAAAATTGCTGCCATATTAGAAAGGCCTATTTTCTTTTATCTAGCAGACAATGACAAAATAGACGTAATCCGATGGAGAAACCACACCAGTCTTGGGTATTATTTGTATTAACAGCTTTTTCAGTATTAGATAATGATATTTTGATTTTTCATGTAGCAAAACATTTGACGAACTTTGATGAGGTAATACATCCTTTCACAGAAACGAAAGCACACCTTGTAAAGCTGTAGCAAGATTAGAGAGGGAAAAAATGCTAGGAGCTAAGGTTTGAAGAAATGTGTAATTTTTTGCTTATCTCTTGTCAGTATTGGTTTTATATATCCTATATTTAATTTTATGTCACACAAACAGCAAATAAGCAATAAAGAGTTCAGATTTTCTGAGGAGTTCTTGTTCTCTCGATTATAAATAATCCCATCCGCTATTAATTGTGAGATTTTTTTAAAGAGGGGGCAGGCTGCCAAACCGGCCGACTGGGAGCAGGAGAGGCACCACAAGACATTTCAATTTCCACTCTCCTGAATATAGTTTGGTCGTGCTGTAGAAAATTGCTTTATGAAGAGGCGTGGCACTGCACTTTGGCATACTTAAGACCAAATAATATGTCTTACATTTCCCTGAATAAATATGTTTTATGTTTCAGACTTTTCAGAAAGATGTGCACTACAAGATGAACATATTTTAAAAATTCGTTTTTTAATATTGACCCGGTTCGCAAATGTCGTAGATCCGGGCTGATGCGCAGAGCAGCCTGAGCTATAGTGCGTAGTCTCCACGTGACCCATGTTTACATTTAGAGATTTTGCTGTTTCCCTTTCGTTTACTCTCACGTCAAGTGAAAACGAAATGGATATCTGTGGCTGGGAGCTATCAAGTGTATTAAAACACAGTCACATAATTACGCAAGCCCAAAATATGTCATTAGTTTCAAATTTTATTTTATTCCTACCTTTCTAACAGTCAAGCATTAATCGCCTTGCAGAACAATGAAGTAATTTTTGTCTGTTTGCTAAAGAAATTAGGCTTCTGTTAACCTTTTCCACAGAGGCAGTCAATGTATTTGAAACGAACTGTTTAATTCCACTATACTGGCTAGTTTAAACTGTTTGCTGCATTTCAAGTGCACATTTTCATTTTATAGCACGTATGACATTATGCCATAATAAAGACCCAAACATGATATAATACAGTACTGGTTCTCCAAGAAAATTTACATCCCGAAAACCACATTGAAAAGCTTAATATCAGGTCGAGGTCTATTTCATTGCGAATCTGGACATATGAATGTGCCCTTTTAGTATGCACTTTAAATGTGTACATTTTAATATGGTTCACGAAATTCCGATGCTCTTGCAGTATCCTCTGATGTCTTGTTTCTTTTATGACATAATGTATAATCTTTCAACATTTTACACGTACGTACATACGGGCTTCCTACGTCATGATAGCTACCCATGCACAGTGTAGCCTGTTAACTGCGCTATCTGGCAACTGCTGAAATGAACCTATTTCTAACAGGTCGCAGGAAAATATTGCAAATGGTGTTTGACTCATAGTGTTTGACTCTCATTTAAAAATCAACTCTTTGATGGCGAGCCAGTTAGAAGAATTTCGAACCCTGAAGATCAGACATTTATGTCATTGGTAAAAATTTTACTGGCACATTTGTGTGATATATCTTAAAGTGTAACACGCGCAAAAAAGGTCAACACTATATGCGAAAGCTTACCTTCTCTTGGAGCTTGAGACCAATATTATGTGTGAAAGCTTTGCTTTTCTTGTAGCAATACTATGTATATTAATTTAAACTATTAACTTTCACTGATTCTTGATTTTTCTCCCAGCGTATTTGATAATCAATGTTGTGTATGGGTCTCCATGCTGGCATGTTCACAGGAGCTCAGTCCGTCAGTTCACATGATGATGGCGACATGTATGATCGCCGAAATATTGTGCCCGTTGGACACTGTAGACCGGCAGTAAAGCCATGGATATTTTTATTATTAATTTTCCCTGTTTGTGTATTCGTGCTACTTTAACAGTGATGTTGCTGTTGGCTGACTACATCTCGTGTCCTATGCTCTGAATATCCTATGTCATTGGCTGGCGAGATCATGTGACGTGAGCTATGAACGGCTTACAAGAGTGCATTGAAATCTCGATTTCAATGATTTGGAAAGTAACATGGGGTGTGTGGTGGAATTCCAATGTGTGGTGTCGTAATACGAAAATACGCAGCATACACGTTGCTGCACATCAAAGATATTTCCAAAAAGTGTCTTTTTCCTTGAGTTTCGCTTTCTAAAGTGCGGGGAAATTGTATGCCCCAGTATAAAACCATAACCATTCAAAGGATTGATAAGGGAAAATATACTGTCACCCGGGAGAAAGTGTATTTTTAACCGGGAAATCCGGGAAAATTCCAGGAAGTTTTTTTTCCTTGTCCATGTATACACCCTGTACTTCCTTTCCAGGTGCTTTCTGGAGCAGGATCCCATGAGCCCGGACACTGTCCTCCCCCAAACTGGATCTACGGGACAATGTCTGCCGACCACAGCTTCACGATATATCCCATAGTGTTAGCCAACAAGCTTCTCCAGTACCAATGACAACAATTTTATGACAACAATTTTGCCTCTGCCATCTTGGTTATCAGCCATCAGTTTCTCACCCCCCCCCCCTCCCCACCCCCTGGGATCCCCCCCCCCCCCTCCCCCTCCAATCCCAAGACGATACATGCAACTCCCATTGAGCCTTTTCCTACCTGCCACATTCCCCAGATGGGGCTCCTCTGCACTATGCACTATCTGTGTTCTTCTTACTGGTGCTGGGGCAGAGGGGGTGTAATGGTGCCACCCTGCGTTAACATGAAACTTGAGTATCATGCACAACATTGCTGTCAACAGCTATAATGCTGCTACTCAGATTCTAATGGATAGTGTTTGTATTAGACAGAACTCTGATACGGTTTGGACTTTCTTTGCTTAGGATGTGGATTTAAGACTGCTTGCACTGGTTGCGAGAGGGATCTTGTATTCATCCCTTGTAGTGAATAAATCCTATTCTTTGTGTGAGTAGATTGCCTTTCCGCTAAATTTTGTATGTCTGTGATACAATTTTCATTCCAGGTACTATCACTACAATTTGTAACAAGTAAAACAGAAAAACGTATTTTTTTCTCTTCACAACAACTCAGCTGTATTGCACATTGCTCTGTTCATTTTCACTGATTTTATTCTAGACTGATTGATGTTTAGTTCACCTCTGAGTCAGTAACCTCCTAGACTTTTCACCCAAAGCTCATGTCCCAAATGCTTGCTTAATAAATTGCAAACTGAATGCATATTGTGTTATTTTCAGACTCTCATTATCCTACAGTTGTTCACATGCAAATAATACTCATAAGAACTTGGGCACCTTACAGTCACAAAAACAAACTTGCTAATAGTGCACCTTACCCCACAAATCCCATCAGCAAATAAAGAAACTAAAGATAATGGGACATTTTCCAAGCACTTAATTCCTCTAATAACTTTTGATAGTCTTACTATGTTGTGACACTTACATTACCGTATTTTAATGCACTCTACCAAAGTAGAATTGCCAATATTAGAAACGAAAATAAATAAATCTTGAACACTGATGAAACATTAATGTTGATTTATGACTCATCGATGTACATAAGACATATAAAGAGACAGGATTCTGTAGTTGGGATTCAGCAATTCTGTTGATTCCCTTTTGTTGTGACCAACAGAACTTGAAACATGTGTGGATAATGTAAGGGAATCGTTAGGTCAAACTAATCCTTTGGGAGTCTTATAAGAGCTGTACTTCGTAGAAGCCATTATCTCTAGTGTCTGCTACATGGTTGCCCGTGGAATATAAAACTGTGTACATGCATGATGTACTGCACGAGTACGATCAGAGACCTGGCCTGTCTCAACGCTACTCATTGTGTCTCAGCTTCGGTCATTTCTTCTAGGAAGTACTGCATGACATTTCATTTAACAGTGTCTGTGGCATTTTTCGGACCACTTTGACATTCTTCAGTAGTCAGAATCATGATGATGTCAGTGCTGCTTATCCTTAGCTATTTGTTTGTGGTGTGAAGGAAGTTCACATTCCAGTGGTTATTTGCACAAAAAGAGGCAGTCTATCAATCTGTCAACATGAAACGTAGCAAGTTATTAGGAAATAACATGTGACGCAGTAAGGCACGCAGCCGTGTAGCACGGTGGCTTCAGCATGGCTATGTTTTTTCTTGGCTCTGACTCACAGCACCGCTGACGCTACCAGTCATGAGAACGGTCTCAAGTAACATTCAGTCAGTACACAAATTCATACCCCCTATGAATCGAAATAAATTACAGTAATTATCATCAGATTTTGTTCAAACTTGGTACGCAATCTTTTGTTGTTAAGGAAGGGATCCTGTCAAAATTTCAGATTTTTATCTATTATAGTTATGGAGACAGAGAAAATTACTTAAATGTCCTAAAACTGACACTTGTGTTTCAAAACTCAGTTAGGAACAATAACCAAATGTCTCATATTATCATCTGAAGTCATAACAAAGCTCACAGTGTATAAAATCATTTAATTGGAATTTTCTTTTCAAAACTTTAATTGCTCTACATTATGTGGTATAAAAAAATCATTCAGAATTATTGTTTGTTTATTATTTTGTTGTGTGAATAAATGGGAATGAATGAGAGAGTGTTTGTGGGACTTACATTAAAACTTAATGTCATTTTATGTAAAACCTTATAAAATTAACTGTGGGAAAATTGTGTTGCAACCATGATGCTGATGACATAAGTCGATGTGTGCTTGCTTTTGTAAGCAGCCGGAATAAAAGCCTGAAGCGGAATAAGTTTCTATATTAATTTAAAGAATATTTTTCATTTCATTCTACTTTATTAAACAATATATAAGAAATTAAAATTGTAATGACGTAAATGACTATCTCATTAGTGATTGGCTGGCTAAGGCACATTTTGTTCCAAGAATGATCTGGAAGGATCATTCTGATTGGTCATTCAGATCAATAACCAATCATAACTAAGCGGTTCCCGTGTGCAAATAGATACATAGGCAGAGAGGAGAGGAGCATCGAGAGAGTCACTCGCTAACTTGCTTCGGGGTTACACCATGCTAGATGTTTCCATGAAAATAGTATGCAAAATGAAGAATTAGGGAGTTAATTGTGTTGAGGACATGTCATGACTAAAATGGCATAAGTTATGAACATTTTGATGAAAGTGTGATATTTCTGAATTATTTAGTTGAAGCTTTGAGTGTGTGGAATTTTCGGCCATAGTGACAATTCTATGTGGTATATTCCATGTTCTTTATGGAATACTTTGGCGAGCACTTCTAACATAGAAGACCACTCAAGTGACCAAATGTTCAACTCACTAATAGTGGGGGGTTAGTGGCTGTTAAACCACAAAATTTAACTGGAATTCTGGCTGATTTTACGTGTGAGATATGTTGGATGAACAGTGAACTTGGAATGATAGAGCATTTGCGTTATTAAATTCGCACTTGATAGCCATTTTGTATGCTTCCTTATGAATAAAAAGACGTTAACAGAATTTTCAAATGCTTAATGCAAATAAACTGCATTCTCCTACCACCCGAAATTTGTGAAAACGAACTTAAAGAACTGATTTGCAACTTGAGTTACGCGGCCTCCGTGTGGTAGGTATTAGGTATTATAGAGGTAGGTGAACTTTTCAATGAAAGTGACCGAGAGCAAAGGAGACAAAAGATCGACCGACCCCACCCCTCTGCAATTTGTTCAGTCGGTGAGCTTTGTTATGATTTCAAATGATGATAAGACATTTGGTTATCATTCCTAACTGAGTTTTGAAACATAAGTGTCAGCTTTAGGACATTTAAGTAATTTTCTCAATCTCCATAACTATAATAGATAAAAATCTGAAATTTTGACAGGATCCCTTCCTTAATAACAAAAGATTGCATACCAAGTTTGAACAAAATCAGATGATGATTATATGGTTTATTTAGATTCGTAGGGGGTATGAATTTTTGTACTGGCTGAACGTTACTTGAGACCGTTCTCAAGGCTGGTAGCATCAGCTGTGCTGTGAGTCAAGGCAAAGAAAAAACATAGCCATCCTGTGAAGCCACTGTGATACACGGCTGCGTGCCTTACTGCATCGAATGTTATTTCGTAATAGCATGCTATGTTACAAACACAAGTCTTTAAAAATAAATGAGAATGACATAATAGAAAGATGAGAATTCTCAATATCGGTAGTCATTCGCATGACTGACAGGTAGTGGAAATTTGTCGTGGAACATCATTACAACACAATGTAGAAAGAGTTGAAAGATTTAGTTGATGATGAAAGAGCAAAATATTATGATGATTGACAGGAAATTTATAAGGGATTCATTGTTCTGTACGTCATGAAGCACTTACTGTTAAATTTCCAGTTTTGTTAAATTTCCAGCCTTGGAAAACATGATGAATAGAAATCAGATTATATGCGTTTGCGTGTTGCATATTTGCCAAAAAGGAAAATGCATCTATCGACCAAGAATAGCTCCAATGCTGATGATTTAGCTAAATACAAGGACTACTGTAAAATATTAAAAAAGGTAATTCAGACATCTAAACAAATGCACTATGAGAAGAAGATAGCAATGTCAGGGAACAAAATAAAAACAATATGGGAAATAGTGAAAGAGGAGACTGGTAGAACCAGAAAGGAACAGCAGCAAATAGCATTAAGGATAGATGACACATTAGTAACCGATGGGCATAGTGTGGCAAATCAATTTAACAAGTACTTTATATCCGTTACTGATAGAATGGGATTGTCAGGATCAGTAAATAGTGCCCTTGAATATCTGAAACTAGTCCTTACAAATAGCTTCAGGTACATGAATATGTCACTCACTTCACCAAAAGAAATAACTTTAAAAACAAAGCATTCCAGTGGTTACGATGAATTGTCAACAAAGTTAATTAAGGCATGTTCTTGTGAGTTTAGTACAATTCTAAGGTACTTGTGTAACCAGTCAATTATAACTGGGACATTTCCTGACTGGCTAAAATATGCAGATGTTAAGCCTCTATTCAAGTAAGGGGATAAAGAGATACCATCAAACTACAGACCGATTTCACTTTTGCCAGCATTCTCAAAAAATTTAGAAAAAGTAATGTACAGGCTGCTTCTCAACCATCTGACCACAAATAACATATTATCAAGAACACAGTTTAGATTTCTGAAGGGTTCTGATATCGAGAAGGCTATTTACACCTACATTGAAAATGTGCTTAATTCATTAAGTAACAAGTTACAAGCAGCTGGTATTTTCTGTGATTTGTCAAAGGCATTTGATTGTGTGAACCACAACATCCTTTTAAATAAATTAGAATTCTACGGTGTCGCGGGCAGTACTACAAAATGGTTCAAGTCATACCTCGCTAACAGGAAACAAAGAGTGTCAGTGCAAGGAACTAGTGAATTAAGTCATCAATCATCATCAGAATGGGAAGAAATTACATGTGGTGTCCCACAAGGATCCATCTTAGGGCCATTGCTTTTTCTTGTGTACATTAATGTTCTCTCATCAGTTACACTGCGAGAAGCAGAGTTCGTTGTGTTTGCAGATCACACAAGTATTGCAATAAATAGTATGTCGAATGTAGTTCTTGAAATATCTGCTAATGATATTTTCATGGATATTAATAAATGGGAGGAGCACACCACAGAACTGCAGAAATGCCTTAACAAATCTGTATTTGCAATTCGAGTGTTAGCAGACATAGTCGACATGAAAATGAAAAAGCTTGCATACTTTGCCTACTTTCATTCCATAATGTCATATGGTATAATATTTTGAGGTAACTCTTAAAGTCAAAGAAAAGTTTTTATAATCCAAAAGCATATAATACGTATTATTTGTGGAGTAAATTCACGGACGTCCTATAGAAACCTCTTCAAAGAATTGGGTATACTAACTACTGCCTCTCAGTATATTTACTCCTTAATGAAATTTGTCCTAAATAATATATCTCTTTTTTTCCAACAAACAGCTCAGTTCATACATACAATACCAGGAACAAAAATGATCTGCACAAGGACTTAAAAGCACTTACTTTAGTTCAAAAAGGGGCCCACTACTCAGGTCCACTCATCTTCAATAATTTGCCAGCAAACATAAAAAAATTTAGTTACAAATAACGATCAGTTTAAAAGGAGCCTGAAAGACTTACTAGTGGCCAACTCCTCCTTCTCCATTGTCAATTTTTTTTTTAATAGAAACAAATGATGTATTGTACATATTTATACTATTAGTATTGCTTAAAAAAATTGACATGTTCCACATCCAGGAGTATCTCCTCAACAAGGATCTATGGAACGAAAAACTAATCTAATCTAATCTTCACCGGTTATTGCATATTTTAACTAAAAACTAGTGACAATGCACCTTTTCGCTCTTATGTTCATAATATTTTAAAAATTTAGATGGACAATCTCTAGCTCAATCTAGTTTTGAAGTCTCACAGATTGGCCGCAACATAGAACTGCATGCTATTGCAAACCTTGAGACCACTGCCTATCGAAGTCATTACAGAAGAGGAACACGAACAGGCAGACAGAGTCAATGCTCTTGTGCCTTCGCCACCAGTTAATCCCCTCTGCTGTCATACCGTACGCATCGGCAACAGTTAAATTAAATTATGCAAGCTTTTAGTTGCATGTCCATTGTTTCAGTTTAGCTCTCTGTTTACTCATACGCAGTTGAACGTGTAGTGTGTAATGTGTTGTTCACCATGCTGCCCAAAAAAAAGGAAACGTCATTTCGTGAATAGCTGACCACCCTGGAACATTTGCATATGATGCAATTGTTCCGTTGTCGAGTTTGGGAGAAAAGTGTTTCATGCAAAAAAAAAAAAAAAAAAAGAGTTTCAAATAGACGAGCTTGTCAAGACAAGTCTTCATATTGTAGGAATGCAGAAGAAAGGACCAAAACACTAACTTCTGACAACAGCAAGTTGCAGTAGCAGGGATTTGTCAAAAGGTAACCAAAAATGTCGCTTTAACATGGATCTATGTAAAGCATTCATTGCAAGCAATATTCCTCTTCACAAACTTACAAACTCTGTTCTCAAAGGTTTCCTGTGCAATTATTGCTTAAATCAAAATATACCAGATGAATCAACACTGCGTAAAAACAACATATCAACAATTTAAGTAAATTTCCTGGAAGAAATATGCAATGAACTCAAGGACAGCATCATCTGGATTTTAGTTGGCAAAACTATAGACACTTGTGGCCATTACATTGGAAGTTCAATTGTTGGTGCTTTAAAAGAAGAGCCTTCTTCTTCCTATTTAGTGTCCTTGAAAAAGTAACATATTTTACGATCACCAGATTTGTGAATGAGGGTATTAGAAAAATATTTTCAGAATCTCCTGCAGATGAAAGGGTGTTTGTGTTTATCTCAGATGCTACTCCCTATATGATCAAACAGGAAAAGCCCTCAGAGTATTTTATCTCAATTTGATTCATGTGACGTGTTTTGCCCATGGAGTATATCGCCTTGCTGAAGAAGTACGTTCCACGTAGAAAGAAAGAAAATGTTTCTAAAGGCTCTGTTGAAGCTGTGTCGTTTTACAATGAACATTTTGAGGCCATTAATGGGGTAATAAACTACTTAGATAGTGCAGAGGCTTTGGCGGTTTGCCAGTGCTGGGAAGCTTTTAATGATTCTGGTATTAAAAAAAAGACATTACTGTGATTAGCACTCATTTTTCCCATATACCTGCAAGTACTAAAAAGCTTTAAACTCAAGGTTTGGCATTGAATGAATCTATTCAGTTAATGAAGAAAATAGTTCTAGTGAACTCCTCTTTGCCAGAGGTATTCCCAAGAAAACTTAAAGAAAAGTTTGAAAACATTTTAAACAATAACCCAGGCTCTGAACTCTTGTGCCAAATTGATAGTTTTATTAGTGGGATGGGTAAACTTTTTTTTTCCGCCAGAAGCAATAAGTACCAACATAGAACCCAAATTCAAATACTGCCCAGCTACCTCAGTTGATATAGAACGATCCTCTGCTTGTAAAAATGTTATGAGTGATCGAAGGCACACTCTTGCTACTGAACATTTGAAACAGTACTTGGTCGTTTATGTTTACAATAGTAGAAAAATGTGAAATAAATTGTAAATTGTAATTGTAAATAGTATTAATTAAAAGTTAATGCTGTTCAAAAAAATTCATGATTGTGTGTTGTTTTTTAAATTAAATATTACAGAGTTTTTGAGCGTGTCCCTCTGCATGCGGTATATCTTGAAGTTGCTCCAGTACATATTGATTGTTTCTCTGTGACTCACTCACATTGCATCTGCTTGTTAGCAACAAAAATAGCAAAGAAGGAACAATTCTTGAAACATGGTATGTGCCCCCATTTTGAAAATTTTGAGGAAATAATCCCAGGAAGGACCCCTTCCTAACCTCTACCAGAAAGTATTCAGAAAATGATATCAACATTCTAAATGTAGCGATTTTTCACATGGCCGGTGCTCTCCCTCGTAATTGATAAGCACAGGTTCAAATTTGGGATATAATGCACATAGTAATTACCATGTTGTTGTTATTATTTGATATTGCATATTTCGACACTTTTCATGCATATTTTAAGGTTTTTATTATGCATATAAATTGAAATTGGTGGCTTTAACAGTAAATTTTTTGAAGTCGCATGCAGTATTACACTGTCAGTTGCAACAGTTTGATGGAATTGAACAAAGAATATGGAGGCTTTATGTATTACTGCAAAGTATGTGGGGACATATCTGAAATGATTTTTTGACTTGAAACCTGCTATTGGTGACTTTCTGAATTAAAAAGGAAAGCAAGGACAAAAATTAGAACATCTCGAATGGATTGCAGACCACACATTTTAAGTAGACTTGACTGCCCACTGCTCCTAGTAAGATATTGCAAGGTGGGAAACAACTTATTTCTGATTTGATAGGAATTTATTTAAAAAGAAAGGGACAAATTCTGCAAACACTCCCCAAGCTCACTCTAATTTTAAAGAATTCATTGTGGCATTCAAAGAATTACAAGGACAATTTTCTACACAGTTTGAGGACACTGCCAATCTTACATCTGTTTTTGAGCTTTTTTTGAGACTGCTTGCCATTTCAGTTGAAAGTGCAGATGAAATTGTTCGATCTACAGTGTAAGTCCAGTTTAAAAGACAAATATTTTTATGTTAAAACTGTCCAGGAGTTTTACATTGTTTTCCTTGAGAAGAGTTTCCACATTTCCATAATGGGGTTGCAAACATGATACAATACCTCGATTAAAATATGTACGTGATAGGCTTTTGTTTTAATTATGAAACTAAATAAGCCAGTATTACAAGGCAACCTGACAGGCAAAAATCTGCAATATTATCTGCACGTCACCAGTTTCTACCAGATAAAAATTTTGTTATGTTTTCACCATGCCAAAAATAATTAAATAATACCGAAAATTTGTTTTGTTTGTGATTTGTGTTGTTGATAAATATGAAACCAAATTGCATGCAGGCAGTCTGTTGCTCCTTGCATAACTGCATTGTCATTTAAATGTGATTGCATTCACAGTTTACCCTTTACTCTTTCCTCTTCCTCCTCCTCCTCCTTCTCCCCCCCTCCCCCTCCAACCCCCCAACCCCCTCCTCCCCCACCCCCTCCTCCCCCTTCCTCCCCCCTCCCCCTTCCCCCCCTCCCCCTCCTCCTCCTCCTCCTCCTCCTCCCCCTCCCCCCTCCTCTTCCCATGTAGACAGAGTGGTGTGACAGTGGTTGTATGTGTGGAGCCAGGCAAGAGAGCTCTCCACACGTGCAAGAGCACTGCATGTGTGCAGATTTCGTGGCTGTTCCTGCTCTACTATATGAAGCTAATCAGCAGTTCAATGTATCACCTTAAGACTAGCTATTACTTGTTCAAAAAACATCACAATATCAGCAGTTTCAAGAATGTTGAGTGTCATTTAAATCTGTGGCAGAAATATTTCATTTGTACTCTGATAATTGGAATTCTGTAATTCATTATTGTGAAATATATTTTGTGGCAGCCCCACAGCAGAGGCTTTTCCATAAGTAACGATGACTGTGTCAGCAGAATGTAAAAACTCTAAACTTTCTTCCTTTCACTTGATTACAAAATATTCCAAAATTCCAGTTGTTTGAAATCCAGTCTTACTTCATAATTTATTTATCCGTCAGCCACATTTCAGTTCCTCCGGATACAGTATCCACTTAAACAGGCACTTTGTTTCTGTGTAATGTTCTCAATATTCTTGTGTGCAAGCTTAAGGTATAGCCTGATTTTTAACTCCCTCTCTTCTTTCAGATAATGAACAACTGGCACGTTCAGGTACAAATTGTCTGGAGAATCTAGTCAATTCTAATGGTTTGAAGTTCTCAGATTCCACATGGGAGAAGACTTGCCAGTGTATGCTGGACATATTTAACTGCACTATACCCCATGCTCTTTTAAGCTGGAGACCAGAAGATCCTCATGAGGGCAAAGAGTCTGATATGGATATTATTACGGTAACATGCTAATATGATTTATTTTTTTAAATTTCATTTACTGCAAGCAAATAAATAAATCCCTAATAAAAACTTTACAGTTAGTATGAGGGTCAAGTAAAAAATATTTCCTTCTCACTGTAGCTCAAGTGAACAATGTAGTAAAAGACAGTTGCTACTTACCGTAAAGAAGACATGTTAAGTTGCAGACAGGCACAATCATTATTAGAAAACATAAAACATTGGGCCACAGCCATCATCAGTAAAAGATACACACACCGTTCATACACACAAGCAAGTACACCTCATGCACACATGATAACAAACTCCAGCACCTTGGGTCTGAGATGGTGGAGTTGGCCATCAAGTGTGAATGAGGTGGACTTGCTTGTGTATATATGAATGGTGTGTGTGTGTGTGTGTGTGTGTGTGTGTATGTGTGTGTGTGTGTGTGTGTGTGTGTTGAAAGCTCTACATCTACATCCATACTCCGCAAGCCACCTGACAGTGTGTGGTGGAGAGTACTTTGAGTACCTCTATCGGTTCTCCCTTCTATTCCAGTCTCATATTGTTCGTGGAAGAAAGATTGTCGGTACGCCTCTGTGTGGGCTCTAATCTCTGATTTTATCCTCATGGTCTCTTCGCGAGATATACGTATGTGGGAGCAATATACTGCTTGACTCCTCGAAGAAGGTATGTTCTCGAAACTTCGACAAAAGCTCATACCGAGCTACTGAGCGTTTCTCCTGCAAAGTCTTCCACAGGAGTTTAACTATCATATGCGTAATGCTTTTGCGATCACTAAATGATCCTGTAACAAAGCGCACTGCTCTCCGTTGGATCTTCTCTATCTCTTCTATCAACCCTATCTGGTACGGATCCCACACTGGTGAGCAATATTCAAGCGTACTGTAACCTACTTCCTTTGTTTTTGGATTGCATTTCCTTGGGATTCTTCCAATGAATCTCAGTGTGGCATCTGCTTTACCGACAATCAACTTTATATGGTCATTCCATTTTAAATCACTCCTAATGCCTACTCCCAGATAATTTATGGAATTAACTGCTTCCAGTTACTGACCTGCTATATTGTAGCTAAATTATATAGGATCTTTCTTTCTATGTATTCGCAGCACATTACACTTGTCTACATTGAGATTCAATTACCATTCCCTGCACCATGCATCAATTCGTTGCAGATCCTCCTGCATTTCAGTATAATTTTCCATTGTTACAACCTCTCAATATACCACAGCATCATCCACAAAAAGCCTAAGTGAACTTCCGATCTTATCCACAAGGTCATTTATGTATATTGTGAATAGCAACGGTCCTACGACACTCCCCTACGGCACACCTGACATCACTCTTATTTCGTAAGACTGATCTCTCTATTGAGAATGACATGCTGCGTTCTGTTATCTAGGAACTCTTCAGTCCAATCACACAATTGGTGTGGCTGTGCTGAAACCTTTATGGTAAGTATTTTTTAATTGTGCTTGGCTGCAACTCAACGTGTCTTCTTTACAGTAAGTAGCAATCTGTCTTTTCCTACATTGTTGATATTCCTTCGCGGAGTTTCCATTGTTTGTTTATACCTCAGCTGAAACATGTAAGACTGTAATGTTGATAATACTCTTAATTCCTTTCTTTTTTCCTTGAATGTTCTAATACCTTTGTTTTTATGTAGATGTCTTCCCCCTGGGATATTCTTAATTGTCATATTTGTTATATAGTAATAAATTTGTAGAAGATGTAGAAATGAGAATTTTTTTCAGAATAAAATTCAGTCATCAGTTGCAAATATATTTTTAATACAAAATGTACTTCTTATACTTCACATAATTTTTTTTTTAATATCCCTAATGTTGTAGGCTTCAGAAGATGACAAATTAATTTGTCAAAACCGGAGATATATTTGCAACTGAGGACTGAATTTTATTCTGAGAAATATATACTACAGTTGCTGAAAATTATGGCTCTGAATAAAGTAAAAAATGAGATGTATAACTGCAACATAGTGGGTATAGTGGGACAGCAACTCATTTTTAAATTGTGATGCAAAAAGAGACAACCAGAGTTGCAATTAAAATGGATGTTTATTTAGTCGGTGACAGGTTTCAGGCTACACCCATTCTAAAACCAACCAATGTTTGCAAAGTAAAATATCCACCAATGTTCGCAAAGTAAATGTCCATCAAAATGGCAGTAAACAAAGTGCTTACATGTGTGAATGGTCTCATTAACAAACATTAGTTGGGGACATAAGCTTACACTATGTGATCAAAAGTATCCAGACACCCCCAAATACATATGATTTTCGTATTAGATGCATTATGCTGCCACTTACTGCCAGGTACTCCATATTAGTGACCTCAATAGTCATTAGACATAGTGAGAGAGCAAAATAGGGCACTCTGCGGAACTCTCGGACTTTAAACGTGGTCAGGTGGTTGGGTGTCACTTGTCATATTTCGGTACGCAAGATCTCTACACTCCTAAACATCTCTAGATCCACTGTTTCTGATGTGATAGTGAAGTGGAAACGTGAAGGGACAAGTACAGCACAGAAGTTTACAGGCCGACCTTGCCTGTTGACTGACAGAGACTGCCAACAGGTGAAGAGGGCCGTTACATGTAATTGGCAGACATCTATTCAGACAATCACACAGGAATTCTAGACTGCATCAGGGTCCACTGCAAGTGCTAAGACAGTTATGTGGGAGGTAAGAAAACTTGGATTTCATGGTTGAGCAGCTGCTCATAAGTTTCTCATCACACTGGTAAATGCCAAACACCTCACTTGGTGCAAGGAGCGTAAACATTGGATGATTGAACAGTGGAAAAATGTTGCGAGAGTGACAAATCATGGTACACAGAGTGGCTAAATGGTTTGGTCGTGTTTTTCATGGAGGGGGCCTACACCCCTTTTTGATTTCCATGGCACTGTCACAGCACAGGCCCACATTGATGTTTTAAGCACCTTCTTGCTTCCCTCTGTTGAAGAGCTATTTGGGGATGGCAATGACATCTTTCAACATGATCAACCACCTGTTCATAATACATGGCCTGTGGCAGAGTGGTTACACCACAATAACATCCCTATAATGGACTGGCCTGCACAGAGTCCTCACCTGCATCCTATAGAACACCTTTGGGATGTTTTGGAATGCCGACTTCATGCCAAACCTCACCGACCGACATCAGTACCTCTCCTCAGTGCAGCACTCCATGAAGAGTGGGGTGCCATTCCCCAAGAAACTTTCCAGCATCTGATTGAACATATGCCTGCGAGAGTGGTAGCTGTTAGCAGGGCTAAGGGTCGGCCAACACTATATTGAATTCAAGCATTACCAATGGAGGGCGCCACGAACTTGTAAGTCATTTTCAACCAGGTATCTGGATACTTTTGATCACATAGTGTATGTACACACTTCATTTACTGCTATTTTGACGGACAATTTACTTGACAGACATTGATTGGTTTGAGAGTGGTCCTATACCAAAACCAGTCACCAACTTAGTGAACACCCATTTAAGTTGCAACTCTGAGAGTCATTTTTTGTAATGCAAAAATCAGAGGGGTTGTTTGTGATCAGGTGTTATAAATTTTTGACAGAAGAAGACTCATCTTATTTCTGGGATAATATTATCACTACATTATCAATCAAGGCACAAATGGATAAATGTGAAAATTATTGAATAATATGTTGGTTGCTTAAATTTGTAAATTTCTGACTAGCTTAATGTTCAGAACAAAGGAAAGTAAGTGCATTAGACAAAAATTTGTTTAGCATCAGATTGGATAAATGTACTAGAAAAGCAGCTGTTATTTTGCACTTGGTAATCGAATGTAAGAAAATGCAGTAACAGATCATTATGATGCTCTTAAACAGCCCATGGCTAAATTGTGTATACACAAAAACCATTCTAAATATAAAGTGGTTTTTGTGATTGTAGTTGGTAGGTTCTGCAAAAATAAGATAATATGCAGTAGGCATTCCATGTATTAGAAAATAAATGCCTTTGTTATGTCAAAAACTGAAGTAATTCATGCAGTAAAAAGACAAGCCACATTTTGAAGTGTGCAGACTTAATGATTTCTTTAAAGACACAATGGAAACCAGAGTAACAAGTGTAGGTTTTGGAGGAATGTTCTAACACATTGTCTTCTACAATGTCATCTCTTCTCTTATTTACACCTAAATATCTGAAATGATGTAATACTATCAACAAAAAGAGGAGATGCAGTGTTACGATATAGGACATGTATTGTGGGTGACTGATATTCAAATCCCCATTTCAGCATCCAGTCTTAGGTTTTCTGTGGTTTCCCTAAACTGTTTAAGGCAAATGCTAGGATAGTCCCTTTGAAACGTAATGATCATTTTCATTTTTTATCCTTCTTCCATATGAACTTTTGCTCCATCTCTAATGGCATTGTTGTTGCCAGGACAATAGATTGTATTTTTTTTCTTCATAGTATTATCATCAGTTGGAATGTAATTATGAAGGTGAACATCACCTAGTTTTTCACAGACTGCCTGCCAGACTTCACATAAAAATTCCAAATGATACACACATGCACTTAAAAGAAGAAGAAGCAGCTTGTTCAGTTATGGTTGTTGGGGCTTCATCTATTTTGTTGGTGTTCAATCCATTTGTTTCTACAGTTTGCTTTCCACCTGTGTCTGTGGTGTCACAGCCATACACTGCACTGAGAACTTATCCACGGTGATTATGTGGCTAACAAAGTCATCTGTGTTGGTGTGACACATGCAACATTTCCACACCTGCCCATGTTCAGTGGACTTTCTAAATGGGTATGAGCAGTTGCAGAACATAGCCAACATTGAGATGTGGTCTGCCACTTCGTTCTTTGTCATTTAAACTTGTTTAGTGTAATGGAAGCATCACTGTGACCTAGCCGCTGTGTCACCTGATTGTGTGTCTTTCTCATACATTTCCACCAACTCAGCAGTAATTGTAGTGTTGTTCCTCCTCAAATAAGAAAATTAATTAATGTGTGATACTGCACTTTCTCAGTGAGCTACACCATTTTGCTGTGGCACCTTCAATGAAACTGTGGAACTGTAGTGCAGGGATTTCAAAGTGCACCAGGACTGCAGACGTATAAACACAAACAAATTTTTACTTTTTACTTTTTACTTTGGATGCTCCCCGTAGGATGAAATACATTGTCACATGACTGAACTCCTGTCATCTCGGCTTGTTGATTCATTTGCTTGCATGACTGTTCATTCAAGCTTTCGAAGAAACAAGGAATTTTTGCTTCGTGTATGATTAGAAGCTCCAGATTCCTTGTCCTATCAGTATTTGTGGAACTAGCTAACTTTGTGTTTTCTGTGATTCCCATGACGTAAAGTTTCATTAGTACTGTGTGGAATTTAAGACATGACTGGAAAACATTTCCAATTAATGCATCATTTCTTCATGCACTAATGTTATTTTTTTCCACATGTTTGGCATCCAAATTAATTGTTTTTCTCTGTCATTGTGTGACTCTTTGAACTGTAATGTTTCATCAAAAGATCATTACGATCTGATGAGGGATTTCAAGAGACAGGTCATCTTACATAGACATTCGATCTCAATGCTAACAGATTATGCTTGTAAGAAGCAACCATCACAGTAGCCTACTGACAAAACATTGTCAGACTTCCTTTTGCCTGGCATAGTGCAGAAACTCAATGTGGCATGGGCTCAATTAGTTGTCAGAAGTCCCCTACATAAATAATGAGCCATGCTGCCTCTATAGCTGTCTATAATTGCGAAATTGTGCCGTGCAGTATTTTTTTCACGAACTGACCTCTCAATTATGTCCCATAAATGTTCGATGAGATTCATGCCTGGTGATTTAGGTAACCAAATCATTTGCTTGAACTGTGCAAAATATTCTTCAAACCAATTACACAGTTGTGGCATGGAGAATTGATTAATTGACATCTATAAAAATTACATTTTTTGGGAACAAGAAGTCCATGAATGGCTCTAAATGGTCTCCAAGTAGTCATTTCCAGTTAATGGTTGGTACAGATGGACCAGATGTGTAAAAACAGCCCACACCATTATGGAGCCACCACCAGCTTTCACAGTGCCTTGTTGATAACTTGAGTCCATGGCTTCATGGGGATCTGTGTCACACTCAGACACTGACATCAGCTTGTACCAACTGAAATCAGGACTCATCTGACGAAACCACAGGTGCTGCAGGAACTGTCATTCTGTTAGCAAAGGCGCCTGTGTCGGTCATCTGCTGCCGTAGCCCATTAATGCCAAATTTTGACACACTGTCCTAACAGATATGTTCATCATATGTCCCACACACATCTCTACACAAATGCTGCTATAGTGAATCATTAAGTGAAGGCTATCAGCCACTGTGTTGTTTGCGGTGAGAGGTAATGCCTGAAAATTGTTATCTTGGCACTGTCTTGACACTGTGGATCTCAGTTTCCAAAATGGAATGTGCCGTGCTTCTAGCTCCTACTACTATTCTGTGTTCAGCTTCTGTTAATTCCCTTTGTGCGGTCATAAGCATGTCAGAGACCTTTTCACATGAACCACCTGAGTACAAATGAGAGTTCCGTCAATGTGCTGCCCTTTTATACCTAGTGTATGCGATACCACAACCATATTTATATGTCCATATTGCTATCCCATGACTTCTGTCACCTCATTGTATATCTATCCTCTCTCTTGCATTCAGTTTACAGTTATCATTTCTCAATTAAAGTTGATCTCCTATATGTTGGTGTTACTGAGAGTTTGTGCCAGTGCAATAGTTGGGTGATGCCAACTGGAAAAGCTGTCACACTATGGCTCTCTCTGTTCGATCTAGGGTGAGGCGTTAACATTTGATGGCCATAGTAAGTAAAAATTTTGGTACCTTTGTTGACTAGCTTTAGGCTTCATAACCTCCTTGGTTTCTGTTGATCTCTTTCGCTATTGTCTGTGGGGCTTCTGTGCGAATAAATTATATTGCGTGGGTCAATCTAGTCAGATTTAATGTCATCAACTACACTGTTTTTAACTTTTTATGTGCTCAGTACATACAGATTGCAACCATATGATAGTGCAGGTTACTGTCAGGTAACTGTCCACAACAGAAAAAGAAAATCTCTTGCTGCAAACACTGCTCCACAGCGATCTTTTTCCCCGAAATGTCCAGAGATAGTCAGGGAACCTTTAATGAAAAATGAACTGAGCCAGAATTGTCTGAGAAATCCAAACACACATTTCACTTGTTTTTCATTTATTTGTACAGAAATGATTGGGTGATCTGATTTATTCTTCCAGTCTGGACTCAGTATTCTATATACCTTGAAAGTTATTGGATGTGCCTCACAGTTTAAATCAAGTGGGTTCACCATATTAATGACAGTGACACAAGATTCTGGATGTATTTTCACATTTTCTGATGCAAGTGTGTACAAAAAACTAAACACTTGCTTCCCAAAACAAAAAATTGTTACACTACATGGGATCTTAATACTCATCCTTTCCAGAACTTACAGCACACATTGCATATTCCACTGTTGAATCATCAATAAAATTCATTAAAACCAGTATGCGAAATCCTAGTGGTTTATGAAATAATGGTGTGATGGTCTTTAATACTCAAGCTCATGATTCAGCACTGTGTACTTGAAGAGCACTGTAGTACTAATATTATCTGATGCCCTCATTAACAACTATATCATATTACCCTATAAAAATGAATGGTTTTTAGCAGAAATCATCAATATCTTTATTGAGTTGGAGGTCTTCAAGGTTTATTTTTATATTAATCTGCTGCTTTGTGACTCCCCCCTAAAAAAAAGACACTTTCTTATTTATAATCAGTATGCTTAGTGTTGTGCCTCTGAAGACAATTTTATTTCCTTTCATTTGTGTATTCGTCTCTCTGGTAATTTTAATGTTTCTTGTTATTGGTTCAACTCCTAACCAAGCCACTCACTCGAAAATATCCTCAGCTTTGGACATGGAGACTCTGTGCATAAATAATAAACAAAATTGAGAAAAAGCACTCACTCATTTGTAGCTGATTGAAATGTGGTCATACATGAAACATCAAAGACACCTTACTAGCAGTGTATGTGGAGGTGCCAATTTCTTTCACATTGTGTGTGTTAGTGTGCATGCGGGAAGGGGGGGGGGGGGGGGGGAGGCTGGTGTAATCTAGGGGGTCAAGAGGTACAAAACAAGGAAGGGGTTTGGAGGCAATAGGAACATGGCACAGGGCTAGACTAGTGACACTCCATTTGCCTATGTCACACCTCTCATAATCCCCTCCACCACTCCTACAGTTGTACCCTTCCCAGTTTACATATGTCTTTCCCTTCCCTCCTGCAGATGACAGCCTGAGCTTCCACACAGCTGGTAGCCAGTGTCGATGTGCCCATGGGTGAGTACATTACTTAAACTAGAAAAATAGAGATACTGCAAAGGTCGGTAATGTCTTTGCACCAGACGTCAATCAGCTACAGGTGAGTGGTTGCCTTTTCTCAATTTTTTGTTGTTCCCATCATGGTATTTCCATTAATGTTCAATATATAATTATATAATAATAAAGTTGCTATGCAGTTCCATTTTTTATGTTCTTTCACTTACGTTTTTATAATTATACAACTACCTTCTGATTTTATGTTGTTAACATGTAATGTTTTATAATGCCACAAAGCACCATGGTTTTTATTTCACTATGATCAAAGGCTTTTGTTTTTTAGGGGAATACTGATGATACTAATCACATCTTACAACGTTCCAACAGCTCGTATAGTGTGCAGAGCTCACAAAGTTCCAGTAGTGTCCCAGCAGAAGAAATTACATTGTTGCGTTCAAAGGTAAGTAATTGATTTATTATGAGCAAGTGAAATGGCTGGGTGGTAGGACATTGGGTGCACAATTGGGAAGAATGACACCTTTCAAATCCATATCACATCACCTTTGGTTATGTTCTCCATGCTTTCCCTAAATTAGTGCAGCCAAAACCTTATATGATTCTGTCTATAAAACCACAGCTGATAACCTGTTCCCATTCCTTCCTACTACTACTACTACTACTACTGCTGCTGCAACTTTCGTTTATCATGCTTGAGGTAGCTATAATTAAAGTAGTATGTCTCTGTAAAAATTCAAATTGTATTATAGTGCACAAATGTTTAATTGTTGCTATCTCATTCTTATTTTGTTTTTATAGGCAAATTCAGACCAGAGGCTGTTCCAAAGTCTAATGATTAAATGTGTTGTACAGTTGGAATTGATTCAAACAATCGATAATATTGTATTTTTCCCTGCTACATCAAGAAAGGAGGACCAAGAAAACTTGGCACTAGCACAGGTAAGTAGTAAGAACTTAAGTATTTTGTTACATAATTGTGTTACAATTATGCTAAATTGGAACACTCATAACAATACTTTGAGGTATGTAGAATAATGAAATGATGAATCATATTCCAGGCAGATATGCTCCATGTAGAAGCTGGGCTTTCAGAACAACAGCGTGAAGAACAGGGGATGTATCGCAACCTGAGTTCAAGACATCTTCTGCTTCTTACTGATTGTCTACTTCAGTCTCATAGATTTGCAAAAGCTTTCAACTCCAATCATGAACAGCGCAATTTACTCTGGAAAGCTGGTTTGTTCTAATCTCCTAACATCCAATTTAGTATTTTATCACGTGGATATGTATATTTATATAATATGTTATTGAATACACATTATTGGTGGCTTAATCCCATGAAGTTGGCCATGTATCCCCATTTGGTCTGACAAGGGATAATAGTAAGACATCATTTATGAATTATTGAAAACAGAAACCCAGAGATGCAGTTTCAAAGATAAAAACTGTATAAATATGACAAGAAATCCCTCAATTGGAATAGTAGCTATTGTGTGATAGCAGCTATTTTAACCTTTGTTGATCATACTAGCTGACTAAATCTGTTATCTGTTGTATGTTTATAAAACAGAGTCTCTGTGTGTGTCTGTGTGTGTGTGTGTGTGTGTGTGTGTGTGTGTGTGTCTGGGATCTCCTCCAAAACTCCTGGATCATTTTCAACCAAATGTGGCACAGAAACAGGAGGCCTCATGAGCATCAGCACTGTGGGGTTTTTAACCTCCTAGCTCCCAAGAGGAGTGGAGATAAGAGAGCAGAAACATATTTTTCCAATTTCTGGCATACAGACTGCCCTGCACAACAAGCATGTTGTGTAGGAACAGTATTGGCCTGCCAAATCAACCAGCTTTGCAGAGCAGCCTATATGTTAGGGGCAAGAAATGGGTTTTCCAGGGCCCAATGTGCAGGCTGCCCTGCATGACAGGCATGTTGCGTTCAAGTAGTATTAGTCCGCTTTATTGAATTGTGTTCCAGGGGCTACATGTACTGATGATAATGAGTGGGAATAGGTTGGGTGGACAAGGGGGTGTTGGGACAGATGGAGCAAGGGGGAGGAGGAAATGGACAGAGAGAGGGAGATGTGCAAATGGTGGGAGAGAGAGAGTGTGGTGAGAGGATGAGATGGGCAGGCAGAGGGAGGAAGAGGTGGATACAGAGAGGGGTAGGAGGAGGGGCATTCAGTATATAGGTGTTGAATGCATATGTGGATGAAACTGTGGGGAAAAGGCTAGTATTATACTAAAACATGATTGTGTGCTGTGGCAGTGGAGTTAGGATGGAGACAGGATGTGGGCACCTGGATGTGTTAGATTATTTCTTGAGATGAAAATCAAAACAAGAAAATTAACTGTCATGTCTAGAGCCTGAAGTGCATTTCTACCACCATGATTTCCAGCTTTCCTATTGGTTGGTAGAGAGGCCCTGTTAGGTGTCCCACAGTCAGCAATACATTCAGGATAGCATTTCCCTGTCAGAACTGCAGATTGGCCAATATTTGCTAGTTTTCCAAAGGCCACACCTGTCCAGAACCTCATATACAACTCTTTCTCGTGGTTTATTCCAACTGCACTAAGGAAATTTCAGGCAACCCAGTAAGTCACTGTCTCATAATAGTTCCTAGAATATCCAGAATCTTGAATTGTCGATAATGATTTTGACACTGGAGTTAAACTAACACTAGAGGAAAAATGTAACATTTATTTCACTCATAGTATTACATTGACCATGAACTGCAAGCAGGTGCAATACAAATGTTCTTGTGGCTAAAGTTTAGTATACAGTGGAATATTACATATTGAAGTACATTTCTACCACGAGTTTGGTTGTGATGTAAATTGCTTTCTTCTCTGGCAGTAATTCGTACGTTAATTGTTTTGTACTAAAAGAAATATTCAAATTGGAGAACTGCAAAAATTTACAGTAATGATTAACCAATACTTACCATCAAGACACGAAATTATTAATGGAGGTAAATCTATTAAAATGACAGCATGGAAGGTTATGTTGGAGGGCAGGGTCTCATCTCCAGAGCTCAAGGAAAGTAAGACTGTTACACCAAATATCTTGTGCTTGTAGTTGGCGTTAGAGTGTCTTCAGTCGTGCAAGAGAGCTTGCTCAATAGCTGAGTATTGAGTATTGGGTGTCCCCAGAGCGTATAGTTTTGTGTCCATTCATGTGCTTAGTCAGTTCAGTGGTGGTTATTCCTCAATAAAATAACCATTCAGAATATGTTAGTAAACAATATGCTTAGTTTACTTGTTTCTGTCTTTTATGGTGCAAGACTTACCAGTGATCACCCTGATAGAAGTGATAGTTGGTGGGTGTATGGGGCATGCTTTTGCTTCTCTTTTGGTGGTTTTGTGCTGTGTTCTGATACCCTTAATGCAAAATTTGGTTCCATTCAAAGGTGTTTAACAGGATTCATGCTGGAACTTCGAGCATGCTAGTCCAGCAAACTCCTTGATGGTCTTCAAACTGTGCTGTGAGTCTCACATTACAGACAGTAGCATTATTATGGGGGATACAGAAAATGTTCAGTTCTTAATTGTTAACAGTGTGCAAAAACTTTTGGATGACTAATCTTATATGTGAAAATTTAGCTTTTGTTGCGGCTATATAGTAGGTATATTAATTTAAACCAAGAATTTTTCTTATTTGTGTGTGCGCATTATTTAACAGTAATGTTACTATTGCCTAACTACATCACATGACTTCTGCTCTGAATATCTGTTGTCAGTGGCTGGCAAGAGCACATGACATGAGCTGTAATTGGCTGACTAAAGCATTTCACAATCTCAGTTTAAGCTTCAGAAGCTACCACACTGTATTTGGTGGAATTAGTGTTTACATTTTCGTAATACGAAAACACGCAACAAAGACCTTTCGTTTCAGAGTGTTGGGAACTTCTATCCCAGTGAATAAAGCCTTAACTATTCAAAGAATTGATATTCAGGAAAAATATGTTGTCATGTAAAAGAAAAATAAAAAAAACTTATATATCATCATTTGCTATTGCTTTCTATGAAGTGCATTCAGTAAGTAATGCAACACTTTTTTTCTCTAAAAGCAGGTTTGTTTTATTCAGAATTCCAGTACACCATATTATTCACCATTCTTTTGACTATAAAACCCTATTTTTCAGCATAATCTCTGTTCAACGCAACGGCCTTATGCCACTGTGATGGGAGGGCCTGAATGCCCACATGGTACCACTCTCCTAGTTGCCCTCGCAGCCAACATCTTATAGCATCAGTAGCCCCTCCCGCCATCCACATACTGCTTCCCATGGAGAGCATCCTTCATTGGGCTGAATGGATGGGAATTGGAAGGTGCGAGATTTGGGCTGTAGGGTAGATGAGGAAGAATTGTCTAGAGAAGTTTTGTGAGCTGCTCTCGGGTGTGCAGGCTTGTGTCCAGTTGAGCAGTGACATGTTTGATTGTGATTCGTCGATCACCTTGAATGAGAGTGTACACATTGCAGGAATCACAGCTGCGTGCAGCCGGCTGGAATGCAGTAGATCGGACAGGTTTTGCATGATATTTTTGCAATTATGACAGGCACTCGCCATGCTTTTGTTCACTGCCAGATCTCTGTAGACAGTCTGCAGTCGCCTATGAATATCTGTAATGTTCTGGTTTTCTGCCAAAAGAAACTTGATGACAGCTTTCTGCTTGTAATGCACCTCCATTACAGAAGCTGTTTCGAATGCAACATATAGTGTCATCACCTGTCAGAACTTCATGGAATTATAGGAGCTGAAGCCCATAAAGATTAAACATTATTTCAACCAAAATTGGCTGAGGGGGAAAAAGTGTTGCATTATTTATTGAACATGTGTAATTTTTAAAAATTTATTTGACAGTGTTGCTTCTTAATCTTTCTTTGTTTAGGTTTCAAAGGTGGTGTTAAACCAAATTTGCTGAAGCAGGAAACTCAGAGTTTGGCATGTGTACTGAGAATACTTTTCAAGATGTATAGTGACGAGACACGGCAAGAGGCATGGCCCGTAATTCAGCAGCGTCTCATCTCTGTTTGTCATGAAGCATTTGAATATTTTCTTTGTTTGCAATCGGAAGCACATCGAGATGCATGGACATGTCTTTTGCTTCTTGTTCTGACAAGGATTTTCAAGATGTCTGATGAAAGGGTACGTATCACATATAATTGTTTCTGAGACTGTATGATTCCCATCATAATCGCCATCATCATACACGTCATAGGTAGAAATGGGTATTAATTATGTGCTAAATTACAGAATTATACACAATTGAACTTTATACATGACACTCAGCACTCTATATCATTAGAAGGATGTGTTGCACGATTTGATGCAGTGAACTGAGTAATCATCAGCTGTTTGGAATCCTTGGAAGCTTTCAAGTATTCTTTCCTAGCATTCTTCACAGTGTCCCAATTGCACATCTTTCAGATCTCTTTTGTGCTTCATGTGTTTGTATAATTCCTGTCCAATGAATGCCACTTCAAGTGAACTCACAATTTCGTCAGTTGCTTGACACCTTTTAGACTACTTCTTGCAAGGGATTTTTCACACACACACACACACACACACACACACACACACACACACACACACACACCGCTATTACTCAACTCTGTCTTATAATAATCATCTTCTGCTTCTTACTGATTGTCTACTTCAGTCTCATAGATTTGCAAAAGCTTTCAACTCGAATCATGAACAGCGCAATTTACTCTGGAAAGCTGGTTTGTTCTAATCTCCTAACATCCAATTTAGTATTTTATCACGTGGATATGTATATTTATATAATATGTTATTGAATACACATTATTGGTGGCTTAATCCCATGAAGTTGGCCATGTATCCCCATTTGGTCTGACAAGGGATAATAGTAAGACATCATTTATGAATTATTGAAAACAGAAACCCAGAGATGCAGTTTCAAAGATAAAAACTGTATAAATATGACAAGAAATCCCTCAATTGGAATAGTAGCTATTGTGTGATAGCAGCTATTTTAACCTTTGTTGATCATACTAGCTGACTAAATCTGTTATCTGTTGTATGTATATAAAACAGAGTCTGTGTGTGTGTGTGTGTGTGTGTGTGTGTGTGTGTGTGTGTGTGTGTGTGTGTATATCTGGGATCTCCTCCAAAACTCCTGGATCATTTTCAACCAAATGTGGCACAGAAACAGGAGGCCTCATGAGCATCAGCACTGTGGGGTTTTTAACCTCCTAGCTCCCAAGAGGAGTGGAGATAAGAGAGCAGAAACATATTTTTCCAATTTCTGGCATACAGACTGCCCTGCACAACAAGCATGTTGTGTAGGAACAGTATTGGCCTGCCAAATCAACCAGCTTTGCAGAGCAGCCTATCTCTTTTGTGCTTCATGTATTTGTATAATTCCTGTCCAATGAATGCCACTTCAAGTGAACTCACAATTTCGTCAGTTGCTTGACACCTTTTAGACTACTTCTTGCAAGGGATTTTCACACACACACACACACACACACACACACACACACACACACACACACCGCTATTACTCAACTCTGTCTTATAATAATCATGTAATTTCATGTACTTTGTAGGAAGGACCTGAAATTTTGTTCAAGTGGGGATAACTGTTATTCATAATTTGCCCTCCTCATTAAAAAGCATAATTTTTCTATGGAGTGTATGAAAGTATTGAGGAGTAGGGCTGGGGAGTGTCTACCAACATCAGTTGAGTAAACTGACCTGAATTGTTACAGTGGTTCCTGTGATAGTCGTCATAGCTCCATTTTGTTACACATCAGTACAGCCATTATGAACACTTGACCACCACACTAATAAACAGTGCTGTGCATCAGACAAAACGAGAGTGAGGACATTGCTCAAAGAACATATTAAGTTTATTGCTTCTGATGAGGGCCCCACAATACTTCTGATGAGATTGGCATGTGATTACAGTTTTCTTGCCAGTTACACGAGTGTAAAAATTTACGGCCAATAAAGTTGTGTCATCTATGTTCTCTGGCTCTGAAAAAGTTTAAATGATGACTGCATCTGGCCCTCAAGTGAGGGATATTGGTCTATGTCGTTAATGATGAATGAAAGCAGTTATTATAATGATGAGTGAAAGCAATTATTAAATACAATGAAACTTTTGAAAGTAGCCACTAGGGTTTCTTTTGCTGGAAGAACGTTAAAGATTCATTAAACATTTCTTAATTTCTTTGTTTATTACCTTATTGGACAGTTTCTGTTTTCCTTTTCTGTTCTGCTTGTCTCCATATACCACATTCTCTTTCTCTGCATGTCTGTTCAAGCAACAATCTGAAATCATTATGTGTGTGCATAGTGACAAAATGATGTTCAAGCAGCACCTCCTGTACTTCCAGTTGTATCTAACAAACAATAAACCTTTAAAGCATGACTCCAACCTGGTCACAAATAGTGGGCAAGTATCAAATTAGTTAAAAGATATTTCTTAAACTGTTAGTTTATCACAAGTGTGTATCTTTTGTTTTGTTTCCTATCTTGTGCTCATATAGTGAAGAACAGATCAACAATCATTTGCATTGGCCACATGAATGCCTATATTCCAAGGCATACAAACACAGTTTCTACCCCCACCCCCAAGAAGAGCTCAAAATGTAAGGCTTTCCAACCTCTTGTTTCCTCAGCTTCTATTGCAACCACTCCGAGAAAAACCTGTAAATAAAAGTCAGTGCTGTAATGCAACTACAGGGGGGGGGGGGGGGGGGGGTATTGGCATAAACACTTGTGACAAAATAGCTGGATGTCAGTGTCCATCAGGCACAATATTTCAACAAATTACCACGTTGACACCATGAGGTACACTGATGAACTCAGTGCCTCCCACCCCCCTATCCCCCAACCTCCTTCCTCCTTCCACCAAGTCATTCCATTAGAGGTTCACGCCCAGGGACATGTCCTGACGGTGGCCCTGCTGTCGCTCTCCCTGCCCCTGAAGTCAGTTCATTGTGGGATATATCCTTCCTCATCTTCATGAGATTCAATGCAGGTTCCCATGCCCTACTAATGATTTAGCCACCAATTTATCAGCAGCACCCTTACTCAAATTGTGATACATACCTCAGTTACACTGTTGCAGAAGTTAAATGTTGGGGTCAGAACCTTAGTATGGTCATAATCCATTCTTTGTAATTCTGATACGCAATGTTCCACAACTGCTGACCTGCTAGTGGCTGGTCCAGTAGATCCCAGATTTCTGTAGTCAGAGGTCATCCTTGACAGTACTAAGCAGTGCCTGTGTTTGTGAGCAGAAGAAAAGTTTTCACTTGATGTTTCTGAAGAATTCATTCAATCTTCTTGGATATTGCACCACAAAACTGAATAAATGCAATATCACATTCTCGCACTGAGGTTCCTCTTGCGTTTCCGCCAGTTGTGCAGGTTGTATGGGACGCAGAGCTCTCCAAATATTCCACTCTTTGTAGCTGTTTTCCTGGAACACCATACTTAGATGTTAAATAGGTTGGGACTCTCCTTGTCCAAGGGTATGGGCCCGTTATGTACCGATGTTCTGAGCGTGCCATTTCTCTGTGCCAAGTTGTGGCAGCCATCCACTTGTAGGTGTAGGTCAGTGTGTGTCATCTTATGTTAAGCGCTGTGGCCCAAAGTGCCGTCTACTCTTCTTTTTACCACGATGTTCAGAAAGGGGAGCACTCCATCCACTTTGACTTTCATGATAAAATTAATGATCTGGTGTATGGAATTGAGATGTCTGAGGGAATCAATCAGCTTGTCTCTTACATGTGGCCATATGTGTCACCAACATACCAGAAGAAACAGGTCAGTTGGCTTTGAGCTGACTCCAGGACTTCCTTCTCCCTTCCATCTGCTTATTGAAAGCATAGTATGTTGATGTCAAGACATGCCTGAAAATGTTGGTCATTTCTGTGTCAAATTTCTGCCCAATAAGTTCCGAAGACTCTTGTAAAGGTTCTCTGGTGAAAAGAGAGACAATGTTGAAGTTCACAAGGGTGTCAGAATCACTAAGCCTATAGTTGTTAAGGCACCAACAAAATCCACAGAGCTGCAAATATGATATGGACATTTTCCAACATAAGGACTAAACAGATCCTTCTGGTATTTAGCAAGTGAGTATTTCAAAGCACCAGTGTTGCTAACAGTGAGACATAAAGGCACTTCATATTTGTGACCCTTGCTGGGTTCTTTGAAAAGTGTCATGCTCTTCCTCTCAATTCTCTTTGTAGGATCAGTTTTCATCTTCCAGTATGCATTGTCTTCTAGCAGGCCAGCATCTACACAGTGTAATCACGGAAAGATAAGATCACAGTTGTGTTGCCTTTGTTTGCTGGTAAGACCGTGATACCTGGTCTTCTCTCAGGTTGTGTATGGCTGCCTTCTCCATCCATACAGACAGTGCTCTACAAGGTGATGTTCCTCAGAGAGGCACCAAGCCATATACCATGACATGTTGTGACATTTGAATGTTGACTCAGAGAACTATCTCCTTGTGTGTGTGTGTGTGTGTGTGTGTGTGTGTGTGTGTGTGTGTGTGTGCGTGCGTGCGTGCGTGCGTGCGTGCGTGCGTGCATGTGGTATGTTTTTAGGGGGGAATACCCTGTTCCTTTGAGGGATGTAATCATGACCCCTTCCTGGAACACCAGCCTAAATAGTTATCACAATGTAGCACTTCACGTGAATGATCAAGAACCACTTAGCTTACCCTCCAGAACCAGACAACGAGGTCTTCAGTGCAGTTTCTGTAGGTACCATTCTAGTCTCAATGATCTAATGCTCCTGCAGGCAGTGGTACAAAAGGCCTTTTTGCATGGGCAGCACGTGGTAGCGTAATTTTCTGATAGTGAAAAGGTATTTAATAGCATGTGATGATATAATTTCATTCAGTTACTTTTTTACTGTGTAGTGTCCAGAGTCATGACACCTGTCCAGTGATGTATTTTTGTAGGTGATTTTTCAGTCTTTTGTTCATCTTCTAGTCTTGCGGCTGCTGATCAACAATTGCATCAAAAATTAAGATGACTAGAATTCTGAGATAAAACCATAGTATTCAATTTATGTCTCAACTTTAATCATGTACATCAGGTTGTTTCTAATCAACCCTAACTCTGACTGGGAGACGACATTCTTAGCTTCAAGGAATCAGTAAATCTCCTTGACCTTATCAGGCTGGCTGGTTCCCACACCTGGAGTATTTCAAGACAAAAGCTCTAAGGTCTTAAACGGCCTAAAATGCCATAGAGGCAGATAGTAGAGCCATTTTTTAGTCGTGGTTGAAGTGTACTGTGGATGACCAACCTATCCGAAGACCTTGGATTCTGTTCACCTTGCAGATACTAGTTTGGTAGCAGGAACCTTCGGGGCAAGTGTCATACTACTACTGTGCTGATGCTGGAACTAGCTTTAACTTGCCGGAGGAAGTTCCTCATGGTAAAACATGGCTGGAAGTTCCACTCATTCGCAGTCTCCAGTCTTTACTCTTTTTGCCTGACCATCAGTAGAATGCATGTATGTAAACTGCAGAAGAGCAACAAGACTGTATGGGATTAGTGTGAAGGAGAAACATACCTGAATGTCTTAACACAGTGTTGGAGCAGGATGTCTCTGCCATTTGTAGAGAGGCCCAGGTTGTTTTTATGTTTGATGAAGTACAAGAAATCTTGTACAGCAAATTTTATTTTTAAACAATCCTTTCGCAAAATTTTAGATGATACCAAAATTTAATAGTTACTTACGTTGACAGATCTAAGCAATGCTGTACTATTTTCTGATTGTAGTTTCCCCTAAAAGTGTGTTTATGTTTCAATTTACAGATGAATTTACAGTCTTTGAACCATATCTTTAAGCCACCTTAAAAGCACAGGAGTAGATGCAGTTCAGTCACTGGAATATAATTTTTTTGTCTGCAATGATTCCCTAATTGCCGTACAGACCATTTAACAATTATACCCAGTAGACCAAGTGGTACAAAATACAAGATGCCATTCACATACAACAATGGCAATGGAAAGAAGTATCATTAGGCTGGGTACCAGACCATGTGAGAATTGAGGGAAAGAAGCAACCAGACTCAACAGTAAGGAATGCTTGCAGTGCAATTAATGTACCAGCCCAAGTTGTCCCTTTGGGTGCTTTATCTCATTGTGGGAGAGTAGAATGGGAGAATGATCAGATGAGGTATGAAATAACAAACTAAAGCTCATGAAGCCAACTGTTTGGCTGCGATGAACACCTCTCTGGTCACACAGGTGGAAAGAAATGGGTTTAGCATAACAGAAAATGTCACTATCCTCTAACATGCAGGCACCTCATCTGGCCTGAGGCTCCACCAGTGCTTGTCAGGTGAGAGCCAGTGTGTCACATTTTACTTGATAGCTTTTTGTTCTCATTCTAAAAGCAGCAACATTCTTGATAATGATTAGTCCACTGTTTTAAAAGAACAGTGAGACAAATGTGAGAAAGATTTTATATTTTGCTCGGGCTCCTGTCTAAATTACTTGGTATGTTAATGTCGAACCTTGTAATTTGAACAACAGTGTATAGAACTATTAACCAACTTTTACTTGTTCTTAAGAATGCCTGGTTCTTTTCCTGTTTGTTATTAGCAGTAATTTAGCTATTTGTACCTCTACTTTCATCATCATCTTCTTCTTCCTCCTCCTCTTCCTCTTCTTCTTGCCTGCTTTCTGTTGGTGGATACATAATTGGAGAATTTTTGTCAGAGCAGTTATTGATATACATTTTGTCAGTCGTGAGACTGGTTTGATGCAGCTCTCCACGCTACTCTATCCTATGCAAGCTTCATCATCTCCCAGTACATACTGCAGTCTACATCCTTCTGAATCTGCTTAGTATATTCATCTCTTGGTCTCCTTCTTCAGTTTTTACCCTCCACACTCTCTTCCAATACTAAATTTGTGATCCCTTGATGCCCCAACACGTCCTACCAACCGATCCCTTCTTCTAGCGAAGTTGTGCCACAAACTCCTCTTCTCCCCAATCCTATTCAGTACTTCCTCATTAGTTATGTGTTCTACCCATCTCTCTTGGACATGGAGAGTCACTAACGTCAAACAATACTCCTTAAAACGAGAAAACCGTTTCCTTGTTGTGCTCTGTCCTGTGTCATTATCCCCGTGTTTCTGACTGCCTCTGGTGCTGTCACCGATCTGTGAATTCAAACAGAGGAATATGTTAGAAATTTTGAGATTTCTCTATTTGGCACTACATTTTCTAGTGTCCACAGCTCCTCTCAGTATCTCCAAATAACAAAATAACAATATATGAACTCAAATAGCAACAGCAGGGTTGCAATACATTCTGGAAATCAGGGAATTTCAAACACGTCAGGGAAATATGGGAAATTTGAAGAAAAAAAAACCTCTGGAAAAATCTTGTTTTTTGCGTCAATAGATGAAATGATTTGTTTACTGAGGTATCCTGTATCATCGCTGGCTGGGTGCAGCTGAGTACGTGCACTGCTTTCCTACTCCCTCATTCATATTGCTCCTCCCATCCATACCAGTCTCGTCAGTTTGCAGTCAGCGCTGCCACCAATTCTGGCCACTAGCCTAGCAGCTGCCAATGAGAGGCAGGGAGGCGTGAGGAGTGGTTTGTTTGCATCTGATTCTCAGAGGCTGTAGGGGCAGCGGCCAGAGACGGCAGTCATGTGTGCATGAGTTGTGTCTGAGTGATGATGTGAATGTGTGTGAGCTCTCATTTTCTGACAAAAACTATGGTTGAAAATTTAGTTGTGAGAGTGTGATTGTCTTTTCTACATGCTTGTCTGCAGCTTAGCAATCATCTTTGCAGTGAGTTATTTCCTACACTCATTATTGTTGATTCTCAGAGTATTTGTACAAGTAATCTGTTGCATGGATTGATCGTTGTGGTCTCATTTCATCAACATACTGTCTGTGGCTCATGAATAGCTTGCCACACAGGTGGATTTCCACGATGGGCATTTCTGTGGATTTCTGTAATGAATGGGGCATGCTGATCTGAAGCCATTCAGTTCCCACCAATGTGCAGACACTGCATATCTGATCTAGTTTCACTGATCTGCCCGCAGGCCTGGTCTGTTTGTGTGTGACATATTGCAGCGGATTTGGGGACTGCGGTGCTCTTCAGCAGGCTAGAGGCTATTGGCGATGGATTTCAGGAATTGCGGCTTGTCTCACCTCAATTACATTCTACAGTGTGGAGTTTTATAGACATTTTATTTGTTCTAGTACATTTTGGCACTCTAGAAGTAGTTTATATGTTAGAAAATATGGATGATAAGAAGAAGAAAATTGTGTCAGTTGCTGGCGGTTTGTACACTATTTACTCATACATTTCTCGAAAGAAAAATCACACAAAACCGGGAAAATCACAAATATAACTCAGTGGTAATAGTGGACAATAACAAACATCATAGAACCAATACTTTATTGGTGGTCACCTACGGTGTTGTTGTACACAGTTCCTCCGTGCCTTATACGTTTCTTTCAAGAGGCCTACTTTTTCTGAGATCTGTCTTGTGATTCCAAAGAAATGCATATTTTTTGTCTTGCAATGTTTTTTTGTTTTATTGAAATAAAATAACATCAGTGGTCTTAGTGAAACACACACATCATTTGGCTTGCTTTCTCCATCTACAAACAGTTCATTACAAAATATGTTGACGTTAGTACTTAAGATTTTTGTTCACATCAGGAAACACCATCTGCTAGTGTTTTTTTCCACATGGGAAATATATATTAAAAACAAAGAATACAAGACTTACCAAGCGAGAAAGCAACACTGTGGTTTTTTTTTTTTTTTTTTTTTTTTTTTTAAATTGTGCCTATCCACCGGCGCTTTCCCGCATATATATATATATATATATGGTGTATGTCCGGATGGATATGTGTGTGTGTGCGAGTGTACACCTGTACTTTTTTGCCCCTAAGGGAAGTCTTTCCGCTCCCGGGATTGGAATGACTCCTTACCCTCTCCCTTAAAACCCACATCCTTTCATCTTTCCCTCTCCTTCCTGAAGAAGCAACCATCGGTTGCGAAAGCTAGCAATTCTGTGTGTGTGTTTGTGCACACACACACACACACACACACACACACACACACACAGAGAGAGAGAGAGAGAGAGAGAGAGAGAGAGAGAGAGAGAGAGAGAGAGAGAGAGAGAATTTCGAGCTTTCGCAACTGGCGGCTGCTTCGTCGGGAAAGAGGAAAGGAAAAGGAAAGATGAAAGATAAAACCCACATCCTTTCATCTTTCCTTTTCCTTCCCTCTTTCCTGACGAACCAGCCGCCGTTTGCAAAAGGCTCGAAAATTTTGTGTGTGTTTGTGTGTTATTTTATTGTGCCTGTCTACCGGCACTTTCCCGCTTGGTAAGTCTTGGAATCTTTGTTTTTATTATACTATTGTTTCTTGTGCCATAGCTGCAAAGACAGGCTGTCAACTTACATCATAACTTACCCGTACTGTTTTATTGTACCAACCTCTATTTATTATATGTAAGAAATGGTTTAAAATAACCACTTGGTATTCTTTCGTAGTTTGCAGCTCATACTTCAAGCTACTATCCAATGCTCTGTGAGGTTATGTGCTTTGACCTGAAGCCAGAGCTACGATCTGTTCTTCGAAGATTTTTCCTTCGGATTGGTCCTGTGTTCAACATCACTCCTAATACCAAGACAGCTTCAGCAGCAGTAACTGTTGGACCATGATACATCAAATGTAGTCAGAGCTAAGTTCCTGTGAGCCAACCACTTCTGACTTATCATTGTCATGTAAGAGGTTGGAGAAATGGTTACAGTAGGTTGTGAAAACCTGTCTATTTCAGCCACAAGGCTGTGTTGTTGATTCTGTAGGTAACTGCAATTTTGTGCTAGTTGATTCGTAAATGAAGAGATGTGATATATATTGTTGACTTGTAAAACATCAGCATTAAAAATAATAAACTTTGTTTATGGATAATACCAATGCAATGAAACGAGAAATAGTGTAGTGTTATAGTAACGAGAGTTATGATCTCCTGATAGTGTTTTTCAGATCTTCTGAAATCTGAATGTATTAAATACTATTATGTCATATAAATGCTTACCAAATCAGTACCATCTATGAAGAAGCATGTAAGCATAGCACATATACACAGATAAATTAAACATAAAAATTCCTGCCACTCTGTAAATCAAGAACACACACAACTACAGTGATTTTTTTGCATATTTACTGTTCATATGAATGTTGACAACAAAGTGGATACAGGTATGGAAATTTCTGAATTATTTTGAACTGACATTCCACTATTTGTAAATCCTCTGTACTCAAGACATTTGTTTTGATGGCTGTTACTTAAAAGCAAAAGCTTTCCAATTTTTCTTTTTTTCAGAAGCATTCTTTACATCCCTGGTTAGGATAATTATTGTTACAGTGAAAATGTTGTGCCTATTTATTTAGTTTATGTGAATAGAAACTACTAACATTTTATCAATACTTCAGACATTGTTTCCAACTTGTTATATTTTAATTTAGAGTGTAAAAGGAGTAAATCAGATGATCATTATGCAACAAGTGATGTGTACATTCAATCATTAAAAGTCTGGCCATTTTGCATGAGCAAATGACACAATAGATCAGTTACAGTTATTCATAATGCTAATTTCTGCATGAAAGATTTAATCAGTTTTTGGTCACTCATGTACACAGTGCTTCTCTACACTCTGATTTGCTTTGTTTTATGAAACTATTGTAGGGCTTGATCCTCTATGTTTCCCTGGTTTTCTTTTTATCATTATGAAGTATCTGTGAAATAATAGACTCATTTAAACTGGTGGAGGTAAGCGGTGTGTTGAAGTGCCTTGTAGCTCGATTTTAATAAGGATGTAGCATGTATCACAGTTTTTAATCATTTCCGTGACAATCTTCAGTAGTCTTGAAGCACTGCTCTCTTTCTTTTTGTCTTTCAGTACTCAGTATGATGTAAGGTAGTTGTTTTGAGAGTCAGACAAGACATTCTTTTTTTTTTTATTTGAAAAAAGAAAATGATATAGTGTTTTTGAAAAAGCAAAGAACTTATAACTGTAGATGTCAATTACAAACATTCTACAAATTTTCTGCTTCTTCTGATGGGTTCTTTAAGAATGTTGACAATTAATTTCATAGTTATTGTTAATTGTTATACTTAAAACTATAAAACTCAGATGATGATTGCAGTTCAAAAGCTCCACATATTTCAATTGTAAGAAGATAAATGCCATTATTATTTATTCTTGAAAAATTTGTATCTTCAAATGCTGTTAACCATTTGATCTAAATCATTGACATTGTGCTTGTAGATCATATAAAAGCTGTAACCACAATATGAAACATAAAAGGATAATTCAATTGATAATTAATATTACCAGAATTATCCAATATTTTGAGTCAAATTTCATATGAGTGTGTTGTTTGGTACTGGTAAAATAGCAAACATTTCATTACATTTGCTTTAAAAATAATTATGAAAAAAGTAAAAATTTTGAGTGATATGTCTAAAAAATAGTTATAATCCAGCAAAGAACGAAAATATCTTGATATGCTCAACAAAAAGCAAAAACTATACAGAACTACCTTTTGAAGTTTTGCTTTAAGTGTTGCTAAGGAGGAAATACAAAAATGTAGTAATTCAAAACTAATTCACAATGTCATTAGAAATAAGTGTGTCAGACTAAAGAGAGAGGTATGCACTGCATACAGAAAGGAATAGGAAAATAGCGTTAAGAGGAATTGTAGGATATTTGGTGCAGATCCAATGAAGTTGGTATGGTGACAAGATATTTGACTGATAAGCTTATTTTATGTTTATGTTGTCTTATGTTTATTCTGTCAGCAAGCATCTGCTGGAGGACCAGTTTTCTCTTGTTCTACCATTTTACGTGTATTGTATCACATATTTGTTTTATAAGTGCCCACAGATGATACCTTCAGTTCCTAGTGTTCACACTTCAGTGTCATCACTTTTCTTTGTGTCAGTTCATGAAGAACTATAAATTTGATGATTGTATTTTGCTTGTCCAGAATTATCATTTTCTTCAGTATGCACATCTCTTCTTTTACAGCCTACTTCACCCTATCGTTCCACCCCCAACTGTGGTAAATATCATATAAATCCACAATTTCACTACATATGTTTAGTTTGTTTTTTATCTTGCTCATTTGTTTGTAACTATTTTTGTTTAACAGAAGTCTAGAAGACATTTTGTACTTACATTGTTTCAATAGAGAGGGTGAGAGAGAGAGAGAGAGAGAGAGAGAGAGAGAGAGAGAGTTGGGAAATTTGCAGAAAGATGTCCTCTACAAACAGTACAAAAAATCTTATATTGTTTTTTGGTTCACTGTGTCTTCATAACTCATGGCCTGAATGGTCGTTTGCAGCCTAAATGTTGAAACATTTTTTATATATAACTTACTAAAAGACACTCTGTCTCTTGTGTTCATTACATATTAATAATTTCATTCCATTTTCTTAAAGCAAATTTTATCAATCTAAATTACATCATTCACGTTAAGAAAAATAAGGTTTGTGATTTCTCTGATTCCTTGGAAGCTGGATGTTGAAATTTAATTTCTTAAGTGTTAATCTCATGACTATAGAAAAATGTATATATTTATATCAAAATATTTGTAGTCATTCCATTGGAATTACTTTCTTTAGTATCTTTATTTTGAAAGAATATTGCTGTATTGTACCACTTTCCTCAAGTAGATTAGATAGTCCACTGGTGCTTATGCTGCAGAACAGTGTAGGAGACCAAGGGTGATGATATAATTTGCAGTAGGTTTTGTGTTCCCTTGGACTATATTGCAATGTGTATCATGCCATATTTTCTGTAAATCATCCTTGAATGCTGAGTTTTTTGTAATTATTTTTCTGTTTCAAGACAGGTAGCTATAACAGAATGGTTTTGTTACTCCTTTTAAATTTTTATAATTTCCAACTTCTACATTTTCCACATAGTGTTTAAATTTGTTGGAGGAATGAAAAGAACATCAATTTCTCAAACAACACCAAGTGTTCCTTTGTGAGATAGACACAGGTTTTCATTTAATGATAATGTTAGCTGTTAAATCACTTGCTTGTTTTCGTACCACTGTAAATTCATGTATATATTGTGAAGGATTTATTTATTGTGTATAGTATTTATGTTTGTTTATATAATCACTATACAGAAATATGTGATAATCAGATAGACTATTTTTTTAATAACTATTACTTAAATTGCTTTATCATTTCTTATAGTTATTGTATCAAGATGTACATTAAAATAAAGTTTTATGTAGAATGTTTTAACAGCATGATGTAAATTTGAAATGCATTCAAGAGTTATTTAGGTTCACTGTGTGATATTCACACACGTAATCAAAGTGTCAGAACACTTTTTTTCCTCTTCCTTCATGTGACACGTTTTTTTTTCATTTTACCTGTTCCTATTTCCACTATTTTATACCAACAGAAAAATTGTTTACAAAATGCTGAAATTTCAAGAGACATACACTGTTTAGTTTCTTCCAATGTCTGTTGGGCACATGGTAGTTCTCAATAACTGAGAAAATTATGTGTTTCTCTTCTCTCACATTTTAAGTGTGTGATGATTATTTGAGTTAAAGTTGGTGTTAAAAAGGTTTTTGTTACATGGAGTTTGGAACCCCCTAGACCTGAACTTGATATTAATAATTTTGACGTGTCAAATACTATGGAGTAAAACATGCAGCCTGCATTATGAAAACAGTTGCAATTAAGAATGTAATGTCCTTTTCTTTGGTTGGTAGCTAAGAGAGAAAAATGTCACAACTGGATTATGAATACTAGGTGATCATGGCTCTGCAACGTCATCTTAAAGAATATTATATTATTATGCAGCTAATAGAACTTGCAGTGTTACATGGCTTTATGCTTAATTATAAACTTACTATTTTATTAGTTGATTTGTTTTCACCACGTAACGCCTACGGTTTACGTCCTTCTTCATTGCTGAGCGGTGTATCACTTTTCATTCTGACGCCGCAGCACTTACTTTCCTATATCTTTACTACTTTTTAATTATATACATCATAAACTATCGGTTTTGCCATTTAACAACTTTTTAATAACTGTGGAAGTATTACAGGCATCAGGTCCCACCTAATGTGTCACCCGCCTATACGTTTTACATGAACCTTAAGACTTGATCGATCTATTTACAATGAGAAGGGAGCCCTCGCGGCCCAGGCTCTTCCATGGCTCGCGGTAGTTTGCAGCATTCGTTTTATTCCTGGCCCACTTGCCGCTACGTCGAAGTTTCGTGGTGATCATTGTGCAACGTCTTCCACGTTATCCGCAACATAAATAAACTTTTTTCGCACAGTATTTCTGAAAACCCAAAAACAAACTTAAAGAACATAATAATAATAACTGTTCTTACAATTATTCATATAATTCTTGGTCACTTTAATGAGGGGTGGGACAGGCCTAAGCCTTGTGACACCACAAACTGTAATCGAAAACAGTATTGTGAAAAGCATTAGGAATGTTCCTTGCCCTTTTAACAGAGCTTGTTATGTGGGGAACTTTATGGCAAGCCCTGGTCGAACTGATTTTTATCAAATGCATAACTTATTATTCTTATTCAGAGGGCAGTAACATATGAACATGACTGTCATGGCCCCTAGTTATTGTATTTTTGTTTACATCTGACTCCTTGTGATGTAACTACCAAAAGTATTCTGTGTGACCAAACAGAAATTACTAGTTAACATGACCAATGAGATATAACTTGTTAATATTTACTCCAAGAATCTCTTCTGGTTTCTGAAATAAGAGATTTTCAGTTTTTATTCGTGTTATTTTGTGTGATAAAAGATATCAAACAAATATTGAAAAATTTTTACCATCAGTTTCAACGTACATAGAATCAAAATATTAAATTAATTAGGCAAACTTGGTCCATATACCATTTCATGCTTTGCTCGAAAAGCGATAAATATTTGAATTCTACAAAAAATCACCAATATTATCCTATTTATTCTAACTTCACTGAAACTCTCCTTAACTATCACAGTGTAATCATGGATCATACCACTATTTGGGCATTTCAAATAGTCAGAGCAAAGGGGTTCAGCTGATGTTGAAGAACTGTGTGCTTCGTATTGATTTGTCTATTTTCAAGGGCTACAAGCAGATAAGGCATCTTATGTAGGCATAGGCAGCAGTTCAGATGCTTCCCATTTTTATTGTGTATTATGAATGAATTGTTGTTAAGTTTTTAATTTATTACTGTCACCACAGTTTCCTTCCTCTTATTATTTCATAGAAATGACAGACAAATCTTTAATCCTTTAAAGCAAATGAAAAGTTGTACGTCACTGTTACCTCACTTCACAAAAATATTTGCACACTAGGGTTGTTACCAGTCTTGAATACAACAGATGTCCTTTAACAACAGTAAGAAACTACCATACGTACTAGGTGGCGGCAAGTTTTGCGGACTGCACATACAGACAACAGGGATGTTGTTGTCTCAGCAATACCATACCAATTTGTATGCCATATGTTTGTTGATCTTTTCTGTCAGCATTGTTATGAAAATAGCACTTACCACTCGCCCTTTTTCTATAAAAGTGCAATATTTCAAACCAATACAAATATTAAGAGTAAACATTACTGATTTTTTTTAAATGAGTTTATTTAAAAACAAAAAAAAATCAGTTTTGCTGCTATAAGCACATATTATAACAAAGATTAAAAAATACTGGTTATTCAGAACTAAAATACCGGTATTGATTTTAACCAGACGGTTTTTCCCACACCTAGATGACAATACTTATTAAATGGCTAGTAAATCACAGAAAATCAACAGCTACATCTTCAGGGATGGAAGCTTATATCAATTATTGAACAGCTGGTAGAAGAAAAGGAGCAACGAAGTGTTCAACTCTACATCTGAAATAAATGGTCCATTGGGCAGCTTTTGGAAGGTATTGTTGTGTTAATAGAATTGAAAGCATACTTGTTATGTATGAAGCACAAAAGAAGACTATAAAGTTCATCGAACATGAGAGAGAGTATTAATAATATCTGGCATAAGTAAATGTGGAATAACAAAGATTTCAGTGTCATTTTATGTCAGATAGTACAGGTTCAGGACACAGTGACACATTGTTTTTACAGTCGGCTATCTTTTTGTTATTTTGTAATACATATTTTAATTTTTTTTCTCAAAATGTGATATCAAATGAGAACAGATGCATTTACTTTAACCATTGAAGGGAGAATTCAAAGCTGCCTTTGAGAAGGTCAATATGAGTTTTAATTGTCACTTTGAAAAATTCAATCATGCAACCGATTTTTATGAGAAAACACCTATTGGGTCATTGGTTGGACTTCCTTGTACACTATGTGATCAAAAGTATCCAGACACCAGACTGAAAATGACTTAAAAGTTTGTGGTGCCCTCCATCGATAATGCTGGAATTCAGTATGGTGTTGGCCCACCCATAGCTTTGATGACACTCATGCAGGCATACGTTGAATGAGGTGCTGGAAGGTTTCTTTGGGAATGGCACCCCACTCGTCACGGAGTGCTGCACTAAGGAGAGGTATCGATGTCGGTTGGTGAGGCTTGGCATGAAGTCGGCACTCCAAAATATCCCAAAGGTGTTCTATAGGATTCAGGTCAGAACTCTGTGCAGGTCAGTCCATTACAGGGATGTTATTGTCGTGTAACCACTCCACCACAGGCCGTGCATTATGAATCATGTTGATAGATGGAATCACCATCCCTGAATTGCTCTTCAACAGTGGGAAGCAAGATGCTTAAAACATCAATGTAGGCCTGTGCTGTGACAGTGCCACGCAAAACAACAAGGGGTGCAAGCACCCTCCATGAAAAACACGACCATACCATAACACCACTGCCTTTGAATTTTACTGTTGGCACTACACATGGTGGCACATGACAGTCATTGGGCATCGCCATAGCCACACCCTGACATCAGATTGCCACATTGTGTACTGTGATTGGTCGCTCCACGCAATGTTTTTCCACCGTTCAATCGTCCAATGGTTATGCTACTTACACCAAGCAAGACGTCATTTGGGATTTACCAACATGTTGTGTGGCTTATGAACAGCTGATCAACCATAAAATCCAAGTTTTCTGACCTCCCACCTAATTGTAATAGTACTTGCAATGGATCTTGATGCAGTTTGGAATTCCTGTGTGATGGTCTGGATAGATGTCTGCCTATTACATATTACCACCCTCTTCAACTGTCGGCAGTCTCTGTCAGTCAACAGATAAGGTTGGCCTGTATGGTTTAGTGTTCTATGTATCCCTTCACATTTCCACTTCACTATCTCATCGGAAACATTGGACCTAGGGATGTTAAAGAGTGTGGAAATCTCACATACAGACAGACATATGACACAAGTGACACCCAATCACCTGACCAAATTCAAAGTCCGTGAGTTTCGTGGAGCGCCTCATTTCGCTCTCTCACAATGTCTAATGACTACTGAGGTCACGTACCTGGCGGTAGGTGGCAGCACAAGGCACCTAAGAAAAACATATGGTTTTGGGGGCGTCTGGATACTTTAGATGTATGACAAAATACTGTCAGATTTGAATCGCTAGTAACTAGAAGATTAATAATGTGTAAACAATGGCTGAGTGCACAATGGATAGGTCATGTCTCTCTGCATTTCTTCACCTGTGTTTACTATGGCTGACATCATCATATCATTGTAGGAACATGCATATATACAAATTAGCATTGTGTAAAGTTATAAATTGTTGCAGTGGGGAAACGTACTTAGGTACGATACTGATTTGAATGTCATTATGAATGTTGCAGACCACTATGAGGTCCCAAAGTAAGACTATAAAAATCAGTATACAACTGAAAAATACAAAATAATAAAAGATCTTATATGTTCTGAATTGTAGAAGAAAATAAGTCAGAGGAAAACTCGCACTGAAAGGAATGCAAAAAGCCCAGTGCCAAGTGAACGCAGAGCTATGGCAGCATCGAAACGGAAATGAAAAAACACCACACAGTGATTACTTAGCTGGCCCATCAGGCATACAGCAGCCAGTGACAGTTTGGACTCCTGATTTGTCTATTCTGTAACCATTATACTACCCTTTGTAACCGTTGTATTAATGAGATTAATTTTATTTATTTATTCTCGTGTCAGCAACCTACAGGTACATGTACATACATTTTACACAGTTAGGATTAAATTACTTTTGACCAAAACTTGGCCACTTACAGTGCATTTTCTGTTGCTTGTTGGAGGTGTGTAAGGATACTGGACACAATCAATGCTGAAGCATGTGCTGGGCTGTCTGTTCTCCACAGTCACGCCGAATATCATTTGGATCAGTGTATCCCCATTTTGCCAGCTTAACTTTTGATCTTCAAACTCCGGATCTCAGTCTATTCAAGGACTTCCAAGTTGTCCATTCCCTGTCATAGCCTGAAGGTAAAGCTTCGACAACTCTTTCCTAACCAGGGGGAGGGTAGGTCATAGTCCCCCATAGTTGTAACCTAGCTTTTTCAGCAGTGGTTGTAAGGAAACTCTTCCTTGACTTCAGTCGTTGCGGATGCGGTTCATGCCTATACAGAGGATCAGTAATTTGCTGTTCTACTGCCTTTCTTTCCTTGTTCTTCGAACAACTGATGGTGCTAATCCTGTGAGGTAGTAAAGCCATTCAACTGGAGTGGGTTTCAAGGAACCTGAGAGCTACATCCACCTGTTTGGCACGAGTTGAATTATACCAAACAGGATAGGCATACTCTGCTCCAGAATAGCATAGTGCCATTGCAGATGTTCAGATTGTTTCAGGTTGACTATCCCGCTGTGATCCAGCCAGTTTCTATAGGAAATTGCTCCTGGTGGAGACTTTCGACTTGCATTTCATGCAGTGCTTTTTGAAAGTGAGAGATCTGTCAAGTGTCACTCCTAGGTATTTTCTAGCCTCGTAGTGTTCCAGTTCAACCCTCGACCATACTATTTTCAACTTGTGAGTGTCTTCCTTGTTTCTCAAATGAAAAGCAAACACTTGTGTCTCTGAAGGGTTTGGTTTCAGCTGGTTTGTGTTGTAGTATGTGGATAGATCTTCAAGGTCATTCATGAGATTGTTCTCCACTGATTCAAAATCTGTGCTCTGGGTGGCTAGAGTGAGGTCGTCCTGGTGTTTGGGGCTATAAGTTGGTCAGTTGTGTATACATTAAACATAATTGGAGCCAAAAAACTTCCTTGTGGGAAGCCATTCTTCTGATTGATAATTAAATTATATTTTAATATGAAACTCATCATATGATCATATCCCACTGCTTTCATAGAAAAACCTACTGCGCGGGTCAAAACTGTGCACACAGGAGTTTATTTTAGTTATTTGCAGGTACCTGGCTTTTGTCTAGGTACAGCTTGATATCTCTACACCACAATATCACAGCACAGCATTAGAGAATCCAAAACACAGTATGCAGTTTACTCATAAAGTGGAACATCTAGAGATACTACTTTTCAGTGTTTGGAGGGAGTGATGCATCTACAATCCATGCTCAGTTGTTGGAAGTATGCAGCAAAAATGTACTGTAATATGACATATATTGTGACCAAAATAACTATGTAATAAGATGTATCAGCAAGTTTGATAGTGATGCTGAGCCATCAGTGAATTACAGTGGTTTCTCTAGCATTATGTGTGTGCTCTGCTGCTTGTTTGATTGTTACATGGAGAGCCTTTCTAGGTGTGGCTGACTGTACAGTGGTAACACAGGCGAGACAATAGTGAAATCTGTCATGGATCAGTTTTCAACTTGAATTACATTTTGGAAATGACTCGTATTGCCCACTCGGTCCAGCATTGCTAACAACTATTCAAGATGTTCGCCAAAGAAGACAGCAAAAATGTTGCAGCTGTGTCAAGAAAATCCAGTTACTACTTCAGTCTCCTAATCACCATGGGTAAGTACTGGACATACCAGTATGACCACGACACAAAGGAGCAAAGCAAGCAGTGGAAACATGTAGATTCATCACCACTGAAAAATGCGAAGACCCAACCGTTGTCAGCAGGGTGATGAGTGTTTTCTGGGATTATGCTTGTTGAAAACTATCACAGGCATAGTCTGTCATGGCAAAGCGTCCTAGGAAGCTGTTTCATGGCCACAACTCTCTCTCTCTCTCTCTCTCTCTCTCTCTCTCTCTCTCTCTCTCTCTCTCTCTCCAACATGATTAAGCTTCTTATGTAGAGCATAATTAATCTATGCAAGCTGTCATGTATGGAATTCATTTTTAATCTAGTTACACAGATGAGCATGAAGGGGTGGAATACTTTGAAAATTTCTGAAAATTTGCTTGTAAATGTTTCATGGAAATTTCAAATTTTCCACTTTGAAACTTCCTCTCAAAGATAAAAGAAGGCACAACATTCATATTTCCTCCATTTTGTAACTGGAAAGCTATGTATTTTTCAATTAACATCATACAGTTCCAAATTAAACAGGATTAAATTCCTTACAATATGGTCCTGATGATTTTCATTGTCCAATAAATCATTTTGGAGTAGGCTCACATCAAAATAATGATCTAGAAAATACTAGATGTCTGCCTTGTTTGCTTTCCTTTTCTGCTCACTCACTCACTCCATTCTACCTCATCAGAGCTGTAGGTGGAGCTCTTGCTTAAATTCCTCACATTTTGCCGTCAATTATCCCCCACTGGCTAGTGGTGTAAAATCCCCAGGTATTTATGCATTTTAAAGATCATCTGACAAGCAGCACTTACAAAAAAATTTTAAGGTGATATTTTGTTTTGGAAAAGGTGTTTTGGAACACTGCTGCTTTAAAGGTTGGGTAACCAAGCCGAAAAAGTTGCTTCAAAGTTAGGGAAAGTAAATTCGACTGTAAACATACTTTTCCACATCTTTAATGAGACCAGTTCTTTAAATTCAATAAAAAAAGGAAAGGAAGAAAAAATTATAGTCTTTCTCAAATGTGTCTACATCTGGCAATAAAGCATTTTTTTTCAACTGAAAACAGTTTAATATTTAAGAATATATTTATTATCACACAACCTTATCACTACATGGCTGTTCAGTGTGTGTGTGTGTGTGTGTGTGTAAAAAGGACTTACAAGGTGTTATAAATGTTAAGCATTTTAAGTGGTAAATTACACAAGATTTGGGGCATTTAAAACTCCTTTGGCCATATGCCCATTTATAAATGTCCTGCCCATTGGGCATTTGCCTGGCCCACATCACTACCACTGGTCTTACTTCATTAGCTATTCTTGTTCTTTCAGTCAGTGTGCTCCATGCATTGGTAGGTTTGAAAGATGGTTTACAAAAAACATGAGTTTGAGAAATTTTATTTATGACAGTGAATTGGAGAGTGTTGGTGTGATGGAGCATAGCAGTGCAGTGACTAAAGTACAACAAAAATGCTTAGAAAAATTTTGTAAAACAAATTTTAAATGGGCAGATGGGAAGATCATATGTCTCAAAGGCAAAACCTAAGTAATAGTTCACAAGGAATACAGGAAACAACATATGAAAAGTTTATTATTGGCCAGCTAAAGAGTGTTCAACAAGTTGGTCAAGCCCAACAGTTAACTTAGACTATATATGCTTTTCCGATCAAAACTAGTGCTTTATGTGAATGAATGATAATGACACAGTTCCTGAATTATGGAAGCATTCATCCTAAGGTTATATGTAATTTCATGTCCAGAGTTCGGAAAATAAAAAATTAATGCCTTTAGACACAATATGATTAACCTGTTTCAGATTTAGTCCCTCAGAGTCTCTGCATAATTCAGTGTCCCACTTATCCTCAAATTAACTTGGCTGTCTTATATCTAACCAAAATATTACATTGTCTCCATTACTAACTGTTCAGTCAGAGCACAATTACAGAAAAATATAAACACTTCCAAATGATCGAAATGAACGGATAATCTTTAGAGTTTCTAATATCACACAATTAAGAGCTCAATGAAAAGTTAATTATCACTGGTAACAATAATACAAGTATTAAAGAGTACAAGTATTTGATTAAATCATTTACACTGCAGATAGTAGCCTATAGTTCATTCATATATTCAGGTTCTTAGTAACTTGTGTGCCTTGTTGTAGCATTGGGGGTGCATGTGAAGCCAACACTTATAAAATAAAATTCTAATTAAATGTATTGCTGATTAGAATGGATATGGCAGTTTTATTAATTCATTGAGCAGTGCTTACAATATGACAGCACAAGTGGTATGTCTATCTATATCACGAATCCTTAGAATTATGGAATGAAGTGTGTGCTGTGAGCTGGTAGTATTTATATCTGCCAGTCCAGAATTTGGACTTCAACAGAGTGGGCCTGAGCTCTGGTCTGGCAGGTATAAATACTATCAGCTCACAGCACACACTTCATTCCATCAGCACCGCCTGATGATGGCAGAACAGTTATTTGCTGAAATAACATAGACCTTCAACAGTTGGATCTGGTAGTACACCCAAGAACCTTGGAAGCAGCATATATGCCAGGAAAATCCTCAGATTACATACTACCCATCTCTGCAGGGAGGTCATGTATCAGATTGTGAAAAAATTGGACGATCTTCAATACCAGAAAGGACGTCCACTGTCTCAAGATTTTTCTTAGGTGCCACAGTTACATTCACCAGAGTGCTGCATCACATCAGCACCAGCACCCATGCAGCTAACTGCATCAAACTGTGTGTCCACCTGGTCTTGACCAAGGAAATGATCTGCTTCACTCGACATCAGCTTGATGTTAATGCCAGGGAGATCTGGATGCTTCATCTATAGATATCCTCCATTCTCTCTGCAGATTCATTGAAACGGGTTTATGTAGTCACCTGGGCTGTCAGATTGGATGTACTAGAAACCAACCTAGAGGCAAATTCTCTAGAGCTCTCAATTTCTGGCTAAGCAATCACAATCAGATGCAGCCAATAGATGCAGTGTCATCAACCTTACAGGAAAATGACTGGAAGAGGCAAGGACAGCAATACTGGAGAAAGGTCTGATCCCTTCCTACCGCTAAGATTGAGTGCTGTGGCTATCCGAGGAGTAAGAAATTCTCACCTCCAACATGGAGCAACATCATATCTTCAGAGAAGGCTAAGATTGTTTTCCTTCCAGCCGATCAGGGCAATACCATGGTTCACCTCCAATGTAAGGATTACAAGCACAAAATGCTAGAGCTTCTGGACAAACCAGCATACCAGAAAATAGCAGTAGATCCAACCAAGAAAGTGCAGCAAAGAATTTATGCCCTGTGAAAGAACAGGGTCCTTCATGAAGACATCGCCAAGTCACCTCCCCATCTGGATTGTATGGCCTGCCAAAGACACACAACAAAGGCATGCGAGGAATAGTGGACAACATTGGGGCACCAGCATATACCCTAGTGAAGCATCTGGCTTATCTGTGGCCCATCACATCAGCAAATGTACACATGACATATGAAACCAGAGTGATTTCGTCGGTTGGCTGAAGGAGCTAAGGCTGGAGGAGTCTCACATTATGGTCAGCTTTGCTGATGTCTCACTTTACATTTGAGTCCCCTTCTAATGCTCCATAAAACATATCAGTGAGAAATTTAGGTCTGAGCTGACACAGCTTTTTAGGCACGTACTGGCATTGCCTTATTCTATTTTCAGTGGACGATACTATGAGCAGACTGATTAGACGTAGCCATGGGAAAAGGCGGATTTACATATAGTCAGGGAAAGGATTATTTATACTCCATAGTATATGTAGAGTAACTTTATTTACTAGAATTAAAGATCACAAACCGAGACTTTATTTCTTACACTGACAGTACGGGGTTTCCTCCCTAATCTGTGCATATATCAGGATTAACTAAATTAGCCTTCTGTAAAAAGTTAATAAAAACTCTGTGCCAGTTGGCTTCACACAATGGGGAAGAAAGTATTCATACACTACTAGCAATGTAAACATAAAAACAACTAATCAACCACTTGCAGCAAGAAATGCCTTTAGTGGCAAACGGCACATCGTGCACATTGGTTGGACCTCATACATGTTGGTTCTGATGAAACAGTAAAATGGATCACCAAGGGAAGGGAACAACTGTGGAGGAAAGGCAAATAGTTATACTTAAATATGAAAAGGGAAAATCATTTTTAAAAATATCTGATACTGGAAGAAGCCAGGAAAGTGTGCAGTTTCTCATAAACAGCAAAAAAGAGGCTGGCCACAGAAGCTAACAAAGAGAAATGAAATTTGATGATAAGATTGCTCAAAAAAGATACTAAATTGATACGTTTCTGCACTGTCCATGTTAATGATCAGTTGTGGAAGCAAATTACACCAGGGGCTGTTCACTATATTTTGTATAGTACAGAGTAAGGAGAACAACTATACACAAAGAAGAACAATTAATTGTTCAAGAGCATAAATAAGAACACAAGCTTCTCGGACAAGGAACTGCTCGTAGATGAAAGTAAACTTAACATACTTGTAAATAACGACAGAATTTTGCTGTGAAGATGACCAAGTACTGAACTGAATCCCAAATACATTCAAATTCCAGAAAAACATGGAGGTGGAGGAATTATGGTGTGAGGGGTGTATGGCTACATCTGATGGGCAACTTGTCTTTGTTGAAGATAACATAGACAGATTTCAATATTTGAATATTCTAAAGGAAAATCTGCAAAAAAGTGTTGATAGCTTCGGTTTGGACGCAGATAGAAGCTTTCAACAAGACAATGACCACACCTTACAGCAGAAACGGTTCATCTGCTGTAGTTGTACCCTGCTCCCCATGGTCTCATGTTTCCAGTACAGAGTGCAGACCTTAATCCATCTTCGTTGTATGCTTGACAGAATGGTCAGAAAACATGAAACACGGAGTAAGACTGCTCTGAAACAACGTCTAAAACAGGAGTAGCAAAATTTTACCTCAGACACTGCAAAAATTCTGGTTCATTCCATGCCAAAGAGGTTAACAGAAGTACAGGTGGGTCAATTCGAGTTACCAGACCAGGTTAACTCGGGTTGAGAGGATTTCAAATCAACCCGAGTTAGACTGTTACTAACTCAAGTAGTTTTGTGCGATGCACGACGACCGCCACTTCCGATGACCGTTTTGCACATGATTAGAGTTTACCACCGTCGCACCTACAGAGCCCGAGTTGAACCGCGTTGAGTCTGTGCCTGCAGAGTGGGACGCCACTCTCTGTAATCTTTAAAAGTGCAGTAGCTTCTTATGATTTATTTTGTTACAGAACATTAACGTCATGGCAACTCGGAAATTCAAATTTTTGTGTAGAACGTGAGTGAAGGAAACGATGATGAAGCGATAATTTACACCATTCATCTCGAGCAGCAGTATGTGGCTACCTTCAGATCGTCCAATTCTCGTCAAAATCCTTACAGTAAATTCCGGGTATCTCATGATTGTATTTTCGAATTGCGGCCTATAGCGTGGCAACCATTCACGCACATGATGAGATATTTGGCTACCTTAAGATCGTCTGATCACTGCCAAAACAAATTCAAAGTGTCTCGGATGTGTCTTTTCAAATTTCAGTGTGTATTGTGGCATCCATTAATTCTCGTGACGAGGCATCTGCTTATCTTACCATTACAGCAAATTTTGGTTGTATCACTATCTTTAGAATTTCATGCCTAAAGACTGGAAACCGCTAGCTGTAGCGCAGTTCGCAGTCATACTCGTCAAAAGGAATGTAGCTACCTTATGATCGCAAAATAGTTGTCAAAATCTATACAGTAAGCTCTGGATGACCACAAGTCTAATTACCAAATTTCAAAACAAAAGATCCAAAACTGCGGCGTGCAGTGAGGTATGGAATCATACTCGTGAACAGATTTTTGTCTACCTTGCGTTAGACTAATGGCTGTCAACATTTATACTGTGAATTTCGGACGCTTCGCAAGTTTAATTTCAAAGTTTCAAACCAAAATACCCAATATTGCTGCCTGTAGTGCGGTATGTAATCATAATCGTGAACGGGAATTTGGCTACCGTAGTATCGCCCGTTTGCTGTCAAAATCTATACATAATGTTTCAGGTTTTTCACAAGTCTACCTTCAAGCTGAAAGACCAAAAATTGCCCCCCATGTAGTATCCATCACACCCCTGACTGCATGTATAATCACCAACTGGGAAACCGCGAAGCTCGGGTTGGTTAACTCAACTGAACTGAATCGTGGACCGCGCAGACGGGAAAGAGAGAACGGCGTTGAATGTTATCACAGTTTTTTCGTCTCAATTCGGTTTATACACAAACTTTCAACTCGGTTAAGTTAGTTTGGTGTAAACCCGAGTTGGACCATCACTATACAGAAGTGACATATGTAGAAGAGGAATTCGTACAAACATTATGTTAATGTACATTGTATTTTTCTTCTGTTACGTATGAATACCATTTTCCTACTGTATGAAGCCAGCTGGTAACTGATTTTTATTTACTTTTTGCAGAAGACTAACTTAGTTAATCTTTTTATTTGTACAGACAAGAAAGGAAACCCAATACTGTTGGTTTACCAAGTAACATCCCTGTTATGTTCTTTAGCTCTAATAAATAACGCTATTCCACATGAACAATGATGTATGAATACTTTTTTCCATGACTGTACAGGCTCACTAGGTATGGGCCTATGGGCGGCAGCTATAGAGGGCGACATTTTTGGCACCGCATATACAGCGTGATTCTCGAAGATATGCAAATATTTCAATATGTCATTCTACAAGTAAAACTAAAGAAAAAAAGTCCATACAAACAATGGCCAGCAAGTGTTTAATTATGGAGTTATGGCTAAAAAGAGATTTTGCCTGAAATTTAGCAACTTTGCTAATATGAAGCCATCGCAAAACTGTACAAGGTTAAAGTGAAACGGTATTTCCATTTATTTTGTTGTTATTGTTCTGGTGAACCATGTCCCAGGCGTGCATCTGCGGTAGTTTTCCAGAACATCCAGACAAGCAAAGATTATTATACAAGTAAATTTGTTTATTTCCATTAAGATTGTAGAAACGTTTATGTCATTGTTGGCAACCGTTAATGAATTGGTTCAATCGTTTCCTAACCTTGAAACGAATTAGTTTTCTGTATTGTTCAGTGAAAGAATATAACAACCACAGTGTATTTAAGTGAAGCCACATAGTAAATGTTGCAGTTTGTAGATTATTTAAGATATAGGGATCCCTTTCAAATTTACGACAGAGGAATACGCCGATATGGTGTTTATTCATGGCAAATGTGATGGTAATGCTACGGCTGCAGTTAACGCATATCACATACATTATATAACTCGGGAGGATTCCGAATGCAGAAACGTTAGTGGAGTATTTCGAATGTTAGGGAGACAGGTTCTATACCCAGCGTTCATAATCAGTACGAGCGCTCGATATGTTAAGGTACCAGTACACGACGTATTTCTCGACGATTAGGCATTTCACAATACAAGGTATGGCGTACACTGAAGTACAATAATCTGTCCTTGCCATAAACAAAAAGTGCATCCTTTACATCGGGGAGATCCTGCCCTTCGCTTGGAGTTTAAATACTAATCGGCAGTTACACAAATACATTTTATTGACTGACGAGACACAGTTTACTCCAGATGTTATAAACAGTTTACATGTGTGGTCTGAAGAAAACACACGTGCTAGAGTGCAACACAATTTCCACCAGCGATTTAGTATAAATTTGTAGCGTTGTATAATCAACACACTTTATTGGTCTATTCATTTTCCCAGGACGTGTAACTGGCGAGACGTACTTTTAATTCCTTCAAGAAGAAATGCTCCGCTTGCTCGAAGATGTTCCACTTGCTACGCGGTGGCAAATGTATTTTCAACATTAGGCGCGCATCCACATTTCACCAACGCCGTTACTACACATGTAACTGAACATTTCCCCCATAAATTGGTTGGTCGTGGTGCTACACGTCTGTGGCCACACAGATCACCTGATTTAACACCAATTGACTTTTGAGTATGGGGATGGGTGAAAGACAAATTTCATGAGCACAAAGACAATACACGTGAGGTATAAATTGCTTGCACTATGAATGCAATAGACGAAATTAAGAACAAATCTATGAAATCAGAACGAGCAACAAAATCTGTTCATACATGGGTAGCTAAATGCATTGAACTCGGTGGAGACATTGTGAACATTTATTTGAATGTATTGTGAAATTGAATGTACACTGTACAACTTCCTACACACTGTACAACTTCCTATACACTGAGCTTTGTTTTATTTCCAGTTTAACATGAATTCGGGCGTGCTATGGTACTAATAAAAGCAGATTATCTAACACATTAATACAGTTTCATTTAACGTTATAACCCCCATTTTTCCAAAATTACCCCGGCGTTGCACGCACCTGGAAACAAGATGGCAGTACACGCAGCTGGTCTCACAGACCCTTGCAGTTTCTATCTTTGTGAATTTTCATTTAGGTGTATATTATGGAGGGAAGCGTTATTAAATGAAGTAATATCATTAAAAATCAGTTTAGTAAATATATTTAAGGGATAAATTTAATATATTGGTCAAAAATATTTACACAAATGGAGATACATAAAATTTAGCTGTTATGAAAATAATGCATGTATTCTATCAGATATTTTGTCGATACAGTCTTGGCACACAGTAACAAAATGTTCAAGGCAAATGTATTTCTTGCAGTTCTTGGAAATATATCTCGTTTTTCTGTTCTTACTTCTGCAGTCCACTCACCATCCAAGTGAAGTCGCAGTTGATTCCACTTCAGAAATTTTCGCACTGCAAAGCTCTCCAATTCACCCAATTATATTCCTTGGCAATATTTTTAGCATTACTCTTTTTTGAAGATGATCATGCAGAAGCGTAAAAAAAGTTGCCTGAAAAACTCTCTTCTTCTCAGTTGCTCTTTCTGATTTGAATGAAAATAGCAGCAGCATTTATCGCAGCTGTGTTTATGAAGCTATAATAAACAACCATTGGCCATCTTCTTGTGTTTCTAGCTACATTATATGTTGCACTCATTCTGTCTACAACGTCAACTCCACCTTTAGTAAGGTTATAGAAAGCGATAATTTCTGGTTTTTTTTATCATTCCCTGTATTTTCGCCAGTATTTACATTGTGGTGCATCGTTGACAGTAATAATACCACTCTATTTGGTTTCGGCACATAAGAGACTGAGGTGCAATTTTTCTGAAACCCAAACATAGATGACTTTTCTTGTCGGTTTTTAATGTTAATAAATCCCCTTGGGACTTGTCTCTTGTTCATACTCAGGGTACCAACGATGGTCGTCTTCTTCATAATCAATGTGTTTGCAAGCTCGAACTTGTAAAATAATTGTCGCAAGTTATGTTGTGGCCTGTATTCAGGATAGGTTGGCAAAGTCTCTGAACAAGTTCAATTCGTCCCTTGTCCTGTATGTAAGGGCCTTCAGGCTGTTGCCCACAGATACCTCCATGTTGAATGTGTAAAACACTCTGGCATCCAATGCTGCAAAAATCTCTACTCCATATTTGTCTGGCTTATTTGGCATGTACTGTCTGAAAATGCATCTTCCACGGAATGCTTCTAGTTTTTCATCAACTGTCACGTATTCAGAAACTGTATAAGCCTTCTGAAAAATTTCAACAATTAGACGAAACACCTGTCTTATCGCCGCCATGTGATCTGTTTTCTCCATTTCCATTCTCGTTTGTTTATCGTCGAATCTGAGGCATCGAAGGAGAAAATGAAATATGTTTATGCCCATTGTGAGATGAAATATTTCAACTCCTGTGCCATCTGTTCGCCCCAAATCTTGTAGACTTAGTCGATGGGCATGCATGACACCAGTGTAGTACAATAATCCCAATAAGGCCTTTTTTTCAGCTTCATTAGTTGTTGTGCAACTCTTTCCCTTGAAACGTTTCCCTGGCTACTTTGAATGTACCTATTAGTGCAGTCAACGAGTATGTGTATAATGTTTTCATCAAAAAACAGTTCCCAGCACTGTAGAGGATTTGTAGCACTTTTTGCAGCACCTTTCACACCTGCTAGATGAGTTATGATGTTATGACAATGTGTGTGGGAGTTCTTTGGCGGAGTATGTGAGTTCCATACTGTTCCATCTTTACCGACAAACACATCACTGTCAGCATCACAATCACTGTCTTCTGATTCATCACTCGACGTTTTTTGTTTGGTGCCGGAATCACTTTCCACTCTATGTCCTGGATTTCTTCAAAGTCGATTTCTCCATCTTCAGAATCACCAGCGTCACTTTCAGCCATTACTTCTTCAATCAAGTTCCTAATTTTCTCCTCCTGTGCCTCGTAAGAATAGGCCATGATGCATTTACAACACTTACAACACACTAAAATAAGTTACAAGGCACGAAAAAATCTGTTCTACCACTAAACTAAGTAGATACCGCAAATATGCGTGCGTGTGAATAACTTTGTCGGAGCTAACAATAAACTGACACCAGTGCACGCGACTGGCCTTTGAGACCCTAGACCTCTTTGTTGTGAGCTAACCAGAAGTGCTATTGTTGAAATACCAGATACACCATACCAAGCTTACTCACTTAAAGGTACTGAGAAGATAGCTTCTTGGAAACAACTTTCAGACACTGCATTAATGTGAAAATATTCTCCTTGGTCAGACAGACCACCTGCGTGTACTGACGGTTTAAATTCTCTACAACTTCTTTTGGAAACTTCTTGCAATTATCTGGAATTTAAAAAACAAATTCGGCCAAGTAGTTAATAAATTAAAATTTTTTACGAAATTACTTCTTTACTTCTCTGGATTTTATGAAAACTAGTGTAGATACACGTCCATGACGTTTCATTAGATTCACGAGATCAATAAAAACAAAATAAATGGAAATCGTGCTTTACTTTAACCTCATAGAGTATTGTAGTGGCTTTGTATTAGCAAAGTAGCTCAATTTCAGGGAAAATCTCTTTTTAGTCATAACTCCATAATTAAACATTTGCAGGCCTATGTTTAAATGAACTTTTTTCTTTAGTTTTACTTATAGAATAACACGTTAAAATATTTGCATATCTTTGTGAATCACCCTGTATTTTAACATTTGATGTTTTAAAAAAACTTTGCTTACAAATGACAAAAAGTATTAATATTGTGAAGTAACTAGGTAGTCCGAACAAGCTGTAAGAACGACAATCGACAATACAATCATTGAAATATTATTACAGTGAAGTGCCAAAGAAACTGGTATAGGCTCACATATTCACATACAGAGATAATTATGTAAACAGGAACAACATGGCGCTGCTGTTGGCAATGCCTATATAAGACAACAAGTGTCTGGCACAGTTGTTAGATCTGTAACCGCTGCTAAAATGGTAGGTTATCAAGGTTTAAGTGAGTTTGACTGTGGTATTATAGTTGGGGCACAAGCGACGGGACGCAGCATCTCCAAGGTATCGGTGAAGTGGGGATTTGTTCGTACAACCATTTCACGAGTGTACCGAGAATACCAGGAATCCAGTAAAACATCAAATCTCCAACATCACTGCGGCCAGAAAAAGATCCTGTAAGAACAGGACCAACAGATGACTGAAGAGAATCGTTCAACGTGACAGAAGTAGAAGTCTTCTGCAAATTGCTGCAGATTTCAGTGCTGTGCCATCAAATGTCAGTGTGCGAAGCATTCAAGAAAACATCATCAATATGGGTTTTCAGAGTCGAAGGCCCACTCGTGTATCCTTGATAATGCACAACACAAGACCTTATGCCTCATCTGGGTGCGTCAACTGTGACATTGGACCGTTGATGGGTGCAAACATGATGCCTGGTCAGACGAGTCTCGTTCGAAATTGTATTGAGCAGATGGACATGTGCGGGTACAGAGACAACCTCATGAATCCATGGTCCCTGCATGTCAGCAGGGGACTGTTCAAGCTGGTGGAGGCTCAGTAATGGTATGGGGTGTGAGCAGTAGGAGTGATATGGGACCCAATATACATCCAGATACGACTCTGACAGGTGACATGTACGTAATCATCCTGTCTGATGACCTGCATCCATACATGTTCATTGTGCATTCCAACGGAGTTGGGCAATTCCAGCAGAATAATCTGAAACACCACATGTTCAGAATTGCTACAGTGTGCCTGCAGGAACATTCTTCTGAGTTTAAATACTTTTGGTTGCCACCAAAGTTCCCAGACATGAACATTATTGAGCATATCTGGGATGCCTTGCAACATTCTGTTCAGAAGAGATCTCCATCCCCTCGTACTCTTAACGGATTTATGGACAGCCCTGCAGAATTCGTGGTGTCAATTTCCTCCAGCACTACTTCAGACATAAGTCATGCCTACGCCATGATGTTTTGCAGCATTTCTGCGTGATCGGGGGGGGGGGGGGGCCTACACGATATTAGGCAGGTGTATCAGTTTCTTTGGTTCTTCAGTATTATTAGTTTACTAGGTAACTGAATAGAAATTCAAACACTTAATTTCCGTCCAGAATCGTCTTTACGAAATTGTTCAATACTATTTTAAAGTAAGCTATCAGGATGACAATCGGCAATACGTGCTTCAAACTGTTATCACTCTGAAAATTCTGATGGCTTCTAACTTCTGTTCACTGAGAATAGAAAAAGAGGCGACAGTGAAATTAACCATAGTTTCAACAGCGGTTGGGGTGCATCTATAGCATCCAATAAATAAAATATTTATAACAAGTGACAAGCAATATATTTACAACAGATGGCGAATTTAAATTTCGTTCAGGTAGTACTAAATGCTACAGTGAAATTATTTTAACTTTTTGAACCATTCAATTTTTGTAAAAAAAAAGAACAACTTCTTTGTGGTACTAAATATAAGTAAACTGGAAGTCCAAGTAATTTTGATTGAAATACGGATGTAAATGAGAATAAGCTGTAGAACTACAAAGAAAAAATGTTGAATTTCCATTACATTACAGAAATTGTGACCATAACAAATAGATTGTGAGATACCGTCCTCTAAAATCGTCATTTTATCAATATAATCGCGGCAGTCCTATGCGCCAAGCATTTCCCCACCTTACAGACTTTGCAAAAGTATTTTGTTTTGCAGTCCTTGCGTTTGTAGCATCTTCCCCTTTTTGCTGGTTGTGGATTTTCAATTATTCTTTATTCTTGAGTGCTGGAGAGGTTAGAGGGAAGCCTGCGAAATTCGCGTGGGATATTTGGTTCGGCTACACCCATTGTCAAACTTGGTGTTATGAGAGACTTTCCTAGTGTTGTGAGGTATTCTCTTCCAAGTGAAAAGGTTTTTTGTTTTTGCCTTGAATACAGTGTAGCCATCGACTGCTGCTACGTTCAGCAACTGAAAGAAAGAGGCAGGGAGACCACTGTCTTGTCCCTCTAGCAACAGTTTATTCAGCACAAATAGCATCAATGACATAATAACGTACTAGAACAAAACAATGTGGGTTGTATATACGTGCTTTATTCTGTCACTGTCAATTTCATCATCATGATGCATTGACGAAATAAGCACTACTGATTTGTTTCGTTTTGTACATATGAAAGTACTATGAAGTCTTCTTGAAATCAAAATATATTTGAGTACCTTTTTTTTACATTTTTTGGATGAGGACCCAACTGGAATTTCAGGATTTTTTTTAACGTACCAGCAACAGAAATATTCTTTTCTTCTAGTACATTTTTGACGATTGAGTAAGAAGTAAACCAGTTGTCTACTGTCAGATTTCTTCCAGACCCTCTTTTTGCATATACAAGACTCAAAACAACATCGTCTGCCTTATTACTGATTTCGTACGGTCCTTGTGGTTGTGCATCTGAATAGACTTAGTTTTACATAGTACATTTTAGAACAAGCCATGATGAAAACCTTGATCCTACACTTCGCAAGTTTATTTTGGATATACGGTATGTATTAAACCTGCTTCTATCTCTGTATGAAACGAGCATTTTGTCTGAGTAACGTTTTTTGATGGAGCAAAATATGCATTGCAGTTGGAGACAAACATATCAAGAATAGATCTTATGGCAGCAAGAGTACCCCATGCTTTTCTTTCTTCCCTCGTATGGATGTTGTCAAATCTGATGCAACGAGTCAAAAATCTGAACCTTTTCAATGATATACTTATTCAAAAGATTTCTACTCCGGTTCAATCTGTATTCCAAAAGTCTTCAGTACTCATTTTACGGCCATGCAATGTTCCAGCTAAGTAAAGTAGGCCAGAATATACCTTCAGTTCATCAAAACATGTAGGGCTAACCATATTTGTGTCACTTGTATATTTTGTTTGAAACTGAATCAATATAGATATTGGTTGATTCAAGAACTAAAGCAATCAACGGGTTGCTAAAAAATTATTTCTATGATACTAACGGTGAGTGTACAGCCACGAAAATGGATGATAACTGCGTGTGTATTCGGTCATTTTGTTCAAAAACTTTGTGCAAAACAAGTTTTTCTCCATTTAATTGTTGCATTACTTCCTTTATAAAACCGTAGAGGTGACATACAGGAGTCAGTTACAGGAGTTGGTCTTGAATAAACAACAGTAAGTGCATCTGTGCTTGCAGAAAGCGGAACATCTTCCTCTTCACCACTACTTACTTCACTATTACTGTTATTATTGCTCTTTCTTTTTTTGGATGTATAGGTTTGCATCAGAACTGTCTACTTCACTCTCATCATCATTTAAAATTCTGTAAATCTCTGTAAGAAAGATTTTTCTTACCATTTTATATTGTAAACTATTGACAATGATAATAACGTTTTTGGACATCAAAAATAGTTCGCAAAGTAACTCAATGATAAGCTTGCACCAAAATAAAAATGGCATCGCCCTGGCAAAAATTAGTAATGTAAACGGTTGGGCTGGGTCTCACAGACCGACGCGGCTTTGGAAGACTGCCAAACAACGATTAAATGAAGCAACACCTCATTCACGGCTTGGACTCTTTCTTCTTGGATGCATCAGGAAGCTATCGGACCACTCGAGTCAAACTATAAAAAAATAAATTCAGTGGAGCAAAAACTAGTGGGACTGATGGATCCAACCTGACCGTTCTAAGGTTAAATTATTCAGCTTTTTCAATGTTGTCTTAACGACTTCATTTTGTAACACAGTTCGGTCAAGTAATCCAAGCTAGCCAGTTGATCATTGTCGTGTTTAAGGTAAAATCTATGTGGTCATGTGCCATGTGCCATGCGGCATGATTTTGAACTAGGTACTTTTATTTACAAACTTATTTTCTTTTGTGTTGGTGTTGCTCGACAATTTCTTAATTGTCTTTTAACATGAATAAGGGTGACAAAAGATTTGGTGGAATAGCATTTCGGAAATTAGAGAAGGAAAAGCGAGAGCGAGAAGCTAATGTTCAAGAAACGCTCAGCAAAATAGACAAATTGTTCATAAAAAATGTTTTTTGTTTCTTCTTCGAGTTCAAGTACTACGGATGACACTTGGCGTTAGAATCCGAGCATCCTAGGATCTCGGTTGATGATACATCTAACACTACAGTTGCAGTGAAAGAAGTAAATGCATACGAAACAATAGTAAAAAAAAGAAAAAGAAATAACCTCGTTAGTGATCATCCGGTGGAGCGGTGTATCAATTAATCAACAACCGACATTCACTTACACCACGGCATTAATCAAAACTGTAACTATTTATATAACAAAAATCCGCTGAAAAATTCCATTTCTTGAAATTTTCTTAATTTATTCCACGACAGGTACCAACAAATAATTATTAAGACATGAATGTGTGGCGGTTGGGCCAAACAAATGATTGGACTGCACGACACAGAAGTGTAAGATTGAAATGGCGGTTTTTCTAATTAACGAAGGTTGGTAAACCAGATAATTGAACAAAAATTTATTTTATTGTAAACTTTAAGTGGTGCATCAACTTCGCGTAATTACGTAGCGTGAGCACCTTTGCGATATTTCGTGCATCATGAAAATTGTTCAGAGGTAAGACTGCAATTGTTACTATTTGTATTTCAGATTGGAACTAGGATTGTGAACCTGTTGAACGTTTCCTTGTGTTTTTACCAAACCTGGAACAGAAGTAAGAAAGTCCTATCTACAAATTCCATTTATATAAGTAACTGTGGAGTCCAGTCATATGACGATGCAAGCAACCTGTCAGAAGCCTACATTGGTTTGCAGGCACACATTATAGAAGGAAATCCGAAAACGCATTATGTGCCTTGTGCTGCACATTCTTCGAATTTAGTAGGCACTAGTGCCACAAGCTGTTGCCAGGAAGCATGTTCGCAATTCAATTTAAAGCAAAACGTTTATAATTTTTTTATTGTTTCTACACAATACTGGGATCAACTTCTTTCTTAAATGGAACCATAAGAAAAACAGCTAAAAATTTATCAGAAACACACTGGTCAACAAGAGAGAAAGCATGTGTAAGTATACATGAAAATTGGGAGAGCATTATCAGTGTTACCAATAATACCTGTGAAAAACCATTTGTGTAAAATGATGTTTGTGCTTTACTGAATCAGCTCAGAAGACTAGAAACAATTAGTCATGACATTTTGGAAGGATATACTCCAGAGAAATAGAGTAAATATGAATCTGCAGAGTGCAAATACTGATACTGAAATAGTGCATGAATTATGTAAATCACTTGTATGGTTTATTTTGTCTGTTTGTGGCATGTCCAAGTATTATAAGAATAAACCCTTGGAGATTATAATTAATACAGACTACCAATACACCTATAAAAGATCAGGGAAATGTAAGTTTGAAGTTGATGAAGAAGTGGGCAATGAAGAAGTTCTTCTGATTGTTAGTGAAAAATTTAGAATTGGAACATTTTTCCCAGTGCTCGACAACTTACACACCGAATTAGCAAAGAGGAAGGAAAGACATAAAACACTGTTAGACACTTACATAGTTTTCACTTATTTGTAAATGCATCTCAAAACTTCAAGCATCATGTGAAACTGATTTGAAAACTTCCTTCCCAAGTGAATGTGTACATTTGACACCACTTTTGAATTTTTTGTGAGATTAGTGATGTACCAGTCGAAATGAGTAAACTTGTACTAAAGGGGCTGTTACAGTCCATGTTTCCAAATGTTGAAATTGGTCTTAGAATGTTTCTGCATAATGCGCATATACTTTCTTCAGCAGAACGCTCTTTTTCGCCTGTTAAAAGGCTGAAATCGTACCTGCATTCTACCGTATCTGAGGAGAGGTTGAATGCCTTATCTGTTCTTCGCATTGAAGCTGACCTCCTAACTAATTAATGTCTCAACTATGAAGATATGATTAACGACTTTGCTGCCATCAAAGCCAGATGCAAACTTGCTGACTGGTGAGTTTTGTTTATTTCTTCTTATTAGTTTTAAAAATTTTGGATGACAATGTGATTTTTTATTAGCAAATAAGAGCACAGTCATTGTGATTCAAAAACTACACTGGTGTCCAAGATACAATTAACAAACGGAAATTTTGAAAAGTTGTAATTATTTTGCCACAAAACGGTATAAATAGGTCATATTAAAGAAGAAACAATGTAAAGAATGTAGCACGTAAACAACTGTAGCACGAATAACAGTTTTCTCCAACGTAATAGATTTTCACACACATTCTGACAGCTGTTTAATGTGCTCAGTATGGGCCGTGACCAACTGTGGCAGCAATACAGGCCTGACAACGACGGGTCATGCTGTGAATGATGTCATCAATCTCACGTTGAGGCAATAACGTCCATTATTCCTTGGAGAATGGTTGATGAACGCTGACGTGATGCAACACGTCTCCCTGGTGCATCCCAGATACGTTCCGTAGGGTTTATATAGAGAGAGCGAGGAGGCCACGCCATGCGTGTAGTATCTTCCGTCTTCAAGAAAACAACGACTATCTTTGCACCAAGCGAGGTGGCGCAGTGGTTAGCACACTGGACTCGCATTCGAAAGGACAACGTTTCAATCCCGCATCCGGCCATCCTGATTTAGGTTTTCCGTGATTTCCCTAAATCACTCCAGGCAAATGCCAGGATGGTTCCTTTGAAAGGACATGGCCGACTTTCTTCCCTGTCCTTCCCTAATCCGATGAGACCGATGACTTCGCAGTTTGGTCTCCTCCCCCAAACAACCCAACAACAATTATCTTTGCACTATGAAATGGAACATTATCGTCCATCAGTATGAAGTCTGGGCCCACAGCACCTTGAAACAACCACACACGAGGTCCCAATATCTCGTCACGATACCTGACAGCAGTTAAAATTTGCCAATTCATCCATACAATTTCACAAAGAGATGTTCGAGTGGCCAACATAATTCCCTGCCAACACCGTTAGGGATCTTCCTCTATACTGCTTTCTCTCCACAATGTTTAGGTGCAGAAATCGTGTTTCGTGTTCCCTCCAGATGCGAATCCGTCGAGAATGACTCTCCAGACCAAATTCGGATTCATCCATGAGAGAACATTGGCCCACTGTTCGACTGTCCCGGTGGCATGTTGTAGACACCACTCTAGACGGTTCCTTCTGTGAAGGCCCATCAGAAGACACATAACAACAGGTCTCTGACAACAGAGGCCACTCTGCTGAAGCCTTCTTATACCTTTTTCCTCGACGCAACACGTCTAGTGAATGCTGCATTGTCAGCCGCCAGTTGCCATACAGCGTTCAGGAGGTACCATTTTGCCATTACAGCCAAATAACGGTCATTTCTTTCTGATGTCACACGTGATAGGCCCTGTCCTGGTCTGTACGATACAGTTTCGGTCTCTATAAACTGTCACCACATCAGAGAAACAACAGAACGATTCACATTAAGCCATCAGGCCACATCAGTTTGCGACTGCCCTGCTTCCATTCTTCCTACGGTCCTCCACTGCAGAGAGTAAGTTAGGCGTCTTCTCTGTACCATTTTGCACCGTCTGTAACTGTATACAAAGCGACTGTGGGTGTGGGACTACCCAGCAAACACTACCCCTCTGACAGGTGACCTGACGTCATTGTTGGCATGGTTGTCTGTTGACCAGAATGCCGTATTCCGTGCAGAACACGATTGCACGGACATCTGTTGACAGTTTATACGATGATATGGTGAATTAGACACGGGACGGGGAAATACAGGTTTGTTGTTTTAATTTTGGACCCAGTGCATATTGTTATTATTTAAAACATATATTTGGAGGGGACCGTGTATTACAGTGCACCTAGGGACGGAAAAATACCAAATCCACCACAGGCCAGGGCGCTCCCTCTCGCCATTTGTAACAAATTTGTAAAAGGAGAGAATACTGGAGATTGCTGAAATAAAACCTGTTTGTTTCTTTTGGTATGGCGACGACACTTTTGTCATCTGGCCACATGGATACGAAAAACTACAGAATTTCTTAGAAAATCTAAACTCCATACATAAAAACATTCAGTTTACCATGGAAATGGAAAAAAATGACATATCACCTTTTCCCTATGGCCTAATTCGGCGTTGGCTCGACAGTTCGGTTGTCCACTGCGTATACAGTAAGTCAGTGCATATGAATTTATATCTCCATCCCTCGCCGAAGAACTGCGCTCTCAACACTCCAGTAAACAGGGCAAATTCCATTTCAGACGAACAAAGTCTGATGGGAGAGCTGCGGCACCTTAAATCCATCTTTTACGGGAATAGATTCAGCAGCTGACAGTTTCAGACAGCCCTGCAATCCAAGAGCCCTAAGAAAGTTACAGATGACGAAAACTCGGATGAAGACCATAAGAAGACCGATTTCATGACATTTGCTGGCAATGTATCATCAGAAATTGGAAGACTAGTGTGAAAACACTACATAACCCCAGTTTTCCGCCAGACACAGCCGAAATACGAGCTTTATTAAGTACAATGGAAGACGACCTGGGTCTAGTAACGTGTGAGTGGAGTGGAGGGGGGGGGGGGGTTGTACCAAGTTCTGTGTTCATGTGGAAAACCTTATTTTGGGTAAACGATCTGCACAACTGAATGTAGACGCACAGTACAAAACGCCATACTCGCTTACTGCAGCCCAATAACAGAACAGTGCATTGAAAAGATTGAAAAGGGATATAAGATGAATTATCAGCAAACAAAAGTTCTTGCTACCACTCATAAGTTTTTAGGCTGCATTTTCAAAGAGGAATTTGGTAATTTAACCAACAGGTAAATGGACTTCCAACTGGACAAGGCATCTGAGCCAATACTAAGTTCCCTCAAAGCAAAATGTGATATCCAGACGTTTGATGTGACAGAGATGGTAGGTGGAAGGCAACTGAGACTGTCCCTCTCGCTATCGCAGCCACATGTCACCCCCCATCCCGCCACCACCACCATCACCACCACAGAGCAAGGGGCGGGACCAGAAAAGCCCTAACTTTGGACTTTCAGGGTGGGCATAGATACCACCAGCACACAGCAGACACTGCATTCCTTCAGCACCATCTGATAATGACAGAACAGCTGTCTGACGAAATACTGTGGAGCTTCGACGATTGGTTCCAGCAGTACACCTGAGAACTTCAGAAGGAAAGATATTCCTTTTAAAAATGCAAGACCATTCTTCACGTTACAGGCATAAATATAAATATAGCTTTCAATCATAACAGTGTAAAGTTCCTTTGTGTACTCATGTGTCAATTATTCTCATATTAAACCAGTTTGACAGAAACTTTACTTCAAATAACATAATAAACTTTTTTCTCTTAGACAAATAAGAAACTGACCTTTCATTAATACTGCTGAAACTACACTCGAAAAACTTTAGTGTAACCCCCATAACATCTACTGTAGAAGGATAGCATGATAGTAGAAGATACATGAAACGTTTACAGATCAGTCAGAAAATAAACCTCGTACAGAAGTCGAAAATTTTAGAAAAATAAATCACATTGGTTCGGGGCTTTGTATTCGCCAGTCACGTAGTGTGGAAATGAGCCTATACTCCCCCTCCAAAAAATGGCTTTGAGCACTATGGGACTTAACTTCTGAGGTCATCAGTCCCCTAGAACTTAGAACTACTTAAACCTAACTAACTGAAGGACATCACACACACCCATGCCCGGGGCAGGATTCGAACCTGCAACGGTAGCGGTCGCGCAGTTCAAGACTGTAGTGCCTAGAACCGCTTGGCCACCCCGGCCGGCATACTCCCCCTCCCCACCTGTAGTCCTTGAAGTTATGGTATATATTAATCGTCATTATTTTCTAAATCAACTGATTCTACTATTCTACTTCCAACATGAATTTATTTGAATTTAGTTTTTTCTATTTGACATACTGAAAAATACAAAAATGGCTGGAAAATATAATTGACTTTAAATATTTCTTCTAACTGTATGTTACACAGCTACTAACCAGTTTTGTACTCCATAACCCCATAACACTTTTAGATTCCCACAACATCATTATTATCTTTGTCATTCTTTTAAGCAAGTAAACATTTTCATTGCAACTTACTTTTGAAATATCACTTTGCTCTATAGTTTGAGTTAAGTTTACAGATCCTATGGTATCTTCGTACAGAAAATACATGACATAGATATTTGCTAATAACTTGCATATATTCAATTATTTGCTTTATGGCCTTTAACCTTTTTCAGTATTTCTACCTTAACATTTGTTAATATTTTCATAAACTATGGGCACAACATCAGTGCATAGTCTATACTATGGTTAAAATTACTTTGTGAGCTGAGTAGTACCATGCAATCCTAGTTCTTTCTTGAACACCATGTACTCGCTGTGTTGGCTGTTGTACAGCTTCATACAGTGCATTGTGAAGTGTGGCTGGCTGCATGCTGTTAACACTGCCACATACCCCTGCAGTCTGCATTCACAAAGTAGTTTTAATCAGCATGTAATTTCATTTCTGACATTTGTAACAGTTTGTTGTCAAACACCAACCACTATTGTCAACCCTTCCAAAATGAAAATTCCATTTCATGTATTTTCCAAAGCCGTTTCACTTTCTGCTCAAAAAATGGTTGAAATGGCATGAGCACTATGGGACTTAACACCTGAGGTCATCTGTCCTCTTGACTTAGATTACCTAAACTACTTAAACCTAACTAACATCACACATATCCATGCTTGAGGCAGGATTCGAACCTGCGACCATAGCAGTCGCGTGGTTCGGGACTGAAGCACCTAGAATCGCTCTGCCACTGCACCTGGCTCACTTTCTGCAATTAATAATCTTTTCAACTTCATTTATTTGATCTAATTGCACTACTATTTTCCACAAGATTAGCCTTTCATCCAATTATTTGTCATGTGGTTCTATGGCAAGTTCCTTTTTAAATTCTGCAATATGAGTCCTGTAATTTGAAATTTTACTCCTCAGTTCTCTTAAATCATTTTTCTTAACATCAATTTTACCACCCAAATCATTTTTTGTAGCTTCAGTCCTATCATCCAAATCTCTACTATGAGTACTTAATTCGTTTATGTTTGTTATAAGCTGCTGTTTAATTCTTTGCTCCATTTCCTGAATTTTTCTCCAAAAAGCCTCACAATTTGTTGAAATACATTTAGCTAATAATTACATAAAACTGATTAGCTTTCTCAATTTGTTTTTGCATACTAATGTTTTTTGCACTGCACAGAAAAAATATAATTACAGTACTTATCATTTTTTATGTCTACAATGATGATGTACCACATGATTATTTCCAGTCAATCAGATTGTTTGGGTTTTGTCCAACTATACAGTCATACTCTCAGCCACAAAAGACCAGTTCACACTGGCCATCATGTCACCATCACCTTATGGCACTGTTACATCAATGTGTAATCTCACAGTCACGTCAAGTCAATTCAGGTCACATTATCTCTTCTTGCATCGCTGTCCTCAGCTGTTTTTTCACAAGAATTGTGGTCTTCACAAGAAGATTTTTAATCTTTTTTACGCGTGAAGTGCACATATTCAATGTGGTAGCATACATATATGTATTCTGGAGTCCATATTTGTAGGAAAATGATATATCTGATTCAGATGGTATGCATATTGCGTGGGCAGCTTGTACGTCAGAGAAAGAAGACAGGATTGTGAAACAACACTATAAAAGAGTGTGGGGTTCCGATAAATGTCATTACATGATACATAAGGGGCAACTCACACACTCTGCAAGGATATCCAAGAAGTCGAATTTGCATTTTATAATTATGTTATAAAAATCGAAGAACCAATTTCTTCAATTGTTATGTCAAATTGCAAGCACAATTACTAAAGGAACACATTGTTATGATCTGCTATTACATCCCATCCCATGAAAAATTTGTTCCTTTAAGGCTTATTTGCCAGTCCAGTGCAAATTTTTGTTCAATAGTCATGTCTCTCTGAATATCTTGCCCTTCAAGAGTTACAGGTTTTCTTTATGTCTTGTACCTGCCTTTTTATAGTTCAGGTACCTTATTTATACTGGGATTAGCTTGTGAAACAATGTAAACATTGACCACTAATACTTTCTAAACTGTTTCACACACAATCCAGAGAGCTATTTAACAGTAAATAAGCCCACCACAAACACATATTTAAACAAAAAACTTCAGTACATTGCTTGGTATATCGGTATATATCACGAAAAACACATTTTGGCACTGTTGCAGTATCTCAAACTACCAGTCCATTTCTTTATCAAATGATACAAAAGCCTGACAACATGGAAATATATGCCACCTAATAATCTCTGTAATTCTACCCATATTACTTTTTCACTTCAAAGTGCAGCCATAGTTCAGTTCATTTCATTGTAAAATATTAAATATGGTACTACTATCTATATTTTTTTATAAATGTGGTAGAGGGCAAGTAATTTAGCGCACTCATGTCATACAATTCAGACTGCTACTTCAATGAATCTCTTGTCATTCATTACAGAATTATACATTTTAACAGAAGAACGAAACAAAACAATTTGTAACAAATAACAAAAATATCGAATTACAAAGACTTCGAAAAATAACTGAAATCAACAACGAAAAGCATGATGAATCAAAGTATGGAGATGAGTACTCGGTTGTGTATCTGGAAGAAGTGAGGTATCTTGAAGAAATGAGCTTCAGGATCATGTGATCAACAACACATGATGACATCAGCTGTTAAATCTTTCTTCCTAAGAAACCTTGATGGTGTCCTGGCCACCATTTGAAATGTATTGTGAAATGTTTTGACAAGCAGTGACATGACAGGACAGCAAGTGTGAAGTGGCCCTAATGCAAATATTGTTGATGAGATTGATCCACCAAATTTTGTTTTTGTTCTTATAACGGTGAGTTGGCTTCCATCTGTGCCAACTGAAATATTTCAAAATTTTACCAGAATGAATTGGTAAGTATCCCAGATTAGTGATGGAATTGGCACAACAGAGGATGTGGACCAAAGGAATTCGAGAAAACGTGAATCACATATCAAAATTTTATAACCGGTCTATGCTGTATGACTGGTTAAAAAATCTTGAACTTCCCTCAATTACTGCAAGCTCTGGTCATACAATAAGCAAAAATGAACATTGGAGATTAGTAATAAAATCTCATCTGTGGCAGATCGGTGCCACATTGGAGTGTTGCATCTTCCCCATGGGAAAAGCTGAAAAATATAACTTGTAATACAATAAATAATGACATAAACATGTGAACTATTGAATTAATAAATAAACAAAAGTTGTTAACTCAAAGTAAGTTTGTATATTGGAAATCATTAATAACTACACCCCACAATGCTTACATTCTCATGGCTGAGGAAAAACAGATACCAACAGTCAGGCTTCTACTAGCTGCTAACAAAAAAATGAAGGCCATATCTTCCTTCATTTGTAGAGATAATTCAAATATAGGCATTGTACCTTTGGTCATAAAGTGAAATTTGTGACTGGAATAAGTTTTTTTTTTTTTTGTTTGGTAAGGAAGCCACGGCATATTATCTTGTATATTAATGGCCTTGCAGACAATATTAATAGTAAAATCTTCCTTTTGCAGATGATGCGGTTATCTATAATGAAGAACTATCTGAAATAAGCTGCATAAATAGTTCAGTCACATTTTGATAAGATTTCAAAGTGGTGTAGAGATTGGCAACTTGCTGTAAATGTTTACAAAGTGAAAAAATGTAGTATCCTATGACTATAATATCAGTGAGTCTATACTGGAATCGGCCAACTCATACAAACACCTGAGCGTAACATTCTGTAGGGCTGTGAAATGGAATGATCACATAGCTTCAGTCATGGGTAAAGCAGGTGGTACAATTCGGTTTATTGGTAGAATACTGAGAAGTGTTGTCAATTGACAAAGGAGATTGCTTACAAATCACGCATGTGGCCACTTCTAGAATATTGCTCAAGTGTATGGGACGTGTACCAGATAGGATTAACAGGGGATATTTAATGTATACAGAGAAAGGAAGTATGAATGGTCACAGGTTTGTTTAATCCATTAGAGTGTCATAGAGGTACTGAAGAAACTCAACTGGAAGTCTCTTGAAGATAAACATAAGCTTGCAAGCTTCCGCATTCTATCTTTTGCAACCAAGACTTTAATAAAATGGCAAAGGTAATGTAAATAAGAACACTGGGAGGAGTTGTGGTCTAAATAACTATTGATCTATTTTTTCTTAACATCACATGACAAGTGATGGCTAAAGAAATGCGCCACAAACATTTTAATTTGACAATCGCTTTCTATAGTATGTAGTCTATGGTTAAGAAAGTGATCAACGGGGGATCAATGCACCACACTAACCAGAAATGATCTTTTCATCTGACTTCATAAATGTGTATCTATGGTATGGCCCAAAAACTATGCTACTATCAAAACATCTATAGTCTACTATTGCACAAAGAAAAATGTGGTTCCAAAGAACAGGGTGCTGAAAAGCATATATTGGAGCCCTACGCCATACCATAGAATACATTACCCATCTGCAGGTGAGGGCAGCGCAGTATAATGCGCTTGTTGAGTGCAGTCACGGACAGCGTCAATCTATTATTAATGGCGCACGCCCAGAAATTTGCAAGTACACAGTCTCGTGTTCAGCTGATTCGGAATTCAGATACTTCCCTATGATCTCCTGAAACACCAGAGGATTCCAGTGTGCAGGTGGTCCTGTTTGCTGGGCTGCCAAACAAATTTGACTCTGTGACATGACTATGCATGATGGAATATGTCAAATGCTTAGACAGCCGACTCAGAACAAGTAAGTACACCCATGCATAACATGCTGTGTGCGCGATGCAAGAAGCAGTACCTCTGACGGTTCAGATGGTGATTGGCACAGACTCTAAATGGCACACCAGAAAAGGACACAAGTCTCACCGTCTAAGTAAAGACCTGCCATTCTTTACTAGTGAAGTGCCAGTACTAGAGAAATCTTCTTGTTCTCTACAGCTTTCCTCTGCAGCTTGGTAACGTAGCACATTTCCATGCTTAGACCACACCCACTTTAGTACAAGCCAGTCACGAGCTGGAGTTCGGCTTTCAAAGCTGGGAGACTGCCCCCCTGTGCTACATACACAGATCTGACCAACCAGCGACTTTAAAAATTAATTGGGATAAAAGGAAAAAAAGATTTATCTTCACGCCCTCTTTCCCACATATTTACGCTGTGCCTTTGCTAAAAGCATGACTTGGATGGAACCACAGCCCTCCATAAACAGATAGTTATGTCCCCTGTTGTGTTCATTTCGAACTTTCTAAAGAATGGCGATAAATTCGCTAAAATCCTCGTGCCTTCACAAATATGTTTTGTAGCAGAGTCTGGATGCCTGGGTGCCACTGCCCTATCCCACAGAATTCGCAAAAAACTCTCAGTCTTCTCATCCACTTTCTACCTAATAAGGGCACATACTCTGCTTTACTGCCGGCCATCAGGTCATACAATCCACAAGTCAAACCTGCAGTGACCCCTCAGCCCTAGTCAGCCTACCTGAATGCAGCCACTGATCAACTTGCTCCACCCAATGTGTCTGCACAAGGAGACCGGGGGACTTGGCTGTCGCCTAACATTTTCACTCAGGTTCTGCAGAAAAAAGCTTCCCTCAGCTCTCAGCTGCCATAAGCTTTTACTGCTGTCAATTGACTTGGCACCCTCTTCCTTTGAACACAGGTAAAGCGTACCGCTATGCCTTCACTAGAGCACACAAGCAAGAGCGTTAACTACTGGCAACCATTTCATTATATGACTGAAGTTAGATTGTATCTAATGTAGCAACCAAGTAATAACGATCACCTTCCCTATGAACGTTAAGTAGCATGACACCTCATGAAAAGTGAGAGTGCCCTGCAATCTCTCACAACCTCCCCGCTGCTCTCAAATTTATTCTTGGGGAGTGTCACATTTTAAAATGGTTAGTGTGACATGGAGTCAATTTTTGTTCACCATAAAACCCAGCCTAGTGTTATACCCTGCCTTTACCACATTCAACCAGGGGTAATACGTACACTGTCTGCTGCTTGCCTACAAAGTTAAAGTGAGGAAAAAAATGTGATGAGCATACCATCTGGTCGCAGTCTTGTATACCCAGAGTTTAACGATAATTAGTAGACAGTTACAGGGTCATGCTCACATTTATCTACTCATTCATCCTGAAATTGGGGCCAGAGAAGGTTATTTCCCTAACCAGAATATAATATTGCTGTCTTGAGGATTCTCTGTCCCAAAATTAGTTCCTCTGGGCAACTATACACATGGCTACATTCATTACTTGACAGAACATCGACCAGAAACTTTCTCACATTCACCCAATACGAAGGAATCATACTGTTCTTGTGGCATGTGGCTTGTGTTAAACTTAATTCTTTAACATGAGTCAGTCTGTTTCTTTAGTACAAAGATGTGTCAACACAACAAAATAATATATAAGTGATGTAAAACAAGTGAATCTTTACAAAAAACGAAAAATATATGAATTCATGAAGAAAAAATAAAACTTGGTATGAATACACAGAAAATACATGTAATCTAGAAAAAATGAAAAGAGCAAGGCATATATAAAACAAATTAATGGAAAACAACTAATATCTCCTACAGCTCTCTTCTCAGAGGCCTTTAGGAAGTCCAGTTTTTTTAAAAAAATATTATTGTCAAATGAATAAACACAGCACTAAACATGTTATGTAACAGATTGGATGTGGCAGCTATATGAGATGAGCTTGCCAAGATGAGTTACGCCTTTTACTCTGCTTGTGCAGTACAGGCAGAAGCCTCGGTGTGGCAGGACCTCCTCCTCGTCCATGGGCAGCAATCTATGGAATCTCGATTACTGACCGTCTTGGATGATGTGGTAGTCAGCAATGCGTTGTCATTGTCAAAGATGTTCATGGGATGAGCCAGACAGCATATGAACACAGGTCTGAGGTGAATCACCATCGCCGTCTGCATTGTCCTGTGTCTCCTCCATTCAGCGCTCTGCAGCTCTGCCGCTAGGTCCCACGGAACCTGGTAAGCTGGAAGCGGCGGCGAAAGTAGTCGCGTGCCGCCAGGGCACCAGCCCTTTGTTGACAGCCCATGGCGCGCAGAGTCGCATCCACACCCGCCTCCCAGTGTTGTCATGTCGACCAGCTGCCCTGATGTTGCTATGTGGACCACTGCCACCTGCAGCCAGCTGCGCCCAACTCCTCAGCACCCCGTCTGCCCAGCTGCTGTGGCCGCTCCTGTGCCAGCGTCCTCTCCAACTGCTTGATACGTCGCCATCCGCTCAGCTCCCATAGTCTGTACAATGCTTACATGTGGGCTAAGTGCTGTGTTTTAACAAATACGTTCACAGGATAAATATAGAAAGAATTGGAACGAAATAGTAAAGGATTGCTTTACATGATTACTTCAACAGAAATAAAAAAATTGTTTACAGAGCTCTTTTGACAAAAAAATAAAATCTGATTCTATTCTACAGCCATTCTTTCATCGTATTATATCAATAATTTTAAATGATCAATTTTCTGTGTCTAAATGTTTATAACCTTAAGTAGTGGTGAGGTCATGATGTTGTAATGTATGATAACGTAGTGTTAATTTCCCACAGCCTTTCGTGCAACTCAAAGACTAAGACGGCTCAGACTACACTTTCACTTCAATCACTCTCACATCGTGGCAGATTAAAACTGTGTGCCCGACCGAGACTCGAACTCGGGACCTTTGCCTTTCGCGGGCAAGTGCTCTACCATCTGAGCTACCGAAGCACGACTCACGGCCGGTACTCACAGCTTTACTTCCGCCAGTACCTCGCTGTGAGTACCGGGCGTGAGTCGTGCTTCGGTAGCTCAGATGGTAGAGCACTTGCCCGCGAAAGGCAAAGGTCCCGAGTTCGAGTCTCGGTCGGGCACACAGTTTTAATCTGCCACGAAGTTTCATATCAGCGCACACTCCACTGCAGAGTGAAAATCTCATTCTGCACTCTCACATCATTTAAGTCTACTACTTATTCACGCAACTACTATAAAATGTATATGAACTACTGAAAGTACTAGAAATTACTTCCCCATTACTTAGTCATTATGATGACACTAACGCTGGTATGTGGCGTGAATCTCGATGAGTGCCAACGTCACCAATCTGTTCTCTGTGCTATGTGGACAAACAATTCTGCTGCGAAAATCTCTTTTTGCTGAAAATGACACAAGAATTTCTCAGATTGGTGTGCAAATTTTTCACTCCAGGTGCTGAAACAACCATAAAAAAAGCACAAGCTATTGTCGACATTTGACTGCATAGCTACATTTCTTCCGTTCTTCTCTTTCTCATAAATTGATGGTGTGCCTCGCTCATTCTGCAAAGACATACCAAAGTGACTCGCACATTCTGTGTACATACTATCACCCAGGATCTACCATTCAGGCGCTCTCAAACCATTCGCGAAAGCCCACATGAATAACGCGGAAACCCACATACGAAAACCACAAGCGAATAACCACAGCGAACAACAATCGCATAAGACGCGATAGCTCATCTGTGTAACCACGCTCGAGTAAAATATCCCATTCGCGAGAAACATCACACCAAAGGCGACATCCCTAGACGAAAAACATCCCACAAATACGTCGCGCCACTGGCGATAGCAATAATCAGCACACAGCAAAGACACGTTGCACTGGGCAATGGTCACAAACCATGGCGAAAACACACAAGAAAGTCAACACGCCTCTTGCGTGGGCAATACACGACCATCCTGCAAAATACCTCCATGGGTCTCGCAAACTAATGTCAACGACACCCCTCTCAAGCACGATACAACGAATTGTATACTGGATCACATAAGGGCATTTATGGCAATGTGCACACAATAAAAAGAAGAAATTTGATTGTAGCTGAACTCCAAGATGTTACGAGAATAATTCCATCCCCAATACTTGTGGACTTGTTTAGGACACGAAGACAAAAACTTCTATCGTTGTTGTGACACCTGATTCTGTCGTACCATGCAAACTGCAAAACTGCTATGAGAACATACTAACTCACGTGAAATTGGGATCAAATAAACAACAATGTTTCCATCGTGAAATCGGCACATTTCTATGATATGCAACAATAAAGTAATGAGACTGATGAGAAAAAAATGTTGCTTACCGTTTTAGTCAAGTTTAGTGTTGTCTCCTTTAAAGTAGTTCCCTTCTGATAGAACACACTTTTTCCAGCGCTTCTGCCATTGATGGTAACATTTCTAGAACTCATGTTCTGTAACATCCCCTAAGACACTTCTCACAACTTTTTGGACATCTTGTGTTGTTTGAAAATGGTGTCCCTTGACCATTGTTCTGACTCTTGGAAATAGAAAAAAGCCGCACGGAGCGATATCTGGTGAATAGGGTGGCTGTGATAGTACTGAAATTTGTTTTGAGGTCAAACATTGCTGTACTCACAGGGCAGTATGGGATGGCGCATTATCATGATGCAGAATCCAGTTATCAGCAATGTTGGCACGGACACGAAAAACTCTTTTACGAAGTCTTTCTAAAATTTATTTGTAGTAATACTAGAATGAGATTTTCACTCTGCAGCGGAGTGTGCGCTGATATGAAACTTCCTGGCAGATTAAAACTGTGTGCCTGACCGAGACTCGAACTTGGGACCTTTGCCTTTCGCGGGCAAGCGCTCTACCATCTCAGCTACTGAAGCACGACTCACGCCCGGTACTCACAGCTTTACTTCTGCCAGTATCCGTCTCCTACCTTCCAAACTTTACAGAAGCTCTCCTGCGAAACTTGCAGAACTAGCACTCCTGAAAGAAAGGATATTGTGGAGACATGGCTTAGCCACAGCCGGGGGGATGTTTCCAGAATGAGATTTTCACTCAGCAGCAGAGTGTGCGCTGATATGAAACTTCCTGGCATATTAAAACTCTGTGCCCGACCGAGACTCGAACTCGGGACCTTTGCCTTTCGCGGGCAAGTGCTCTACCATCTGAGCTACCGAAGCACGACTCATGCCCGGTACTCACAGCTTTACTTCTGCCATTATCCGTCTCCTACCTTCCAAACTTTACAGAAGCTCTCCTGCGATGGTAGAGCGCTTGCCCACGAAAGGCAACGGTCCCGATTTCGAGTCTCGGTCGGGCACACAGTTTTAATATGCCAGGAAGTTTCATATCAGCGCACACTCCGCTGCAGAGTGAAAATCTCATTCTGGAAACATCCCCCAGGCTGTGGCTAAGCCGTGTCTCCGCAATATCCTTCCTTTCAGGAGTGCTAGTTCTGCAAGTTTCCAGGGGAGCTTCTGTAAAGTTTGGAAGGTAGGAGACGGATACTGGCAGAAGTAAAGCTGTGAGTAGCGGGCGTGAGTCGTGCTTCGGTAGCTCAGATGGTAGAGCGCTTGCCCGCGAAAGGCAAAGGTCCCGAGTTCAAGTCTCGGTCGGGCACACAGTTTTAATCTGCCAGGAAGTTTTGTAGTAATAATGGTTAACTGTTTGTACAGGAGGCACCCACTCCTTATGAACAATTTCCTTGGAATCAAAGAAGCACACAAGCATGCATTTCACTTTTGACTGTGACATGCAAGCTTTTTTTGGTCTGGGTGATCCCTCTGAGCACCATTGTGAACTTTGGCGTTTTGTCTCTGGATCGTACTGAAAAAACCAACTTTCATCACCAGTGATAACGCGGCTCAACAATCCTGGATTGATTTCCATTTGCTGCAGCAGATCGGCTGCCACATTTTTCTGTGTTTTTCGCTGTTGTGGTGTGAGATTTTTGAGTACCGTTTTTGCACAAATCTTTCTTATACCAAGATCTTCAGTTATTATTAGACGAACCGTTTCTCAGTTGATGTTCAGTTCTTCTGCAATCATTTTCACGGATAATCTTCATTCAGATCATACGAGTTCATGCACCCTGGCCAAGTTGATATCTGTCAGTGAGGTTGATTGTCGTCCACTGCAGTCTTCATCTTCAACATTCGTTCTGCCTTCACTAAACATTTTATGGCAACGAAAAACTTGAGCTCTTGACGTAACCTCCTCTCCAAACGCCTTATGAAGCTTACTGTAAGTTGTCGTCTCGTATTCGCCCAATTTAATGTAAAAAGAAATGGCATACTGTTGCGCAGTATTATGCGGTTCCATTTCCGTGACGAGAGACTCAAACATGTGTTAGCTTATTACAGCACAACTCACGACTGAGCAGTTGCATTGATGTGCTGCTTGGACTAGAAGCAGCTTATAGACCAAGGTTAAAGATATTGTGTCGACGCAAGCCTGCACCTTTGCTACATCTTGCAAAGAAAATCAGTCTTATTACTTTATTGTCGCACCTCGTACTCTTAAAAATTGTAATTAGTCAGCTCCGGGAGGACCATCTGTACATCTATAAACTTGATATATATGTGACAAAGAAATACTTGTACAGAAAAATTCTATCAATGTCTAACTCTTACGACTAGCATTAATGAGAGAAGTTCCTATGCTAATTACCTTCTTGAACCACAAAAAAATCTAAAGAAATTATTGTTGTCTCTAACACTATTATAACTAAACCAAACTAAGCTTATGTTCAGCTGTCACTGACCATCAAAACAGGAATCTTCCAGCAACATTTCTCCGAGGTCGTCGTATCTAATACCTTTGATGAGGCTAGGTCCGAGTTCAGTTGCAGATACGTTTTGTACCTCTTCTGCACGTTCAACTAGTCACTGACGTTGGTTGTCTTTTCCTCGCACCCCTCGTCATGGCTTCGGTCCTCGAATCTCAATTTCCTCGGCCTGATCTCCATTTCCGTTTCCTCCGTTGTTAATTCGTATACATCTTCCATTGTCATTGGCACCAGATCCATAGTTTTGCCATCCGTTGTTTTGTGGTCCATAGCCTTCATTCTTCGTTCCATTCCAACCTCTGTTGCGTAGTATGTAACCATTGCGGTTCCCATTCCAGTTTCTCCGTTGTTCCACTTCATTACTCCCAGAATTTTCCGACCGTGAATGGTTCCCATAAGGCGTTCCATTTCGTACATTTCCATTCCTGTTATTATAATTGTTATGTTGTGGACACGAGATAGATATTGCGACGTATCTATCAGTTTCTTTTGTGTCCCCTGATATTCTCTGCTCGGAATGCGTAGTCTAATTCGTAAAGAGTGTTACAGAAAGTACTGAGCTCCATATTACACTTGCCAGCTAATACTTGTTGATATGCTGACGGAAGTTTGGTGTAACAGTGACGCATGATTTGACCGGTAGAGCATGGTACTTTGATTTGCCTGTCTGGTTTGAGAACAAACAAATAATAATAAGTAATGATAATAGTATATGATCAGTTTATACAAACTTTGCGCGCTTGACAATGGCTTTTTGATTAGGTCCATTCATTGTAAGTTTGTCCGTGAGCGATTTTTCTGATTTTTCCTTATCGGACTCTGTACATTGAATAATTCCAAAGCTTTGGTTCGTACTGGACCTTTAATAATTTGTAACACGGAAACTGTACCCTTGCCAAGACGCCGAATAATTGGAACAATAGCTTGCAACATAAACGATACATGAGACTAAATAATATCACCGTATTCACGAAATACTCTGCTAAATTAAACTACATAAACACATTAATTCTGTTGCTGCGTGCGACTATGAGTACTCCTAGTGAGACTGCGTCTCATAGAATAATGACGATGTGCCAAGTAATTATCTGCAACAATAGCAGATTTGGGTTCGATCAGGACGGCTTGCGGAATGAAAAAGGTGCCGTCTTCTCGGCAAGACATGTAAACTGCTTAATTACTCTAATGTTTCAGCAGTTGCACGCCACAATCGATACAACCGCCTATACTAATTAATATCTTAAGTAATTCTTTATTTATATTCTGAACTTTTGCCTACGTGTTTGCTGTATATCCACTCCCTTCCTGCAAATGCGCTTTTAAATTACGTCAAGATACAGGATCTTGTCAATCATTGCATCAAGGAACTTGACTGGGCTTTTGTAGCCTGAACTCTCGAAATCTTTACCAACAGTCATCTCGTACTTTATGCGCTCTTGCGTCTCCTTGGACCAGTATTTAGGAAGCTGTCCTTGAACTCCTGGTAACTTCTACATGTCGCTAATATTCTCCGCAACTGACTCTTACAAGTGTCCGCAAATAAAGTCTAATATGTATTTAAAAGGCCAATTTGGAGGTAAAGAGAGGTCCAGTTGCGATATCTAAGTGCGTGGGAGAGTAAAATTATCCTCATCTCGGAAAATTTCGAATTTTCGAACTTTTAAGAAATGTTGAAAATTGAATGGCGTTTCATCGACATCTCCCGTTCTACGAAAAATATCAGTCCTTGGGATGTCCTCTTTCGACATCGCCTCATCTGTGCTGCCTCCTCGGCTTGTGAAAATGCAACGTTTATATCAACATGTCCTTTGCTCGCTGCTAACGGTGTGCAGTTACCCGTGCCGTCCGAAGTTGTTTCTGGTTCTGTTGTGTTTGCGCTTGGCCGCATTTGAAATGGGTTCATAAGCGCCTCCTCCAATTACTTCTCCATACGCATGTTGATAGCTTCCTGTCGAAATTTGAATGAAAGGAGAGTCCGGACCTCTTCAGTCTCGCTCACTGGAGTTGCAGTTGTCAAGTGCGCACCAGTCCCTAATTTGCGCAGCTCATGGCCGCTGTCGCATAAAGAACCGTGGCTTCACGTATTTTCGTGTCGATGCGCTGCTCCTCGTCATTTTGCCGCTTTTCCATGCTTTCGACCTTCTTGTTCAAATTGATCACTGCCTCTCGTCCTTGTTGTTCTGTGGGTTTACTCGTTTTCAATGCTTCAGCTGCTACTCGTCTTGCGGAAGTTGCTACTGTCCTGGCGCCCTCTGCCGTCTTATTAGCATCATGTGCATTCTTTAAACTTTTGACTGCTTTGGTGCTTACTTTACGTAGGTTTTCCTGGAGTGTATTTGCCCATGAATTGTGTTTCTCTTGCATCTGATTTACCAGAGCACTGATGTTTATATTGTCCATCCTCGTCTCGTTATTATCTTGTATTAACTCATTAATCTTCTCCTCCATTCCTTTTAGTCCATTAATCTTCTCCTCCATTCCCTTTAGTCCATTAATCTTCTCCTCCATTCCCTTTAGTCCATTAATCTTCTCCTCTATTCCCTTTAGTCCATTAATCTTCTCCTCTATTCCCTTTAGTCTAGCCTTCATTCCCTTAAGTCCATCAATTTCCTTCTCCATTCCCATTAAAAATGCTACTAGATTGAAGTCATCTTCTTTTTCCTCAGTATTGTGATCGACTGAACTCATACTTGATTTCTGTACAGATAAGACAGTTTTACAATCAGCCAGTGTTATAGCAAGAGACAACTGCGCTGGATTCTACCATGCTGGATTCTATCACGTCAGTTCATAACCTGATGTTTCAACTCACTTCGCATTACACTCTGCGACCGTTGAAGAGAAATGATGTGTGCTCCAATGACTGAACCACTCCAGTATCAACTGCGCTATTGTGTGAAGTGTGCACTGGATGTCGAATTGCACCGCTAGAGTGCCAGGAACTTTCATCATACAGTGCCTCTCCAGCGAGTGGTTGGTGCTGAACGATGGTGAGTTAGAATCATTTCATAGTTACCAGCATTCCAACCCAGCCACCTACAGAATTAGTTTCAATAACTGAATGGAGTGCAGGACGATAAGCACACATTTATAGCAGTCCTGAACAGTTTAGCCAAATATTCTCAAATTATTAGCGACATTAGTGCCACTCTATCTACTTCAAACAAATTTTATATGATAAAAAATCCAATACAGTCACGCCTGCCACAGTACCAAAACATCAAATACGCAAGACCTTCTATAAAGAGGACATAGGAAGCTGAACACCTTCGCAACTATGGTGGCACATGAAGCACACACTGGACCTGATATATTTTCAGCTGAGACCCTATGGAAAATATGGTTACTCAACCTTCCTCCACCACTGCAACCTACGCTAATTTCAAAAGAGCATGAGATTATAGATATCAAATTACACTTGGCTGATAAACTCCATGAAGTGCTACAATTATATAAGGAAGCGGATTTTCAACTAAGAAATATTACTAATACTATACAGGAGAGGGAGACTAAGAGATGAATACACTAAGCAGATTCAGAAGGATGTAGGTTGCAGTAAGTACTGGGAGATGAAGAAGCTTGCACAGGATAGCGGAGCGTGGAGAGCTGCATCAAATCATTCTCAGGACTGAAGGCCACAACAACAACAACAACATACAGGAGAGGAGTAGTCCCAGAGAAGAATGAACACTAACATACTCTCACAAGGCTGACAGTGTGCGACATGAGGAATCCTGGGGTCCATAGAGACGACTTGGAACACTAAGTAATCGAGCTTTTGAGGTAGCAGCCCTCCCAATAGAAGACCGTTGATCTGAGGTTCTTGGCCTTATGTGGAGAGCACATCAATACATCGCATTATGGTGGCTCACTGCTGTAGGACATATGTTGGTTTTATGAGAAATTTTGAGTCACAGCAAACAAACATATTTCCTCCTTGCAATATCACATATCAGCAACAACACACTACTCTCCATGCACTGGAAGACCAAGACTTAAGAGAAGTGCAGCCTACAGAGTGAAAATGGCCAGGATATCATTTCATTTTTTTCAGCTTAAGGACCTGACATTTATGTGTGGGATATGGTGTCCGGCCGCTGCTTCTGGTATACTCTGGATCCGCAATAAGTACTGCTCCATGGGCACATTCCCACCCTGGCAGCAAACAAATAAGGTCCTTGCCACGTGCCGTTAAAGACACACCAGCGCGCCATTGCGGAGCGCGTTATCTCACAGTAGATTTTACATTGCAGCACTCTTTCAACTGGAATTTTGTGGTAGCAGATGCATCTGTGCCAATTATAAGGGCTGATTTTCTTCGCCACCACAATCTTTTACTAGGTTTTGGAAAAGAAACGATTGGATACTCTAATATTGGACAGTAAGTGCAGATGCAGAGAAGATCCCCAAGACTCACACCAAATTACAATAAGAGGCACAGTAGAAAGCGTTACTACACCAAGAAAATTCAGAGTTACAGGAAGATATAAGGAACCTTCAAGAACAGTTGGGTAGCATACTAGCACTCTTCCACCATAAGGAGCAGCAGATTGAACCTCAGTTGGAGCAGTATATTTACACACTAGTTTAGAGGAGACAAATACACAGGTCAGTAGAGCGCAGGCCACCAAGATTTTTACCTTGTCATGCTGGCAAAAGAAACACGCAGTCAGTACAAAACGTGAACAAAGAGCATTTGGTGTTGTTGTTCAAGGGAACGCATTACACTCATACACTACAAGTTGCCCCATTCTACGACAAGGCAAGGAGAATTGTACCAGATAGACGTTGGGCAGCTAAACAAACTGCAAACGCACTTTTGCACTTAGGCAAAGTTCGGTCTTCTGCTAGAAACTAGGCTAGAAACTAGACATGTCTTCATTTAGTACCTAAGAAAAATAGATCTAACAAATTGTGGGGAGATTATAGATCACTTAACTCCTGCACTACACCAGATAGGTATCTGATTCCCAACTTACAGGCTGTGGCAGGTGCAAATTGGTTAGCGTAATACATTGCAAAAAGGCCTACCATCAATTCCAGTGGGGTCGAAAGACATTCCAAAAACGGTAATTATCCCTGTCTTTGGCCTTTTCGAATTCGTGCAAATGCCTTATGGGTTAAAAAATTGCTGCCCAGACATGGCAATGTTGTATTGACTCAATATTAGGAGGGTTTCTGTTCTGTTTTTGTTACTTGGATGGTATATTGGTTTTCTTTCAGTTGCAAGTACCTTTGACAGACACCTTGATGGGGAAAGATAATCGTGGGAAACGTGTGCTGGAGTGGACAGATAAAATGCAACAGGATTTTGAGAAGATCAAACCCAGCTTAGAGCAGGCAGTTACATCAGCACAAGCTTTAGAGGGTACCCCTTTAACTACAATAGCAGACTCGAACGACTTCATAATTGGAGCATTTTTGCATCAAATACGTAATGGAAGACCTTACCCACTAAGATTCTTTTTAAAAAACTAACTTTGGTTCAAAGCAAGTTGACAGAGTTTGATGGGAAACTGTTCGTGGTTTATGAGGCAGTTAGTTACTTTAAAGCAGACATCGAAGGACAGTACTGACTGACCATCACCCCCTGTTGCACGTGATATGGAATTTCAGTAAAGCTTGTCAGCCTCAGCGTTTTCGGCACTTGAATTGGATCATCCAGTGGCGTGCATGAGATGGGCACATAATGTTGTAGTATGTTACCTTTCCAGAATAAATTTACTCTCAATATGTCTCGACCTCGACGGTATTGCAGCATCCCAAGAAAACGATGATGATCTCCAACAATCATTAAGAAACAACACTTCGAGTCTAAAATGTGAAGGTAGGCATATCAACGATACAGCAGACAGGCTATGATGTGACGCATCAAAAGGAAGAGCCATATCGTTTGTGCCTAAAACATTAGGCAAACCATCTTTCAGAAATTGCATGCAGGAATATGCCCATCTACGAGACTAGTGACAGAACGTTTTGTGTGGACGAACATGAATAAAGATTGTAAACCTTGGACAGAAGCTTGTTTAGTATGTCAAAAGAGCAAAATCGAAAAAAAAACGAACATTGCTGTAGGCACTCTCATTGTTCCAGCTGACCTTTTACAGCTTGTTCACCTGAATTTGAGTGGCCTCCTTCTCATGTTGGGGAGGACTTAAATACATCTTATCTGCCATTGACAGAGTGACGAGAGGCTGAAGGCCACTCCATTACCTGATGTCATGGCTGAGTCCACAGAGGAAGCATTGATTGAATTATGGGTGGCTCACTTTGGATGCCCAGTGGCCTTATAACTGATAAAAGCCAACAATTTGGGTTAGCACTGATCACAAACCTTTGCAAAATGTGCAGAGTGAAACGCCTTAAAACCACAGCTTACCACTCCAAAGTAACTGGCTGGTAGAGTGCTGACACCACACATCAAAGATGGCATTAATGTGTCATAGGAGCGAATAACATGAATCCCTTGCTTGGATCTTATTAGGCTCAGATCAGCATTCAAAGACGACTTGCTGTCATCATTAGTTTTGGGTAAGGTCTAAATCCTCTGGCAGAGTTCATCGATCCAGCAGCCTTACCAGATTCTGGGGATTTGCTGGAATTACTACAACGTGTGAAACTTCATATTTCCAATATCCATACTCCTCTTCCGAGATCACACGGTGTTCCACTAGTTATTGTACACAAACAACTGCAGAACTGTTAGTTTGTGATGCTGAGGGATGACACAATGAAGCCAGCGCTCCAACTACCATATTCAGGCCCACATAGAGTGATACACAGAGGTGACAATACTTTCAACATTATACTCAACGGAAAACCGTCTACAGTCTCGGTACACAGGCTGTTACCAGCGTTGATAGTGCAAGATGGGGACATAATACGAGGTTCACAGGCTATTTCCATCATGCAGGACGACTCCATGTGTCCACACTACGTGCAGCAGCAACTGTGAATCCCAGACCACGCCCATGCCATGGAGACAGCAGATGTGACACAATCACGCTACGGTTGCTGGCATAGACCACTGGCCTATTCTGTAGATTACACATGGATTAGCTCTAATTGCTGTATTATGCCAAAAAGGGACTAGTGCATGGGTTCACAAATAATTTTTGTTCTTTCTTTCTATTTTTATTACATTATTGTGACAATGTTGTATGGATGTCAGATATAAGGGGGTAGTTTGTGTTGTTGCCCAGATAATGGTTACAAGAATATTTTGTCAGGATTTTGAGGGGGTTGGTCCATGAGGTACGGCAATGCGCGAACACCGAGAAATTAGTTTAAACAGTTTTATTAACAAAGGCGGATTATAAAACATACATGCTATGCGTATGTATCACCACTGAGTATGAAATCCTAGCACCGGCTAATTACGGTCATGTCGAAAGGCTCCATGGTGAGCTAAGAAAAAGAGACATATACACCCCAGAGACAGCACTAGTTAATACTATGCGCTGCGGACAGTGGCCAGTTGCATGCTCACTGCGTCACACTCAGTCGGATGGACGTGTACTGTCCAAGCAAATTGTCAGCATTCCAGATAGGTCGGCTGGCGAGTGTGTGTTATGTACCATATGGCTGTGCCCAACCCGAAGACCCTTACATCACTCTCCCCCGAGAAAAAGAGACACCAAAGGGTTTCTCAATACGACCTCCTAGACGTTATGAATTTGTTTCGCAATTTGTGGCATCAGAAGGCATTGGGCACATGTATTTCATTTGCAGACACAGTAATGTTCGCTACAGAGAAGTGTGCCTTCAGGATGACAATTTCATACATTGCAAGTGCTGTTGACAAAAGACAAATTAATAAAAGCAATAAAAATAAAATACTGACAATCAAGTACACATTAACATTACTGGATGAATCGAAGGGCTTAATTCCATTTGCTGCTGGATATCTATAATTAAATTACTGTCTTCAGAAAATCTTGATAGGGAATGCTTTCCATATGTTGATATGTATGAATCATTGTAATAAACAGATAAGATTCTTGTTAATAGCAAATGTCCAGTTGCATGAAATATAGTTGGCAATGCAGTATGCACATCAAATAGTTCACATGATAAATCACAATGTGTAGCATTCAAGATTAATCCACTATCATTTAATTTGAGTGTAACTGGTAGCTCGGGTGTATCATAATTTTTACATGTAAATGTGATATCAAAGGTGGAGTTAAATGAGAAAATTATACCTTCAGAACATCGTTTAAGAAATGGATGATAAAGATTCATTAAAATTCTAGTGCAATCATCTCTTGGGGGATGATTCATAAACAATACTTTCTCACAGCTGTTCACTCTAAGGTCTATTAATACTGCTGATTCATTGCAAATTAACTTAGGACTACGTTTACACATATGCAAATCATTTTCATTTGTTGTTGTTGTTGTTGTTGTTGTGATCTTCAGTCCTGAGGCTGGTTTGATGCAGCTCTCCATGCTACTCTATCCTGTGCAAGCTCCTTCATCTCCCAGTACATACTGCAGCCTACATCCTTCTCGATCTGCTTAGTGTATTCATCTCTTGGTCTCCCTCTACGATCTTTACCCTCCACGCTGCCCTTCAATACTAAATTGGTGATCCCTCGATGTCTCAGAACATGTCCTACCAACCGATTCCTTCTTCTAGTCAAGTTGTGCCACAAGCTCCTCTTCTCCCCAATTCTATTCAATACCTCCTCATTAGTTATGTGATCAACCCATCTAATCTTCAGCATTCTTCTGTAGCACCACATTTCGAAAGCTTCTATTCTCTTCTTGTCTAAGCTATTTATCGTCCAAGTTTCACTTCCATATATGGCTACACTCCATAGAAGTACTTTGAGAAACAACTTCCTGACACTTAGGGGCACAAAATATATTCGATCATTGCTGATGAGTAGATAATCATTCAGTATGTACTTTACATGAATACCAGCCGATCTTCATTTCACAGGGTAAGTATAAACCTTATACATTTCAAAATTATGCTTTGATCTATCAATGGGTATCGAAACAATAACAGTTAAATCATCTTCAATCATTAAATAGTATGTGGTGGTTAACTTATAGTAAGCATATAAATTGTAAGAGTTAACAGGGTAAATCATAGTATAGGTTGCATCTAGCTTTCGTTCAATTGATTGTAGGATATGTAAAAATTGCTCTGGATGTAGTAGCACGCTGCTCAAACAATCATTTGAACTACTTTATAAGGCTATTCTTAAGTTAAGGGCATCAGTTCTAGCATTTGATAAACTATCAGTAATCCTCAACAAAACAGTGTTTAAATGTGTGTGCACTCACAGCATTTAATCCTTGGAATGGTTCTTGGATATTTGCTTTTGTTTCATTACGAAGTATGTGGAAATGTAAGATAAATTGCTTTACAATCTGTTCAGTGAAAACTGTGGTTAATAATGGTTCTTTGCATATTCTTTAATATGATAATTTCATTAGAGAGGTTAGTTGAATCTGTACTGGACTGTTGTTCAAGAGCTAACATTTTACCTTTAACTTCCAGTAGATCTGGACTGGTTAAAGCACCAAATATGGTATGAAGGATACTCCCTCCAAAATCAAACCAGGCACCTTTATGCCTAATTAAAGTTTTGTGTGGCGAAAGCTTTAAAAAACAGTAAATCTCTTGTTCATAATTAGCAAATGTAGCCTCTATCTGCATTTTGGCTGTGATCCAGTCATTATACCAAGATGTACCCATTTCCAAAGTTGTATCATTACCCTTAACAGATCGAATTAGATCAATTTGCTTCTTTACAGAATTGAACTGTTGCTGGATTTCCCTTTTGTACTTGAGGACAATTTTTGCATTACTTGTTGAAACTACCATGTCTGATCATGGTTCAAACAAAACACCTTTACTCTGTGGTACTATTGCTACAGCGTTAGTAGAATACGCTATCATAGCAAACATTAGAATAAAAATGAACATCTTGTGGTAACCTGTGGAATGAAAGGTTTAGTTTCACTTGTTTACTCGTGCAATAGCTTCAGTATTCAATTTTCACAACACATTCACATAAGACTCCTGGATTTACGCCAGAGGAATTGAATGACAATAGCAGACAGCTGGTTTATGAAGAGAGAAAATCATGTTGTCACCAGATACAGTTGGGATGGAAGAACCAAGAATGTAACTGATTATATTCTAGTAGATAGAAAATGGGGAGAGTAAGTAGGTAATTCCAAGTGTGAGTGCAGATGGAGACCATAGATTACTGGTAGGACAATGGAAAATGAATCAGTGTGTGAAAATAGAAAACAGAAGAAAGTGATTAGGATACAGGATTGGAAACTGAAGGAGAGTGAAAGTGCTGAGAAGTATAGAGACATAATCACACAAAAATTTCCAAAAGAAGTTTTTGCAATGTAGAAAAAGAATAGAGTTTATTCAAAGAGACTTTAGTTGTAGCAGCACAAAACGTATGTGGTAGAACATCTGGAAAGGAAAAAGTAAGACAGACAAGTTGATGGGATGATACCACAATCCAAGGAGTTAGAAGAAAAAAATGGAGCATGGAGAAAGTGGTGGAAAACTAAACATGACGTATACCTTAAAGATATGTAGAGTAATAGAAGAATTGCAAAGAAATAGTGGAAACAGCAAAGAAAAAGGCTTGTGAAGAGTTTATAAAAAAGACTTGAAGAAGATGTGAAGAGCAATAAGAAAATTTTCTATAAAATGATGAAAAATAAAAGGGAGGCCCCTGAAGTACCAGTAAAGATGGAAACAGAGGACGGTACCATGATTGAAGATCCAGGGAATATAAAAGATCTCTGGACAGAACATTTTAAGAAACTGTTAAATGCTGAGGAGCAGGTACAAAAGGAAACAACAAATAATGGAGAAATTGAGAGAAGTTTGGAAGCAGAATTAAGACAAATTACACTGGAAGAAATGGAAATAGCTGTGAAGAAGATGTATGTGGGGAAAGCCCCAGGACCAGAAGAAGTATCAGTGGACACGAAAAGAGCAGCAGGTCCAGTGGGAATGCAGTGTCTATACAGAGTACTATCAAGTGTGTGGAGAAATAGTACAATACCTGACAATTGGAGAAGAGGAGACATAGTTCTCATCTTCAAAAAAGGCAATGAAAGACTTTGTAAAAACTACAGAGGAATAACCCTTATGAGTCATGCAGTCAAGATTTTTGAAAGAGTTTTACTAAATCGAATAAGTGAAAAGATAGAAAAGGAGCTGAGTGAAGAACAGCATGGGTTTTAGGAAAGGAAGAAAACCGATCGATCTGATATTTTCTATCTGTCAACTGATCGCAAAAGGGTGATTATGGTTTTTATAGACATAGAAAAGACATATGCTGGAGAAACATGGACTATGACACAAAGGGACTGGGGCAGACTGCAAGCAGGGGAAATGAAATTTCTCAGAGCAGTTAAGGGAAAAACAAACATGGACAGAGTAAGGAATGTAGAGATTAGAAAGGATCTTAAACAAGAAAATATGAGAGAAGAAATTAAAAAAAAGAGATTAAGATGGTATCTGCATATTAAGAGGATGCATGGGCAGAGACTCCCCAAAATTATGGAAGAACTTAAGATGGATGTAAAAAGACCTAGATGGCGCCCAAGAATACCATTGAAAAGGGGAGTTAGAATATCTGTGGAAAGGAGAGGTGTGACCTGGCAGCAAGTGGAGGAAGAAAAGTGGTGGGAGGACCGAGCCAAATGGAGAGGACTCATCACCACCCAGAACCTGCAGTAGTTGGAGCAGGATCCGGATATAGATAGTTAAAATCACATAATTACATGGCTGGAAAACACACACATTGCACTCTCACACACTACACACGTTTATGTAGATTGTAGGGGTGTCTGGAACAGGATCGCTCGGAATGTGGCGATGCCATGGCCTCGAAGTCTAGACTGTGACCTTGCGATTCTCGCCTTCTGGATTTGAGAACAGCAGGTCTGGCTCTCGGTCAGTCCTCTTTGTCTTGCGATACTACAGGCAATCTACCAGAAATGGCCTTGCGTGATTGACGTGAACGACAATCGAACGAAAGGGTAGTTGGAGCTTAAGAGTGACTGGCGACAATACCTCCAAGATTGGATATGGTCCTATCCAAAACTTCTTAAACTTTTTGACTTTAACACCACACTGTTCAGATACACAAGATCTCCAACTCGATACTGTGACACTGCTGCTTGGCGATCGTGTTTCGTTGCTTGCTGAAGACAGGGTTGATGATTTCGCTGTTTCACTCCCCTCCGTGCATCCTTCAGCTTGCGTGCTAGTCCCTTATATGTTCATTGTCGATTCCAGGAGTCGATCGCGCAAAGTCCAAGGGTGAATGCATCCTTCTTCTGTAGACGATCTCATATCGACTTAGGCCAGTTGAGCCATGCATTTTGGCATTGTAACAACTTACCAAGTACGGTAAACAGACATCCCAATTGTCGTGTTTGCTGCTTGCATGATGGCTAGCCATATTAATAATTGTTCTGTGGGCTCGCTCCACTCTTCCATTTCCTTCAGGGTGTGCTGGTGTAGTTATTAACCTAGTTATTTGCATGAGCTTATAAGTCTGTTTAAGTGTTTCACTCATGAAATTCGTTCCTTGATCACTAATTATACTTAAGGTGATCCAATCTTGAGAATTCATTCTTTTACAAAAACTTTAGCTATAGTCTCAGCGCTCTGATCAGGTATTGGTATCATGAAAAGGTATCTAGAGAAATGATCTAACATTTTCAATATGTACTTGTTTCCATCTTTAGTCGTAGGCAATGGTCCTACAACATCTAGACCAACGTGTTCAAATGGTTCACTTGTCTCTGGCATTTCTTGAAACAGTGGTCTACTTTTCCTACATTATTCCGTCTGTTACAGGAATCACATTGTGAAAAAACTCGAAACCATCATCTTTGCGGCTCAGCCACGAAAAATTTGAGCTATTTTAATGTTTGTTACTTTTTTATCACAATACCCTGATAATAAAGAATTGTGTTGTTCTCTCATGATTTGCTCTTTCATGTTCTCTGGAATAACTAGGAGGTTTATTTTGCAGAATAATCCATCTATTTCGAGAAAATGTTGATCATTTTTCCATAATTTGCATTGTGGATCTTCTTCTTGAGCTCCCTGTAACTCTTCTTCTCGACTTATCGTAACACAAACATTGACTTTTCGACTCATTGCATTAGCATTCACTTGTTGTTTACCAGATCAGTGAATCACCAAAAATTGTGCAATTTATACAGAGCATAAACCTCTTGTCCATGCCTTTTGTCAAAGTAATGACAAGTGCTTGCCAAGGTAATGTAATCATTTGGAGTTCGTTGCACAATTTTTCACTTATGTATGACTTGCATCAGGAATCGACAGCACAGACTACGTTTCCCATGTGAACTGTACCATGGAGGCATTAAGTTTCATGCAGCTAGCCATGGCACAAGATGGCTCTGAGCACTATGGGACTCAACATCTGAGGTCATCAGTACCCTAGAACTTAGAACTACTTAAACCTAACTAACCTAAGGACATCACACACATCCATGCCCGAGGCAGGATTCGAACCTGCGACTGTAGCAGTCATGCGGTTCCGGGCTGAAGTGCCTAGAACCGCACGGCCACTGCGGCCGGCCATGGCACAAGAATCTGACCAGGAGCTGCAGGGACTTCTAACACACACCACATCCAGTCTTCAGCTGAGACTTCCCAACATTTTGCAGACAAATTACGAAATATTTTGCGAGGTTTAAAATGATGGAATTAATCCATTTGTTCCTTCTGCATTTCGTAAACTTGCTTCCAAAAGATTATACAACCCATGTCACTCCACTGTCAGGGTAACAAGTAAACTAATAACTATCCATTTTTTATGGCCAGGAATATGAAAATATTGTCAGACATGGACTCTCTCACATCCACAACGCCGGGGCAGCAAGATTTCTCGCCATGTAAGATAGATATTGCCTACAGGAAAATAAAAGAGACTTTTGGAGAGAAGAGAACCACTTGTAAGAATATGATGAGCTCAGATGGAAACCCAATTCTAAGCAAAGAAGGGTAAGCAGAAAGGTGGAAGGAGTATATAGAGGGTCTATACAAGGGCGATGTACTTGAAGGCAATATTATGGAAATTGAAGAGGATGTAGATGAAGATGAAATGGGAGATACGATACTGCGCAAAGAGTTTGACAGAGCACTGAAAGACCTGAGTCGAAACAAGGCCCCAGTAGTAGACAACATTCCATTAGAACTACTGACGGCCTTGGGAGAGCCAGTCCTTACAAAACTCTATCATCTGGTGAGCAAGGTGTATGAGACAGGAGAAATATCCTCGGACTTCAAGAAGAATAGAATAATTCCAATCCCAAAGAAAGCAGACATTGACAGATATGAAAATTACCAAACTATCAGTTTAATAAGCCTTGGCTGCAAAATACTAATACAAATTCTTTACAGATGAATAGGAACACTGGTAGAAGCCCACCTCAGGGAAGATCAGTTTGGATTCTGTAGAAATGTTGCAACACGTGAGGCAATACTGACCTTACGACTTATCTTAGAAGAAAGATTAAGGAAAGGCAAACCTACGTTTCTAGCATTTGTAGACTTAGAGAAAGCTTTTGACAATGTTGACTGGAATACTCTCTTTCAAATTCTAAAGGTGGCAGGGGTGAAATACAGGGAGCGAAATGGTATTCACAATTTGTACAGAAACCAGATGGCAGTTATAAGAGTTGAGGGGCATGAAAGGGAAGCAGTGGTTGGGAAGGGAGTGATACAGGGTTGTAGCCTATCCCAGACGTTATTCAATCTGTATTTTGAGCAAGCAGTAAAGGAAACAAAAGAAAAATTCGGAGTAGGATTTTACTCCATGGAGAAGAATAAAAACTCTGAGGTTCATCGATGACATTGTACTTCTGTCAGAGACAGCAAAGGACTTGGAAGAGCAGTTGAACGGAATGGACAATGTCTTGAAGGGAGGATATAAGATGAACATCAACAAAAGCAAAACAAGGATAATGGAATGTAGTCGAATTAAGTCTGGTGATGCTGAGGGAATTAGTTAGGAAATTTGATACTTAAAGTAGTAAAGGAGTTTTTCTATTTTTGGAGAAAAACAACTGATGATGGTAGAAGTAGAAAGAATATAAAATATAGACTGGCAATGGCAAGGAAAGCATTTCTGAAGAAGAGAAATTTGTTAACATCGAGTACAGATTTAAAGGTTAGGAAGTCGTTTCTGAAATTATTTGTATGGAGTGTAGCCATGTATGGAAGTGAAACATGGACGATAAATAGTTTGGACAAGAAGAGAATAGAAGCTTTCGAAATGTGGTGCCACAGAAGAATGCTGAGGATTAGGTGGGTAGACCACATAACTGATGAGGAGGTATTGAATAGAACTGGGGAGAAGAGGAGTTTGTGGCACAACTTGACTAAAAGGAGGGATTGGTTGGTAGGAGATGTTCTGAGGTATCAAGGGATCACCAATTTAGTATTGGAGGGCAGTGTGGAGGGTAAAAATCGTAGAGGGAGACCAAGAGATGAATACACTAAGCAGATTCAGAAGGATGTAGGCTGCAGTAAGAACTGGTAGATGAAGTAGCTTGCACAGGATAGAGTAGCATGGAGAGCTGCATCAAACCAGTGTCAGTCCTGAAGACCACAACAACACAACAACAACATCCATACCCAAATGTAAGATTTTCAACACTCAACAGAGTGATTTACACTTGTGAGGACGGGACGTGAGACGTGCTTGGGTATCTCAGTTGGTAGAGCACTTGCCCTCGAGAGGCAAAAGCCTGAATTCGAGTCTTGATCTGGCACACGGTTTTAATCTGCCAGGAAGTTTCATATCAGCACACACTCCGCTGTAGAGTGAAAATTTCATTCTAGAAACATCCTCCAGGCTGTGGCTAAGCCATGTCTCTACAATATCTTTTCTTTCAGGAGTGCAAGTTACGCAAGGTTTCACAGGAGAGCTTCTGTGAAGTTTGGAAGGTAGGAGACGACATACTGGCGGAATTAAACCTTTGAGGACGGAGCGTAAGTCGTGCTTGGGTAGCTCAGTCAGTAGAGCACTTGTCCACGAAAGGCAAAGGTCCCGAGTTCGAGTCTCGGTCCGGCACACAGTATTAATCTGCCAGGAAGTTTCACGATTTACACATGTTTTCACTGATGTGATAACACCATAATGCCCTTCATATGGATGAAGATAACTTTTCACAGCGAATGGCCATTTTATTCGATCGCCAGAGGCCATCTCAGTGGACAACCTTTCAGCCAAGACACATGCCACTGCCTTTGTGTTGCATTGGGTACCCTGCTTTGGTTGTCCACCTCACGTTACAACAGGCCAAGGACCTCAGTTCGAGTCTGAACTATATGTTGAGTGATCAAATCTTGCGGTGTGGTGCACCACAAAACAAGAAGCTGAAACCCTGCAGGTAATTGATGATATGATTGAACGCTGGTAGTGGTACGAAACAGCAATAATTTGTCATGAGTCAAAATGGACATCTGTGTTACCATTAGTCTTACTTGGCCTACGTAACATTTTCAAGCGTGCCCTAGACTCTTCACTGGCTGAGTTAGTACATGGAGAAATTCTATGGCTACCTGCTGAATTCGTCGATTCACGTGGAGTCACGATAGATATCTCAAATGAATCAGATGTTAATACTCAAGAGAACGAATTCCACTAATCCGCCCATTTCAAACATCGCTTCATGAAACTCCACATACCTTTGTGCATCATGTACACTTATAATACTGTGCAGAATAGTGTGAAACCTGCACTAACGTTTCCATACACTGGTCTGCACCGTATCCTTATCAGAAATGGAAGACATTAGACATTCTCATCGACAACAAGCCTAAGACTGTTTCAGTCGCTAGGGTGATGCCAACTTTCGTTTTCCAAGAGACTTCACAACAAAATGCTCAATGCAACCCATCTTGATCTATGCCCGAAGTTCAACAACCTCCACCGGAACCATCGTTGACTCAACCACAACTCCATACTCGTTCCAGGCGGTACACCCATTTTCCAGCGCCATTCCAGGACGACGCTCTGCTTTCCACGAGGGGCTGGAGTAGCGACACGCAGCAGACCACAGCGATGTCAGGTGGACAGCTCATTTGCTTGATGAATTGTCGGCAGGACTCACGTTTTGGCCACCAGGACAACTGTAACCGGTTTCTCCTTGCTGCAGTGCGAAGTTGTGTGACTATTAGTATCTGTATACTAATTCTCAATTGGTTACAGGACAAACTTGACGGTATTCGCTTCATGTTACCTAATTACATAATGGCTTCCCTGTGTGTTAGTGTAATTGTTCTACATGTGAAGTACATGATTGTTGTAAATAAAACACTGTCTAAAGATACTGCATTACTTTTCATATTTATTACCACCATATTTGTTAGAAATCAGCATGTGTATTAAGTTCAGAAGTCTAATAGCAGACTGCGACAAGCTTGCCAATCAAAGCCCTTAAGTTACATAGTGGTCATAAAGCGAAAGTATCTCCAATTGCACTCCACAGTTTAGAACACTGACAGGCGATTGTACTCAAAAGTGTGAGATTTTATTATAAATAAAAAGTTTGTACACCAGACTTCACGAGGGTTCAAGAGCTCCCTCTTGTGGATTTAATGAAATATATATATATATATATATATATATATATATATATATATATATATAATTATTATGTAAAATGATTGGGTGAAAATGGGGAAGAAATGGCTTTAAATATTTTTGTTATTTACTCTTTCAGTACGAACTTTGTTGTAGAACCCTTTCTTTACGTGTGGTAATAAAAATTCATTTAGACATAATTAAGCACATTTAAAATTACGTGAACTTTAGCAACCCTCTCGCCCTGATAAATTCAAACTAACTGATTAATAACGTTTATGACTCTGAAAATTAATTAAATTAAATTTTTTACGTATTTCGGCCTTGGCACACATTTTCTAAATGCAGTGGGTTTTTAAATATTTATTGAATTCTTTCCCAGCATTAGCTACAGAACACAAGACTGTTAGTATAAAATGGTTAAATATTGCCAAGCCGACCTGAACGTTTAATCATCATTGACAAAACACACTTCACTATACGTTTAAGTTATTTGATTTAGAAATTGAAAGAATCAACAGATTAACAACTTCAACGTTAATTATCTGCCTATGAATGCACAAATGTAAAACCAGTAATAAATTCAGTCAGCCTCAGAATCGATGTAAAAGAAAAATATTTCGTGATTCACTGCTAATTTTACCTGCTCCCGATTTAAGGGTTTGGTTAATTTTATAGCGGAACAATTTTTTAGATGTGCCGCCGCTGCAAATCGTTCGGTCGCGGCACAGCCCAGCAACACCAACGATAATCGCTAAAAGTGCTGAAAATTTACATTAGGAATACACAATTTTGATAAATTATAATGTATTTAGACCACAAGAATAATTAAAATTACACACCTTTATAATTTCTCCTTTAATGGCGGCTAACTGTAGTTTAGATACCTCCTTGGTGGCTAAAGACAGATACAGACAAAAGAAGTCTACTACTGCATATAATGCCCCGTTACAGGTTCCTCTTTCTCTCAGCTCTCGAGGAAGACGACAAAGAATGCACATTATGTAGTGCTATTTATACTATTGGTGATTATTAATATCTTATTGCAATCTTACAACATTATTTTCCTCTGTGGCTATATTTTACATTTTTTCATCGCAGATAATAACATATTTCGTAATTACATTATGAGTATAGAAATATTACAATCATAAATACATCGAGAATATTATTACAGAAAATATTGCAATAGTAACCGTCATTTATACAACATTAAGTAATATTTTTTGTTAAACAATTACAGTACATACGAATTGCTTCATAGCGGTGTACATAGTACAATTAAACGTCATTTCAGTGTATTAGCAGCGTGTGTGCTGCCAGGGAACGTTACACGAAGAAACAAACACAAATCGAAATCCCAATTTAATTTTACTTATTCGAAAGGGATTTTCGAATGTTGCTTTTACCCCATTTTATAAGGGTATCTGTACTTTACAGATGATTTAAACCTATATTAATACCCAGGTTTTGCTTCGTTAACTTTTCTGTAAGCGCTAGAATTTAAAAGCTACATGACTACATATCACCCTGCACGGATTCGTTAGGCTGATGACATCTTGAAAACTGTGCCTCTAGAATTACTACTGCACATGTGGAAACGCTGGCCACCGGTAGCGTTAGTGGGGTGAACGAATAAATGTACATTGCACAAATTTTCGTTACATGTGAAAGCTCTGTGAACCTCGTGGTAGGGGCATCTCTGACATCTTGGATGTACTCAAAGACCTTAAAGTGGTATATCTTCCATTTTTGTTTGGTTAACGCTAGTTGTTACGTTGTTTGATAGTTACTTAGGCGTGGGAAGTAGGAGAGTTGAGTGTGTATATTTTGAGTGGTTAAGTAACTTTCTATTAAAGAAAGTTTTCTTGCAACATGAGTAAAGCACATCCCCCAGAACTGAAAAAGTAAGTACTTGAAACTATTTTGTTAGAAGAAGCCGGTAAGGTAATGTGGGTTTCTGATCCATTGAAGTGCATTCCGTTTTGAACTTGAGACTCGGTTAAATTGATCACTGTAGGAAGTTTTTCAGTAACAAATACCCCCAAAAATTGTTGAAACTCCCGTTTGTATGAATGAAATTGACCTTTCGTAACTGTTGTGAAATTTAAGTATGGAATAGTTTGTTTTTAGAACTAAGAATGGAAAATTTTGTCAAAAATATTAACGTTTCGACTCTTTCCCTCTCCCCAGGTTTATGGACAAGAAGTTGTCGTGTAAGTATTACTTGAGTATTTTAAATGTTCCAATCAATGCCTAAAGCCGTAAAAGCTTCTTAAGCTATCTTCCATCCAGAATCAATTTAGATCTAAACTTCAGTATTCTTCTACAGTGAAACTAAATGGCGGACGTCTTGTTACGGGTATTCTACGTGGATTTGACCCGTTCATGAATTTGGTCGTTGACGAGACTATTGAAGAATGTAAGGATGGAACGAAGAACAATATTGGCATGGTGGTAAGTACTGCTGTAATTTTATAGTTAAGTACATGTAAATGTTAGATTTCTGTTTAGACATGATTTATACTTGCCCATGATTTAAACCAAGTTCGTTGACATTTGTAATGCATGGACCAGTGACTTGGTTTCAACAGTTTCCTAATATCAGGTCTGGCGAATTGTTGGACGTTCCCTATCCTAAAACTTGTCCTTTGTAACCACTGCGTCATTTGTAATCAGGGCGATTTTCTGAAGTGGAAAGTTTCAAGCTGGACTGCTTTATATCTAATAGGTTGCACATTGTGATGATGAATAGGCAATTCTAGAAACCTTTAAAATTATATAATCTGACGTGGTATATTCTTTCATTCTGTAAAATGATTGAGACACTTAAACAAGGGGAGCTTGTTGCCAGTTTATTTAGCGTATGGGTTATTAAATTATTTTAAAAGTACGATCATATGAATCAGTGGTAACTGTGTATACACTGGGGTTATGGACTAGCAATATGCACATATACAGATGGTGGTAGTGCAGCATACACAAGGTATAAAACAGCAGTTCATTGGCGGAGCTGTCATTTGTACTAATGTGATTAACATTAAAACGTTTCTGGAATGATTATGGCTCGACAGGAATTTAGACTTTGAACACGGAATGGTAGTTGTAGCTAGACGCATGGAACATTCCATTTCAGAAATCACTAGGGAATTCAATATTCAGAGCTCCACAGCTAGTGTGCGGAGAATATCAGATTTCTGGCATTACCTCAACATGGACAGCACATGCCTGGGGCTCATGCTCTATAGGAAATTGTTTGTCCTCCCATATATCTTACCTGGCAGCCGACAGTATGCGGTTTCTCAGTATCTTACATGTCCTTAGTGGTACTTCCTGGGGTTCTGATCGAGCCACCCTCCTCCATTTGTACAGGTCCTTCGTCTGTTCGAAACTCAACTATAGGTGTTTGGTTGATGTGTCTGCATGCCCATGCCTCTTATGTAGTCTTAGCATTATCCATCATTGTGGCCTCGATTTGGACGTGGGTGCATTTTTACACCAGTGCAGTTGAATATCTGTATGCTGTAGCTGTTGAATTACTCCTATCCTACTGCCGTGACTTTCTCCTCAGCAGATATGCATGCCGTTTTTCTGCTCTGTGTGGCCACCCATTCTATGCCTCCTTTGATGATTCTTTGGATCGTCAGTGTGGGGCTTGTCCTTCTTCTGTTACCTTCTAGAGTCCACTTTTGGCACTTAACTATGGTGGCTTAATTTCACACTACCTGTGCCTTTCCCGGTGGGTGGAAACCCTTGACCACCTTGGTTTCGTGAAGTCACCAATGTTAACCTTATCCTCCATTCGCTTCCTAAGGACACTACTCCAGCCTTGGTCTATCACCTTCAGTTTCATGACCTTCACATGGAACTACGCGATAGTACCTTTGTATACACCAGTGGCTCTCGGACTGACTGTGGGGTCAATGTGCCTTTGTCATTAGCACCTGTGTGTTTAGATATTGGCTTCTGGCACACCCATCAGTATTTACAGCCGAGCTCTTAGCCTTGTATCAGGCCACGGATTACATCCAGTGACACAGCCTTATCAATTGTGTCCTCTGCTCAGACTCACTCGGTGCTTTTCAAAGTCTGTGTGCTGTACACTGCCCATCCCATCCTTAGTTCAATGGGTCCACGAAAACTGTCAACTGCTCACTCTTGGTGGAGCAGTGTGATCTTTCTGTGGGTTTCAGGTTATGTCAGTGTGCCAAGAAACAAGGCTGCTGACGCTGATGCGAATGCTGCAGTCCTCGTACCTTAGCCTGCAAGTACCCATATTCCCTCCAGTTATCTCATTGTTGGTGTCTGTCAGGAGGTGGTGTCCCTTTGGCGTATTGAGCACTGCCTTTTTAGCCATCATCATTTGATAAGTGGTGCTACTCTACCACTTTGTAAACATTGCACTCAAGTTTTATGCACTTCCTGATGGAATGTCCTGTTTTTTAACCTTTTATGTTCCTGTTTGCATTTCTGTCTTAGTTCTCAGACATTGTAGTAAATGATGTGCGGGCTGTCGACCGCATCTTACTTTTTATCTGCCAAAGCAATATGGCGAAGGCCATTTAATTTTTGGTTTTGGACTTCCGTTTCTGTATGGTCTCATTTTTAGCCCTTTTTCCACGTGCCTGTTCTTAGCTGTCTTCTTATGTCAATTGGGACTGATTTAGTTGTTTTTAACTCCTCTGTCTTCATGTTCTGTAGTTTTGAGTTGGTTGTGTATGGCCCCTGTTGTCTTTGTGCCCTAAAGCAAAACAAAACCAAAACACTGTCCTCTGGTCCAACTGAACCTTTCATTGCCTGGAAATCCAAGTGTATGGCTACTTGGAGACCATTTGTAGCTTTCATGGACATAATGTTCCCAAAGAATAATGGGATTTTTGTGGATGACTGTGCATTAGGCCACCAGGCCACAATTGTTTGATTGATTTGACAATTTGAGTGAATGATTTGGCCACCCTGATTGCCAGATATGAATCCCATCAAACAATTGTGGGACATAGAGAGGTCAGTTGACGCACAGCATCCTGCACTGGCTACACTTTCACAATTATGGATGGCTATAGAGGCAGCATGGCTCAATATTCCTGCAAGGGGCTTCAAACGACTTGTTTAGTTCATGGCATTTAGTGTAGCTGAACTATGCTGGGCAAAAGGTCTGGTGTGATATTAGGAGGTATCCAATGGCTTTTGCCACCTCAAGTGTAAATGTATGTATAGGTAATAATGAAACATGGAGAACCAACAGTACCCAAAAAGTCGAGATTTCTATTGTGCATCATAGTTAGGTATCTAAACACTGTGTTAATCACTGCTGGTGTTGTCTACAAAGGCATTTCAGATACTCTTGAATTTTCTTTTTGGGTAGTCGTGCAAGAACAACTTGGTTTGTTTCAGTGTTCCTGCATTGGTCATCACTAGTTCCCCACTTGTGTAGATTTGCTTTGGTCACATTGTGGCCAGTTCTGATATCATTGAGGGTTGGTTGGGTTGCTCCTGGGGGTTGAATGTTTGGATCTATTTTACCCAACATCTTATGATGAAGGAAGCACAGCCACTGATTTCTCTCTTCATCTCTTAGTTTATAGTTGTCTGGGCAAGTTGGCCATTGTTTACCACATTGGTTCCCTAGATATTAGTCGGGTGTCTGTTAAGTTGTTCAATGTTTCATGAAGTGGCAAGTCTCTGGATCTCCAAAGTTCAGCAATTTATATGTTACTGCTTATTTCCATCAGATTTTGAAGAGCAATTTTGGTGAGTACTGACAGCTATTGTATTGGTGTGGATTTAAGAGCTGCTGTCACGGTCCTTATGTCGTCACTTACGTGGATATCTATTTTGTTGACACGGCTACTTCTACTCCAAACATGAGAACAGTATTCGCTCACATGATACACATCTGTTGGTAGTGTAGTTATTGTGTTGTCATGGTGTAGTCTGGAAAGGTCTAAAATGGGTGCTTAACCATGTGTGGCCTACACCTGCCCCCCTTTGCTCTCAGTAACTTCATCAGTCTTTCTTTCCCAGTCCTGTTGAGATACACACCATGCTTATTGTAGCCCCCTCCTCCTGTTAGTCATCAATGCCATCTCCAGCTGCAAATAGACTCACTGTGCAGCATTGCCAAGACCAATATTAAGCTGCTGGAACATCTCATCCGTACCATTTGCTGCTACCACTTATGCAAGCTATCTTTGCCAGGTCACAACCTGCTCAATCTGTTCCCTGCCTTATCTACTGTCAGTATCTGATAATCTTTCATGCATAATCACCTGATTCAGCCTTGCACTAGAACTGAAAATGCTACTGATGTGAGATTTTCCTAACTTCTCCTGTAAGCTTAATTGAAGACCAACAGCTCTTACCCAATAACAGTAATCTGATTCCTAACAGTGTTATTCCAAAACTTTAGTTGTCGGCAGGATCTGCTGTGCATTTCCTCACTCTTTTTCTGTAGTAATGACAGTCAATTTGAAATATTTTGTAAATAAAGATTGTTCTTGGTTGTAGTGTTATATTCATATTTTTCATTTTAAGATAAGATAAATATTTAGCATTGCAGAGAATGTTATTGAATGTATATACTTTAGAGGCTGTGAAAATGCCCAGCTTTTTGAAATGGTATCATCAGTGTGTCCTTTAGTCTGAAAATATTTTCTGTGTGAGTGTAAAGTGCCCTTTCTCATATTTTATTGTTTGAGTAACCTATTTTTGTTGCTTGTGGTTTTTGAAAATTACTGAACTGTGTGTACTGATAGTTGTCAAAGTTAAATGGTAATCCATTTGCTTCTAAACATCTGCTTTCGAATGATACTGCAGCAGTCGAAAGAATCACTAACATTCTTATGTATCAATATTTGTCTACCTTATCTTTACTGATGGTCCCTGAGACCAAGCACTGACACTTGTTCGTTACATATGTGTAGCGAGGCTGTTGGTAAACTGTTTTAGAACTTTGACACTTGAGGAATATCGAACATAGTACTTAGTATTAATGCTTCTTATTTAATACTATAAGCAGTCATAAGACTTTAGACTTTGCTTGCCAGCTATGTCGGAAAACAGTTTCTGTGTTGGTAAAACTTCCTTTCACTAAGCTAGGTGAGATAGTGTTGATGCTTTAGTCACTTTTTGTCATTAATTGAAAATCTAGCCTATATTATAACCCTTGTTTCTCCTCTTTTAACTCTTCATTACTGTGGTCTACTAATATAACATTGTTGGTGTGGTTTGTGTAACCTCAAAATAAATGTATTTGGGGGGTGGGGGGGGGGGGACAACTTTGTTCCAAAAACTGGTGAAAATGTTATTAGCCAATGTTGACAAAAACATGTTATCAGTTGAAAATCAGTACAGTTATAAATAATCAACTTATAGACACACAACACTTTTTTTTTACAGTTTCAGTGTATAATATTTGTGAAAATACTCTACTACTGTTGTCAGATATTATATACCTCAATGACAGACAAGTGTTTCTCTCTACAAACAAAGCTAAACTGGTGTTAATTATAACAACTTCATCTACGGTTTGTAAAAGTAAGCCACCAGTGTATTCTAGTATGAATTGTGCACCATCTCAGGACAACATTGAAAAACACATCGACTGTTGTTTGAAACAAAGGCACAGTACCAAAGGGTTAAAGCACCATAATATTAATCTCCTTTGCATGTTTGCTTGCAGTTGCAAACATTCGTATCAGAATTCAGTAATAGTTTCATACCTGTTTCTCAGTGCCCACTAAGTTTACATACAAAAGTATGTCCTGTGTTAATAGTGGCTCATTATTTATGTATGTAATGTGCAGCAAATACAGCTTTTCTAAATTTACCTTGTATGTGTTTATGATGAAGTGTAGACATCAGGCTGCACCACATATTATATTGTCAACAGAGCCATTTCAGGGAGGGGCACTCTCACATGCTAACATTTCTTGCTTATTAATTATGTTGTAAACAGAAAACTGAAGAGTTATTTTGTGTCTGTATTAATACCTGGAATTTAGGTTGTCGTGAAGACAAATTTAAAGTGTAGTTAGAGATCTAATTTGGATTGGAAGGGGGTTGGGTTTTGGCAAAGTGGAATTGGTAACTTCAGTTTTTATAGTTGATTTTGGTGTAATAGTACTACGAATCAATGCAAGTGGAAATTTCATAGAATGTTTAACTGATATGTATTGTTTATACTTCTGTGATTGAGGAGAAGAATGTCTTAGGTTGAGCAACACTGCCTCATGGAGGACCATGGAGAAAACAAGACTACATGTGGGTAATGATTTAAATTTCACAGTAACATTACCAGACAGCCACTCCAGAGTCAGTATTTTTGGGATATATTGTAATCTGAAAAAAAAACTTCCACTAGTCAGAATAAATAATTAGAGAGTAGTTTGGTATGTTTCTGAGGTATTTCTAGTCACTGTTTGAATCAGAATACACTTTTGTTACACTGCTGAGGGAAGAGTCTAAAAGTTATTCACAGAAATTTGCCCCCATGCCTCAACAGTAAATCAAGGAAAGTTTTCCTGTTATTCCACAAATGTAAGTTGGAGCAACTTCTTTTTATTGGAATTTGAAGGCAGTCGTATGCTTAAAGGACGGATATAGCTTTGTCATTTTGTGGGACTAACAACATTTTGATAGCCATAACACTTGTTGGTAAGCCATTGTGCTCAATAGCAATGCAATTGGTATTCCTTTATATAAATTTTCTGTTTTCCATGTCATTGCACACCACTTATTTGATGTTTGTTAAACTAAAAATGTTAATAGTCATGTGTTGAGTAAGTTGTCTTGCAATTCTGCATTCTTTGCATTCATAAGTTAGTACAAATTGGTTATTCTGGTTGACAGATTGTTATTAATACTAAATGTTGTTACCATCAACTGCTCTAGCTGAAATACCTGTGGTGGTACATGTACATCCCTTTCTATGTCCTGCTAGGTTGCAATTTCGGTAAGGCCGTGCCGTTTGCTGTATGCATTGTGAAAGTCTTAATTACAATACTGCATGTACCAACTCTTCGATGAGTAATACTTAAGGTGGTACTGATGAAATGTAGAAATGTGGCAAAATATGGAATTCCATCCCTGTAATAGTGTCAGAAACAAACAAATTAGATATTCAAAAATGCTTTTTCTTATCAGCAAGGTGTCAAAATATTCTAGTTTTCTTGGTGGCAGCAGCATTGTCTGGTCCCACACTTGAAACATTTGTTAGTTATATTAATGAAATGTGACAGAAATCTTATATTTGCTTGAAAAGTCCTTCATGATCCTCGAATGTTTCTTGGTCATATTACAACAGTGATTGTAGATGTATATAGATTAGTGAGTACTTTCAAAATAAATAACTTGTTACATAATAATAAATTAATATCCCCAAGTTTTTGGCATAAAATAAGTCGTAGAGGAATAATAACCATGCGGTTACCAAAACTCGCACAAATTTTTCAGTTATTATCCATACATGTGTGGAGAAACTTTGTTTTGCACGATATTAAAGTAGATTTAGTGATATCCGCTGTTGAAGCATGATCAGATTGAATCAACAAGTCTTACACTGCTGAAAATACTTGTCATTATTCATGAAATTGTGCAGATGCACTGCTGTTACTGCCCTTCAGTTTTCTAGTACAGCTTGTGCACTGCCAGAATTGTTAAATTTCAGTGAGATTTCTTACAGCATGAAGGCACTGCTCAAGGTCAAACTGTCTTGTACTAATACACCACAATAAAAATATTCGTTTAATGAGTGCAATCCACATTTAAACTCAAACCTTAAAGACTGAACTTATTTCGTAGCTGGGAAGGCAACAAAAGAACCACTGTCAAACATATAAGGCAAATTAACTAATAGGAAGCGTGTGTTTTATTTTCACATAAGTGTACTTGTATCATATATTTTACTTCTGTTTTATTGTTCTAGGTTATTCGTGGTAACAGTATTGTGATGTTGGAGTCGCTGGATCGAATATGAAGCTTTGTCTGTGGATTTTGGACTATGATGATTGCATTAGTGTGTTCTGGTGTAAATAGTGTACCTTTCCAACAACAAATTTGCGTTACTGTGTGCCGTCTTATTGTTTATTATCATATTCATTTTGAGGACATGTCATTATGACAGAACTATCTACAGATAGTCGTTAATCATACTTGTGAAGTAATGTGTGTAAACGAAGTTCTTTTCAGTGTCTGTGAAAAATGTGACTGAAGTGTTTAAGTGAAATGATATACAAAAGTACCAGCTGTGAATTTTTCTAAATGTTTAAAACCTCCCTTGGTGCATCAGCATTGCATCATCCTATTCCTGTATCCCTGCGCACCACCTTAGACCATTCATGATGCAATGTTTTGGTTTATATTCGTTGGAGTGACCTGTTTGTGGCTGCAGTTCATCCTTACCAAGGATGGTCTTAATAAACCCTGAAATATTAACAGCTCATTTCTGGGTGATTAAGAAGATTAGAAATATATTAATTTCAAAAAGCAAAGTGGTATGAAATATTTTGTGAGAACATATACTAAAATGAAAAAAAGATTAGAGCTGCTAATAGCACTAATTTGTAATGTTAGATTCCTTCTTGTAAATGTAAGTGAAAAATATTGTAATTAAATTCACAAAACTGGTATTAATGAATTTGTGTACGCTGCCCTTTATGAGAAATGTATTTGGTGAAAATTTTTAATTGCTTCATATGTTAATTTTTCTCCAGTGTTCCACCAACACTGTTCATATCTCTATCTCTCTATATCTCTCTCTCTCTCTCTCTCTCTCTCTCTCTCTCTCTCTCTCTCTCTCTCTCTCTCTCTCTCTCACACACACACACACACACACACACACACACACACACACACTGTTCATATTTTCCGATTTGTCACACACTAGACCATCTCTTTGCAAATAATGTAGATTAGGAGAGCAAGCAGGTGACTATGCAATTGTTGGTGTGAGATATTCAGTATGTTGAAAACAGAGTGTCTGTGAGCATGACCAACATCCAGCAATTTTTGTGTGAAAGCTGTCTAATATAATATTTACATTGTTCTGTCATGAAAGAAGTTTGATATTTAATTGCACACAGATGATGATGATGATGATATAATAGGAAACAGTCCTTCGTGTTACTTTAAGTGGTTGATAAAAAATAATCTCTGGGGCTCTTGCTGCTTTCATATTTCAAGGGCTTGTGGAGTTTCTCATGTGAGGGGCTCTGTACTGCTGTCTTAACTTTAGTGAAAAAGGTGCTAAATTATTTTTTAAACACAGTATGCATTTTGTGTGGAGAGTTGAAAAATACATAAAGGTAACCTTGGTTTGAATGAAGTTTTCACCTTGGTGTAAATCATTTAAAATGGCAAAAGACAAAAATGATGCCCAGAAGCCCATGCTGTTTATTAGAATTTTTATTCTATTTAGTTTAAAACTGAGAAAACATTCATTTTAGAACATGCCACAAACTTCCTTACAGAAAACTCTATAGTGCTACTGGTATGCCTAACATCTTGTAGTATTTCTTATGAAGATTTATTGGTAGATACTTTGTTACATTTTATTTAAATGCAAAATGTGTTATGGAAAATCCATTTGTGACAATTCTATAACAAGATTCAATTTTGTGTAGATTGCGGGTGGGTGCTCCCCTCACTTTTTCTGTCGCAGGGGTAGTAGAATGCCACAGCACCTGCTTAAAATCACACGGTTCTGCAGGTGAGCACCAATCCTTCAGTCAACCAATAATGTGCATAAGAAATTGATAAAAGCCATTAAATAAAATGGAGGGAATAAATAGAACTGAAGCTTGAAAAATGTTGTCAACACAATAACAAATGCAATTTCAAAATGGAATACTCAAATACGATGGCCTTACAAAATATAATTAGCTTATCTATTCTCCTTAAAGTCGACAAAATTGTAGTGGGCACAGTTGTGGAAAAATAGTGAACTATTTGGTCAAGTCGCTAATACATTCAGATAACCTAGTTGTAAAACAAAAGTCCATATTTTGACAATAGTACAATGAAATTTCCTCGTGTATGCTACACTCCTATTTGTAAGAGTTCATCACTGAAATGGTGAAGGCACAGGTGCGCCTGTCTCCCCTAACTCTTTACTTTTCGTTTCCTGCCATTTAATCCCTTCATTCGCAATGTTAAGCTCACTGTGCTGGGCCATATTACTGCCACATGGCAGCTAACACCAGATAAAGTTTGCAAACTCACATATCCCTAGTTGAAATTTCATTTACCTGTAAGTGTAATGCAATTACCACCAATCTCTCCTCTAGTACTCAGCATACATGTCATTTCACATTCTACCAGAGATTTTTGTGGCGAAGTGTCACCATGTGAGATGCATCAGGAACAAAAGATATGAACTGAAAACCTAATTACTAAACAATTAAAACTCCAATACTTAATATTACTTGCACATGTACAATATTGTGCCATAAATGAAATCTGATAATGCTTCCTTAACAGGTGTTTCCCTGACTATTTAAAAAAGAACTTATTTCACACTCCTTGTATGAAATACTAAGTACAATCACACAAGCAGGCATTTGTACGTACATCTTCATGCATGCACAGTGAGAAATGACGACTGCCAGGGGCCCATGAGAGCCCTTCGTAACTGGATAAATGCAGACTGTTCCCAGAACTCATTGCAGGATAGGTCATGTTCTTACTGTCAAAATGGGGCAAAAATGTTAATTAGCAATAACTTGGCATATGCAGGATTCCTTGGTGTCAGGCAACATATACCATCCCCAGTCGAACCACATAAACAAAATTCAGAGAGCCCTGTGACTAATACTGTCACATTGGTTTGCTACATTGCCACATCCATTGTGCAGTTTTCTTCCTCGAGCTGATTTGTGTCCCTACGAGAAGATGCTGACCATTGTTTACCCACATATCACAGAAATCAGCTCACTTGAACCAATTATCATATTTATTAAGATCTGAATGTTCAAAATTAAGTTGCTACAGCAATATAACCCATCAAAAATGCACATCAGTGACAAGAAATGCAACCTCACCCCTCAACAGGTGAGACATGTATTGCAAGGGCTGCCCACATTCCTGCTAATTAATTCGTACCACCATAATGCGCTCACGTAGACAAGATGACTATACAGATTGATACTACACATGTTTGTCTATGTGACAACATATTGATGAAACACACAATGAGCCAGCAAACCCATTTAACTAAAACTGTCAGTTCAAACTATTTATCTGCCAACAAGAACAGAAAACATGTTGTTCGCATTAATGACAGTGTATAAATGTACCCCTAAAATGACTAACAGCAGAAAAAACATTATTCAATAAAAACATCAATTCTAACCCTCCTGCACCATCCTTTACAGTTTAGGTTAGTGTGATAGCTGGTCAAAAATCTGTGCCTAAAAGTAAATCCTTTAAGAATCCTGGAACATTTAAACATTTTAAATTAATGTTCATCACACTTATGCTTCCTGTTGTATAGGTTTACAGAAGCCAGACGTGCTCCTGTCTTTACCTCATTCATGTTAATTTCAGTGATTGGTTGTGTTTTCAACATCTCTTTCTAAATACCTCATATACATTATTTAAAGGTTCTGCACTGTGTAACAATCCTTTATTAAATGCCATCTCCTCTCCTATCACTTGTGATTTTGGAAGCGTATGAGCCGACATTCCTTCTGCAATGCCGCATGATAGAATTTCCATCTCTTTTAATTTGGTCTCCATCATACGTGCTATCAGCTCGGTTGCTTCCCACAGCACAAACAATGAACTCACCAACATTATCTTCATTGTCATCACTACCACATGCTATATCTTTCATTTTACCCATGCACATGAACTGTCAGAAGATTTGTCCGACCTCACAGTTATATAAGGTTGGTTACTTACTCCTTCACACAGCTCTGCCTACCGTCACCCAAACTCTCCCTAACACCACCCGAAACATCGAGCAACCAATCAATTTGATAAACATTCATTAAAATCATTCTTTCTCTTCTCTGATTCTGTGATCTCGTGTGTTCTCAAATGTCCCCAGAATTGGACCACCACATGAAATTGGGTCCATATAGTGTATTCTTGTTCTGCTTGGGCCCTCTTGTTTTCTCTAACACACTCTTCCTGCTCATAATCTCTGTCTTCGCTGTATTTTCAAAGCATTTTGGAATGAAAGATTTGGCACCCTGTCATTTTGTGTGTATAGTTGCCTATTATTACATCCATTTCGCACGCTTCCCTGCTTATTATTCCTGTTGCCATTGTACTGTTGATTGCAATTCTGTGAAAATTCATATGCCCTGTCCTCACACTAATTCTTTGGTGCATCTGACCAGTTACAAACCAATAATAAGGCACATTACTATGATTCCCATTATTTGGACCACATGTTTTGACATGCAGTGCATCGTCTAACTTTTCTGTAAAATCATGTGTTCACTGTCAGACTACACATTAAATCCCACTGCAGATTCTCTGGTTGTTGTCACATAAAGATTGAAATGTCTGTCAAGACGCGTATGAACTATTTTCATTCTTAAATACAAAATTTCATCATGGAGCCTGGACCATTTCCAAACACAAGCCCATTTAAGAATTAATTTTGCAATTGAGTCTAATTCATATTATTGCACAACATAAAACAACAAAGTTTTTATTGACAAAGTTGTCAGCATTCTGATTTGTCCATGACAAAGCAGTGCTGTGTCCATGTGCCAGTTTGCAACAAAATTAAGAGTATGAGCTGATAAGAAATCAGTGTTAACCATCAAACACTTGACAACACCTTGAATATTTGCTTCTTGATGTGATACAATGTAATAAAGCACCACCTTCAGCTCTGAAATTTGTAGTGGTTGCTGTGCAGCCTTACTTCAGATTTTCATTTTGAGGCTAATTTTGCAATTTTTAATCTCATTATGATATTCTCCTACATCTTCAGTAATTGTCTCAATGGCTAACTTCGCCCCAGTTCCGAATTCATTTGCTGCTGCTCCATCTCCATCCTGCCATGTAGATTGTCCCGCAGATTATTCATGCACCACACTGGTTCCTGTTCCACCTGACTGACTTTGTGACCTCCCCCTCTTTGCTGATTTCTGAATCCAATCCTCTGAATTCAATTATTCCCACAATTGTTTTGTACACTCTTAATCTACAATGGTAACACCTTTGACAGACAATTGTTAATGGTGGATTGGTGGTTAACCATTCTTGTCCTGTTTATGGACTGCTGGCTTCTCCAACCCACGTACACTTGGTTATTCATCACCGTCACATTACATGCCTGCAAGCAACTCTGTAAAGCAAGTTGCATGTGGCTGTTATGCTTAACTATTTTGTCTCGGATGCTCCGTATTCTAATATTGTAACTGGCTAGAAGTTGGTGGACCCTTCCATGGCCAATAGTAGCTACTGCTGGCTGGTACTTTGATAGCTGCCCTTTACTGATGATGACTGCTGCTGGATAGAAGTTAGCTGCTCTTGCTCTTATGATAGTTGCTATTTCAGTGGTTAAAGACTGCAATTTGGAGGATATGTTTTTGACAAGAGTACACACTTTCTACTTTTATTTTTCCAATTGTTAGACAATTTGCTACTCCTTAAGAGCCCCCAGGGCATTGCCTAAGTAAATTGTTAATCAACGATGCACTGTAGTTTAACCTAATCCTAGAACAGAGACCCCAAAATAAAGTGGACCCTCCCCTTGTAATTCATCCCGCTTTGTCTGAGGGAGCATGAATGTCATTATACTCTTTTGCCCTGATATCATTTGCTGTCAATTGTACTGTTTTACAGATGACCACCAATCACACACAAAGTCGAGCAGTGATGCACATAAATAAATGATGAAACACATTAAATAAAACAGTTTGTAGATGTACTGCCAGGTCATAGTATCAAACGTGCACAATATATTGGCAACCAGATGTGTTGCTATTGTCAAGTGCAGTGATGAACAGAGCTCCTGGGAATATGTGGCTGACTTACACCCCAGTCCCTGTGCATTCCGCACCCAAGGGCACGCGTCGGCAGGTGCGGAGTTAATAGCTTCACTGTCTGTGGTAACATATATGTAGTTACTCTGATTGTCAGATGGTTGTATGCCAAGTGTCTTGAGTAGACCCAGTGTTAGTTCCCAAGTCTTGCCTAGATTATAGCTGCAGTAGTGGCTGATTACTGTCCCTGGTAAGAATTAAATGGCTTCTCTAATAATGCTGTTCCAATATTTTGAAGTCTGTGCTAAAATGCCGGAATGTTTGTATTCCATTACATGATTCTCAAACAGTGATTGCAACTGCTGACCTGTTGGGATACATTTGTCGGTGTGCTACTGTTGTTTTTAGCATCACTCTTAAATGTTGTGCAATGTTTGTGCAGTATGTCTCACCACAACGGCACAGAATGATACATCCTGGTTTTCTGCAGACTGGAGTCTCCCCAATGACACGAGTGTTTTTTCCAACCCAATAAATGACAGTTCTTACAAGGTGCTTCAGAGTGTGTGTGTGTGTGTGTGTGTGTGTGTGTGTGTGTGTGTGTGTGTGTGTGTGTGTGTGTGTGTCACACACACACACACACACACACACACACACACACACACACAAAGGCAGTGGCTTCCTTGTTTTTCCATAACTTCTTCCATCTCCACAAGTTGAACTGTACTATTGAAGTGGAGAATGAGCCTAATCTGCCATTCTTCGTAATTTTTTTACATTGTTAGGAAGTTCAGCATCTGAGACAGTGTGCACCCTTTGTATCAGGGTTTTTAACACCCCTTTCTGCTGTGTAGGATGGGGGCATATGCATGAAAACACAGGTCAGTGAGTTCCAGTGCACACTGTGGGCCCAAGGTGCTATCAGCTCTTCTATTAACTGTTATGCTCAGGAATGATAGTCCTCTTCCTGCTTCACTCTCCATAATGAATTTGTTGTTGGCTTATATGGAATTCACATGTTTTAGCAATTCAAGGAGTTTGTCCCTTCCTTGGTGCAGATGACACATGTCATCCACATAAAGGAAAAAGGGGGTTGGTTTCCAATTGGATCATGTCAGGGCTTCTTTCTTGATGTGATCTATATACAAATTCGCAACCACAGGTGTGTGTGGGCTGCCCATTGCTAATGCTTCCTTTGGTCATAGTATTATCCATTAAATACGCTATAAGTAGGCAGGACATCCATGGATTTGTTGTTAATCTTCCTGTTGAATTTCTGACTGGTTAGTTCTAATGGCTTTCATTGAGGTTCCATGGTGGACAACAAAATGTCAATGCTCACTGGTATTTGTCAGATATTTCCCACCAAATATATGGCAGCCCTGATGCTGCTGCCAGTGGAGTGTAGCAGCACCCATCTTTGTGGACCGTAGTGTGTCCATAAAATCTTGGCTGTACATGTCCTTGTGGTAACAAACTCTCGACGACCCCTTTGGTAAATCCAAGACCTTGAGAAGCATCGTGGTCCCGTCTTCTAATTTCTTGATTGAGTATGTTTTGGTCTCCTGTAAGAGTTGACATGTAGCAGGCTTTGCATCTTCTCAGTGTAGTGCTTGTGGGAGAGAACAGCAATGTTGCCTTTGTCAGCAGGTAAGACAACAATCTAAGGACACTGTCTCAGGTCCCAAATGGTTGCGCTCTCTCTGCTGGTAACATTTGAATTTTTAGGTTTGGTTTCCATTTGACCACTAAGTTTTACAATGTACTTCTCAGCGTTTTCAACTCTTCTGATTTATGCAACTGGTTTGAAATTAGTGGTGGGAACAAAGCCTAATTTCTCAGTGCAGACCTGAGACTTCATTGCCACTCACCTACATGTTAGATTGATGACAGTCTTGCATGGGGCCTCCAGGAATGGTTTGTCAGCAAGATATAAAAATTTTGATGTCGTGTGGCATTCCTATGCGTGGAATTGGCTGCCATCAAGATAACACTATCAATCCAGTCCCAGATCTAGAATTTAAAATGATTAGCCTGTTGTATATGTAGTTTAAATTGTTCCTGGGAGCTGTACTCAAGGTTCGTGCAGGTGAAGTGTAGCATCTCATATACCAAGGTGAGGCAGGTTCATTTCTTGAGTCTCCTGGCTGCCAATGAATTGAGGTGATGCATGACGTTAACGAAGATTGGCACAACATGCTCGGCATGATCTCTCTTCAGAAATGCAAGATCACTCAGCAGGTGGCATCTGTGGTAGTGCAACTTGTTGAATTTCTTCATTCTGCAGTTCATCTCCACCATAGAGGCTTGTTTGATTCTTCAATTTCTCGTGGTGTATTTGTTGACAGTCTGTGGGTGTACTAGAACAATGCATCTACCTGAGAAGTATGTGCAACCCATCACTTGTTACATGTATTGCAGAAAGACAAGGCTGGCAGTTTCTGCACTCAGAGGGAGTGGCCCTGCCATTCAGCTAAGAAAGATGGTCTCCTTACAGCTTAATCACATTGTGACGACACTAATGGGACTGGTAAGTGTTAGAATGCATTGGAATTATAATTGTTTTTTAGCTCTCGATTTCCATGTTTTCTATGAGAAAGTGGATGCTATAACTGTAAGATTCATCAAATATTCTCACAGCTACTGAGTATAATTATGTATAATAAAAACTAGAAATAATCAAATATTGAATGTTACTGAAGTTCATTGATTTAGCTGTAGAACTGTAAATTGGCAGGAATTACCAGCTGCTGAAATAATAATCTCATTGTCTGCAGGTAAAATCTGACACTGTGACATTTTGTAAAGAACAAATTAAAAAGCTTTGTGTTGAGGAGGTGATACCTTTTACAATTGTCAGCTTTGTTCATAATTAACAAAAAGCTTTTATAAAGCTACACTGGTGGATGGATCTCGTGAGTAAATTGAGAAACTGAACTAATAGAACTCTACAGTTGATATTAACTCTACAACAGAAAAAGTAGTGCATACAAGACTAGCAGGAAGCATTATTCTTTGTAACTTAAATAAAGAATAACATAAAATGTCACTGTATTTTCTTTATTTACTCTTTGTATCGAATACTGTAATTCCTAGCCACACAATCACAGGCACGTGTGAACTATGCGGAGAGGTGAAGGGCTCTAAGATTTACTGTCAATTTATACCATTCAATAGGAACAAGTATTTCAGCACACACACACACACAGGTCGTCGTCATCAGGTTTGCTAATGAGCTTTCCTCATGTCTTCGGGAGGTTTCCTAACATCAGTGTTTTGCAGGTTGTATCAGTTTGACTGCTGTTCTTCTTTCTTGGTTTGTTGTAATCTCTTGCCTTATGATCTTCTCGTCACACTTCTTGTGTATTATTCTGCTTTTGTTGAGTTTTGTGTACTTGGCTACTCATGTGGTAGGTCTGGCCGTCCTGTCGGTCGCCAGTGCAACTGGTCCCCCAGGGGCTCAGCATTCACTTGCTGAGTACGGGCTTGGCGACCCCGGGTTCCTGAGCTGGGGACTGGTCTGCGCCGCCAGTCTCCTGTCACCGTAACCCCCAGACATGCTTCAGCGACCACCGTACAGCGCGGCGGTGAAATGTTGTGTGCTACGGGGAATGGTAATCTTGTCTTGACCGCCTGGATTGCGAGGAAGGCCAACCTCTATAAAAACCACTCAATCTTTCGGTGTGCTAGAAGATGCATGGCTGTTGGGGGTGGAACAGTCGCAAGCGGGCACCTCTGGGGCACCTGCCGCACCCCAGTTGTATAAGGCTTACTCCGGCACGCGGGGCTCTGTCTGAGCAGACCTTAAGTTCCCTAGCTGCTTGTGGGACCGCAATGAACCCTTCGACCTCTACATTTTTCCCTACCAGTGGCTTGGGTGGGCCACTGGTAGGAAAACACACCCCATCAAAAAAGCGGCTACGCGCTGCGAGTCCTCCAGCGCCTGGTGTTGCTAGAGATTTAAGACTGTAGTAACGGAGCACGTGCTGATAATCAGAATGTGTTTTTGATTATTAAAAGGAAGGAGGGTAGCTTTGAGAGGGTTTCTCCCTTTTACATCCACAAGGGTCTTGAGGGAATTGCAGGAACACTGAAATCTGTAAAGCGACTGCGCAATGGGACTCTGTTAGTTGAGACTTCTAGTTCCCGTCAAGTCGCTTCCCTTCGGAAAGCAACCTGTTTAGGAGAGTACGCTATCGAGACCGAGCTCCACTCCACTTTGAATTATAGTAAGGGTGTTGTGACGTGTAGGGACTTGGTGGATATCCCCATAGATGAGTTAAAATCTGAGTGGGCTGACGAAGGTATTGTTGAAGTGCAGCATATTATGAAACGAGTCGATGGGGACCTCGTCAAATCTGACTCGTTTATTCTCACGTTCAGTTGCCCGAGACTCCCAGAGCATGTTAAAGCGGGGTTCTTAAGTTTGCCAGTACGGCCATATTTCCCCAACCCAATGCGCTGTTTTAAATGTCAGCGCTTTGGGCATACCACGTTGGAGTGCAATGGGATAGTCACTTGTGGTAAATATGGTCAGCCTGCCCATGACGGAGCTGATTGCTCATCGCCTGTGAAGTGCATGAATTGCTCTGGGGGTCACCATGTCTGGAGCCGGATCTGCCCCATCTGTCTCGAAGAACGGAAGGTACAGGAGATTAAAACATCTAAGTGCATCCCCTATGGTGAGGCCAAGAAGCTCTTTAAGGCCATGCAACCTCCTGTGTTTTCAACATCTTTCGCTTCCGCTCTCAAAAAACCGGTACAACTGGCCACTGTTGCTACGCAAACGGAGGTTGCTAGTGTTAGCACTAATACCTGCGCTTGCCAGTGCACTTGTGCTGCTGCAGTTGTTTTGCAACCTGCGGCTCTCCCCACTACGTCGGACAAGCCGTGGTTGCTGACATTGGGGTACTTCCTGCCTCTCCCCATATGGCGCCTTCTGCCCAGGCGAGTAAAGCTCCAACTGTTGACAAGGCTCTGCATTCTAAGCCCCCCAAGGCAAAGCCTCAGAAGGTGAAGGTTTTGCCACCTGAGGAGACTAGTCAGTGTCGGTCCGATGACGAGGCCATTGTACTGTCTGACGTCTCCCGTGGGTCGTCATCGGAGCTTATGGACATTGATGTCGACCGGGGGCGATCTTCTCGCCCCAGGAATAAATCTCCGGCCAGTACGGGCTCACCTCCATAGCACAGAGGCAGGGTGAAAGTTCAGCCACCCTGTTCACTGGCTCCCATATTACAGTGGAACCTGAATGGGTTCAGGACGCATGTGGCCGAATTACAACTCCTTATACAAGAGTGCCCCTTGTGCTTATGTCTCCAAGAGACACATTTTTGGGCCACTGATGCTCCTTCTTTATGGGGCTATAGCTTATATCGAAAAGATGATCTGACAGGGGAAAGGGCAAAGGGTGGTGTTGCGGTTTTTGTCCGTGACATGCACCCCTCATCTGAGCTCCCTCTCGTCACCGACTTGCAAGCAGTTGCAGTTGACATTCTTGTGGGTCGGAGGCTCACAGTCTGTTCAGTTTATTTACCGCCTCAGGATGCGATAGACTCTGAGGCTCTCGCGGGCCTTATTAGCCAACTCCCCTGCCCATTTCTTCTTCTGGGAGACTTCAGTGCTCATAATGTCTTATGGGGCTCTCCGACTACTTGCCCCAGGGGTCGCATTCTGGAAAGCCTCATGATGTCTGAAGAACTGTGCATCCTCAACTCTGGTGCTCCCACTCATTTCTGTACTGCTTCCAGGTCGTCGTCGGCTATTTACCTTTCCTTTTGCTCTCCAGCACTTGCAGATTCTGCTCTGTGGGAGGCTGCTGCTGACCTCCATTCTAGTGACCACTTCCCTCTTTGGATTCGCCTCCTGGATGAGGCTGTGGCATTACCAGTGCCGCCCCGGTGGCACCTCTGCAAAGCTGACTGGACACTTTTCAGCCAACTGGCTGTTTCGGAACACCGTGCCAGCGTCCACGAATGGGTAGACCATGTTACAGCCGTGATCTCCCATGCTGCTGAATTGTCAATCCCACGGTCATCCCAAGAGGTGTCCTGTCCCTTGGTGGACCACTGAGTGCCGTGCAGCTCTGAGCCGATTCAAGTGCCGTCCCTTAGCTGACAATCTTGCGGCCTTTCGGGTGGCAAGGGCCAGATCGTGGCAAGTGATTAAACAGAGCAAACGACGGTCATGGCAATCGTTCTTGAACTCCATCTCTCGCTCCACTAGTTCTACGGAAGTATGGGAAGCCATCAGGAGGATTTCCGGGAAACTCAGCCAGCTACCTGTCACGGCATTGCTGCATCAGGAATGTCTCCTCACGGCGCCGAGACACATTGCCCAGACACTGGCCATGCATTTTGCGGACTCTACCGCAACTATTAACTGTGATCCAGATTTCTGCCGCTACCACACTGCCATCGAGAGGGGTCACTTGGACTTTCGGTCTCTAAATTCTGAACCCTATAACTGCCCCTTCACAATGTGGGAACTGGATTCTGCGCTGTCTGTGGCTCATGATGCTGCGCCTGGTCATGATCAAATCCGGTACAGCATGCTGCGGCACTTGTTGCTGCCATCCAAGGAAGTTCTCCTGAACTGTTTTAATATTATATGGTTATCCGGCACGTACCCTGACTCGTGGAGGGAGGCGATTTTGATTCCCCTCAAACCAGGGAAGGACCGAACGCATCCCAGTAGTTATCGCAGTATTGCTTTGACGAGCTGTGTTGGGAAGACATTGGAACACATGGTCAACCGCCGCCTGATTTGGCTGCCCGAGACCAGGCAGTTCCTTAGCCCCTCTCAGTGTCGCTTTCGGAGATGTCGTTCCACTATAGACAACTTGACCCTGCTTGAGGCCGCCATCCAGCAGGCCTTCCTACGTAACCAGCATTGTCTAGGGGTCTTCTTTGACATTAATAAGGCGTATGACACTATTTGGCACCGCCTTATCCTCAATCAACTCCATGAGTGGGGCTTTCGTGGCCGTCTCCCCATCTTCATTCAGTCCTTTCTTTCTCACCGCCTCTTTCGGTATCGGGTTGGTAATGTGCTATCTGATTTGTACGTGCAGGAGAATGGTGTTCCTCAGGGCAATGTTTTAAGTGTCACCCTCTTTGCCGTCGCTATTAACAGTATCACGTCCACTATCCAGAGTCCTGCCAAATGCTCCTTGTTTGTGGACGATTTTGCTGTTTTCTGTTCTTCCTCCAGTCTTGTCACTACTAGTCGGCAGTTGCAGCTTACGATAAAGTGCTTAGAGGCATGGACTGCAAAGACGGGTTTTACCTTTTCTGCAGACAAATCTGTGTGTGTTAATTTTAATCATTCTCGGCATCTTTTTACCTCCCCTGAATTGCGTCTGAGGGACACCGTTCTTCCTTTTAGAGACACTGTGAGGTTCCTGGGCCTCACTTTTGTTTCCAAGTTGTCGTGGTTGCCTCACCTTAAAGACCTCAAGGTGCGGGCCCTGAAGGCACTGAATATTTTGAAGTGTCTGAGCCATCGGTCCTGGGGAGCAGATCGGGTGCATCTGCTGCAGTTTTATAGGGCTTTTGTCCGATCGCATCTTGACTATGCTTGCACCATGTATGGGTCAGCAAGGCCTTCGTATCTGAAGATCCTTGACGCAGTACACCATGAGGGTATCAGGCTGGCCACTGGTGCCTTCTGTACCAGTCCCATCCCCAGCCTGTGTGCTGAGGCAGGGGAACCGCCGCTCGCCATCTGGCGGAAACTCCTCATGGTGTGACGGGTGTGTCATTTCCTTGCCTGTCCTACCTCCCCTGCGTACCCTACTGTTGCCCGACCACCAATGGAACGTCTCTTTTCCAGTCGTCCCAGGGCAACGAGACCATTTGGGATTCGTGCCAAGCATTTGCTTGAGTCCCTTGGTGTGGAGAGTGTTGGCCCCCAACGACAAGGTTTTACTCGCCTGCCTCCCTGGTTGCTCCAGAGGCCCAGCATCCTTCTAGACTTGTCGGAGAACCGGAGGAACTGCACTCCAGTGTTTGTTTTTACCTCCTTATTTTACGATATTTTAAACCAGCATCCAGACCATGTACCTGAATTCACAGATGGCTCTTAACGGGGACTCTGTTGGTTGTGCTGTTGTTTTCCCTGATCGAGTCGTCAAGTTACGGCTTCCTGCGGCGTTTACCATCCTTGATGCCGAATTGTTTGCAATCTTGCGGGCATTGGAGCAGATGAGCTGTGTTCCCAGTCTTAAGTTCCTCATCTGTTCTGACTCCCTGAGTGCCCTTCAGACCATGCAACACTTGTACCCAGCGGATATGGTCGTCCAGAACATCCATGATGCCCTACTCCACCTGCAACGGCAGGGGAAGGAGGTTTTTTTCTGCTGGGTGCTGGGGCACGTGGGTATTAGGGGAAACGAACTGGCGGATGTGGCTGCCAAAGATGCGTGTTCCCTCCCTCATGTTGTTGAATGTGCCGTCCCCCTCCATGCTGTAACCTCCCTTTTGCGTTTTCATGTTATGCATCAATGGGAAGAGGAGTGGCTGGCAGTTTCTGACAATAAGCTGCATCTGGTAAAGGCCACTACGCGACCATGGCGTACGTCCTACCAGTCATACAGGCGGGATGAGGTTCTCCTCACTCGCCTCCGCATCGGGCACAGTCCCTTAACGCATGGTTTTTTACTCCGGCGGGAGGACCCCCCAATCTGCAGTGCTTGTGGCGTCCAGATTACTGTTCGCCACATTTTACTTGACTGTCTTTTATTCTCTGACCAGAGGGCGGTGGTTTCTTTGCCATCGGATTTGCCCTCTATTTTGTAAGATGACACAGCGACTGTGGTTAAGATCTTACAGTTTTGTGTCCTGTACAATCCGTTGCCTCTAATTTTAGGTTGAGGGTTTTAACGTGCTGCTGGGTGACTGGCTCACCCAGGTTTTAGGTAAGAGGTCCGCCAGTCACGATTACCTCCTTGTTTCCCTTCGGTTTCTGTTCTCTTTTCCTTGTGTTTCCTTTCCTTTTTTAGTGTGTTTCTTCTCTTGTTTTGCCTCTGTATGTGGGGATTTGGAACTGCGTCAGGTCTGCTTCTTTTAGCCATTCTCCTTGATCGCTGTTCGTCTTAGTCCCTTCACTGCATGTGTTCCTGTTTTTATGTGCTTGGGCGCTGATGACCACGCTGTTTAGCGCCCGTAATCCTCAAACACACACACACACACACACACTCACACACACACACACACACACACAGTGCAACTGGTTGCCCAGCCCACTGACCAGTTGGTTTTCAAAGTTCTGCACTGACAAATAGAATTTCGTCAATGATTGCCGGATCTTGTCTTTCATCATCAGAATTCTAGCAATCTGGTGTAGCTCTTTGATGCCGAAATTTTGGGGTAGGTGCAGCATCAGCCTCCACACCTTCTTTTGGATTGTCTCCGCTTTCTTCAGGGACGTGCTTGCAGCCTTTCCCCACACCCTGGGAGTGTGCTCCAGCACTGGTCTGATAAGTGCTAAGTACAACGTGGTTTCGGATGTGCCTCTGTAAGGTCAGGATTTGGTTCAGTATGACACTGAGATTTTTGCTAGTGTGAGACCAGGGTATGTGGCTCTCATGGTTCGCACTGGCTGAAGCTGTGCTGGAATTTTCTCCCTTGTGATGATCATGGCCTGACCCTTGGCTGCCTTGAACTTGAACTACTATTTGGTGGCCCAAGCTCTCATTTTGTTCCAAGCCAGCTGCCAGTGTTGTCACATCAGTTGCACATTCATGGTTTGCGCAAACAGCTCATTATCAACCATGCAGAGTGCCTTTTGGATCCTTAGTATCTTTGGAAAGTGTGCTGTGACGCGGGAGTACAGGAGAGGGCCAAGTTTGGGCCCTTGTGGTACTCCCACTCTGATGGAATGTTTTAGATTTCTCACATGCATGTGGAAGATGTATCTGTTGAGGTACAATCGAAGCAGGTGGGTGTGAGACACTGGTAGCCCATGTGTAAGTAGATTGTACAGTAGGCTGTTGCGCCAAACACTGTCGTAGGCCCGGAGACACAGAGTACTGCCGCAAGGGACTGGCAACGCACCATTGCTCCCATCGCAGCTCCACCAGTCGTAAGAGGTGATGCTGCGTAGTGACATCTTCTGGAGCCAAACTGTTCGTCTGGCAGAAAGCCTTCATCCCTGGTATGGCACCACAGTTTCTTGGCAAAGCCTCTCAAATTTTTTGGAGACAACATGATGTCTTTCCCAGCTTTATGGGTGGCTACTACCACAGTGTTTCCACTCAAAAAGTGTAGTTGCAGGTCCTGAAGGTGGTATTTAATATCTTAGTTTGGCTAATGCTTGTGATGGCAGTTGCTTCTTTAGGTTGTTCTTGATGTTGTCACTCCGTCCCTCCTTGCTTTCCTGGGCTGAAGGTGGCCTCTGTCAGTGATGTCTTCCACCAGTGTGAAGGCATGAGCTAAGACATTGACTTTGATGTACAGCTCTGCCATGTAACAGCCCACTTGCAGCAATGGGATGCACTGGCATTGCTGCAAGAAATTCTTTACTATCTTCCACATGCTCCCATCATTGTGAGCATGGCAATCTTCCCTGCCCGTTCTTGATTCTGGTATTTATAACTGTGGATTTGATCTTGCGACATAGCCAGTTTAACAGGTTCTTTGTTCTCCCATTCCCAAAACACCTGGCTCTTCACTTGGATAATCTGGATTGTCTGTGGGCAGCTGACGGCAGTAATTTCGAGACTTCCGTAATCTGGGCTGCATCAGCTGTGTCCGGTGTGTGGAGTGTGAACACAGTGGGCTGCTTCTACACTTGTGCTTTCGGCATGGTGGCAACTTGTCTTGGCCAGGTTGGTCGTGAAGTGCTCCCAGTCAGGGTTGTGGTACTGCTTGAGATTCCATTGTCTGGACCCCCAACTGTGCTCAGATCGGAGATCACTAGCAAATGATCTGACAGGCCCACATGGATGGTCACAATGGCATCATGGATGGCTGCCTTGATAGAACCAATGCCCAAAACTTCGGGACAACTGTGTTGTGGGTAGTGCAAGGATCATATGGATCCAGCATTATCATGTAGTGATTGTAGGCCATTTGGAGTAGCCATCTACCATTGTTGGTCACTCGAGAGCTCTACTCTGGATGTTTTGCTGCCAGTGAAGAGATTGCCACACATCGACAGCAGGCTGTTGACGTCCCTGTGTTAGAGGTGGTGTTTCACCTGTTAAGTGGCAGTAAACATCATTCAGCATGCCAAGGTGCTGACACCGCCTGTAGCATAGTGTGTTGACTGCCTGCTGTTTTGTAGTCAGTGCAGTAGCACCGGGGGAGGTTGTCGGGTACTTGTGTGGGGGTAGCCCCATGACCATGCAGGGATTGCACTGTTTGTGCCTGAGCTGGAACCCCCCCAGGCAAGCGGAGGAGAGTGTGCCTATCATGGCTGGGGCACAGGGCCTCTTGGCAGCAGTTTACTGACAAAGTAACTAACTGTTGCTGTGACAGGGTGGCAACTGTGGGAAGAGTCCCTATTCAGAGTGGGTGGTACCATAGCAGACGATTCGCACGAGGCGAACTGAACTTTCTTTTGCTGGGAAAGATTATTATTAATCAGAGAGATATGATCCCATGATGTTTCCTTCATGTAGTTGATATCTGTGACCATTGGCCTAATCAAAACTTTGAACATGGTCTGAGGAGTCATCTTCCACAGAGGTCTTGCATTCCAGACGGATGAGGAACTCCTGACTAATCTCTAGCAGTGTGACATATGTTTTATCAGATGTCTACAAGAAGGATCCAAGGATAATTGTACGGATACAGCTACCTTTATGTTGGCCTTTGAAGGGAGTGTCCTGGAGACGGTTAAGGTCGTGATGTACAGGTGTGATGTGAAACTGTGCCTCCACCATCTGTGAGGTGCTCCCGTTGTTTTCTCTTCGGGCATGTCATCACTCTGTGTGACAGACCCAAGGTGCAGAAACTATGGACGATTCCTCAACAAAGGTAGTCCTTGTGAACATCCACCTTTGTGTGCCAACTGTATGGAACATCACGCTCCAAGTTCATCAGTTTGCCCAGTTTTCAAGAAAGACCACAAGATCCAGGAATACAGATCTGTTGACCATCTGAATGAAATATGAACACTTACATCCTGTGGATATGATGATCAATTACACTATCATGACCATCATCCTCTCCCCTACCTCAGCCCTTCCCAAACCATATCTCACCGCCATCCTTGTCCATGGCTCCCACGGTAATTTCTTTGGGAACCTCTTCCTGCACATGGCCAAAGAAGCATGCTCCTCCTTCAGCATCTACCATGACAGGACACACTCTCTGGATCCCTCTCTGTGGCAACCCCCAATTCAGAGGCCAATCCTAGATAACTGAAGGAGCCACAGACTGTGGGTCCCAGGGCTGTACACACTTCATCTGTCCCCCTTAAATGAACCTTGCCAATGTTCCTCGATGTGGTTCAATTCCCACTGGTGACAGGTGTGGTCCTGTAGCATGACCTGCCCTGACTCTTTCACACCTTACCTCGCTACCAGTCATAATCATTCAGTGAAATTGTAGTGGGTACTGCTGTCACCTGTTTGAATTACGACAGCTTATTTCCTCCTTTTCAGCAATTTGCATTGCTCTCCAAGAAATGCACTTAACTGATAACCATTCTCCAACATTTCGTGATTATTGTGCATTCTGTCAGAATCATGCTGCCCCCATGAGGGCATCCGGAGGGGCCTGTACTTTGGTTCTTACAGATGGCATCAGCGAATGGATTCCCCTTCATTCCTTGTTAGAAAGAATAGCAGTACAGGTGCAAACTAAATCGCGATTACCATTTGCAATGTTTACCAACCTACAGGTAGGCCACTTATGATGAATTTACCACATTAATCCAACAACCTTTCCCACTTTTTGTCTTGCTTGGAGACTTCAACACACACCACCCCTGTGGAGTACCACTTTGTCTGGTAGGGGTCTTCTTCTTCATCAGCTTCTCACAGACCATGATATGTGCGTCCTCAAAGATGTTTCTCGTACCCAGTTCAGTGCCACCCATGGCACCTTTCCACGTATCGATCTAATGATCTCTTCCCCTAATATGGTGGCTTCACTGCATTGGTCACTATGTGATGACCTTTTGTGACAGTGACCACTCTGTGGTGATGCTTTCATTTCCTTGCTACTGCCTGGCTACCTTGTTGGGCATTTCACAGAGCCAACTGGACTTTGTATGCCTCTTCTTTTACATTCACCACCTCTGTCAGATTGTATTGATGAGGTGTATAAGGTTTCTCAGGTACTATCACCCACACTTCAGGATCTGCTATTCCCCTTCTTACAGGTTGACCCCTCCAACTTTTAGCGGTGCTGTGGTGGATCAAAGGAATAGGTATTCAGTATCGCCGACAAGCCCTGCAATGATTCAAATGAAATCCTTCACAGACCAACCTTATCATTGTTAAGAGACTTTGTGCTAAAGCTTGCTATTTAATCAAATGCAGTAAGAAGGAATGTTGCAAACACTTTGTCTCCTCTTTGGCACGTATGCATCTTAATTTCAGGTGTAGGCGAGGCTCCATGGTCTTGTGGGTTGTCAGTTTTCAGCAGCTGCCCTTGGTCTGATTCATTGGTTGTTTCAGAACACCTTGTGATCCGTGCCACAACAGCATTGGCATCCTCTTCGTATACAAGTATCTTTCTACAGCAGAAATGACAACTTGAGGACATTCCCTTATGTTTCACCCCCACCAGGTGGAATCCCTCAATGAACTGACTTGAGAATTACTTTAGGCTTCTGCCTCAGCACCAACACAGCATCAGGCCCTGATTCAATTCAGTCAGATGATGAAACACCTGAATGTTCTCCAAAGGCAACATCTTCTCAGTATCTTCAACTGTCTTTGGCTCCAAGGTGCCTTCCTGCTGCAATGGCAAAATAGCGTAGTTGTTCTGATCCTTAAGCCAGGCAGCAACCCAGTGTGTCTCTATAGTTACCGACTGACCAGTGCACTATGTAAGGTGCTTGAAAGGATTGTTGCCTGCCTGAGTTCTCAAATCTCAGGGCCTTTTGTGCAGCTATCAGTGTAGTTTCCAGGAGGGATTGAGTGGTCCATTCTTTCTGACACCTACTTGATCGACCATTTCCCATGTGCTATCTGTTTGCTGACTCCTATCCAACCTGCATGCACACCCAAATGGCAGCTTACTAAGGCTGACTGGTGGTTTTTCTCCTTCCTGGTGACCTCCGAAGAAAAAGATTTCCCCAGTTGTGATGACCAGGTGGAATATCTCACAAATGTTATCCTTACGGCTGTGGACTGTTCAGTTTCTCGCAGTCCTCTTTACTACACGGTGTCCCAGTCTCTAGGACTGAGGCATGGCGTGATGCAATTCGCCCACGGTGATGTGCTCTCTGCGATTTTAACCATCATCCTACGATGACAAAGTGCAGTCATTATAAACAGGTGTGTGCGAAGTGTCGTCGCGTTCTTCGGGATAGCAAAAAGGGTAGCTGCCTTTCACTCACTGATTCTTTTAATAGGCCCACCCAACTTCCGACGGCTCTCTGGGACCAAGATCCATTCGCCAATTTCCAGCCTGACAGTAGCAGATAATGTCATTGTGGACCCTATTGCTATCTGCAACACCTTGGGCTGCCATTTTGCAGAAGTTTCAAGCTCTTCCCACTATCGCCCAGCCTTCGTGCATCGGAAACGAGCGGAGGCGGCTTGCGTGATACCCTTCCCTTCTCAGAATCAGGAATGCTACAATGCCACCTTTACTATGAGGGAGCTAGATCATGCTCTCAGTTCATGCCGATACTCCGCCCCAGAGCCAGACACTGTGCACCTTCAGATGTTGCAGCATCTTTCTCTTACGGCCAAGTACTTTCTGTGTAACACATACAACCGCATATGGGCGAGGGGTGCAGTTCCTGGACTTTGGCCCAAAGCCATTGTCATACCCGTACCTATGCCTGGTAAGGACAAAAACGTTCCTTCTAGCTACTGCCCCCATTTCTCTCACCAGCTGCATTTGCAAGGTGATGGAACTTATGATTCATGCCCAGCCAGTATGGTGGCTCAAGTATTGCAATTTACTGACAAATGCACAGTGTGGATTTCGAGCGCGGTGTCCTGCAGTTGACCATTTCGTTACTTTGTCCACCAATGTCATGAATGGTGTTCTGCGGAAATTGCAGACTGTGGCCATGTTTCTCTATTTGGAGAAGGCCTAAGACACCTGCTGATGAACTGTTATCCTCCGTAATCTTTACACGTGGGGCTTCCGCGGCTGCCTGCCCTATTTCCTTCAGAATTTTTTGAAAGACCGAGTTTTCAAGGTGCGTGTGGGTTTTGCCTAGTCAAACACCTTACTCCAGGAAAATGGTGTGCCTCATGTTTCCGTCATGAGTGTCATCCTCTTTGCAATCACCATTAACCCTATAATGGCCTGTCTCCCACCGGGCATCTCTGGCTCCCTTATTGTTGATTATTTTGCCACCAATTGCAATTCTCCAAGGGCCATTCTCACTGAGCGGCGTCCTCAATGATGCCTTGATCATCTTTACTCCTGGAGCATCAGCAATGGCTTTCGTTTTTCCATTGACAAAACCGTCTGTATGAATTGCTGGGGACGCAACTGATTTCTCCCACCATCTTTACGTCTTGGGCCTGTTGCCCTTCCGTTCATTGAAACTACGAATTTCCTGGGGCTCGTGCTCAATAGGAAACACTCCTTCCACGTGTCTTACCTGACAGCCCGCTATACGCAGTTCCTCAATGTCGTACATGTCCTCAATGGTACTTCCTGGGGTGCTGATCGAACCACCCTCCTCCGTTTGTGCCGGTCCCTTGTCCGTTTGAAACTCAACTATGAGTGCTTTGTTTATGCGTCTGCATGACCATCTCTCTAAGGCTGTTTAAACACCATCCACCATCATGGCATCTGTTTGGTCACTGGCACCTTTTACACTAGTTCAGTTGAGTGTCTGTCTGCTGAAGCTGCTGGACTACTACTACCCTACCTCCATGACTTTCTCCTCAGCAGGTATGCATGCCAATTGTCTGCCATGCATGGCCACCAGTGGCGTAGCTTGGTTTAAAAGGTTGGGAAGACTCTACAGTTATTATAGGGATACAAAATAGTACAATAAACAATAATTTAAACAAATGAAACAAAATGCATCAAATAAAACAAAAAGAACTACCACTATTAATAATAATAACAACAACAAACTTATTTGACAAATTCGTAGAACTCCAGTTGCAAGAGAAGAAGCACTTATATTTTCTTGTGCACAAGTGCAATGCGCCTGTCTTTTCTTTGCACGAATAAGTCTTATAACTCGGTCTACAAAGACCTGATCACTGGATAGCTCTCCAAGTAGTGTCTTTTCTATTGGTAATGTGCTCAAACACGACAGCTGGGTGTTGGACATTGAATTCTTTAAATAATTCTACACTTGTTTAACAGTACTCCTGCTTCATTCACTGCTTGCTGTAGTTGCAGGTAGGATCAAAACCAAATGCAGGAACTTTGTTGTTTCTTTGTAAACAGTCTAAATCATTGTTGACAATGTACTTTAAGAGGATTCTTGGAGATAAGTGTTTTTCTCATCAGCGTATATGTTACACAGTTCATTTTCATGTTGTTCTTGTTTGAATAAAGGGTACTGTTCTAATAACTGAAGTAGTTTCAACTTTCAGAATTCTTGGTAGTTCGGGAAACACTTTTTGTTCAAAAGTTCAACAAACTGAATTTGAGGAAAGTCTTGAAATTTTCTTTTCATCTGAACAATTTGCAAATCCAGTATCTCATTAGTGCCCTGAGAGATGTCTTTTGGCTGTCACAGAATAAGTTGCCATTCAAACACAAACTGCATTTAATGCATTCATCAACAAATGTTCCCATTACTGACAGAGTTTGACTGAAGAACATTAAAGAGATAATCAGTATAAACAAAGAACCCTCGGTAGAAGCAAAGCAAGTAGACAAATGTAGGATCACCCATCTGTCGTTCCATTCTCACAGCACAGCTCAAAGATTCTGGGTCCCACTGAGAGTCTCTATCATCAATTACATAATTAAAAACACTGTATAGCTCTGAGAAATGACTAGATATTGTTGAAACTGCCCTGGAACAAAAGTTCCAGCGAGTGTTACTTGCACATGGCAGTTTAAATCCTTTCTCAATTAGCAGTACAGTTAGTTTTGATTTGCTGAAAAACAAATGTAATGCAGTAAGATCACTTACAAACATGCGTATTTGTTGTATGATTCTGGAGGCTTGCAATAGTACCAAATTCAGTTGGTGTGCATAACAATGAATAAACAGTGCATAGGGACAGAACGGCTTCACCAATTGTTGTAGTCCTCTTTCTCTGCCCGCCGTTACTGAAGTGCCATCATATGTTTGACTAACCACTTTTCCTTCCACATTCCATTCTTTCAATACTGCATGAATAATGTTTGACAAACCTTCAGCAGTTATATCTCCAGAAATATAGTAAAATCCAACGAATCTTTCCTCAATTTTGTCTACAATACAGTACCTGAATATTATATTCATTTGGCTCTTGCATGACACGTCTAATGTTTCATGAGCCTGAATCGAAATGAAATTGCAGTTCTAAATTTCAGATTTTATTTTCTCATTAGCTGCCAGAGTTATGATTTCTACATCATCATTCTGTAGATGTGGAGAAGTTCCTTTAGAGGTTGAAGATGATGACATATGGTCTCAGATTAAGAGCTCTCTTTGAGCTAGTAAATCAGACAATTACAGATAGTTACCTTTGTTGCTGGAGGATTCGTCTACTCGGTGGCTGCGAAAGGCTAGTTCTTTTTTACAAAGAAACACAATTGCCTGAATAAGACGAGCCTATACTCTCCTGTTAGATGCAACTTGTTCGTTGTATTTCATTGCTGTCAGACGAGCGGCTTCAGAAAGGGTGTACTCAATTCTACTTTTGCCCAATAACTGAAATGATTCATTGTTCTGCAGATGATGTTTTGATATCTGATGCTTTTGTGTTTTCCTGCCAAAGTTCTTTATTGTACAAATGGCCTCATTGCACCATTCCTTTTCACCACCAAACAGAAGACCTATACAACAATACGTTGTTGTTGTTGTTGTTGTTGTTGTTGTTGTTCTAGTTGTTGTGGTCTTCAGTCCTGAGACTGGTTTGAAGCAGCTCTCCATGCTACTCTATCCTGTGCAAGCTCCTTCATCTCCCAGTTCTTTCTGCAGCCTACATCCTTCTGAGTCTGCTTAGTGTACTCATCTCTTGGTCTCCCTCTACGATTTTTACCCTCCAGACTGCCCTCCAATGCAAAATTTGTGATCCCCTGATGACTAGAAGAAGGGTTCGGTTGGTAGAACTTGTTCTGAGGCAAGTTGTGCCACAAAATCCTCTGCTCCCCTATTCTATTCAATACCTCCTCATTAGTTATGTGATCTACCCATCTAATCTTCAGCATTCTTTTGTAGCACCACATTTCGAAAGCTTCTATTCTCTTCTTGTCCAAACTATTTATCATCAATGTATCACTTTCATACATGGCTACACACCATACAAATAATTTCAGAAACGGCTTCCTAACATTTAAATTTGTACTTGATGTTAACAAATTTCTCTTCTTCAGAAATGCTTCCCTTGCCATTGCCAGTCTACATTTTGTATCCTCTCTACTTCGACCATCATCAGTTATTTAGCTCCCCAAATAGCAAAACTCCTTTACTACTTTAAGTGTCTCATTTCCTTATCTAATTCCCTCAGCATCACCAGACTTAATTCAACTACATTCCTTTATCCTCGTTTTGCTTTTGTAGTTGTTCATCTTATATCCTCCCTTCAAGACATTGTCAATTCCGTTCATCTTCTCTTCCAAGTCCTTTGCTGTCTCTGACAGAATTACAATGTCATCGAAGAACCTCAGAGTTTTTATTTCTTCTCCATGGATTTTAACTGCTACGCCAAAATGTTCATTTGTTTCCTTTACTGCTTGCTCAAAATACAGATTGAATAACGTCGGGGATAGGCTACAACCCTGTATCACTCCCTTCCCAACCACTGCTTCCCTTTCATGCCCCTCAACTCTTATAACTGCCATCTGGTTTCTGTACAAATTGTGAATAACCTTTCGCTCCCTGTATTTCACCCCTGCCACCTTTAGAATTTGAAAGAGAGTATTCCAGTCAACATTGTCAAAAGCTTTCTCTAAGTCTACAAATGCTAGAAACGTAGGTTTGCCTTTCCTTAATCTATCTTCTAAGATAAGTCGTAAGGTCAGTATTGCCTCACCTGTTCCAACATTTCTACGGAATCCAAACTTATCTTCCTCGAGGTCGGCTTCTACCAGTTTTTCCATTCATCTGTAAAGAATTTGAGTTTGTATTTTGCAGCCATGGCTTTTTAAACTGTTAGTTCGGTAATTTTCACATCTGTCAACACCTGCCTTCTTTGCGATTGAAATTATTATATAACAATATAATCTGTTATTAACTGCATTTGCCGTCAGCCAAGTATACTTATCGTACCAGGCTGTTAGAAAAGTGTGTTTTTGTTTGGCTTCATTTAAAACTACACTGAGTATAAGAGTACGTAATTTGTCCTTCAATTCGCACTTTTTTCATACGTTAATGTAGAAAAAGGTGTTTTAATAAAAATTCTATAAAGTGTTCAGTTGCTGGCTCACTCATGTTGACGACACAACGAAAATATGCACTAAAATCACAAGAATGACTATGAACACAAACTGCGCGACTGTTCACTTCTGTGCTAAAAGCCAGCATAGAAGCGGCAGAGACTAGTCTTGATACCTGCTAGCAAGTGCAGTGCACCGGCCTTCGTGAGAGAGGAGAAGTGGAGGGGAGCCGAGAATGCCACCAATGTGCAGGTGCGCACAGCCAGATAAGGGAAGGGAGGCAGAGACTAAGAGCAGTCAGGTCTCAAGGAGGCAAACACACCAATACTAAGGGTGCAGAGTGGGCTACAAAACGATGTCTTAGCACATTTAAAGCTCTTAGTAGAAAGTTGTTTATATTTTTGTTGTTGTTGTTGTTCTTGTTGTTGTTGTTGTCTTCAGTCCTGACACTGGTTTGATGCAGCTCTCCAAGCTTTTCTATCATGTACAAGCTGCTTCATCGCCCAGTATGTACTGCAGACTACATCCTTCTGATTCTGCTTAGTGTATTCATCTCTTGGTCTCCCTCTAAGATTTTTACCCTCCACACTCTCCAATACTAAATTGGTGATCCCTTGATGCCTCAGAACATGTCCGACCAACCGATCCCTTCTTCTAGTCATGTTGTGCCACAAACTCCTTTTCTCCCCAATTCTATTCAATACCTCCTCAATATTTCTGTATTCGCACTTAAAAAAGATGCAATAGTAATATTTTTGTTATGAATTACTATTGCATCTTTTTTAAGCATGAATACAGGGGAGACTAAGTCTCATTGCCTCCCCTCATGCTACACCAGTGGTGGCCACCCACCCTATGCCTACTCCTTCAATGATTTCTTTGATCAGGGGTGCCAACTTATAAAATAATTGGGGGGAGGGGCATACTGGAGGTCTTGACCCCAGGAAATTTTCTAAATTTTAGGTGAAACATGGTGAGTTTTAAAGTTTTTTAAAACATTTTAGAGTCATATGATTGGTGAATATATAGCTCTGAAAAGATTGAAATTATATATATAAATAAATTCTAATCAAAGATTCTAAGACTTACCAAGCGGGAAAGCGCTGGTAGACAGGCACAATAAAATAACACACACAAAATTACGAGCTTTCGCAACCGGCGGTTGCTTCGTCAGGAAAGAGGGAAGGAAAAGGAAAGATGAAAGGATGTGGGTTTTAAGGGAGAGTGTAAGGAGTCATTCCAATCCCGGGAGCGGAAAGACTTACCTTAGGGGGGAAAAAAGATAGGTATATACTCTCTCTCTCTCTCTCTCTCTCTCTCTCTCTCTCTCTCTCTCTCTCTCTCGCGCACGCACACACACACACACACACACACACACACACACACACACACACACACACACACACACAAAAAAGCAGACATATTTAAAGGCCTGTTGCTGTTGTGATTGGAACTACTTGGAGAAGCATAATGCACTTCACTACTTCTCATACCATTTCTTCAACTGCAGGCTCTTTTGTAATATACTGTCTTACATCACGCTTGTTTTTTAAGACCAGTTGTATTTTGTTAGCGGTATCAGCTAACATATTAAAGTGTAAGTGCAGTCTCTGTGTCTAGGTCATTTTTGAGAAACTCGTTTGATTTTTCCAATTTGTATCACCTCTCTTTACTAAAAGCAAGGCACTCTTGTTCAACTGCAATGACCTGTGAGAGTCCAATTGAAGCAAATCGCTCGGTAATGCAAGATTGCACTGTTGTGGCCACATGTAATAAGCTTTGCTTCACACAGTGGAGAATGGAAAAACAGAGGCATGCCGGCGGCCGAGGCGTTGCAAAGTAAGCATGCACAGACAGCCTGCTAACAACAGCAGTCTACCAACAGGCTGACGCAAGGACGCACCCAGACCGAGCGCTGAGCGAAGCCTGGAGAGTGCTGAGTAAGGGGAAGTGAGGCCAGCACGCTAAGTTACGCTGCAATATACCGTGGGAGCAATAACAAAAAGCTGCCACCGAGGGTAAAAAACATCCTCCTGCTGGATATAGAGGAGCACAGGCAGCAACAGACAGAAGCCATTAGGAAGCAGTTCGGATCTGAGGACAGATGTAGTCCATGTCCGAATGTTCAATCTTCATAGGTGACGATTCAGAAAGTCTGTTCCAGCTTGCAGGAGTCATCTGTTTGCCACCATACGTCAACTTCAGCTGTGGAGGTTGGCCCGAGTTTGGTCGGCACCGTGGCTGACTGACTACAGCGAGAACTTCCAGCAGGACCGGCCGCAGCGTGGTCTTGGTCACAGGCGCTGTTGGGGACTGGTGCCCGGAATTCATGGCAACCCAGCCCCACGGTGCGTGGTCCATCCATGACGGGACCTCGTGGACATCACGACTGACGGCTTCCCAGGTGCTGGTGCAGCAGGCGTCGGCAGCTGACCCCACGGCGACGTGGCTGCATTGGCATGCCTGTTCTGGGGCGACGAGTTCATCTCAACCACAGGGTATCCTGGCTTCAGCGGAGCACTGGTGGCCTTAGGCTTCCGACTGCGATCAGCAGCGCATGTAGCGCGCATTTTCGGAGAATCTACACAGCAGCAGCCAGGCGGAGGGTTCGCAGGGCTGGGCAGCGACGACAAGGGAGAAATTGTAAAGAAAGTTCAATAAATAATTGTAAAACTCCACACAGAAGTCGTAACAGCACTGTTTCACAAACTTTGATGCTTTGGGGTTTTGAAAGTGTATTGGAGCTGACTTTATTGTTTTCATACTTCTATGGTATACTTAGATTCCGAGGAAGTGAAGGATCATCACGCCTTCCATTCAATATACAAATCAAGCCCTCATATATATATATATATATATATATAAGAGAAAGAAACTTCCACATGGGAAAAATATATTAAAAACAAAGATTCCAAGACTTACCAAGCGGGAAAGCGCCGGCAGACAGGCACATGAACAAAACACACAAACACACACACAGAATTGCGAGCTTTCGCAACTGGCAGTTGCTTCGTCAGGAAAGAGGGAAGGAGAGGGAAAAATGAAAGGATGTGGGTTTTAAGGGAGAGGGTAAGGAGTCATTCCAATCCCGGGAGCGGAAAGACTTCCCTTAGGGGAAAAAAAGGGACAGGTGTACACTCGCACACACACACCCACACACATATCCATCCGCACATACCTTAATGAGGGCACTGAATCTTTTCATTGACATCCTTTACCGGGTTCATTGCACAACAATAAAGACGTAAAAAGAAATAAGTCTTGAATTGTAACATTGACTCAAGGTAGTCTGCACATTTATAACCTGCCTCTGTTTTGTCCTCTGCAGAAACTGTTTAAAAAAACTCTAGAAGTTCTTCAAAGTTTTTGAATATTCTTAAGATATTGGAAGCTTGCATAGTCCATCGAGCTGGGCAAAGGGGTCATAGATGAGCTTGGTTGTTGCCGCTCTCACAGTATATACTTGCGAAAAATCCCATCCTTTTGTTGGATTCCCTTACGGTGTTTATTAAGTCCTTGGCTAAAGCCATAAGATCCCTTACAGATGTAACATGGTGGAGACTGTCTACAACTACCAATTTTAAACTGTAAGTAGTGCAGTGCGCATAACGTGTGTTTGGACTCTGGTACTCACTCCAACTGCTGTGAGACGCCATAGCGGATGGGCGTGTATGTCTTCCAGCTAAGCCAGGAGCCGCAGTTGGCGCGCTGCCTGTGCAAGTTATAAAGTTTAATGTAATAAACACTTACACCAGATAACTTGTTCCATCCAGTTAGTGTGAGTGGAAACAAGGGGAGGACAGTGAGTCCTCTAGCACTATACACTCACACTCAAGGAGGAAGAGCCCGCGCACACATTTTTTGATCTTCCAGGCCGTATACAGTGACCACACGGAATTTACGTTCACTTGGATTTATTTTCCAGTATTTGTGAACTTCTAAAAAACCATGTGTGCGCTGCAAACGTTATCGGTTTCGTTGTTGACTGCTACTGAGTGTCCTAAAGCCTGGTCGGGACTTCGACAATAACAGCCTTAACAACGGCGATCGGAGATATATTTGTGAACATTTAATCTGTCTCTAATTCAAAAGCGAGAGGCACAGAAATGGCACAGAAATGTCGGTGCCAGCATCATCGGTGACGTCACGTCCTGCTCCCACCATCAGAGACTGCAGCGCCTGCCACGCCAGCTGCCAGTGCCCATGATGCTGCTGCTGTTCCAGTCCGTACTGCCTCGTATTGCCGCTGCACCCTGCTAAGTGCAACTGTTGGTTTCCTGCTATCATCTTCCTGGTCCTAAAATGGAGCCTTCAGAGAAAACGAAATTAGTCAGAGAGGTGTAGCAAAGGCTGCTCTCGCACGCTTAGTGAGCCTTGTGCAGTCTGCAGACAGTGCCAGCATCAAAATGTTGGAATCAAAATTAAGTTGATTGACTCGGATTCAGACTGATTTTGAGTCGTCTCAAACACGGCTGTAAATTGAAGACGAATCAGGAGATCATAGTAAGGACAGGCCAGAATTCGAGGATTTGTGGGACTTCGTTGAATCCACTATCAAGGGTTCAATGAAGAGGTACACCCAGCCTCCGCAGCCATTGGGCTCGAATCCATCAAGCTGTGTCAGTTCTTTGAAACTACCTGCTATTAACATGCCAAATTTTGAAGGTGGCTGCCTTAAGTGGTCACCATACAGGGATACATTTTTGAGTCTCGTTATGAATAACTAGTCAATTGATGACGTTCAGAAACTTCATTACCTTAATTCATCTTTGTGAGGTGAAGCTAAAGACCTATTGAAACATATATCTGCCACAGCAGGAAATCTATCGATAGCCTGGGGACTTATTACACAGAGGTATAATAACCCAAAAATAATAGCAGGCAGCCAGACATGCTAAGGCTTTGTTGGCCTTGCCTACAGTCGGCCATGGCCCAGTGAGCGATTATAGGCAACTAATTAATCACATATTCAACCATTTGAAGGCCTTGGAAGCTCTCAAACCTGATGTTCCACTTAATGAAGTTATTCTTTCGGAAGAGATTCTGTCCAGTATGCAACTCACAGATTGTTGTGAGTGGGAGGTAAAAATGTCTGCGTCAACATTCACCACATTAAATAAACTAATAGATTTTTTGGAAACGAAAGGTCAGGCCCTTGAGTTGATCAGGTTCAGGGATAACACCTCAAGGGATTCGCAAGGAAATGCCAATAATTCAAATTAAACGAGACATGTGAGGAAGGCTCATCTCGCTAATGCTGATACTGAGGAATCATGTAAGTTTTGTGGTGAACCTCATACTATCACTAAATGCTATGGGTTTCGATCACTAAATGTCGATAAGTGGCAGGCATATGTGACAAAAAATAAGCTTTGTTTTTTATGCATCCGCTCTGGTCATTTCTCGACTAAATGCAGGATTTCTCCTTGTAAGACCTGTAAAGGAAGGCACAACATACTGCTCCACAAGCCTGCTGAACCAAGGAATGGGCAGAGTAGTGAACCAGGAGGCCATTCCTTGGCCCATCAAGCTATGAACGGGAAAGCAAACATCCATTGTAATGTTTTGTTAGCAACAACTGTTGTCAACATTAAAGACAGCGTGGGTAGACAGCAGGTTTGCAGAATTCTTTAGGTAGTGTGAGTCAGCTATCCTTTATATCTAAGGGCATGGCAGAGAAATGAAAACTGAAAGAAAGTAAACATTTGTTTCCTGTGAAAGGCATAAACAGTGCCTTTGCAATCTCAGTGTCTTAAACTTGTGATGTTGAACTGTTGTCTAGGGTCAAAGACTTTCATGTCAGAACCACTTGTGCTATCGTAGATCATGTCACCAGTGACCTACCAGCGAGCAAGGTCCTGGAGTGTCCCATGTAATCTTCCACTCACTGATCCATAATTCAACAAGCCTGCCACAGTAGATTTAATTCTTGGTGCTGAGGTTTTCTTTGACATTGTTTGTAAGGAAAAGCTGGTGAAACCAAGTCATCCTTCACTGATCGAAACAAGATTTGTCTGGATTTTGTCTGGTAGGATGCCTTCAGCTGCATGCAGCATGCCTCGTTCTACAGTGACCATGTGCTTTGTTAGAGGTGACAATTTAGATGCCAAACTGCAAAGGTTTTGGAAATTAGAGGAACTGTCTACGAAAACGATGAGTAAGCAGGATAAAATATGTGAGGCTCACTTTCAGCACCACACGACACAAGATGAAGAAGGGAGATTTGTGGTTCGACTATCAATGAAACCTGACTGTAAGTCCTTAGATGAATCACAACAACAAGCCTCTTGGAGACTGGTGCATCTTGAGAGAAGATTTAAAAGGCAACCAAATCAGCAGAAGGAATATGCTGCATTGATGCATGAATATGTCGAACTGGTACACATGGAGATCTCCAATTCTCAAGGTATTATTAGTCCAAAGTGTTACCTTCCACATCATGCTGTCTTCAAAGAATGCAGCTCCACTACTAAGTTGAGGGTAGTATTTGGTGGCTCTGCTGCCACTTCTAATGGAGTATCTCTCAATGATATCTTGATGGTTGGTCCCACTGTCCAGCCAGATTTATTTTCCATTATTACAAAATTTCGCTCCTTGCATGTGGCTCTGTCAGCTGACATAGGAAAAATGTATCACCAAGTGTGTCTCCATTCTGATGATAGGAACTTCCAGAGAATTCTGTGGCGGGAATCACCATCTGAACTGATGCAAGAATATAGACTGTGTACACTCACTTATGGAACCACTCCTGCTGCCTTTCTTGCTACCAGATGTCTTCAACAGTTGGCTCTGGAAAATCAAAACAGGTTTCCAATGGCAACGCAAGCTTTGATGTCTAGCTTTTATGTGGATGACTTCAGCAATGGGAGCTGAAGCTCAGGAACTTCAAATCCAGCTGACTCAACTACTTGCTTCTGAGGTGTTTCCACTGAGGAAATGGTGTTCCAATAGTAACAAGGTCATGGGAAAAATTCCTGTGCGGGACAGAGAAACATCTTTGCCTTGCCAGCTTACTGGTGAACAAGCCATAAAAACGTTAGGGATATTATGGCACCCTGGCTCTGACACATTCCAGTGACATGTGCAGCTGAAGAGTCATCGACTCTCAAAGGTTACCCCACGCAATGTCCTGTCGACAATAGCATCAATCTATGACCCGCTGGGGCTTCTATGTCCAGCAGTCATAAGATGTAAATTGTTCTTGCAGCACTTGTGGCAACTAAGCCTTTTTTTGGGATGAAATTCTTCCATCCAACCTCGCTGATGAATGAAATACTGATTGTGTGCAACTAATTCCCAAAATGGTATTTTGATTAACAGGAAGACCATTCCTTGCCCCCCCCCCCCCCCCCCCCAGCATGTTAAATTAGAAATTCATGGTATTTGTGATGCTTCATAGTCGGCATGTGGTTCGTTTGTACATTTCAGTTGTGTTCTTCCCAATAACAGTTTGTTGATCTCATTGGCTAAAGCCAAATCTCAGATTGCCCCTGTAAAAACAGTCTCTTCCACAACTGGAATTATGTAGTGTGCTGCTTCTTGTCCGACTCATTCACAAGGTGTCCAATGCCTTAGGCATTATAGATAGTGCCGACATTCATTCGTGCACAGACTCCACAATAGTTCTGTTGGCTGCAGCGTAGTCCTTGTCACTGGAAAACCTTTGTTGCCAACAGTCTCTGAAATCCAGTTGCCAACTGGAGACATGTCATATCGGAGGATAATCCTGCTGACCACTTATCATGTGGTATTAATTGAGCTCACTTGTTCAGTGGTGGTCTGGCCCGTCATGGCTATCCACTTGCAACCTCGACTGCAACACTTGCACTCCACTTAGTGTAGAAGATGCGCCTGACAGAAGGTGTACACAAGTATCCTTGGTGTCGGTTATTAATGTTGATGACGAACTGCTGTGTAAATAGTCATCATTCAAGAAAACTTAAATTTTGGCTTATGCACTGAGGTTTGCTAATAATACTAGGCTTCAGCAATCAGACAGGCCACTCACTCCACAGGAATGCCACAACACTATCAAAAGGGCATTTGGCGCAGCTCAACATAGTGAATATGGTAATGAGGTTGCTTTGTTGAAGGCCAGTTCCCCTATTCCACATAATAGCAGATTAAGGGATTTGCACCCGTTTGTTGATGCCGAAGGTATTTTACGAGTGGGAGGGAGATTAATGAATGTTGGTGTACCATATGATGAGCGCCATCCTATTATTGTACCGCCTAAGCATCATTTGACAAAAATTCTCATAATAGATGAACATGAAAATCTGTTGCACGCTGGGTGGTCACAACTTTTGTTGGCTATGTTGCGTAGGGGGTTTTGGATCCCCAATGGGCATAACACAATCAAAGGAGTTATCAGGAAATGTTTAAAATTCTTTAGGCTTAAGTCCAAGACAGCAGTTCAACTCATGGGTGAGCTACCTGCAGCTAGAGTAAACCAGTCTCATCCATCCCAGCATTGTGGAGTTGATTATGCAGGCCCTATTGCTGTAAAGCATGGTGGAAGACAAAGTAAAGTTACCACCAAGGCTTATATTGCTTTATTCATTTGCATGGCAACCAAGGTCATCCACTTAGAATTAGTTAGTGACCTGATAACAAGTTCATATTTTTGGCTGCCCTCAGGAGATTCATTGCAAGAAGAGGGGAAACCTTCTCATGTGTACAGTGACAATGTTACCACATTTGTAAGTGCAGACAATGAGCTTAGATGTTTTCTCTTTAATGGTGCTACTGTTGAAGGTGTGAATTTTTCGACCTCAGAGGGAAACAGTTGGAGGTTCACTCCACCTCGTGCCTCTCACTTTGGTGGACTCTGGGAGGCAGGAATCAAATGCATGAAGTCGCATCTCAAACGTGTCATCGGCAATACAGTACCGACATTTGAAGAACTTACTACTGTGTTAATTCAGATAAAAGCATGCTTGAATTCAAAACCGTTGTCTTCTCTCTGATGACCTAGTCTCTCCTGCTGCTCTCACTCCCGGTCATTTCCTAATCAGGCAGACCCTTTGTGCTCATCCTGAATATTATTGAAAGGGAAACAGAGCAACCAAGAGCACAGGAAGACTTTAGTGCAATAAAACTGAATGACAAGTGCACTAACAAACAATCAGAAATTGAAAATATTTTGAATAATCATTTTTTAAATGTTGTGGAGAAAATAGGATCTAGATCTTCACTAGAAGAGGCAAGGCTATTAATAGAAGAGGCCATACCTGTGCAGTTTGAAACAACTGTAATTCCACCAACCTCTCCGTCTGAAATCAGTAAAATAATAAACTCACTGAAAAGTAAAAGCTCTTACGGAATTGATGCCATTTCCAGCAAAGTACTTAAAGCTTGTTCCCCACAGATAAGTAGGATTCTCAGCCACGTATGTAATAGCTCTTTGGAGCAGGGTGTTTTCCCTGATAGACTGAAATATGCCATTGTAAAACCATTGCATAAAAAGGGGGATACGTCGGATGTCAACAACTACCGCCCAATCTCTCTTCTGACAGCTCTATCAAAAATTTTTGAGAAAGTAATGTATTCAAGAGTAGCCTCCCATATTTGTAAAAATAAAGTACTAACAAAATGTCAGTTTGGTTTTCAGAAAGGCTTTTCAACAGAAAATGCTATATATGCTTTCACTGATCAAATATTAAATGCTCTGAATAACCGGACATCACCCATTGGTATTTTTTGTGATCTCTCAAAGACCTTTGATTGTGTAAATCATGGAATTCTTTTAGATAAGCTAAATCATTATGGTTTGTGTGGGGCAGTGCACAAATGGTTTAATTCATACTTAACTGGAAGAATGCAGAAAGTTGAAATAAGTGGTTCGTGTAATGTTAAAACAACAGCTGATTCCTCAAACTGGGGTGCTATCAAGCACGGGGTCCCACAGGGTTCGGTCTTAGGTCCTTTACTGTTCTTGATATACATTAATGACTTACCATTCCACATTGATGAAGATGCAAAGTTAGTTCTTTTTGCTGATGATACAAGTATAGTAATAACATCCAAAAACCAAGAACTAAGTGATGTAATTGTAAATGATGTTTTTCACAAAATTATTAAGTGGTTCTCAGCAAACGGACTCTCTTTAAATTTTGATAAAACACAGTATATACAGTTCCGTACAGTAAATGGCACAACTCCAGTAATAAATATAGAATTTGAACAGAAGTCTGTAGCTAAGGTAGAATTTTCAAAATTTTTAGGTGTGTCCATTGATGAGAGGTTAAACTGGAAGCAACACATTGATGGTCTGCTGAAACGTCTGAGTTCAGCTACGTATGCTATTAGGGTTATTGCAAATTTTGGTGATAAGAATCTCAGTAAATTAGCTTACTATGCCTACTTTCATTCACTGCTTTCGTATGGCATCATATTCTGGGGTAATTCATCGTTGAGTAGAAAAGTATTCAATGCACAAAAACGTGTAATCAGAATAATTGCTGGAGCTCACCCACGGTCATCCTGCAGACATCTATTTAAAGATCTAGGGATCCTCACAGTAACCTCACAGTATATATATTCCCTTATGAAATTTGTTGATAATAATCCAACCCAATTCAAAAGTAATAGCAGTGTGCATACCTATAACACCAGGAGAAAGGATGATCTTCACTATGCAGGGTTAAATCTGACTTTGACACAGAAAGGGGTAAATTATGCTGCCACAAAAGTCTTTGGGCACCTACCAAACAGCATCAAAAGCCTGACAGATAGCCAACTAACATTTAAAAATAAATTAAAAGAATTTCTAGATGACAACTCTGTCGTATTCATGATCTATGGAACAAGTATTAATCTAATCTAATCTAATCTGTCCTTGAGGTTCCCACCAACAGATTGCACAGATGGCAACTTGTTCAGCAGTTGAATCAGTCCTTTTGGAAGAGGTGGTTCACAGAATACATACATGATCTGCGGCAACACAAAAAATGGACATCGGAAGCAGCATGGCAACCCCAGATCGGCGATCATGTGCTGGTCAAGGAGGATAATTTGCTTCCCTTGGTGTTGAGGCTGGGTGTCATTGACCAACTGTTTCCTGGTCCTGATAAGTATGTGCGTGTGGTGATGGTAAAAACTGCTAATGGGCAGATTAAGAGGACTATAGCAAAATTACATCCCCTGCCTAAGCAGTGAATCAGTTAAGTGTTCCCACAGGGCTATGTAGTGGTATATGATACAGAGCCACTGCCAAATTCCCATTTACTGGAACAACCTCATAATTCATATGATCAGCTTGGGAAGCTGTGGATGTTCCTTGTGGACTAACTGCTGTTAGTAATGATTTCATGTTTTTTATGCAGTATAATATTAATGCTTTATTGTTTTGTGCCCTACCTGTTAGTACCCATTGTGTCTCACATGCAGTGTGACAGTGGTGTTTTGGTGATGTGGGCATCCCAAATGTTAGTGTATTCATGTTTTATGTGCATTGATATTGTGCCTCGTTATTTTTTTACTTGTTTTGATTTTGTTGTTTGTTAAAATTTTAGTTATTTGTAGAATGAGAGAACTCATTTTAGATTAGGAGTGTGTTTGGACTCTGCTACTCACTCCAGCTGCCATCTAGTGGCAGCTTCAAACTGGGCAGGTCAGACTGTCCCGTATAGTCTGCTCCCTGTTGGGAGAATTTGCAACCTATATGCAGAAGTGGATCTCCCAGGTCCTTTGTGTGCGCAGATAAGATTAGCAGTTGTAACGGCTGTGGAGGTAGCTGCGAGACCCCGTAGCGGATGGGCGTGTATGTCTTACAGCTAAGCCAGAAGCCACAGTTGGCACACTGCCTGTGCAAGTTCTAAAGTTTAATGTAATAAACACTTATACCAGATAACTTGTTCCATCCGGTTAGTGTGAGTGGAAACAAGGGGAGGACAGTGAGTCTTCTAGCACTATACACTCACTCCAATGTGCCACCACGGGAGGAAGAGACCACGTACACAATGTGCTTTTGGTTGTGTATCCAAAACTAATTTTTTTAGTCCTTTGAACTTACCTCTCATATTTGAGGCACCGTCATAGCACTGTCCTTAAGTTATCAATTGACAAATCAAGATGAGCAAAAACGTCTTTTAAAATACTAAACAGAATTTGTGATTCAGAGTTGGGGGTTTCGTATAAGCCAATAAAGTCTTCATATATGATTAAGGAATTATCGACTATATGAATACAAAATGACACTTGTTTATGAATCAAAGAATCACATGTTTTGTCAACCGTAATAGAAAACTGCACAATGTTCTTGACTGAAGCCAATACCGATATCAACACACTTTTGTAGTAGATCAATGATCTCGTTTTGAATATTGTGTAAAGTCCACTTATACTCCAAACGCCCTAACCAATCTTTAAGCTCAAGCTCAGGTATGTCATTCATTGTTGGAACAATTGAAAAAAGCCCCATGGAGTCGGCGCCTATGTGGGGCACGTACCTCTTCTGTTATCTCCTGGGGTCTGCTTTCGGTACTTGCTACAGCAACTTAACTTCACTCTACCTGCAACTTTCCAGATGGGTTTGAACCCTTCACCACCTTGGCTTCATGAAGTGGCCCATGTTAAATTTGGCCTTCATTCACTTACTAAGGATGCTACTCCATCCTTGCTCTATTGACTTCAGTTTCATGAACTTCGCGATAGTCCCCTTGTATACACTGATGGCTCTTGGACTGACCTTGGGGTCAGATGTGCCTTTGTCATTAGCACTCATGTCTTTCAATATTGGCTTTCGGCACACTGCTCTGTATTTACAACCAAGCTCTTCGCCCTGTATCAGGCCATGTAGTACATCCAGCGACACAGACCTTTCAATTGTGTCCTCTGCTCGGACTCGCTCAGTGCTCTTCAAAATCTATGTGCACTAAACACTGCCCATCCCTTAGTGCAGCGGGCCCAGAAAGACTGTCACTTGCTCACTCTTGGTGGAGCCAGTGTGATGTTTCTGTGGGTTTCTGGCCATGTCGGTCTGCCAGGAATCGCGGCTGCTGACCTCTTACCTCAGCCTGCAAGTTCCTCTATTTCCTCCAATGATCTGTGTGTTGCCGTCTGTCAGGTGGTGTGGTGTCCCTTTGGCATCGCCAGTGGTCCTTCCTTCCTTCATGGGAATAATCTCTGGCATATTAAGCCTCTCCCAGTAGCTTGGAGGACGACATGTTTTTGGCCCTCCTGCCGGGAGGAGGTCATTTTAACTAGGTTGCGTATTGGGCACGGGCTTTTTGACCAATGTTGTTTGATAAGTGGTGCTACCCCACCAGTTGTACACAATGCGCCCAAGTTTTAACTGCCTGACGGAATGCCCATTTTTTAAACTTTTGACATTTCCAATACCGTTTTAGCAAATGAAGGTGGGCTGTCAACCACATTTTACTTTTTATCTGCCAATGCAATAAGGCGAAGGTAATTTAATTTTTAGTTTTGGGCCTCCGTTTCTGTATGGTGTCTCTTATTTTAGCCCTTTCTTCATGTCCCTGTTTTTAGCTGTCTTCTCTTAGGTCAATTGGGACGACGTGTAAAAAAATATATATATATATATATATATATATATATATATATATATATATATATATATATATATATATATATATATATAACTCCATCTTCTATAGTTTTGACTTGGTTGCGCATGACCCCTATTGTTTTTTGCGCCCTAAAGCAAACCAAAACCAGTGGACCTCTCACTCACCTGGTGCCGTATGATTTTCTTCACCACCACTGCCAAGTACCAGATAGTGAGAAACGGCCCAGTTGGGCCCTACATTCCACACCCAACGACAGCACAGCTGGTCAAGTGCATCTGTGCATACTCTCTGTGATCATTGGCACCTGACAAACATCACTACGCACAGTGCTCCACATTGAGGGGAGGGGGGAGGGTCTGTAAGAACATCAGTGTTAGCGACACTGCTGATCAGCAGGGAATATTTGCAAGGAACAGAACAAAGACAGTTTGATCTAGGACCTTATCTAATGCACTTGTGCTGTTTTGTGCTTTGTCATAATAAAGTGTTGTTAACTCATTACCGCTTTGTCTGCATTCTTGATACTTATCCCTACACTGATGTGGAAAATGTACCATCAGTTATGTCAGCCAAAGTCCCAGCCATGCCTCTACAGAGTGCATCAATTACTAGATCTCTGGCATCCATACTGACTCCAACTGGAACACAATAACTCTCGCTCTTCCTTCAAGGTGCTGTCACTGGTCTGGCCATCACTGACAATATATACAGTGAGGAAGTGATCTCGTATTCTACTTGGAAACTGAAGGCATTAGCATGGAGCTACTTCTGGAGGGGACTGCAGATGTGATTCTTATGGCTACTGGACGTCAATATGAAACCATTTCTGAAATCAGTATTCTGTAATAGTGAGATAATTCCTATGTAATGCTAGTATCTGCACACGATGCACACTGAAAGGAGGACTCAACAAAATTTCTCTTTATCTCCAAGTCTAGATTCCAGCCCCACAAGATGCATGCAGTGCTGCTCATCTATGCCAACATATAATTGCAGTGAGAATAAAGACAAATGCTTTATGCTTGATTCTCAGTGAATTTCATGTGTTTCAGGAATAACAGTTTTAGATGATGCTGTTGTGCACTGGAGTTTTTTTTTTTTTTCATTTTTAATTTTGGACTCTGCTATGTTTTACCTGGTCATATTGCAAGATGTGCAGTGCACTAGTGTGCGAGACAGGAATGTGGGATAAACTAGGAAGGAATCTGCACAGTGGATCAATGACTAGCTAGTGCAACTGCCAGACTGAGTGTTTTTTGCCAGTTTCACATGCTTATTTAGGCAACTGCTGGGCTGGCCTCCACATTCTACCTCAGAATACATGATACACAACTAGTTAAAATACAGTAAAACAACGTTTTACACAATTCACAACTAGCTACTATAACTGACGACTGCAGTAACAGGAAAGGCATCCAGCTGCAAAGTTAGAATACTGATAAATTTGTCAGATTTTGAGTACAGCGGAGCTTGTAGCTAGAAGGGGTAAACATGTCAAAAGAATTCTGCCTTATTATGGTACTGGGTTTTCAAGTATACCTCCTTCCAGGCATTTACCTACACTTCCACTTAGAACATTGGTGCTTGTATTTGGGCTTCACACAGTGATCACCACTTTCAATCATTTGAAGATATTCCAACTAATATGTGACACAAGGTTAGAAAAATCTACAACTGTGGATGATTGTTAAGATACCAGTTGTCCACAGCTCACGGAAACATGTGGCAGTATGGAAACACCTTCAATGAGCATTGAAAACAGCACCAGCCCAAAATATTCACAACTGCTTTTATGGAAGTTCCTTATGTGTATGCAAACCGATAGACTGTCTCAAATTATGTGACATCATAGTGACAATGTACTTAGAAAGTACATGGGGGTGGACCTCAATAAACTGAACAATGTTTTGTTTTTTTGATAAGTCACACTTTAAGGCTAGCACGCGACATTATTTTTGCCACTGTGACGAAAAAAATTTGAATAGGGCTAGCACGCAAAGTTATTTTTGTTACTGTGACAAAAAAGTTTCTGTCACTGTCATGTCACATCATCAAAGTGGAGTACACTCATGAAGGATGATGGTCACTAAAGCTTTTTTTGAAATACAGCCATCATTTGTCAATACAGTTTTAAGAGACTGTCATTATTTGCAACCACATGCAAGATAGAAAAATATCACAAAAAAGAACAGTGGGCACACTCCCTCTGGAGTGACAGGCTACTAAGTAGAAAGTTTTACACAGTGTTTCATAAACTTCGACAACATCCAAAGAAATATTTCCCATATTTTCTCATGAGTGTTGAAAGAAAGTTTATACAAATTACTTCACATTTTACCTGCGTTAACACACAAAAATGCAAATGTGAGATTGCTTGTCCATGCTGAACGCAAATTGTCCAAAGCACCTGAAAATATTATTGAATGATTTATTCAAGTTTTTTTATAATTTCATGTTTATGTACGAACGATCCATCCTTCAAATTTTTGTCAAGAAGTGCTGGTCTTTTTCCCACTTCCTCTATAAGAATTTCGTTATCAGTATTGTCTTCATGCAATGTTACAATGCGAGAAGGCTTTTTGCTGGCGTTTGTGTGATGACAGTGGGAAAGGAGATGGGGAAAAGAGACTGTATGGAGAGTGATGATTTTTGTCATCAGTGTGTGCACAGCAACCAAAACATAGTGTCACGGTGCAATTTTGTCGTGGGCTTGTTGACGGGTCAGCAGACAAAAGTGTCACCTGGCTGTCACTTCGTAGCATGAGCACATCTACATACATATGTAGACTGAACAAGAGTGTTGAAATTGTCACGGTGTCAAAAATCAACCATTCACCCTAGCCCATAGTGTTGATCCTGACAACCAACATATTTAAATATGCAGTTAGTGTGGAATGTGAAATAAATCCCATTTGTGTGTGAAACATACCAGTGTACCAATTGCAAGCTACTAGTCTCACCTGGAGTGGCTGATATAAAACTATCCACATCTTCTGAAACCATTTTTTGAAAACTAAAAGATAAGGAGTGGTATTCTTTGACCCTTCGTTCTGCTGCATAATTGGAACTGCAGACAACACTCAGTAATATAACTGCATTTTTTTTTCAATTATCAAATACATGCAAACAGTAAATCAAGATAGATTTTCATTTTTTTTACACGAGTATGAACCAGTATATGTCTCTTCCTACTTTTCAAAGACAGTAGCTTGCACAACACATGTGTATGTACCATTCTGTTTCTTGAACAAAGGCAACTACTTGGTACCATTACAACATTTTACTTCCTCCACAATGATCTGCAACAATAGCATTTATTAGATACCTACGTTTTCCAACCCAGTCTCAATTTTTTTTTGCTGTTACGTAACTTTTCACCAAATTGAAGCCCATATTTATTTTGATTTTGGCAAAATCTTTGGCCCTCATACATTATCAAAATTGTTTGTCAAATTCGCTTTTTTTTTAATCCACAGGTTTGCATACCAACAAAGTTTGTCAATACAACCTCACTTTTTTTAAGCATATGCAGTTTGCATAATGAAGTAAAAAACAAGAGTGTGTTTAACATCCTTTTGACGATGTCATTAGAGAAGGATCAAAAGTAGCTAGGGGTATATCAAGGATGGGGAAGAAAATCGGCCACACCCTTTCAAAGGATCCATGCTGGCATTTTGTGGTTCACACTTGTGGAGCACCTTTTCACCTTTTTGAGTTACATCAGATGACCGACGACAACATGACCACTCAGATTTAATTTGTGACCTCTTCCTTTCGCCGCCGCCACCACCACAACCACCACCGCCGCCGCCAAAATATGAGTTCGCCAAGAAGACAATATTGGACCTACTCTCCTGCTCGCCACAGGAATTAATAATCAAGATCCTGTACGAAGAACACCTGGGGGACCGCATTCCATCAACAACTCTGGCACCGCCTTCGGCTACTTGTGAGTGAACACACGATGCCAGACTTTACCCTGTGGGCGGTATGGTCTGTTAAGTTACCTACCAACGTGCACATACATCTGATACCATGATACCATATTCCTTCGAGTCTATCGGTTCTCGCCTGCGTATCGCAGATGAGCTGTATGTACTACTGTTACAAAAACAACCAGCACACCCCTCACCACTGGTTTGCACTATGTCACCTGTTTACCGACCGTCTGCGGGCAGAGGCAGGGCTCATTCTGCCACCATGCCATCTACACCACCAGGCAGTACTCATTCTCTCCCTCCTCTTTCCGAGCACTCAAGAATCACACATGCACCGTATGTCCTGGTTTACATTCTGGAACAGATTAACGAGAACGGACCTCCTCCGCTGCCACCACCACCACCACCACCACCCTGCGCGACGCCAACACCTCTCTCGCCCGCGCCAGTTACTCAAGGCAAAGCTAACAACAAACAATCGCTACACACCCCGATCTGCTCTGTGCTGCAAGTGCAGCCAACATCTCCAAGCAAACACACGCCATGCTCACGTAATAGGCATGTGACTTTCATGCTGCCTTTTCCCACTCACGCTAAAGGCTACGCCTCATTGCGCCCCACTTTTCCTAAAACTTCACGTCAGGACGTTACTCAGCCGAGTGTGCAGTTTTCAGTCACTGACGGAACAACACACAAGATAATTACCACTGCCAGCCCTCCTATTAGGCACAAGGCTAGATGCCTCAACCCCATTAAGTTGTGCGTGGCCCGGTAGCAAATTAACGAAGTTCTGGAGGCAGGCTTTCTACAGCCATCGGACAGCAATTGGTCTTCACCGATTCCTCCCTCGTCACCAAACACGATGGTTCTTTTCAAATGGATGGTGATTACAGACGCTTAAACGGTCGTACCATAATGGACAATTACCTAGTGCCGAACATAAACGATTTCACCCATATGTTATCAGGCGACACAATCTTCAGTGTGATTGACTGTAAACGTGCTTATCACCAGATTCCTGTAGCGCTGGAAGACATTCCCAAGACTATTATCATCACGCCGCTCAGTTTGTTCCAATACAATTTCATGCCATTAGGTTTAAAGGATATGGAAACGTTTCATTGACAGTTCGAGTTCTGCTTTGCATACCTGGATGACATCCTCATTTTCAGCAGGTCGATTGAGGGCCACGAAGATCCAGACCTTGAACTCCAATGGTGTCGAGGTCAACAAAGATAAATTCCAATTGCGCCAGTCTTCTGTGACATTTTTGGGTTACACAGTCTCCACAGACGGAATACAGCCTCCGCAGATGGAATACAGCCTCCCAAATGCTGTGTGCAGGCTATCACGTCATTGCCACCCCCGGCTACATATAAAGAACTTAGATATTTCCTGGGTACTATAAATTACTACCGCCGGCATCTACCTTCTGCCGCCGCCGTGCAGACCCCTCTGATGGACTCGCTGTCCGGCAAACAGACTTTGGGCCTAAAGCCAGTCAGTTGGACTAAACCTAAGCCAGAGGCCTTCAGGGCTCTAAAGACAGCGTTAGCTCGCGCCTTCGTACTCGCCCGCCCCTGATCCGTCTGCCGAGTTGTTCACCAATATGGACGCTAGCGACATTGCCGTCAGGGCAGTATTACAGCAACGCAAAGGCGACATGGTTTCACCACTTCATTCCTTCTCTAAAAACTGTCTACAGCATGGAACAAATAGTCCGCTTTTGATAGAGAACTTCTGGCGGTCTATGAAGCCGTCAAAGACTTTCACTCTGACATTGAGAGACGTTCTTTCTTCATCCTTACTGACCACAAACCACTGGCGGATGACTTCTACAACCCTCCCGAGGACCCACCCCTTCGGCGTTTCCGCCACTGACCTGGCCTCTCAGTTTACTATGGAGATACGTTACATAAAAGGCATGGAAAACATCCCCACTGATTTCTTTTTGCGGTTCAATAGTGTCTCGCGCATGATCGATTTATCCGGCTTGCCGCTCTCCAGGACTCTGACGAGGAATCTCAAGCTCTCCTCACGGATCCTCGGACATCGGTTGTGTTTACCAAGGCCAAGTTCCCCGGCATTTCGGATGAAGTGTGGTGCGAATTTTCTACCGGCGTTCTGCGGCCGTTGCTCCCTCCCACATTGCGCCAACAAGCCTTCGATGCCTTGCATAACCTGGCACACCCTGATGTCCACGCCACCACACACCTGGCCTTTTTTGTTTAGAAAAATGTTAAACAGGACTGTCAAAGCTGGGCATACAGCTGCATTTCCTGCCAACGCAACAAACTCGGACACCACACCTCTCTCCCCTTGACAAGTTTGACATTCCACAAGGATGTATTCGTCATGTATATAACGACCTTATTGGCCCTCTGCCACTGTCAGAGGGCCACAGATATATCCTCTCCACAATCGACTACATGTCTCGTAAGGTGGAAGCTGTTCCTCTACCCAACATCACAGCAGAAGCCATGGCCAAGGGATTCGTCTCATCATGGATTGCTAGGTTTGGATGCCCGTCCACCATCACCACCGACCAGGGTCGACAGTTCGAGTCTGCACATTTCACGATTCTATGTAACCTTTGCGATATTAAAAAAATTCATACAACAGCCTACCAACCAAAAAGCAACGATTTAGTGGAAGGATGGCACTGCACTCTTAAAACAGCACTCAGGTCCCATGACTGCCTCTGGTCTGAGGGGCTACCTTGGTTGTTACTCGGTCTCCGTTCAACCTGCAAACCTGACATACAGGGAACCATCTCGGAATTCGTTTTTAACGAGAACCTGGTTCTACGTGGGGATGTTATCCTGCCTCAAGCACCCGACGAAGGGGCGAGACAACGTTCGACATTATGGTTAAAGATTGCCCGCAGAGCTGTTTCGTTACATAGGCTCCAGCCTGCTTTCATGGACTCCGACGCCCCTCTGCCATGCCAGTCAGATCATCCAGATGAATCTTTCATTGCCGAGCCCGATAATGAGTTAGCTTATCCCAGGGTAGGGTCTTCTCCTTCGGATGATTCGTCACTGCAGTTCACAGGTTTCACAAGCATGTCATCATCAACCCCATGTGCAGGTTTTGATGTCGTTTCATCTACTGGAGAGACTTGCTCCCCGACTTTCAACTTGTACTGCAATGTACCACCTAACAACGTCGACGACGTGTCGATTGTCACTTTCGACGACCGTGTGCTCGTGCTTCTTACAGACACTGCGGACTCGACACTCGACGAGGAACTAGATGTCAAGATAGTGCATAGCCTGTCTCCCCCGAGAGTGTGATTCGTCAAGAGCTCGTGCGTTCATCACCTTGGACTGTTCGATCTGCATTAGGGGCAGGCAGGCACACACGCACCCTTCCCCCCACCTTTACTCCTGGGCCGGCTGACCCATTATATGCCCCCACTGGCTATCTGATTATGATGTGTTGCCTGCAGCCCATCACTGCGCCTTCGCACGCTGCCCTGACTGAGCTGGACCTTCCAGTCATGTGCCTGCCGCCTCACACTACTCACTCCAATGCCCACACGACCTCCTCTCAGGCCTCACTAGGGGGGGGGGGGGGGGGAGATGGCTGGCTGTGTGGCGTCGATATGTCACATTGGCCACATGAAGCCACCGTGTTAAATGTTCCAGTGAGCCTTTGTACCTTCTACAGTGTACACGTGTCTTTCTTTGTGCTGGAATAAATGTAAGAATAGACATTTATGCGTACAGTTTGTTGCATATCAAGTTATCTGTAATCCCGTTTCCCATAATCTAAAACACTGAAAAGTGTGCGAAAGTGGAAACACATTCACAAATTTGGCAAACCACTTCATATAACACAATCACCACCCTACTGCCATAGAAACGCCTATAGCACCAACAGTAACTTGTAAACATTTAAAACCCACTTACAACAACCCAAAAATGAGATTTGGTACAGTAACTATTAACACAAGATATGTGACCATTTTCACTTGAACAATTTTTTGAGGTTATAATTTGCCGATATGCTCAGAATTTCCGGTACAGATATTGCCTGCTTGCAGTTGCCAACAAACCTTATCCTCAAGACAGTTTCTTGGACTAAACTTGGCAGTTCTCATGGTTAATATTTCATGTGTGAGAACGTTGGTGCGTTTGACCAAAGAAAACCAACTAATTTGAATTTCACCTACTGCTGACTGAAGTATTTAATAGTGAGTGTTAAGTTGACACTCGGCGTGCTGACTACGGATCCTCATTCAATACAAATCAAACATATTCGATTAGCAGTGACAAGCTTTCTCTCACTGCCAACCTGACTTGGCTAGCAGAAAGCATTAAAGAGTTAGAATGTCATCTGTTCAGGTGGTAGGAAATGTGAAAGAGTTCATGATTGCTTCAGAATAACACCTATTACTTGCTGAAATTTTCATTGTTACAAATTACGTATTGTAGTAGCTGCAAAATATGTATATGAAATGTAATTAGGCAGATGCGGTACATAGTAATTAGGCAGATGTGGTACATACAACAGAGACTCACTGTTGATTTTTACTTGCTTTACAAATTCAAATACAAACAACATGTTGTTTGTTGTTGTTGTGGTCTTCAGTCCTGAGACTGGTTTGATGCAGCTCTCCATGCTAATCTATCCTGTGCAAGCTCCTTCATCTCCCAGTACCTACTGCAACCTACGTCCTTCTGAATCTGCTTAGTGTATTCATATCTTGGTCTCCCTCTACGATTTTTACCCTCCACGCTGCCCTCCAATACTAAATTGGTGATCCCTTGATGCCTCAGAACAATCCCCACCAACCAATCCCTTCTTCTAGTCAAGTTGTGCCTCAAACTTCTCTTCTCCCCAATCCTATTCAATACCTCCTCATTAGTTATATGATCTACCCATCTAATCTTCAGCATTCTTCTGTAGCACTACATTTCAAAAGCTTCTATTCTCTTCTTGTCCAAACTATTTATTGTCCATGTTTCACTTCCATACATGGCTACAAATACTTTCAGGAACGACTTCCTGACATTTAAATCTCTACTCAATGTTAACAAATTTCTCTTCTTCAGAAACGCATCCTCTCTACTTCGACCATCATCTGTTATTTTGCTCCCCAAATAGCAAAACTCCTTTACTACTTTAAGTGTCTCATTTCCTAATTTAATTCCCTCAGAATCACCCAACTTAATTCGGCTACATTCCATTATCCTCATTTTGCTTTTGTTGATGTTTATCTTATATCCTCCTTTAGAGGATTTTCTGTCTCTGACAGAATTACAATGTCATTGACGAACCTCAAAGTTTTTATTTCTTCTCCATGGATTGTAATACCTACTCCAAATTTTTCTTTTGTTTTTCTTTACTGCTTGCTCAATATACAGATTGAATAACATCGGGGAGAGGCTACAACCCTGTCTCACTCCCTTCCCAACCACTGCTTCCCTTTCATGCCCCTCAACTCTTATAACTGCCATCTGGTTTCTGTACAAATTATAAATAGCCTTTCACTCCCTGCCACTTTTAGAATTTGAAAGCGAGTATTCCAGTCAACATTGTCAAAAGCTTTCTCTAAGTATACAAATGCTAGAAACGTAGGTTTGCCTTTCCTTAATCTTTCTTCTAAGATAAGTCGTAAGGTCAGTATTGCCTCACGTGTTCCAACATTTCTACGGAATCCAAACTGATCTTCCCCAAGGTCGGATCCTACCAGTTTTTCCATTCGTCTGTAAATAATTTGCGTTAGTATTTTGCAGTTGTGACTTATTAAACTGATAGTTCTGATAGTCTGAGATATTTCACCTGTCTCGTACATCTTGCTCAGCAGAGTTTTGTCAAGACTAGCTCTCCCAAGGCCGTCAGGAGTTCTAATGGAATGTTGTCTACTCCCGGAGCCTTGTTTCGACTCGGGTCTTTCAGTGCTCTATCAAACTCTTCACGCAGTATCGTATCTCCCATTTCATCTTCATCTACATCCTCTTCCATTTCCATAATATTGTCCTCAAGTACATCGCCCTCGTATAGACCCGCTATATACTCCTTCCACCTTTCTGCTTTCCCCTCTTTGCTTAGAACTGGGTTTCCATCTGAGCTCTTGACATTCATACAAGTGGCTCTCTTTTCTCCAAAGGTCTCTTTAATTTTCCTGTAGGCTGTATCTACCTTACCCCTAGTGAGATAAGCCTCTACATCCTTACATTTGTCCTCTAGCCATGCCTGTTTAGCCATTTTGCACTTCCTGTTGATCTCATACAATGTGAAAATCAAACAAGAAACAGTATGAAGTCTATGAAAAGTTAGTCAACTTGAAACACCCCTCCAACAGGGTCCCCGTTATTTGAGATGGGTTATGCCAATTCACTGCAGTCACCTGTGCCAACAATAAAATTTATGTCGTCAATGGGCACCTCAATTATACCATCACTTGTGCAATACCCTTTCTCCAATTATACCACGTTCCGGCAGTAACCTACCCAGTCCTCTTAAGTTACTGACAGAAGGGAATCGTCTGCGAGTTTATGGAGATTTTCCCCAGTGGCACTGTGTTTCTGGAAAACACGTTTTCTTCCACCCACACAAGTTCAGAGCTGGACAGGTTTATGATGTAACGTGTCGACAAAGACTTTACGCGTGAACTTGGTTGGTGTGGAGGGACTAAATGGGTGGGGCTTGTGCCATGCCCGGGGCTGGGTTATGTAGCCAAATTAATGAGCAAAGATGGTTCTTTCTCATGGTCTCGTCGCATTCTTTTTCTTCTCTAGCCTCTTGAGGATATGTGGGAGGCATGTCAATGGAGATTTTAAGTGTAAATTGTAACCACAAAAAGGATTTTCTCAGGCGAGAATGGTGGTGTATTTATGCTTGTCGTTACTGTAGTGGAACTTTTTTGTGTTGTGTACAAATGATTAATACTACTTATTTGCGTTTTATAGCTGTTCGTTAGTGAACCTGTTATGTGAAGTAATTTTCAAAAGTGATAGGTCTGTGTATTTCCACTTTTCAGTGCTTTAGGCTTTCAGAGTATTTTGTCCTAAACTTTATGCTTGTTTTTCACGTTTGTGCTAAACAGCAGTTCCTGAAGTGTAATTGATGTATGTCTGCACAACTTCAAATAAGCACTGCACAACAGAGTGTTTGTAATATTACTTTTCAATGCCACCATGAATCATCTTGAGCAGTAACAGAACATTTCTCCCTGCCTCTCATATATTCATAAAACTTGTCTGGTTATTCGCCGGCCGGAATGGCCAAGCAGTTCTAGGCACTTTAGTCTGGAACTGCGCGACCACTACGGTCGCAGGTTCAAATCCTGCCTCGGGCATGGAGGTGTGTGGTGTTCTTAGGTTGGTTACGTTTAAGTAGACCTACGTTCTTGGGGGCTGATGACCTCAGATGTTAAGTCTCATAGTGCTCAGAGCCGTTTTTGTGGGTTTTGCTGACGACATCGTAATTCTGTCAGAGACAGTAAAGGACTCGGAAAAGCAATGGAACGAATGGGCAGTGTTTTGAAAGGAGGATATAAAATTAAATAGTAAAAGCCACATTGTAGTACTTGTCTCCAAGCACAGCGGTGTCATACCAGGCTGCATTCATAGTGGCACCGACAATGATTGCCAGGCGCCATCGCCAGAGTTCAGCAGATAACATCGCGTAACAACTTGGTCCAGTGCATCTGATCTCCTTCGTCAGTTTTTAGCGGGATTCAGTTAGGTTCGAATCTATCTCATTAAGGAAGTTAGAATTTATTTTGACGTCTGTGGGTGGGATGGATGGCGCCTCTGTGTTTGGAAACGAGTGTTGAATTGCGGCCTTTGTCGTTAAAAAGACGTTTAATGCATGTGAATGATCTGTAGGCTATCTGCCGCAAAAAGAAACTAGTGAGTACTGTCCACCCTTTCCACGGTTACTGGAAAGAACAGACTAGTGTGAATACTGTATGTGAGATGAAGAGAGAAAAGGTAAAATACATACATGAGATGCTTCATGGTTACATTGAAAAGCATGACTTTTTATGCACAGCTCCAAGTAAATTCAGTAAAACAGACATATGTGACTTAACCTTCGATGAATGTATTCAGCATGCTTGTGAAAGACAAGCATAAATTGTAAAATGAGATACCCTGAAAATGTATAGCACTGAAAAGTGGGAAAACATACACCACATTTGTAAACCACTTCATACAACAGAATCAGCACTCTACCGACATAAAAACGTCAGTAGGCAGTACCTATGATTTGTAGACAGCTAAAGCCCACTTTCCACCATCAAAAAGAGATCCGCTATAGTAACTTTGTGCGTAAAATGCGCCATTCTTCTCGCATGAACAAATTATTTAATTACTATAAATTTCCAATAAATACTTTGCCTACTTTTGGTTTCCAATAAAGCTGTTATTTCAGTCCATGGATTCTGAACTAATGTTTATCTGAACTATTATTTTTTATCCTCAGTCTGCCACAAACTCTTTTATTCTTGGATTAAACGTATCTGTTTCTCAAAGTTCATATTCTGTGTATGAGAATATTGGCTGCTTAGATCGAAGCAAATAAACTGTTTTGAATCTCGCCAATTATTGTCCAAATTCTATACACTCTGGCGTTGATATCGACTGCACAGTGACTGCACACACAGTGCTGTATTGATTTGTAAAGTTCAGCCTTCTTCCACTGATGTGGCACCCCAGTCTAAAGCCGGGTTCAAACAGGCAACAAAAGTATCGCCATTACTAATGGCGAACTGCAGTTGCTTTGTAGTTGCATGTGTGAACTCCTAGTTTTCGGTGGCGCCATTTAAGAAGCGCATGCCACAAAAAGTTGAACTTTGTTCTACTTTGTTACGCCATTTTGCCTTCTCCATAATCGAATAACGTCATTCGATTGCTACCTCGCGGCTGGATTTAAACCTTTCTACTGCGTATTCGTTCGCAGATAGTGCTTTTGTTTGTGTGTTTGCTATTAATATGCCGAGAAAGTGGTCAACAGCGACAATTATGAGATTCTTCGACGTGTATCAAGAACGAGAATGCCTTTGGAACCACAAAAGCGAATCAAACAAAGACAGAAATTTGAGAGATGCTGCACAACTCAAATAGTAAACAGAATGCGTGAATATGTACCTGGAATTGATGTAGCTACAACAAAATTAAAAATTCGAAGAATTCGAAATGCTTGCATGAATGAACATAAAAAAGTACTGAAATCACTTATGAGTGGTGCGTCTACAGACGGTATTTGTAAATCCAGCCTTGCTTGGTTTGAAGCTACAGGCCGGTTCTTAAAACATGTAGTCGAGACAAGAGAGACGAGAAACACTTTGGTAAGTAATATTTTACCTTTATTATGTTTCCAAAACATCTTATTTAGTAATATGTACAGCCGTTTAATCAGCTGAGTAAGGTGACGCCATTTTGCAAACTGCACAATTACGAAGAATTTGTGTGAACGGTAGCTCACAGAGCCACTCCAGAATGACTTGACTTGTGGTGATACTTTCGTTGCGTGTGTGAACCCGGCTTAATATAGCACTCGTGACACTTGTGAGTTAACGAGCACTGCACTCTCATTTAAATATGACCGAAAGAATCAGCCTACAGGAATTGTGAAACAAACTCTGGCACAAAGGTGTAGATTCAGCACGAGATGGTGACATTCACAGGCGTCTACTGTCTGTTGAGGTCTAAGCACTGTAGTGTGCGAGCGAGACAGATGAGAACCTACATCATAGGTAAACCCAGTAGAATCCATCTGTGCCAGAGGAGACATAGCAGTGTTAAATATGGCGGACCTAAGATCGGCCATAAAGGGAAACATTTATGGAAGCTATTTAATTCTGTAGTAATTCAGGGAATTAAGCCACAGTAATTTAATTCTGCCATCCTCCATAAATTTTCATGGTGATCCCAATAAAACGTGAATATTGAGCATATCTATAATAGTTTAGGACAAAGACCTGAATGCTAAAATCTGAACGCTTTGGTCGATCTTAGTTATCTATATTTCATGTAGAAGCGCATCATTATAATGACAAACGTTGTGGACATGAACTCGGTAACTTTATTTGTTTAAGAGGCATAGTAAATTTAAATTATCAGTATTTTCAGTTGATCATCAGATCATCATTTCCTCCACACAAAACACATTGAACAATGACAGCATGACACCTTATTGAATCATTAGGTAATGGAATATTTGTTGTAAAGTTTAGTGCATAATAGTTACTTAATTTATTTGTCAGAAAGCACATTGGTACAAGGCTACTGGCCATGACATTCAAAGCTAAGAAAGAAAATGTATTGGTTCTATGTAAAGGAATTTAACGTTTATTTTGAAATGGATATTATTGTTACTTTATTTAAACGTGAAAGTGGTCAAGCTTTGATTATTTAAATATGTTAACATGTAAAGTAATGTAGAATAAGCTGTTGCTATTCAGATGGACGGCTTCAGGAAAGGGAACTGCGCTAGTCAGTTGAACGAAGGTGTTCGGGGCGCGGGAAAACATGGCCAGGGACGGGCAGAGGGACAGTTCTGGTCGTGACACCAGAGAGGACAGTTTTGGTACAGACACCAAAGAGTACAGTTCGGCTGGAGACACCAAAGGGTACAGTTCGAGTTGAGACGCGAATGCGGACAGTCGGTCTTTAGATAGCTAGGAAGTGAAACGACTTAAGAAAATTTCACATTGTGTGGTATCGTGGAAGTTAGCCTCTGACCAGTGAGCGGCTATGTGCTTGGTGCGAAGTCTAACTTTCCTCATAGTTAATGAAGTGGAGCATCAAACTTGTAATTCGCGATGAGATTTTGAATAATCGAACTGTGTCAAATGGATATGCGCTCAAGTGTAACAGTAAATCTAAATATGACCACTTTCACTACTAGTTTGCTTACCGAATAAACATTATTCTAACCAAATCGCAACTATGTGGCCTGCTACATTTATGGGTCGTTAATTTAGTTCCCTATATCAACATTACAGTTATTATGTTATATTAACTTCGTATTTCGCCAACTTGCCATCAGCCAGACAATTTAACCAAAGGTTCACAAGTGTCTAGTTTAGGGCGTGTGATGCGACACATGTGGTTCAACCCCTAGACGAGTTTGAGCCAAGACATTTCGATGAAGGGGAACTGCATGTGAGCCTGAACATCTTTGGGATGTTAGCTCACAATTGGGGGCTCGTCTGGGATGGAAATTTGTAAAGTGTTAGTTGAGGGATAAAAATCGTGCAAAGTGTTGGAACAGGATTGGATTTTGGAAAGTGTTAGTTGCAGAATATGAACTCTGGAAAGGTTAGAATTGGATTTGAATTCTGCAAAGTGTTTCCATAATTATTATCTGAACTTTTATAGGCAGCTTCTCTTTCAAAAGCTAAATGAGAGATCAATTCAGGACTGAATATTAGGTTTTTTAATGGTTGTGAAATTACAATTGTTCGAGGTGCATTCAAGTTCTAAGGCCTCTGCTTTTTTTTCTCCAGACTGGAAAGAGATAGAAACATGCGCATTGTTTTAAAATGAGGCCGCGTTCATTGTCAATACGTCCCAGAGATGGCAGCACCATATGGCAGATGGAATTTTACCACCAGTGGCGAGAATGAGAACAGTTTTAAATACTTAAAATGGGACGTTTGCCTTACTTGAACAGCGTGCAATCATTCGTTTTCTGAATTTCCGTGGTGTGAAACCAATTGAAATTCATCAACAGTTGAAGGAAACATGTGGTGATAGAGGTATGGATGTGTCGAAAGTGCGTTCGTGGGTGCGACAGTTTAATGAAGGCAAAACATCGTGTGACAACAAACCGAAACAACCTCGGGCTCGCAGTAGCCGGCCTGACATGATCGAGAAAGTGGAGAGAATTGTTTTGGGGGATCGCCGAATGACTGTTGAACAGATCGCCTCCCGAGTTGGCATTTCTGTGGGTTTTGTGCACACAATCCAGCATGACGACCTGAAAATGCGAAAAGTGTCATCCAGGTGGGTGCGACGAAAGCTGACGGACGACCACATGGCTGTCCGTGTGGCATGTTGCCAAGAAGTGTTGACGCGCAACGACAGCATGAATGGGACTTTCTCTTCATCGGTTGTGACAATGGATGAGACGTGAATGCCATTTTTCAATCCAGAAACAAAGCGCCAGTCAGCTCAATGGAAGCACACAGATTCACCGTCACCAAAAACATTTCGAGTAACCGCCAGTGCTGAAAAAATGATGGTGTCCATGTTCTGGGACAGCGGGGGCGTAATCCTTACCCATTGCGTTCCAAGGTGCACTACGGTAACAGGTGCATCCTACAAAAATGTTTTGAAGAACAAATTCCTACCTGCACTGCAACAAAAACATCTGGGAAGAGCTGCGCGTGTGCTGTTTCACCAAGACAACGCACCTGCATATCGAGCTAACGTTACGCAACAGTTTCTTCGTGATAACAACTTTGAAGTGATTCCTCATGCTCCCTACTCACCTGACCTGGCTCGTAGTGACTTTTGGCTTTTTCCAACAATGAAATACACTCTCCGTGGCCGCACATTCACCAGCCGTGCTGCTATTGCCTCAGCGATTTTCCAGTGGTCAAAACAGACTCCTAAAGAAGCCTTCGCCGCTGCTATGGAATCATGGCGTCAGCGTTGTGAAAAATGTGTACGTCTGCAGGGCGATTACGTCAAGAAGTAACGCCAGTTTCATCGATTTCGGGTGAGTAGTTAAATAGAAAGAAAAAAAACGGAGACCTTAGGATTTGAATGCACCTCGTAATTCTCACAGTTAACGGCATTCTATGACCTAGGTTCCAAGTCTGTTTCAGTTGAGGCAGTTTGGTCCCTTAGGAATTCACACACACATCTGAACATTTTGAACTACCTGTAAATAGTCTAAAAATTAAAATGGCAGTTGACGGATTAAATAAGCCAATAAGGCAAGAAGTGCTCCTGGAATTCAAGTGTGAAGAGAATCATTTTACTATAGGATGCTTTGTAGTGATTGGACTTGTAAAAGATGTGGTGCTGGGAACAGATTTCTTATGTAAATATAAAACATTGCTTCACTGCATGGGGAGGTGCTTGGATTTTGAAACGGAGGGTGAAAAAAGAAAAGTAAAATTTAAGAATCTTTTCATGGCGACAACGAGATTGATCACACCATGATGACACACCGTTAGGATGAAGAGAACTATACGTGCGGCCAGGTAAAGGAAATGGTAGAAAGAATCGAGGGTAAATCGGAGGAAGAGAAAAAGGAGTTCTGTGAATTGCTGTGCCGTTATGAGGACATATTTTCTGATTGATCCAGTAAAGTGACATACTTCGAGTAATCCATTAAAGGGAAGCTGCACGAGACGATTAAGTGCAAGCTTTATGTAATTCCTATTCCTGATCAGGAAGTCGTCAGGGTTAGGTTAAGGCAAATGCTAGAATGTAATATTATGGAGCAGTGGAGGAGCGTTTATTGTAATCCCATTGTAACTGTAAAGAAAAAATACAGGTCACTTAGAATCGTGTTAGACGTGTGTAAGATAAATAAGGTAATTGTGAGAGAACTCGACCAGCTGCTAATATGAAGGAACTGCTGCAAAACTTCAGGAACATAAAACTGATGTTTAGTGGTGACTTGACCTCAGGATTTTTGCAAATCCCATTGGCAGAAGAATGCAGACATTACACAGCTTTCTTAGTCAAAGGACGAAGTTACCGGTTTAAGCATGTATCATTTGGCCTCACGATTTCAGTGGCAGTATTTTTGATAGTACTAAGCCATATCTTAGGATAACACTTAATGAGCAAGTTGGTGATCAATGTGGACGACATTTTAATAGCGACGGAATCCTTGTACGAACACTATAAATTGCTGGAGGAAGTGCTTGTGGCCTTAAGACGAGGAAGAATGACATTAAATAGTGCCAAATGCGAATTTTGTCCGAGCGGAAATTCAGTTTCTAGGACACACACTTACATCTGAGGGAATTGTACTGAGTACTGAGAAACTAAAATCAATCACAGATTGTAAAAGGCCAACATTAGAAATCAGTTAAAATCATACCTCGGATTATGTGGGTTTTATCGAAAATTCTTGAGAGGATGGAGGAATGAATAACCAAAATTTATGTAAATTATTAAAGAAAAACGTATCATAGAAATGGACCGAGGAATGTGGAAAGGAATTTCAGAACATAAAGGATGAACTGTGTGCGAATAAGGTGCTCTATTATCCCGTCTTGATATTTCCTTTCTTTTTGTTGTCAGACAGTTCAGATTATGGGATAGGCCATGAAGTCTTCCAAGAAAAACAAATCGACGGACTGTGGCTTTCGCCAGCCACATGCTCAACAAACATGAATGCAGATACAGCATATCAGAGAAGAAGCTGCTTGCAAGAGTGTATGGACTCAAAAAGTTCCATATGTATTTCGAAGGTAGAGAGGTAACAGTGCTATCTGGCCATAAGGCCCTTAGCTTTCTGCAAGACTGTAGTATACTCGATGACCGTTTGATGCGCTGGTCTGTGTTCCAGCAGCAATTTAGTTACCAGGTACGCTACATTAAAGGGACCGAGAATTGTATTGTCTATCATGGCTGCCCACTGGAGAGGAAGACAATGAAGGGAAAGAGACAAAGAACGAATTTCAGGTGTTGTACATGAAAGGAGTACCAGGGGAAAAGAAAATTCGTGCTGCCTGCAGGGATATGAGGAGAGCGCAAAATCATTACCCTGAACTGAAGAACATCAAAAGCAACTTTGACAGTAAGGGCTACAAAAAAATACCCCACTATTTTGAGATCCACAAGGGTGTGGTGTTTCGCAGAAGAGAAGAGAAGATGGATCACTGGAGTCTGTGCTTCCCAGACAAAATGTGGAACAGCTGATAGTTTATGTACATGTAAGTCACAGTCATTATAGCGCCCAGAAGTGCAAGGGCCTTATAGATAGATACATCCACGTTAATAACCTCGCCAGACGAGTACACGCACAGCTGGCTGCCAAGATCTATGTCAGCGAGTAAAATATTGTACGACAGCCCAACAAGGGAAAATGCAAAGTATAATACCGCCCCCCCCCCCCCCCCATGAACCATGGACCTTGCCGTTGGTGGAGATGCTTGCGTAGGAGCAACCAAAATGGAGGGATATCTGTTGAGAGGCCAGACAAACGTGTGGTTCCTGAAGAGGGGCAGCAGCCTTTTCAGTAGTTGCAGGGGCAACAGTCTGGATGGGTGACTGATCTGGTCTTGTAACAATAACCAAAGCGGCCTTGCTGTGTTGGTACTGCGAACGCCTGAAAGCAAGGGGAAACTACGGCCGTAATTTTTCCCGAGGGCATGCAGCTTAACTGTATGATTAAATGATGATGGCGTCCTCTTGGGTAAAATATTGCGGAGGTAAAATAGTCCCCCATTCGGATCTCCGGGCGAGTACTACTCAAGAGGATGTCGTTATCAGGAGAAAGTAAACTGGCGTTCTATGAATCGGAGTATGGAATGTCAGATCCCTTAATCGGGCAGGTAGGTTAGAAAATTTAAAAAGGGAAATGGATAGGTTAAAGTTAGATATAGTGGTAGTTAGTGAAGTTCGGTGGCAGGAGGAACAAGACTTAATAATGAATAGGAAAATAGGAATGTGGGCAAGCTACTACAAACAGTACAGTGAACACATTATTGTGGCCACTATAGATATGAAGCCCACACCTACTACAGTAGTACAAGTTTATATGCCAACTAGCTCTGCAGATGACGAAGAAATTGAAGAAATGTATGATCAAATAAACGAAATTATTCAGATAGTGAAGGGTGACGAAAATTTAATAATCGTGGGTGACTGGAATTCGGTAGTAGGAAAAGGGAGAGAAGGAAACGTAGTAGGTGAATATGGACTGGGGAAAAGAAATGAAAGAGGAAGCCGCCTGGTAGAATTTTGCACAGAGCACAACTTAATCATAGCTAACACTTGGTTCAAGAATCATAAAAGAAGGCTGTATACATGGAAGAAGCAAGGAGATACTGACAGGTTTCAGATAAATTATATGCTGGTAAGACAGAGATTTAGGAACCAGGTTTTAAATTGTAAGACATTTCCAGGGCTCTGACCACAATCTATTGGTTATGAACTGTAGATTAAAACTGAAGTAACTGCAAAAAGGTGGGAATTTAAGGAGATGAGACCTGGATAAAGTGACTATCCAGAGGTTGTACAGAGTTTCAGAGAGAGCATAAGGGAAAAATTGACCGGAATAGGGGAAAGAAATACAGTAGAAGACGAATGGGTAGCTCTGAGGGCTGAAGTAGTGAAGGCAGCAGAGGATCAAGTAGGTAAAAAGATGAGGGCTAGTGGAAATCCTTGGGCAACAGAAAAAATATTGAATTTACTTGATGAAAGGAGAAAATATAAAAATGCATTAAATGAAGCAGGCAAAAAGGAATACAAACGTCTCAGAAATGAGATCGACACAAAGTGGAAAATGGCTAAGCAGGGATGGCTAGAGGACAAATGTAAGGATGTAGAGGCTTATCTCACTAGGGGTAAGATAGATACAGCCTACAGGAAAATTAAAGAGACCTCTGGAGAAAAGAGAGCCACTTGTATGAATATCAAGAGCTCAGATGGAAACCCAGTTCCAAGCAAAGAAGGGAAAGCAGAAAGGTTGAATGAGTATATAGGGGGTCTATACAAGGGCGATGTATTTGAGGACAATATTATGGAAATGGAAGAGGATGTAGATGAACAAGAAAAGGGAGATACAATACTGCGAAAGGCTATTTAGAATGGCAGTTATAAGAGTCGAGGGGCATGAAAAGGAAGCAGTGTATGGGAAGGGAGTGAGACAGGGTTGTAGCCTCTCCCTGATGTTGTTCTATCTGTATATTGAGCAAGCAGTAAAGGAAAGAAAAGAAAAATTTGGAGTAGGTATTAAAATGCCGGGAGAAGAAATAAAAACTTTGAGGTTCGCCGATGACATTGTAATTCTGTCAGAGACAGCAAAGGACTTGGAAGAGTTGTTGAACGGAATGTACAGTGTCTTGAAAGTAGAATATAAGATGAATATCAACAAAAGCAAAAAGAGGATAAAGGAATGTAGTCAAATTAAGTCGGGTGATGCTGAGGGAATTAGATTAGCAAATGAGACACTTAAAGTAGTAAAGGAGTTTTGCTATTTGGGGGCCAAAATAACTGATGATGGTCGAAGTAGAGAGATACCAAGAGATGAATACACTAAGCAGATTCAGAAGGATGTAGGTTGCAGTAGGTACTGGGAGATGAAGGAGCTTGCACAGGATAGATTAGCATGGAGAGCTGCATCAAACCAGTCTCAGGACTGAAGACCACAACAACAACAATACCGACCAAGGTAGGAGAGTTACTAGTAGTTGACAATTTTGCCCCACTGCCCACAGGACGTGGCAGTATGAAGTACGTATTTATGCTGTGGACCTCTTTTCAAAATTTATTAAACTTTATCCAATATGGAAAGCTAACAGCACCATGCTGATAGCCAAGTTAGAACAGGATTTCTTTAAAAACGTAATCAAACCGGAAAGGCTGTTATCTGACAACAGATTTCAGTTTACATCGAACGTTTGGAATAAATTTATGAACGACCAGGATATAAAAAAAAATCCTTGAACCACCCGGCGAGTAACCCTTGCAAGTGTATATGGGAGATGTTGGACGACTGTCAGACTTACGTGAGTGATGGTCACTCAATGTGGGTGGAATACTTTCGTTGATTTGAGGACGTTCTAAATAGCATGAAGAGTAATGCAACTGGACATTCGCCCTTGGAGATGATGACGGGAGTCAAACCGAAATTTCTATGAATGGAAATTGTTGAGTTCCCGCAGCGCCTGGCTGAATCGGCCGCTGAGAGTGGGCAGGCAGTAAAATTCTGTATGAGGAGGTTGGCAGTGGAAAGGAAGAAACGGCATGATGGGCGGCACAAATCAATTAAATATAAAATAGGAGACAAAGTCCTAGTATGTATGGAAGACATGTCCAGAGAAGTGAACGAAGAAATAAAAACATTGTTTGAGCTGTACTATGGGCCATTTGTAGTGGCATTATGTCCATACCCTAATGCCTATTGACTCAAATATCCTGTCTCAGGAAAAGTTCTAGCATTAAGAAATGTGACAGAATTGAGACTGTACATTAAGAAGGGGAAAGCAGGTTAAGAAATAAGTGTATCTGTGTTTAAATTATAAGATTATTTGGAGGGGTAATTAGCAATGTTTTATTTCATGATTGTTGTAGCTTGTTTGTTGTTTAATTGCATACGGATTTTTTTTTTGGGCAGAAGGTCTGTGCAGTTGTAAAGAGATAGTTTAGACACACATTTTGGTACGAGAAGGTCGGTGAACTCAATTATTTGGTGAACAGGTATCAAGTCAAAAATCAGTGCACAGTATGCAAATTAGGTTTTCGGGGGTATATAAGAGCTTTATTTATGTGTATGTGTGTGTTAGGTTTATGTTTTTGGATGGCTTTATGTTTCTTGTAATTTTCAAGTTATAAGTTATGGTCGCACCTATTTGGGTGCATGGAGGTCGGAGAAATTTGGAAAATGTAAATTAATAACGCTCGCCTAGAAAAATGTATGTATGTTTGTCTACTTATATGGGAAGATTTTGGGGGAATAATTTATTGTTGTGTGGAGTATCGATTTGTGTACGCAGCTTCACCGCACGGAATTAAACGAGGAGTAAGATTTGTTCATGTTCGTTGTTTGTTTCGAGCCAAAAAATGGTTCAAATGGCTCTGAGCACTATGGGACTCAACTGCTGTGGTCATTAGTCCCCTAGAACTTAGAACTACTTAAACCTAACTAAGCTAAGGACATCACACACATCCATGGATCCAGGATTCGAACCTTCGACCGTAGCAGTCGCACGGTTCCAGACTGCGCACCTAGAACCGCGAGACCACCGCGGCCGGCCTTTGAGTCTAAGGAAGTTATTTAAATTAAAAGAAAATATTAATTTGCCGATGAAGTCGATTGGGAATCTGTTGCGAGATGCATGTCTCTAGTGGGACTTGACTGATGTGTCAGAATCATTGAAGAATTTATGAGCATTTTGCAAATGCTGTAAATCAATTGTTTACTGTGTAGTTTGTTTGTATCGATTCCACTGGGGGAAGCGTTCTTTGCAGGTCCTGGGTGGTTTCGCAAAGTGTTTATTTTCTGGTATCTTCACCTGATTCGAATTTCAACGGATTTGTTCCTGCAAAACGATGACGATGGAATGCAGAGCCTTACAGAGTTTTGGCAGGGTTCTCGACTCCGAATCTGTGGAACGCCGATGCAGACTTCGTTGTAACAAAAAGTGTCTGTGAAAGTGAGCGCAGTGCCACTGATATTTCTGCGGCATTTCAATGGACAGTCGATTTTGATAACTGTATAGTTTCATTTGGCATTTAATTAATATGCTGCAAATCATAATTTATGTTAAATATAAGTTTCTTTAAATTTAAGGCATGCTGCATCAGCACTGCTACAAATAATTACACTATTGATCTGGCGTTTAGAATATTTATGTTACTGTATTATGAATTGTGTCTTGTAAATTTGGGTGCTATTTCATAACATATATGGTACGCCAGCATGTTATAAGTGGATGTGTGTGAGTTAACGAGCATTGCGTTTTCATTTAAATATATGGCCAAAAGAGTCTGCCTACAGGAATTGGGAAACGAACCCTGTCGTCCAAGACTGCAGGTCACAAAGTGCACAGATTCACCACGAGATGGGGAAATTCACAGGTGTCTATTGTCTGTTGAGGCCTAACCACTGTAGTGTATGAGTGAGACAAACGAGAACCAACGTCATAGGTAAATCCAGTAGAAAGCATCTGTGGCCGAGGAGACATAGCAGTGTTAAATATGGCGGACCTAAGATTGGCCATAAAGGGAAACATTTATGGAACCTATTTAATTCTGTAATAATGCAGGGAATCAAGCCACAGTAATTTTAATCTACCATCCTCCATAAATTTTCATGGTGATCCTAATGAAACTTGAATATTGATCATAACTGTAATGGTTTTGGATTTACTGTTAAAGTGAAATTAACAAGTTTTGTAACGAAGACCTCAATGCAAAAACCTGAACGCTTTGGTCGATCTTAACGATAGACATTTCATATAGAAGTGCTTCATTAAAATGACAAACATTGTAAATATAAACTCGGTAACTTTATTTTTAAGAGATATAGTAAATTTAAATTATCAGTATTCTCAGTTATGCATGAGATCATCATTTCCTCCACACAAAACACATTGAACGACGACAGCATAACATGGTATTGTATCATTAGGTAATAGAATATTTGTTATAAAGTTTAGTTCACAATAGTTACTTAATTTATTTATCAGAAAGCACATTGGTGCAAGGCTACTGGCCATGACATTCAAAGTTAAAAAAAATGTAATGTTTATTATGTAATTAATATTATTGTTACTTTATTTAGAACATGAAAGTGGTCAAGTTTTGATTATTTAAATGTGTTAAAACGTAAAGTAATGTAGAATAAGCTGTAGCCAATCAGTCTCTGAGTGGTGAGCAGCCGAGACCCTGGTGTGAACTCTAACTTTTCGCATACCCTCAGTTACTCGTGCAAAGTACAAGTGTACTCCTTTGTCGTTCTAAACGTTATTTTCTTATTGTTGGCAGGAGTTGCGAGGCTCAAACTCGCAGAGTCTGACGTTCTTGTTCTAACCTGTACCTACAGTAAGTGGCGTGCGCCATTCTGCACGGATCTTCTCATAGGAAAGTCCTGAATACTCCCTGTCGTGTATGTACTCTATATGAGTATCGAAGTACCAGCACATATTTTATATGGTAAGTAAAAATTTCAATTTCCATTATATTTGCAATATATTTGGAATACTATTGTATTAATTTATTGTTGTTACTTAGGTATAATGGCAAATCGCACTTCTGATGGAAGGATTTGGATGCAATGGCTAAAGGAAGAACTGCAGACTGATGATCCTTCCGATTGTGTTTCTGATCTGTGTGATGGGTATACAAGTGAGGATGATGATCGAGCAGACGAGCAAACTAGATAGAATGTCATGGAAGAATTGGAAGAAGACAATGCGGATATGGAAGAGACATTCAACAAGACAAGTGAAGAAAATGTCGAAAAAGGAAGAGAACATCAAAAAGGCAATTGAAGAATCTGATTTTTATTTTGGAAAACATAAAATTAGCTGTAATAAATTACCGCCTAGTCCTAATATCGTTCTTTGTGCTCCTGGTCCAAAAGGAGAGGCAAAAAGGCAAAATCTGAAATTGATTGCATTAAGCTGATTATTGATGAGAGAATAATAGAGTTGATCGTAAAAAGTATCAATATTTATATAGAAACAATCAGACACAAATTTTCTAGAAAACGAGATGCAAAATTTACAAATCAATGTGGAATGCGTGCCCTTTTTGGTATACTTTTTTCCACTGGTATGCTAAAGTCTTCCAAGTTGAATACTTGCAAAATATGGGACAATGAGAAAGGCAGTGGTACTGAAAGAGTCTATTTGACTATGTCGAGGAACAGATTTCATTTCTTGCTTCGTTGCCTCAGATTTGATGACGTAAGTATCAGAAATGGAAGGAAAAAGCTTGACAAATTGGCACCAGTACGAGAACTTATGGGTTTGGTGTTAGAAACGTTTCAGAAGTACTATACTCCACTGTTTACATTAGTGCATTGTAGAACACTGTCAATATGGAAATTTATTGTGGAAAACAGCCGGCGAGGCCTTTTGATTGCAAGAAATGAAGGAAAGGAGGTCATCAAGACAACTGTGAAACCAATTTTAGGCACAGGATGTAACATCATGGGCGATAATTGGTTTACCAGCTACCTCTGCTTCAAGAACTGCTTGCAAAAAAGACAGTTTAAGTTGGAACAATCAGACACAACAAGAAAGAAAATCTCAGGAATTTTTACCTAGAATATCTCAAGAAATAAACACTTCTGTTTTTGGCTTTAGACGTGGTACAACACTTGTATCCTACTGCAAAAGGAAAAACGAAGCAGTAATTTTATAAGAATGCACAATGATGCAGCAATTGACGAATCCACCAGTTCAAAAAATAAACCAAAGATTGTTACATTCTACAGTTGCACAAAAGTAGGTGACGTACTCAATCAACTTTGTTCAGATTATGATGGAGCAAGAACTACTAAAAGATCGATCAACTTTGTTCAGATTATGATGGAGCAAGAACTACTAAAAGATGGCCAACAGCAATTTTTACAATATTTTAAATATCACTGCTATCAATGCTTTCTGCATTTATTCAGCAATCAAAAACTATGTCAAAGTGAAACGAGCAAATTGCCTTGATGAAATTAGTTGGAAAAAGGAGAACTGCAGACTCATGATCGCATGAAACAGTACTTGATACCCAGACAACTAAAAATTCGAGGCCTGATGTTATTAGGAGAGGTTGTTGTAAAATATGTGGCAGAACAAGAAATAAATCAACACAAAGAGTGTATGCAAAATGTTACAAATGGGTGTGTGTTGAACATTCGACAACTAGAGTTGTTTGTAAGAATTGTACATGATTTCTTATTGTACATATCTACTGTGATTACTTTTTTGTGGATTATGAGCTTCTTCATTAAAGGTATTTTGAATAGTTTAATTACTTCTTGTGTAATGTAGCATGTTGTGAGTAATAAATGGGTGGAGTGACAAAAACTCATTTTGTGTTTAAAAAATTAAATGTTTAGTTCCTTCCCTCATTTGAAAAGTATTAGTAACGAATTTACTCATGTATCGCAAAGGACATAAAAAAACAAATAAAATAATTAAATAGAGAAGAAACGGATTTTTAACCAAAAAAAGTGGTGGAGTACATTTGTACTCTTCACAGGTAAATCAAAACCCATGTGAGTAGTGGAGGGTTAATGAGGGGGAATATCTAACTTGTGATTTGCAATGAGATTGTGAATGATCGAACTGTGTCAAATGGATGTGCGCTCAACTGTAACATTAACTCTAAATACAAACCACTTTTGCTAGTATTTCGCTTTCCTAACAAACATTATTCTAACCAAATCGCAACTGTGTGGCCTACATCATTTAAGGGTCGTTAATTTAGTTCCTGATATGATTATTACAGTTATTATAGATTATATTAACGTTGTATTTCGCAAACCTGCCATCAGCCAAACAATTTAATCAAAGGGTCGCAAGTATCTAATTTAGGATGTGTAATGCGACATGTGTGATTCAACCCCTAGACGAGTTTGAACCAAGACATTTCGATGAAGGGGAACTGCATGTGAGCCCATACATCTTTGGCATGTTAAATGACATACTCTGTCTTGTTTTTGTTACTACAGTTAAAGCAGCGAGTCAAGTGGTCAGAAAGTGACACTTCTGACAATGATATTGGACGATTGCGAATAATAACATTTATAATGATTTGCAATTAGTTTTTTCAATAAGGAGTGTGTGTAGCGACAACAGTCGACAATAACTAAAATATGCCACCGCCAAAATGCCGTTATTTAGTTTCCTAAGGACGCTGGGAGGTACAGAATGGTACATTACAAAACAGTTCAGTTCTTTAATGACAGACATTTATTGAAGAATATTGTTTTCCTTCAATAACAAAAAGTTGCTAATAAACACCAGAAGATCGGACCTTTTGTTGAAAGACATCCCATATCTGCCCAACGAAGCAGAGTTTTGTTCGCTACTGTTTCAGCCAAATTAGTGAAAGTGGGGTGTAGGAAACCTGTATAGAATGTAACATGTATGCTATTGGATGTTCCAAATAAGCCACCACATCTGTTATCTTAAGGGAAGGCAACACAGATATGGTAATCAACTGTCAAAAGCAATAATGTTATTTCACAACACAGAAGAAAACAACTGCACAATTGTTGCTAATTCTGGACCACAAACGGCAAGAGTCTTCAACACATTCGCTTTTGAAGCAAAAGTAATTATATTTATACAATTATTCGTATATTAGAAAATCAAGAGAGTATAAGAATGGACGAATCATTGGCGTACATGCAAAATTTTTTAAGCGCCAGGGGAAGGGTTTATGACAATAAAACAGATGTCAACAGCAATGTATGCTTCTCATACATGGTATACGTTTTTATATGCTCTTGTTTTCAGCAGAATAAGCTGCAGAGATACACATATTGGGAAGTGTTTCTTCATGAATAAACTGTAGATTATGTATTGAATCATTGTCGTTCGGATGTTTTTACATGTGTTTCACGACAATTCATGTCTCTTGGTAGTTTACCAACGTATGGAAAGCAAAAATGTAACAACAATTGCATTATTTAAGTAGAAAATAACAAAAAACAAACATTATTCCTACGACACATGTGAGTGTCTGCTTTCTCACCACTTGGAGCGCTAGTGTCGCTCCAGCTGATAAAGGGCAGCAAAGTTTACACCAGAGAGTGTCATGATCATATATATTAGACTGTGGTGGCACTGACAGTGGTCATTCGATAACATGAGCCGACAGCTTAGTCACAAAGCATCTGATCTCATCCATCAGTTTTTGGTGAGGTCAGGGAGGTTAAGTTAGGTTAGGAACTATTCTATGTATGAAGTTGGTTAGCTTTTAATCTCCAATGGTAAGACGGACACCAAAACCTTCTGTGCTTGGTGGTGAGTGCTGCAATATTACTTTTGCTATTAAAGAGATGCCAAATGAATGTGAATGAGTTATAGCCTATATCAAAAAGAATGTGACAAGAATTGTACACTCTGTTGTCAGTTATTAGAATTACCAGTCAATTTTTATGAATATATGAGATGAAAGGGGAAATATTCTGCTACATACTCAACATTATTCATAGTGACCTTGAAAATCAATATTGCAAAAACTCTGTTTCGTTGAATTTATTTTTATTTGTGCAGGCATATGTCAATGAACCTTCAGTGACTGACATTCAGCATACATGTAAAAGACAAAGATAAAGTTTGGAATAAAATAATATGAAGCATAGAAAAGTGAAAACACATAGACCACATTTGCAAACTGGTGTATGTAACAGAATCACGATCCTATGGGCATAACAACGACAGTAAGCAGTAACAATAATTAATAGACTGTTAATGTCCACCTACGACAGTCCAGAAAAGATCGGATATGGTACAGTAAGCTTAAGCATAAGATACACCATCTTTTTACTTGAACAAATTATTTTTTGAGGTTATAATCTATTTCCAAAATTTCCATTAAAGTTTTTTTGCATAATTGTGGTTTACAAGAAACCTACAATATCAGACCACAGGTTTCTAACTATATTCCAGACAGTTGAGGCATGCTCCAATAATAGCACTCTCAGGAAAGGTTGCATTATGTATGAATCATGAATAAAAAATCGACTCATTTAATGTTTGTATACCACCAGCCCATGTACGTGAGTAATCAGTGTTTTTAGAATGAGGTGGCTAACAGCCCATGTAAGTAGTGAATGATCAATGTTTTTAGAGTAGGTCGATTGTCTGACTCTCAGACAACCAGTCCAGAGTTCAAAGGGGGACAATGGATGCGTGAGGAAGAGTATTGGGAATTGAATGGGAACAGTGTGTTGTGTTAGGACTACTTTGGGTGGCGACTGCACGAAGTGGGGTTGAAGTATACAAATAGTGCTACCTGGTTGATACAATATTGTTGTTTTGTTCTGAATCTGATTGATTGAAACTGCTACCTGGTGACTGACTAATGTGCTAGTTTGCTGTTCAGAATGAATGGTGTAATAGCAAAATGGTTCAAATGGCTCTGAGCACTATGGGACTTAAACATTTGTGGTCATCAGTCCCCTAGAACTTAGAACTACTTAAACCTAACTAGCCACCTAAGGACACCACCGAGGCAGGATTCGAACCTGAGACTGTAGCAGCCGCGCGGTTCTGGGCTGGGCGCCTAGAACCGCTCCACCACCGCGGCCAGTGGTGTAATAGCATAAATAATGTATTAACTATTGATACTCAAAATCTTACTTTTGAGCAAAAGTTGGAAATGAATTTTAGGGGCACCAAGACCCGCTTTAAAAGTTGAACAGACTCAAAATGTGTGCAAAAGCAAAAGTGGCTTTACCAGAAAATTTACTCCTACTTTACACAGACATGCAGAGCGGGTGTGTCGACGTGAAATAAGAAATGCCTTGTTCAGTTAAATGTGTCTGGCTGTGAATGATGCGGAATGTCGTTTGTCCACAGATGGGGAAACAGATATTTAACACTTAGCTGACAAAGTTAACAAAGATAAATTAAGTGAACGACACATAAACAGTAGCATCGAGTTTGTTATGCTTGGGAAAGTGGATGTAAGATGTCAAGTGGATACAGCTTACAGAATGAGGATGTTTGTAAAAATCCTTGCATTCTTAGCGAATTGATTGACTATATCAAGTTCTGTGGAAATTTTGAATTTGGACTAAGGAGACATGAGGAAACAGATGTTTCATAGTATCTGGTATTTTTCGGGATTTGGTCAATCTGATGGCAAAACTGGATTCCATGCTGAAGGAACATATTGAAAAAACTAATAATCATGTGTTTTTGGGGCTTTGCAGAACAATTCAGATCAGGCTGCTGCACTCAGTGTATGCTGGTTGCCATAAGTTGATTTCTAAAGATATATCACAACAGACTGTGGCTAAGCCATGCCTCCACAATGTCTTTCCTTCCAGGACTGTCAGTCCTGCAAGTTTCACAGGAGAGCTCCTCTAAGGTTTGGAAGGTAGGAGACGAGATACTGGCAGAATTAAAGCTGTGAGGACGGATGATGAGTCGTGATGGGGTAGCTCAGTTAGCAGAGCACTTGTATGTGAAAGGCAAAGGTCCTGAGTTAGAGTCTCTGTCTGGCACACAGTTTTAATTGGCCAGGAAGTTCCATATCAGCGCACACACCACCGCGGAGTGAAAGTTTCATTCTGGGAACATCCCCCGGCTTTGGCTAAGCCATGTCTCTGCAATATCCTTTCTTTCAGAAGTGTTACTCCTGCAGTGTTCACAGGAGAGCTTCTGTGAAGTTTGGGAGATAGGAGACGAGGTACTAGCGGAGGTAAAGCTGTGAAGACGGGGCATGAGTCATACTTGGGTAGTTCAGTTGGTAGAGCAGTCGTCTGAAAAAGGCAAAAGTTCTAAGTTCGAGTCTCGGTCCAGTACACAGTTTTAATCTGCCCAGAAGTTTCATTGCAATAATTATCCAATACCCAGGCAGTTGGAATTCGGAAACTTCTCTTTTTGCTTGAGTCTTTTGGCTTGCAATGTAGAGTTGTTGACAGTGCGACATCTCTTAAAAACTTCTGATCCCAAGTCAGCGACACAACTGACGAGAAATTCTCTTGATCTCGATGATCATTATGATAACAGAAATGCAAGTGAAGAGGTCGCTGGGCCAAAACGTTTCCATTTTGTAGAGTCCCACGAAGCTGTTGCAAAGGAAATAGTTAAAATCAGGAGTGAAATATACCGATGAATGTCTGTGAAAAGGAACTATTACATCCAGATCTTGATTATTACATCAGCTTTTCCGAAAGGAGAGTGAAATTTTTAATAACAGAATTACCTAGTCCTCGCATTCGAAAAAGAAGACAAAGATATATGAAACATTGTTCTTTTCTACTTCGTCGTTTAATGGAAGTTCATTAAAATACCACAACATACGAACATACACATCATGCGTGGATGAGCTGGGCAGCTCAGACTTCTTTTATTTTGTTTTATTGCACATACATTTATATGTTGTGTATAGAATATTTATTTTCTTCCTAACTTCTTAATACATGACCAGGAACGCTGCAACACCTCTACCACTTTGGTAATAGCCAGAGCTATTTTGCTCTGAACAGTGTACACTGTTTCCATATTGGTAGAAATCTTCAGTACAGTTAGATAAGATGTGACAGAACTTTGTTCCTTAAACATCAACCAAACTGACGCCTGGCATCTTGTCAGATTTGCTGTCAACCAAAATTCCTCTCAAAGACGCTCTATGATCGACAAACATGGCAAACAGTCAAGTTTCACAAACTGTTTGATCGTGAATGGGGTCTTTAATGAGTTAAGATCTCTTTAAAACGAAGCGAACGCGCAACAGCGAATGAGAATTGTCTCTGGTGTAAATGCTTGCCATGTGGTGTTCAGTCGCAAATGTGTCAGATTCACAAGTTTTGGGTGTCAGTTTTAGAGCGAAACATCAAAGGAAGTTCGTGTGCTCTCCGCTTCGGTACTACCTCTGATGATAGTGCGCTCACTCGCTTTCCCGCAGAGTGCTGTCGTTAGCGTGCGAACAGTTATTAGTGTTGCTTATTGAAAGACTTTTGTTTGGTGATGGAGCTGTCAGTTGAATGTGCAGCTTACTTCTGTTGATAGAAGACTACAGATCCCATAGGTGCGTTTGGGATCCTAAAGATCCACATCACAAAATGACCAACAACAAAAAAGGTGCTTGGCAAGAAATTACCGGAGTGCCGGCAGTGCCACAGAACAAGTTTTTTTACGAAATTTAAATACATGAACAGAAAACTTGAGAACTGTTTTCCCTCCAACAAAGATGTGGCTGGACTTTCGTATTTTTTCTTACATTACATTACTCATTTTAATTACTGTATCTCCTTTGCATTTACCTTTATAAAATTCGCAAGTGTTTCGCATATGACACTGCATACTTCTGTTATTTGGAAACCAGGTAGGGTGATATATGAAATTGATATTTGAGGCTAGAATAATTGTCACCCATTGCTAAAAATCGGAGTGTTAGTGCTAACCTCTCTCCTGCTGATATAGATCGTCGGTGATTTGTGTCTTACTTTCAAATTTTGGGCTTCATCTGAGGCATAACAAGATGAAAATAGTCCATCGATGTGTGGGTGAAGCTTTGGAATGAAGTAAGCGATGGTTGCAGCTGCAGGGCGCTATTCAGATCAACAGCACCACTTCTCAAATGCTTGCAAAAACATTCAAACACCCACATTTTTCTGTGTCAAGCCGTTTTGCTTTCATGACCAATAATACACTCCTGGAAATGGAAAAAAGAACACATTGACACCGGTGTGTCAGACCCACCATACTTGCTCCGGACACTACGAGAGGGCTGTACAAGCAATGATCACACGCACGGCACAGCGGACACACCAGGAACCGCGGTGTTGGCCGTCGAATGGCGCTAGCTGCGCAACATTTGTGCACCGCCGCCGTCAGTTTCAGCCAGTTTGCCGTGGCATACGGAGCTCCATCGCAGTCTTCAACACTGGTAGCATGCCACGACAGCGTGGACGTGAACCGTATGTGCAGTTGACGGACTTTGAGCGAGGGCGTATAGTGGGCATGCGGGAGGCCGGGTGGACGTACCGCCGAATTGCTCAACACGTTGGGCGTGAGGTCTCCACAGTACATCGATGTTGTCGCCAGTGGTCGGCGGAAGGTGCACGTGCGCGTCGACCTGGGACTGGACCGCAGCGACGCACGGATGCACGCCAAGACTGTAGGATCCTACGCAGTGCTGTAGGGGACCACACCGCCACTTCCCAGAAAATTAGGGACACTGTTGCTCCTGGGGTATCGGCGAGGACCATTCGCAGCCGTCATCATGAAGCTGGGCGACGGTCCCGCACACCGTTAGGCCGTCTTCCGCTCACGCCCCAACATCGTGCAGCACGCCTCCAGTGGTGTCGCGACAGGCATGAATGGAGGGACGAATGGAGACGTGTCGTCTTCAGCGATGAGAGTCGCTTCTGCCTTGGTGCCAATGATGGTCGTATGCGTGTTTGGCGCCGTGCAGGTGAGCGCCACAATCAGGACTGCATTCGACCGAGGCACACAGGGCCAATACCCGGCATCATGGTGTGGGGAGCGATCTCCTACACTGGACGTACACCTCTGGTGATCGTCGAGGGGACACTGAATAGTGCACGGTACATCCAAACCGTCATCGAACCCATCGTTCTACCATTCCTAGACCGGCAAGGGAACTTGCTGTTCCAACAGGACAATGCACGTCCGCATGTATCACGTGCCACCCAACGTGCTCTAGAAGGTGTAAGTCAACTACCCTGGCCAGCAAGATCTCCGGATCTGTCCCCCATTGAGCATGTTTGGGACTGGATGAAGCGTCGTCTCACGCGGTCTGCAAGTCCAGCACGAACGCTGGTCCAACTGAGGCGCCAGGTGGAAATGGCATGGCAAGCCGTTCCACAGGACTACATCCAGCATCTCTACGATCGTCTCAATGGGAGAATAGCAGCCTGCATTGCTGCGAAAGGTGGATATACACTGTACTAGTGCCGACAGTGTGCATGCTCTGTTGCCTGTGCCTATGTGCCTGTGGTTCTGTCAGTGTGATCATGTGATGTATCTGACCCCAGGAATGTGTCAATAAAGTTTCCCCTTCCTGGGACAATGAATTCACGGTGTTCTTATTTGAATTTCCAGAAGTGTATGTTCACTACACAAAATAAACCAAATTGTATGTTTCGTTTCTCCTTCACGCTATAGTTAATATGGATTAAACAATTTTGCCACGACAACATTTATGCGCGAAAAAGCAAAATTCACCATATGCTTTCTCTTCCTTTCGCTCTAGTGCAGATGCTTATATTCGCAATTACATATAGACGCCCATACCGGTTCTCCCCCACTAGCTTTCAGGCAAAAGAAAAAAAAAATAGTGTAGTCAGGTGTTTTTCTTTCAAGCAATTGATTTAAACGTCGATATTGCCCAGGTTTTTAACAGGATCAGAACTAGAGCTTTTTTATAGTTACTTAATTGCCATTCGTCTTCCAAAGTACTAAAAACCCTCATGTCCCCTGCATACACACACACACAACCATGCACACATACACACACAAATGAATGGCGTCGTTGCAGGTACAAGTCAATGGCGCACGCAACAGAGACACCTGCTCATAGCCTGCCACTACGCATGTAGTTGTGTTCGCTCGTATTCGCTTTGGTGTAAAGGGGGCTTTACAGCTACCTCTCACTGTATCGATTCTTTTGAGGCCTATTACTATCGTTTGTGGGACGTACTCAAATCTCTATTCAGTTCTTCCAATGTATTGTCGGGTTTAGATTAGATTAGATTTACTTTCATTCCTATTGATACGTAGCGAGGAGGTCCTCCAGGAACATGTCAAATCACCGAACTGTGATGCCCTGTTATTCCCCAAAATCTATGTCCTGTGTCCAGTCCTTTCATGCACGTGAATACTAGAGAAATTTCTGATCACATTCAGTCTTGCGTGGACAAACGCCGTGGTGTTGTTAAGAGTTTCACGAAAACGATCCGCGAATTATCAGTCATACCACATATTCGATATATGCTGTCGATTATTCGATTGTTAATACTTGTGATACCTTGTTCGCGGGAAGTCGTCTGCTATTGAATAGGGTGAGTGTGTGCTGATGTTTTATGTTAATCCCCGAATTGTCAATCATACTGCATATTCGATATATGTAGTCGATTATTCTCTCGTTAATACTAGTGATAGCTTGTTAGCGGGAAGTCTTCTGCTATTGAAGTGGGTGAGAGTGCCCCGTTATTATATGTTATATATCAATGACGTCTGTTGATTATTGTTGAAATTTGCGCACTTTGTTTAGCTTTTGTTGCGAATCGTAACTGAGATAATAATTTCTCACTGCCTTTGATATATCGTACCTGTACTGGGTGGTTGACAGACGGGTAGACGTCATTTATCTTGCTACGTGATACACGTCAGTTGAATGTTAAGAATTGTCATTCATTGCTACTGATTAAATTTGTTGATACTGAAAAACAGAAATTAATGACGTTATGTAAATGAATAGTTCGTGATCTAAAATGATCTCCTGCATCTATTTTCATCAACAATGAAATAACCTGTTTTTCCATGTTTCAGTTAACTTCATTTACTGAGATGGTATCAGTGATCTCGATAAAGTGTTAGTACCGGAGCGAACATTGGGCGGTATCCACCTGTGCTCCTTAGGGCGTAACAAGATTTTGAAAATCACTTATTTTTTTATGCAGAACTGTATGTATAGTTTAGCTGTTAAGTTGGCCAAGGGTCATTTTGTAACGAAACAGATTTTGTTTATTACAATATTCCGTCAAAACGCCAGTTTTATTTTCATAAACGACTAGTTTCCGCTATTATCATCAGATTCAACTTTACATACCTAGATTCAGTTAAGTTATAACCTGTCAGATGCTGGACTCGAATTTTCACATTGTGATCATTTTGTGAGGTGTATGTGGGAAGAAGTAATATGTTGTCCTTCTCCTTCCCAAAGAACTCTCGAAATTTCACTAGTAAACACATCTATGATGCGTGACACCCCTTGTAATGTCTGCTACTGGAGTTTCTTGAGCATCTCTGTAGCACTCTTGTGCGGACTAAATGACCTGCTCTTCATTGGATCTTCTCCATCACTTCTATCAGTTATACTTGGTAAGGGTCTCAGATTGATGAAACAATACTTGAGAATTAATGGAACAAGTCTCTTGCAAGCCTCTTCCATCATGGATGAGCTAAATTGCCTCCAGATTCATCCTAGGAATCTCAAGCTGGCATCTGATTTTATTACTGTTTGTTTTATATGGTCATCCAGCTCAAGGTCATGCTGGATAGTTACTCCTAGATATTTTTTGGCAGATACTGTTTGCTTCAATTTTTCATCAGTAGTGTAGCTGTACAGTAGCGGATTTCTTTTCCCATGTAAGCGCATTATGTTACATTTATTTATGTCTAGGGTCAACTGCCAGAGACTACAGTGTTCATCAGTCCTCTGCGGGCAATACTGCAAGTCAGTACTGTCTTCCAACACTGTATAAAGTTGCATCATCCATAAACAGTCTTAATGAGCTTCCAATGCCTTCTACTAGATCATGTAGGTACATTGTAAACAGTAACATTGGTCTTATGACACTTCCTTGAGGTACTCTGGAAATTACTTTTATGTCTGTTGATTTTGTTCCATTATGAACTACATTTTGAGTTCTCTTTGCATGGAATTATTGGATCAACTCACAAACCTGGTCTGGTACTTGGTAACCAAACAGCAAATGATGCTTTTATTCAAAGATAACAATTACACTGAAGTCATTGCAATTCATGATGGTCGCCTGGGTGTTACAAAAAATGGGACATGCTTCTTAATAGCATGTGTGATCACAACAGATGACAATGCATGCCCTGCAAAGTGTTCCCATATTGGCCACCTGTCTGTAAGGAGTTATTGGGGTAGGGTGTTCCATTCCTCAACCAGCACAGTTTACAACTGCTAGGTGGCCATTGGTGCATGTGGACATGCTGCAGTACATCTCCTCAATGCATGCCACATACGCTCAGTGGGATTTTAGTTGGGGGAAATGGACGGGCCAGTACATTTGCCAAATATCCTCTTATTCGAAGAGCTGCTTTACCTGCACTAGTCCATGCAGCTGTGCACTGTCGTCCATAAAAATGAAGTCTGGGCTGCATGCATCCTTAAAAAAGAAGGAAGTAATGGCTTAATATCATTGACTGGTGAGTGTACTATCTTCAAAGATTTTAAGTTCAGTATCTCCATGCAACATTTTCCCTCCTCATATCATATAACATCATGTTCAGCAATGTTCCTGGGTGCATTAGTGTCCTCACATCTTGCCAGATGAGGATACATCCAACATTGTTGAACATGAACGAGTGAAATAAATATGACAGACTTCTGAATTTGGCTCCAGTGGCATGTATAGAGAAAGGTGGTCACTGCAGACTGCAACCATTCCCTGTCACTGTACAGATGTACTAGCCACTCGTCTAGCTGCTGACTTAGGAAAACTAAGCGAGGCGACTATTCATTGAGGTGAGGTTGCCACACATGACTGTGGAAGATGAGTGCTCTAGATTGACAAACGTGTTCCAAGAAGCACACAACATATTGCTCTGGGTAGTTCTTTGCTAGTGAGGATGTTATCTTGCCCTCATTGAGTTAAGTTACACCTGGAAGCAATGCCACAAGCTGTGGTGCATACAGTGTGCCGTGGTGGTTGAAATTGCTGGCAGGTGTACTGCAGATTGCCAGTTCAAAACTGCCCACCAGTAATTATTTATTATTTATCGTTTCTGGACTAGCCTTGAAATATCTTAGGTTTTTAATGTTTGTTTATTCTGGAATATTTGATGTTTATATAAATACAATATATAAAATGTGTAATATTCGAAGATGTGTGTATATAATTGTGCTCTCTGAAGGGGAATTTGGTTCTGTTCTGGCTGTGCGGTGGTGTTTGTAATAGCTGTGTTTTCATTGCTAAATGTTGCATTTCATTGACAATCCTGTTTTTGAATTTGGGCTTGTGTATGGTTTCAATGTGTCAGTATGTATGTAACACAGTTGTCTCTGTAGAGGACTTAAAGGACCACTTGTGTAAACCCTGTTGTGATCAGTAGTGTACCTTTGGTACCGTAGAAACCAAACTGTGCTGTGTTAAGAAGGTTGTGTTTATAACTTATTGGTCTGTCTTCCATAAGCTTTAAGAATGCTGAGTGCAGAAAATTGGCTTTTTGTTTACAATATTTTCTGTATTCCTTTTGTTTGGTAGGAAACCTTGTGCATGCCTTAGAAACTCTGGAGAAAAGCTTGGATTAACAGATTCACATATTACATTTGCTTACTAGATAGTCTTATATTCCATGCATAATTAGGTATGATTAATTGTAATAATGTGAAATGAACCATTTTGCGTTCTTATGTAAATATGGCTGCAAGCTGAGCATTTATAAGTTCCAGGCAGGCACAACAAAAAGACTGTTACACACTGAGTTTTGTCCAAAAACCTTCACCAGAAAGAAAAATAAACACACCCACACGTTCACACAAGCAAGCACATCTCATGCACATATGGCCACTTTCTCCGGCCATTACGGCGTTGCTGGTTATGACATAGCGGCTGGGGAGAACATCCTTTTTGAAGAGAGATTTGTCTGAAAGCTCAATTTATAACAGTCCTTTTGTCGTGCCTCTTGCAACACAATGTGTCATCTTAATGTTGAATAGCAATCTGTTTGTTTTGTAATATTATTGAGATTCCAATCTGGACTTTCTGTTGTTTCATTTATAATTTTCTGTCTTCCTTCCTTCCTCCCTCCTCATCCTCCTTCTCCCTTATCATTAGCTACAAAATAGCAGGTCAGCAACTGGAAGCTGTTAATTCCATAAATTATCTGGGAGTACGCATTAGGAGTGATTTAAAATGGAATGATCATATAAAGTTGATCGTCGGTAAAGCAGATGCCACACTGAGATTCATTGGAAGAATCCTAAGGAAATGCAATCCGAAAACGAAGGAAGTAGGTTACAGTACGCTTGTTCGCCCACTGCTTGAATACTGCTCAACAGTGTGGGATCCGTACCGGATAGGGTTGATAGAAGAGATAGAGAAGATCCAACGGAGAGCAGCGCGCTTCGTTACAGGATCATTTAGTAATTGCGAAAGCGTTACGCAGATGATAGATAAACTCCAGTGGAAGACTCTGCAGGAGAGACGCTCAGTAGCTCGGTACGGGCTTTTGTTAAAGTTTCGAGAACATACCTTCACCGAAGAGTCATGCAGTATATTGCTCCCTCCTACGTATATCTCGCGAAGAGACCATGAGGATAAAATCAGAGAGATTAGAGCCCACACAGAAGCATACCGACAATCCTTCTTTCCACGAAGAATGCGAGAATGGAATAGAAGGGAGAACCGATAGAGGTACTCAGGGTACCCTCCGCCACACACTGTCAGGTGGCTTGCAGAGTAAATGTAGATTTAATTGCAGATCGCTTGAAAATGGCAATGTAACCAAAATAAGCTTACTGCCTACCTGAACAATTCCTAAAAAATTGTTGAAAAAATAACAGTGCCCTTGCAAGAGATCATCTGTACTGCAGACATTGAAGAATATGACAACTGTTGTAAGAGTTATGTTCATATTCCTTTCCCCTGCTCCCCCTCTCTCCAGTTGAATTTTTTGTAGTTGATGTGTGATGTATGTACATAATAAACACTAAAACACCGTTGAATCTCCGTTCCGCGGCCACATCGACGAAGTGATCCATAGTGTCACTACTACCATTGTTGCAACAGCTGAATTGGCAATCCCTCATTCCTCAGGTTGCCTGCGGTGGAAGTCAGTGCTCTGTCCTGAGTGTCCCATTCTTTTTAATTGCTGTTAATGGTCTAGCACTAGCAGTAGGATCCTCAGTATCTCCCCCTTTATATGCTGACGATTTTTGTATTTCCTTCTGCTCCTCTTCTATTGGTGTGGCTGAACACTGTTTTCCAGGGAGCCATATGGGAGGTGCAGTCATGAGCCCATACTCGCAGTGTAGTGGTTCTGCCTGCTTTTATTTCTTCGTTTGTTGTCGTCTGTGTCGAAGTACTGTGTTCCTACACTGGTTGAAAAATTGTTTGTGGATTCCAACACTGACTACTGTAAATCATGTAGCCAACATGTGCACAGTTAGGTTTCACAGTACTTTAATTTCACTACTCACAACCCCCAATAATATAAAGGCATATATGTATAACCAGTGCACTATTGTGTAAACTTCTGATAAGCCTCATTAATAGTTTGCAGGTGAACCATCCACATACTGCTACAGTAGTTTACGGTTGAACATCTATGAGCAGTAAAACCTAACCACAAAGTTCAAAGTTGTTGAAGAATAATCAGGTATATATGGAGTAGACAATGTCATTGTTTTCACACGCGACCTATTTGTGTAACACTTATTTCACTGTTAAGTCAATCATTGTTGTCATTCTAAGCAACACAGGTTCCTCATCTGAAACTTGGCTGTGGACTGACTGTCTCATGACCAAAAATCAGGCCCTTATGTATCATCACAATAATATGTACTGAAACTACAAAGTGTTTAAAGTTAAATTTACAGAAATTACAAATTTCTGAATACATCAGAAAATTGGTTCTTTTTAACAGTTTCTTCTACTACAAGAGTTAGGCCGAATTATTTGTTTAAATAATGAAATTAACAAATATAGTTACACAAACAGTACTTTGGGCAAAACTGTTAATCATTTTGGAATTAATGAAGGGCTGGAGAGCTAAATAGATACTTTAAGATTACTAGTATTTTGTCTTCCAAGTGTTTATAATTAGTACAGAATTTATATTTGTTTATATGTCAACAATAGAATGTAAGTTACGAAACAATTATTGATTTCACCCTATAATGAAAGATACTAACAAGGAATAGTCAAAATAAATTAGAAAATCAATTACATACATAAAACTAAGCACAAAATTAGATCTGGTGTTATATTCCTTAAAACTAAGGGCCAACCTTTCTCTTTTATGGAAATGCAGATAATATTCATGTATGTTAATGGTAAAGAGTTAAAAGTAACTAAATGAATTTATGGAGGCAGTTGGCAAAACAAGAGGGGAATTAAAATCGTCCCAGCTTGCTTCATCGCAACGGCTTTCAGTTTTTGGCCACCAATACTTGCATTATGCAGTTCTGTCGTTGTACTGTCCACCCCCAACCAGAACTTTACCCAAATGACCAACTACTTGATGTAGTGGAAACTTACCTCCTTTGGGACTAGTCTTTGATATCCACTTAACTTGGCTTCTGTACCTCTGTCAGTTTATGAAAAAGTGCTGGTGGCTTCTTAATATTATTCAATGCTGAGCCACATCGACTGGGGTGCTGATTGCCCTACACTGCTGCAGCTGTACAAAGCCCTTGTGCAGTCCGATTTTGACTACAGAGCCTGGTTTATGGCTCAGCATTGCCCTTCACGCTGCAGCTGCTAGGCCCAATCCACCACTGTGGAGTTCGGCTTGTGAAGGGAGCTTTCTGAACAAGTCCAATGAACAGTCTCCTTTTGGAAGCTGGTGTTCCTCCATTGCAGCTACGGCAGAAACTACTGCTTGCATATCACACCACCCACATTCATTGTCTGCCTCACTATCCCAATTACTGTTCCTTTTTTTCCTCACTTCTTACTGAACTTGACACTTTCCCTCTACCACCTTTCCTGCGGGCCCTCTGCTGGCAATTATTCTCTATTCTCGGCAAGTTCCAGGGCTCAGAAATAGTCTACACTGAAGGATCAATGGTTAACGGTCTTGTTGGCTTCACATATGCTCACGTTGGACATACTGAGCAGTGCTCTTTGACGGCTGGCTGCATTGTTTTCACTGCAGAGTTGATATCCATCTATCATGCTCTTGAGCTTATCCGCTCGTGTGCCAGAGAGTCCTTCATCACCTGTAGTGACTCCTTAAGCAGCCTATGAGCTCTCGACTGGTGCTTGCCCTCGGCAACAATGGACATTCAGTGACCCTAATTTGAACCCCAGGACACATTGGAATCCCAACCCACGAACTTGGTGGTTGCCTGGCCAAACAGGCTACCAGTAAACCAACTCTGAAGATAGGTCTGCTGGAGACTAATCTTGGATTGGTCTACCGCCTCAAAGTTTTCAGTACCTGGGAAATTGAATGGCACACCTTCAGTACACCAAATAAATTACGTGTTATCAAGGAGACAACAAATGCATGGCAGTCATCCATGCAAGCCATTTGCAGGGACTCCATTGCCCTTTGTCGGCTCCGCATCAACCATACTTGGCTAACACATGATCACAACCTCTGTCCCCAGGACCCACCTCGGTGTTGCTGTGGCTCTCATATCACTGTCGTCCACATCTTATCGGATCTATTTTAGCGGCTCTGCAGTGGACTTTTGACCTTCCCAGCACCCTGCCTCTGGTGTTGGGTGACAGTGCCTCAATGGCTGTTGTTGTTTAACATTTTATTTGTAAGGGGGGTTTTTATCACTCAATCTAAGGGTGGGAGTCTGGCCTTCTCTCCCAGGCCCTCATGCTCCCTCCATTTTAACTCATCTTCACTCTTTCTTTGCTGTTTGTTTGCCTTGGTGTTCTTCTTGTCCCTACGTGTGTTCATCTCACCTTCTGGAGATTTTAGTGTGTTGCAGAGTGACTGGCTCATATTTTTTTTATTCTTGTGATCAGCCAGCCTCGGTCATCTGATATATTATTTTAATACCTTCCAATACTTTTCCTTTTAGTGTACATTTTCCCCTTTTGGTTAGCTTCTTTCGTTTGTTTCTTTACATGTGGTTCTGCTCTTTTCCTTTTCCTGACTTCTTTTGGGAATTGTTTTAACTTGAGCCCTGTTTGCATGAGGAAAAAGGGACTAATGGCCTTGTAGTTTGGTCACTTTATACCCCAAACAAACCAATCAACCACCTCATTGGAGATTAGCCTGTTATGCAACCAAAATTTTCTGCTCTATAACTATAACTGTGTTGAATATGAAAAAGAGAGCTAAAAGTGTCATGTATGTAAGAAATGGGGATATGCTACAGATCAGTCTGTTTCCACAACCTTTATTTCACATTCACATGTATTGGATTCACCAACTAACAACTAAACTGTCATCCTCCACCTAATGTAGACAGTGGTAATGTAGCAGTCTAAACTAGTCAGTGGGTTGTGTTACAGATCAATCTTGCACAAAATTAGATTTGAAGGGGGACACTCTATCCCACACTGTGTACTCTGTAACATACCTTATTTAAAAAGTCGCCATTTACAAAATTTGCTAGGTCTTGCGAATTTTCCATTAATCTATGTCCATCTTTTATTTTTATGTTATCCTTGTGTTTCCCTTAGCTACTACTGTTGATGTGGCCAGTTTTTAAATGTATCCTCAAAAATTAATGTGAAGAATGTAGGAAATATTGCATCATCTGTGTTTTCTAAATATGCTTCACCCCAAGTTTGGTTTGCCACTGCACTTGGGGGAAAAAAGTATATTTCTATGTTTAGAGACGATCTTTATTAGGGATAAAGTTTTGTAGCCAGTCACGAGTAATATTTAGGTGAAATGCCCCTGTGACACTTAATCCTAGAAACAGCCTATGTGTTAGGATGCTTATTGCTCAGACATCATTGTGGAAACATGATGTAAATTACGATTTTAACAAAAACTTTCATAGAAACTTTATATGGGAAAAGCTTTTGAAAAATGTAGGGAATACTTCTAGAATTTTTTTTACTTATATTACATATATGAGAAAATACTGACAATAGTCTGACCTGAAACTTTTATATTCCCAAACTTGCATTTTCATTCATTAATGTTGCTTATTCTAGTCAAATACAGTGTAGGTAATTTTCCCACCACTTTTCATCTGTGAAAAAATGAGACATTTAGGGTAGTTGTGGTATGATGCAGATGATAAATCCATGCTGCTGTTTGGCACACACTGCTATAAGTGCAGCTTCAATCAAAAATAATAATTAAAATTTATTTCTTCAAGTAAAAGTCAAGATTTTTTGTTGCAGTTTTCTGGTCACTAATTTATACAAGTTTAGTCAAAAAGGACTTTCCAACTGTGGAGAGATACAGAAACTTTTTGAGATAACTTACAGAATCAGTAGGCATGTCATTTTGTAGCAGACAACCTTAAGTTTGATTCACTTATTGCATCAGTACCCCATTCCATCCTCAGGAGTGCCAGCATAGTGCAGAGTTGAAATAGTTACTTCCAGCAGTGTGTAGCATGTTCTCTGTGTGTCACTGAAATTGTGTATCTGGATATGCTTGAAAACTTTTTAATTCCACAGATCAGTGAAAATGCCTGAGATGGAATAGTTTACTACCAGCAAGATGGTGCATCACCTCATTTTCTCATGGAAATTCGAAGTTTCCTTGACAATCGCTTCCCAAGTCAGTGAACTGGCTGTGGAGGGCAAATTGCTGGCCATGTTGCGCCCCAAACTCGGCACCATTGGATTTCTTTCTCTGGGGTTTTATTAAAGACCTTGTGTACGTTCCTCCCTGGCAAACAATTTAGCTGATCTGAAAAATTGAATCTACTCTGCCTTTACACAAGTTATGCCCGACTGGCTACAAGTATGAGAAGAAACTGATTACCTGTGGGATGTTTGCTGCATCACAAGTGGTAGTCACATTTAACCAAAATGACACTTGAGACTTTTATGAGAAACTTGAGGTTGTTTCTACAAAATGATACATCTAATGATTCTACAAGTTATCTCAGTAAATTTCCTTGTAATTTTAAAGTTGTAAAGTCTTTTTTGATTCAACCTGTACATGGCTGTATGAGTCAAAATTCTTACAAACATTGAAGTTGATTTTTGTTCAGTGCTTCTACTAATAATGAAAATAGTTCATATAATGTAATACTGTATCTCCTAGTCAATGTGCCACACTACTGTTGAGTGATCTGCTGTAGGATGACTGAGAGAGATGATGTGAGAGAGAGAGCGATGAATCATGTGGATATGTGCAGAGATACACAGGCAAGTTTGTCATTGCTTTATACATGCAATGACTACACAGTGCCACTATTGATACAGGAGACAGCGGTGCAGCATGTGTACATTTGTCAGTGCAAATTCCATCACTGGAATCTGCTGCTCTATCACCAGGCTGCTCTGTCCTTGCAGACATAATGACTCCTGTCCTCAGCTGGTGGCGTGGCCAGCAGGGTGTGTCACCCGAGCCGGAAGTCCGCACCTGACCTCTGGAGTGCAGCTGTCTATTCCCTCAAGCACTACTCTTGGTCACCACGTAGAAGGCAAAGGAAAACAGCCAGCAGCTGCCACTGTAATAAAGCCACAGCAGCTCCAGTCGTTTGCCCAGGGCAGCTCAGTTGGTGATTGAGGACAGCCTTGTACCCGGGAGGCCGCATGATCACACCCCAACCCCACCCTTGCAGACGGCAGCTTGCAAACTGTCAGACTATGTAAGGCAGAGGGCAGAGGCTGGCCTGCCCCCTGCTCTCTGCAACTGTGCAGTGCCAAATTTCAGACCCACCTCGTCACAGCTGCCTGCTGAAATTCATCACCAGTTGGTCGTCATGGCTGGCCTACAGCTGAAATAATCATTATTCTCTCTGGTTCGAGGCATGCACAGAATGGCAACATGACTGCTTTCCTTGAGTCTCTAAGCTCCCTTATTTATATTCCTGTTCCTATGCCTCTGACTTAGTCCCTCTGGAAAAGACAAGTGGAGTGATCCTTAATAATTATAACATCAGCTTTTTCTGGCTCACTTTGGCCGCCACATAACAGTTTGCTAGGTTATATTGTAATTGCAACATACATTTTTTTCGTAGTATGTTAGTGCCCCGTGCTGCACCTAATTACTGCGCACCCATCTCCTCACTTGTTTATAGTGCCTGCCAGGTCGTTCTTCCTGACCTATGAGTGATGTTGTAAACCTGCCTCACGGAACCATTTGCTTAATGTCAAAATCACCAGCACTTACTATCCAATGTGCCCATCAGTCTCTTCACTTCTACCTTCTGGCCATAGCTTCGCATAATTTTCAAGAATTCTTCAAATCTATGTATGTACTTGTTTGTGACGCAGCACTAATTTAATACTTTGGAAGACTGAATGGTTAGAAAGGTTTTTGAAGTTTGGTCCTCCCCATGTGAAAGCCCTGTCAGCATTAGTTAACACCGGCAATACCATACCAGTAGACCAGTGACTTCATTAATGTGTGCAGAGACATGACTCTTAGAAACAATGAATGGCTGAGTTACTAACAATACAAAAAATATTAGGAAATTAAAATCTGACAAACTAATGAGACTTACATGGGAATATGGACATTTGGGTTGGGTATTTTCTTGTTATTAATGCTGTTAAACATGTTAAAAACTAGACAATATCGGACTACAGTGGGAAAATAGGGATTCTCAATCAGTGACATAAATGTAAATATGGAATGGACAAAGTACATATAAAAAAACATTGAAACATTTGTTGGCAACAAATCACCTTTAAACCTAACTTGGACCTGAAGCTACACTGCAGTTCAGTTTCTCACGGGAAGGGAAGGGGGGGTGTTAATCACCACTGCATAAACAATTGCGGTAAAGGACTCGATCGTGGCATGTATTTTCGAAGAGTTTGTTTCACAATATATCTAGTCGTCTACAGAGTATATTTTTCTTCTAAGAAGTTAGATGCCGCCCCACTAAATCTATCTGATAGTTGTGACAGGGGAGTCACTGATTTTTCCAGTAATTTTTAGGTAGTAATACCATCCGATGATTTTCACGTGAAAATCATCAGTATTTGACGAACAAACCCTGTCCACTGTGGTGTTGGATCACTTAAGGCAGAACTGCATCCGATACTATATTCACAATCTCAAACAATAGAAACTCACAAGTAGGAATATCAACAATGTAAGGAAAGACAGATTGCTACTTACCATAAAGAAGACACATTAAGTTGAATACAGGCCTCGAGATGCTGGAGTTGGTGGTTGTGTAAGCTTTATACAAGTGTCTGTCTACAACTTAACGTGTCTTTTTTATGGTAAGTAGCAATCTGTGTTTTCCTACATTGTTGATATTCACAATCTCAAAATTCATATACCTACAAGAAACAAAAATGCAGACTCAAGGCCAATTTGACCTTCGACATTTCATCTCGGTGTGCTTTGCTCTACCTCCAGAGGAGAGGACTCCAGTTCAGGAAAGTGTAATGATGCTCATCAGAGAAATTACCCATGACATACCCACACTACTCGTCCTTCCCGGAGCAGACATGTTACAACTTATTGCCCAGCTTACAGTTCCTCTATTGCTGCTCGGCAACTGCAGTGCACACCATCTCATTTGGGGATCTCCCAGTGCCTGTGCAGGGGGCACATTGTGATCAGATATTCTAGAGCAGCTTAACATTGTTTCCCTTAACACATGTGAACCCCCATTTCTTTCAGATTCTACACATTTGTTGTCACCTAGGTCTCTCGTTTGCAGTGCACCGTTCCCCACCATCTAGAATGGTCCATTGTCTCAAACACACACCCAAGCGGCCATTTCCTGTGCATACTTCACTTGCTGAACCTTGTACAATCCATGTCTAAGATGACTTGGCAATTTTCTAGAGCTGGCAGGAAACTCTGCTTCTTATTGGCAACCTTTGACAAACAATTTTACTGCAGTGAGCACCAGAAAGAGTACTGTATGGACATCATCCTCTCCCTGAATGTACCATACCCCGAATGTCTTCTCTCCTGCAATAAACTCCAGTCTTCTTGTGGACTGAGGAATGCAAAGAAGCAGTTCACATGCTGAGAGATGCTCTATGTGTCCTTAAATACCAAGCACTGTCCGATTAAAACAGACGTGTGTAAAGAGCTGTTGAATTATCAGAGCTAGCAAAAAAGCTTCTTGGATATGTTAACTCTCTTGACTATTTGCACCCTCTCCCATCATTTAGGATAAACATCTTCATGTTGCTGGCAAAAAGATCTATCTTTTGATACCTAGTCTGACCATTGCAGATAATATTGTAGTGGATATCTCCCGTATCTTGGACCGGCACTTTGCAGAGATCTTGATCTTGCTTCCCATTACCATTCCGCCTTCCTATTTCGGAAGTGAGTGTCTCATTTTCATGAAGGCTACAATACTGTGAAGAAGCTAGAGCATGCACTTCCATTACTACATTTCTCTGTTCTGGGACTGGATGACATTTACATTTAGATATTGCAGCACTTTTTTCATAATGACAAGTATTTTCTCCTCTATACATAAAACCGTACCTGGAAGAATGACACATTTCCTACATGGTGCCGCAAAGCCCCCATAACCCCTATACTTAAGCCTGGTAAAGGCAGAGAGTTTCCTTCCAGCTACCATTCAGTTTCCCTCACCAGTATATTTAAAAGGTGATGGAATGAATGACCAAAAATACAGCTATAAGGTGCCTCAAGTCATAAAAAGTGTTAACAAATGTTCAGTGTGGCTTTTGTTGGTGTTACTCTGCAGTCAACCATCTCATCATCCTGTTGACCCACATCATAGACAACTTTCTGTGTAAGGGCCATATTATGGCCATATTTTTTGATTTAGAGAAGGCATATGACACTGGATGGGAATCCTCCATAAGTTGCAAAGATGGAGCTTCTGAGGCCACCTGCCCCAATTTATTATGGAATTTTTGAACGACTTTGTTTCTAATATACACATGGATCCGACTTTATTGAACCTTTTCATTCAGGTGAATGGGTTACCTCAGGGCTCCTGTGTTCAGCATGACCTATTTGCTATAGCATTCAAACATGTTATTAACTGTCTCCAACTGGGCATCTTAGGTGCCTCCCTTTGTTGATAATTTTGCAGTCTGTTGCAGCCCTCAGCAAACTCAAGTGGCAATCTCAGTGTTGCCTCAACAATGTCTGCCCGTGGAGCATAGACAGTGCCTTCCACTTTTCCACTGGGTATGGGGGAGGGAATCATCCATTTTACATTGCTTTAACACTATTCACCATTGCGGAATCTGTTTAGCTACTGGTGTACTCCCCACCAGTCCAGTTATGAGCCCCTGTGTGACGTACTCTGCAGATATGCTTGCCAATGGTCCTCTGTGCCTAGCCACCTATCTGATACTTCCTCTTTTGATTATTCCATCCTCTGCCAGTATGAGGCAAGCTCTGCTTCCTGGTTGCCTCCTGGAGATTGCTTTCATATTCTACTTTGAAAGCTTAATCTCATGTTATCTGCTTTGCTCCCAGGATTGAGAGTCTTTCCCTCAGTTGATCTGTGCAGAGATCTGTGCCCATCTACTTTGCTTCCCAGGAACACTACTCTGGCTTATATCATTTGCTTGACGTTTCTGGAGCTTTTGGGGACAGCAACTCCATTTACACTGATGGGTCTATGGATGACCATGGCATGGGATGTGTCTCTGTTGTTAATGAAGAGGTTTTTACGAATTGCCTTTCAGACCGATGCTCAATTTTTATTGTAGAGTTGCTTGCCCTTTATCAAGCCTTGTTGCACATCTGGCGATATTTAATCTCTCAATCACTTGTATGCTCTGATTCCTTCAGTGTCCTTCAGAGCATCTGTGCAATGTACACACACCACCCTGTAGTTTAATGTATTCAAAAAGGTTGACACTCACTCTTCAATGCAGGCACTAATGTGTTGTTTATATGGATTCCTGGACATGTCAGTGTATAGGGGAATGAAGCTGCTGATGCCAGTGCCAAGGTTGCGTTTTTACTATCCAGCCTCATAGCAGTTTTGTCCCCCTGGATGATCTCAGCGTTGCTATATGTCATCATTCTGGCACAAACAGAGTTCATCTCTCCATGGGAACGAATTCTGGGAGAATAAACCCCTCTCTATGGCTTGGGCAACTACATCTTGTCCATATTGTACGTGGAGATATTATAACCAGATTGCTTATTGGGTACTGTCTTCTCAGCCATTGTTACCTGCTAAGCAGTGACCATGCTCTACTTCGCTGGCACTGTAGCAAACCACTAACAGCACCACATTCTAATCCACTGTCAGTTTTTTAACACCTTACACTTTCATGTACATTTGACATCTGAGATATCTAAAGTTTTAGCAGGCGCAGCACAGGCTGTAGAACATGTTCTGCTCTTTACTCACTGTAGCAATTTGCAAAGATTTAATTTTCGAGTGTGGACTACAGTTATTCTAGAGACTTATACTGAGTGGATTCTTAAAGGATTGTCATTGTAGTTGTTCATTTTTGTTTGTGCTTTGTTGCAAAGAAAGGATATGGTACATCAGGATCAGAGGTAAATACAGAAACATCTCATTAGTAAGTGTCCATGCCCCAACTGAGGACAAGGAGGAAGACATAAAAGATGAATTCTATGACACCTTAGAACATATGCACTCCAGGTCACCACAGTCTGAGATAGAAATTGTGCGGGAGACCAGGTGTTGATAGAGAAAAAACATAAAAAGACAGTAACAGATGTTAGGACAATGAGAAGTGCTGTGATAGGAATGGATAATTCTCTCATGCTAATAAAGATGAAACAATCATTACAAAAAACAACTAAGTAAGAGCAACACTGGCAAAATAACCCAAAGAGTAGGTGTGAGTAGGCTAAAAAAAGAAGAGGTGAATAGAATTTAAGATTAAACTTAGAAATAGATTCACAGAATTAGAGAACAAAAGCGGTAGGAAAGAAGATGAAGATATCAATAAAAAATGGAATAGTAACAGCAGTTATAAAGACGACAGCACAGGTACTATTAGGAGATAACAATAATGGCAATATCAAGTGCAAACCATGGTTCAATGAAACATGTAGGAAAGCTTTTCAGGCCAGGAAGACAGCCAGACTGGCAATGATGAGCAATAACAAACATGAAAATCAAATAAAATACAGGACAGCCATGAGATAAATGAAGAGAACAGTTAGGCGAGAGAAAAGATCATTTATAAATAAACAGACAGAGAAGGCAGAGGAGGACTGGACCCAGAACAATAGTAAATAATTTTACAGAACAATGAGAAGCTATAGAAAGGAGTACAGAGCTAATCATGTGATAATGAAGAACGAGAATGGAAAACTGAACTCTACAAATGAAGGGAATCTAGAGATCTGGAGGAGATACTTAGAGAACTGCTGTACAACCCGGTAAACACCTATAGGAATGAAAACAGGGCAGAAAAAAAATAAAACGTTCAACCATTAATCAAAGAACCAACTCTGATGAAGGTGAAGGAGGCAATGAGAAGACTGAAAAATGGAAAGGCCCTAGGAATAGATGTGATATCAGCAGAGCTCATCAAAGAAGGGGGTGATAAGACATATGAATGGTTAGCCAAATTGATAATAGAGGTGTGGAAAAAAGAAATAGTGCCAGAGGAATGGAAAACTGCTGCTGTATGTCCCATATACAAGAAGGAGACAAAATGTTGACACAGAACTGTAGAGGAATATATCTGCTATGGATGTGCCATAAAATAACATCAAGAATTATACTGAAAAGCCTCAATCCTTACCCTGAAGAAATATTAGACACAGCACAAGCAGGTTTCAGAATGGATAATTCAGCAACCAACCAAATGTTCACATTAATACAAATACTAGATTAGAACTGGGAGCATAGTCAGGCTACCTTTTGTATGTTTAGAGACTTCAGCAAAGCATAGGACAGCATAGCGAGAGAGGAGATGTGGAGGGGTAATGGCAGATCGTGCAATACTGGACAAGCTGATAAAGCTAACTAAAATGTGTGTGATGGAATCAAAGTGTACAGAGAAAGTACAGGGGGTGTACATTTGAGGCAAAAACAGGAGTGGGACAGGGAGACATTATATCGCAAACCCTTGGCACTCAACAACACCCTGAGGAGAGTAACACAAGAATGTGCAGGAGTTAATATGCGGAAAGAGATATGTGTTCTGGCTTTCGCAGATAATATTGTGGTGATAGGAAAGAGCATGGAAGACCTGGAGAAGATGGGAACTGTACTGATGGAAGAAGTTAAGACCATAGATCTAAGTATAAATAAAAATAAAACAAAGTTCATGATATAGGAAGAAGAGCTCAGTTAGGACCAAACCATTTAACAATCAGGAACCTAACAATAAAGAAGACACACATTCATATACCTCATGTCAACATCAACCAGCAAAATCTTATAGAAAAAGAGATCATAATGAAAATTCAAGCCAAGGGGAAGATGTCTAGGAGTATTGAAGTTATTATCCAGGCAGACAAAAATAAGAATATAACAAACTATTGTCAAACAAAAAGTGAGCTTCACAAGTGAGACATGGACCCTGTCAAAAAAAAAAAAAAAAAAAAAAAAAAAAAAAAAAAAAAAAAAAAAAAATGTAGAAAATGAACAGTGGAGAATAAGGAAAGACAGGAAACTCAGACAATAATACACTATTTTACATAGTAACATGTGAAAACTAAAAGACTCATGTGGTACAGACCTGTGAGGAGGAGAGGGGAAAGCAAAGTAATAAAGGCAATGATGGGTGGAGAAGCCACAGGTACAGAACCACTAAGATGACCAAGAACAAGATGAAAAGAAAATACCATGGGAGGCATACAGATACTGGGTCTGGGAGATAAAGATGCAGCTGACAGGAAGGCTGGCATGAATGAGGCCAAGGGCTAGATGCATTTTGCATGGCCAGTATAAGTAACTAAGTTGCTACTTTTAACAAGTGTTCCACATTCATTGTTTTTATATTTTATCCCGCTGCTAATGCTGTTTAGGCTTCTATGTGTCAACGAACTTTGAGACTCACTAAGTGCTTTCCCTAGAAAATGGCCTATATTAAATCCTTATCTGGGCAATTTTAAAATCAGCCGTTTTGTGGCCTTTAAAATAAGTGCCATTGTTGCATCATTGGACAGTTAGCAGACACATAACTAAGACTGAAATTGTTTCCAAGTTGCACTGTCAATGCTTTGAGGGGTTGGGCTATATGTTTGTTTCAGAACGTTGCAGTAAGTATTGATATCTCCTCCTTTACATTATATTTATAATTGTTGCTGATGTAATTTGCTTTTATGCTGTGATTTATACCACTTTTATATTCTCATTTCCTTAAAAGTTTACCATGTACCAACAGTGTGGAGTTCATTACTGAAGATCATATTTTTTTATTTGTTGAAGGATTACTCTTAATTTTTTGCTGGAAGTATAGGTGTGAAAATTAACAAAATTTATTAAATACGTCCTGCTTGTAGAGATATAGAGCATTTACAACAGTTTCTTGATCAGTAGTTCACTAATTTGCGTTGTTTGCAGTTAAAAAAAGTCATGTAAATTTCCGGAGGGAAACAATATACGAAGAGAATACAGTCAACCACTCTGTATTAGGTGAAATGCTTTATACAGGCAATTGCATGTACATACACATATAACTAGGTTTTCAGCTCCACCACCATCACGGGAACATTTACAGTTGTAACATGGATTTCAGACCATGATATGTCTTAGCGTACACAAAACTTTGCCAGAGGTACTTATTTTAGTACAGCTCATAATCTGGTAACAGCATTTGATAGGGTATTACTTAAAGTGGCATGTGGTCACCTTTTCAAATGTCCAGCTGTATATTATCTGTGACTTTGATGAGTTCTTGTACTGTGTAATAGCAGAAGTCAGTAAATTAAAGTCAAAACCCAGTGCTGGCACTCAGCATTTCCCTCTCAAATATCAAAAGAGGGTGTTCAAGCTAAACATCATCACCCAAGTAAAAGACCCACCATTGACAGCATCTTATGCTCTCACTCCTCTAGGCACTGTAGAACTCTTGAAATTTACTGTTGGAGACAGTCAGACAGTGTCGTTAAGGAGAACTACTTGCAACCATATGTTCATCTCTACTGATGAATTCTTCCACCACCAGCAGTCAGACGAGTTATCGGAGGGACATTTTATTATCCATTTCCGTGCTTAGCCATTGGTTTGGATTTATCTAAAAACGATAGCCTTTTTTTATGTTTTTGGGCTAATGTCTTAGAGGGATTTGCGAATATTCTTTGGAAGAGACTAAGTTAAATATTAGGGCGGGAGACAGAGAGGTAAAAGGAGGACATTGAAATTGGACTGTTGTCAGATTTTAACTATTTTATTGATCTTTGGAAAAATAAACCAGGGCTGGATATGATCAGATTGCGATCTAGTCTTCTGTGAAAAATTTTTGTGTGTGTTCTAAAATCTTGCAATGAATCTAAGTTCATAGTTTGTAGAGATAGTAACCAATCCATGTTGATTTTGTAGGCCTTTTATTTGCTGTCCTAATAACCTGCAACGACAGTGCTTATTTCTGATTTCAGGATAGTAATGGAGAGCCTTGAAGAGATGGGAAAGAAAGCATACCAGAAACAAGTTTTTGAATTGTATCGTGAAGCCATAGATATCTATTCTGCAGCTATAAAGAAACATGGGGAAGATAAACGGTTTTTAAATAACAGATGCATGTGCTACATCAAACTTAAGGACTATGCGAAGTGAGTAAGAATTCTTTTAAAATATTGTTGGTAAGCTCCATGCTTTTTCTTTTTGAAGTACTGTTCATATTCTGTGGGAAAAAGGCAAAAATGAAATATGTGGGAATGTGATGAGCCCAGACATTCACAATTTTACATTGTTGCTGTATTTGGAAATACTTTATGTGGTGACACAGCATTATGCTTCAATTTCAGTGCAATGAAGGATGCTGATAAATTAGTTAAATATCATCCCAAATACAAAAAATCGTTTTATCGCCAAGGTGAAATTATGAAATTGTTGAAGGTGAGTTGCATAATACTAATGAGTTGCATAATACTAACTTCAGAGTGTAGAATATTTGGTAACTATGGCAAGGGTGGCATAATGAATCTTATAATATAGTATCTAAGTTAACAGCAGTATATACAATAATTTTGATTATATTTTAGTAAAGTAATGTAACTGTTTGTTTTACACAAGGATGAATGCTGGTGGTACCTACAACATAAGATGCATGCTTGTGCAGGATATATTTGTGAGTGTTTTTCAGTTTATAAAGAAATTAGCTTTTTTAACTGATCTCTATATTTTTAATATGTGGAGAAATTACAGAGAAAGTAAGTTCAGAAACAGAAATCTCTTGAAAGCAAATGATATATGATTGATTTAATCGAAGTAATCTGTGGCAGAGCAGTACTGATGCTGGGGGGAAAAAACACGGCCCATGGGCATAGAGCTTGATAAGAAATGAGCAGATCAGGATTTCCAGTGAAACTTTTTGTTATTTCAATCTTAATTGGACACAGCTGATAAACCTAAGAAATTACAAAGAATGCAAAATGATAGTTCATAAACTATGGAAGACTGAAAAGATATTTCTCTACAGTTTCATTAATCTATTGTTCTGTAGTGGAAAATGATGAAAAATGCTTACTATTTCTGTAATGCATGAAGCCAGAGCCCCCATCCTGTTGGTTTCAAACAGCGATTACTTCAGGGAATTCTGACATTGGTAGTGGATTGTGAGTTCGCTGGACAGGATCCCCCCTGAACATTTAACACCTGAAGTGCCTAAGTGCCTTACACTGTAAAGGCACCACACATCAGGAGCACTCAGGAATGCTCTCTGCCATGGCTCAGAGCCTGTGTGGAGGATGCAGTCAGCAGGGCAGGAAATTACTGCATACTGCATACTGGCAGATGCCTGCAGTGAGTGGTGCTGATGCCGCACTTGTGCCTAGCCTTGTGTAGCACTCTCACTCTTAACATGAAAGAAATAGCAATGCTGAGCATCTGTAGTTGCCTAGATCGAGTGGCAGTGAGTGTCAGTATGAAGATGGTGTGTTGATTTGTGCCATTCTTGTTTTCCATTCCTCATTTGACAATTTGACTTGAAGTGAAGTGTCTACTTTATGTTATTATTAGTGCAATTTATTTACTGAGTGGAAGTGTTTGTGTTAAGTTGAAAATGAAAAATCCTGTAGGTCGGATTTACAAACAAATTGGAAAAGACAGACTTTGACAACAGAAAGAATGCAGTTGAGAAAGGCAACTGTGTTTTGGCGGTGAAGCAAATCCATAAACAGTGAAGGCGAAGGGTCAGTATCCACATGCACACTCATTAGGAAATATTTGCAGAATGTAGACATAATCAGTAGTGGCATATCAAGAAATACAGTGATATCTTACCAATAAAAGCAACCACTGTAAGAAAAAAATAAATGTGGGTAACATACAGGCTATTTGTGCTGCAGCTTGTGATGTTGGATTAAGAACTATCCAGAGCGCATGTGCCATGAGGAGAAAATCCCCAACATTTGATTCTCTTCGGAAAAATATTCTACAACACAATTTTTTAACCAAACTAAACTAGTTTGAGAAAGGCATTGTCAGGCTTACAGTCTATGAATTTTATGATACTGGCAAGTGCACACCAGAAAAACTGAAAAAAAGTTCATTGAACAAATAAATTTTACTGGATCTGTTAAATCTGTGAGACACATGTTAAATGATAGAGGATTTAGATATAAGTGTCCAAATGATGGTAGGTTAAGGTTTAGTTGAACACAGCAACATAATGTCTTCCAGAATCAAGCTTTTGTTGATGATGAATTCGCTGCATACTTAAAGGTGTCATGCAACCTATATTCTGTTCGGATGAAACTTTGGTTCCTCATCCCCTCTCACTAAAGCATATGTGGCAGTTTTTGAGCCAAAGTGGGGGCATGTAAGGTACCTGTTTGGAAATGTGCCAGGCTGATTATTATGCAAAGGGGGTTAGTGAAGACTGGTTTCCTTAAAGAAGAAAATTAGTTTTCAGATAAAGAAAAATTAAAACTCAGGTGCTCACCGTTCCAAAACTAACACAGGAACACAGATAAGTGTATAAATCAGTTTGAGGCCAATTTTTTGAATTTAGTGGATGGAGGTTCCTTCACCACCATCTACAACACTAAATGTCATTTGGTAGTCATGAACGCAGTTCCAACAGCAGGAGCTGAAATGTTGGATTACTTATTTGTGGGTTAGAAGTACTGGTAACTGAAAAGGGTCACCAAGTAGTACACTTAACAGCCTTATCATTGCCACTACAACATGACTGATCTCATATGGGCCAAAATCAAGAGAGAAGTAACCACGAGAAACAAGTTTGAAACCGTAGATGTTGGGTGCTTACTTCAAGAGACCTTGGAAAATTCAGAAATGAACAGTGTCAGAGATGTGTTCAGCATGCAGAAAATCTACAGAAAGACTTATGAGAGACACTGTAATGAAGCTTATAATCATCAACTGCAATGATGACTCAACAACCATAGGTGATGAGAACAGCAAGGAAGAAGAATAAGAAAAATGCCATTCAGGAGAACTTGAGCGAAGACAATTGGGGTGGGTCATCTGTTAGATTTGACACTTTTCTCTCAATTTACTGTGCAGTTACAATGTTAATATTTTCTGAGTAATAACGTAATAAATTATTGTATTGTAAACAAATTAAATCATTAGTGTTTTGTATTCCTTCACAACTAAAACCCATTTATATGACACTGGATTCCAAAGTGAACTGGTGAACTGGTGTGCTCAGTGCCTGTACAGCAATTTACAATTTGGAAAATAAGGTGGGTGTTTACAACAATGAGTTTGTTAGTATTTTTTCCCCAGTTCAGATTTCAGCTGTCTTATAGCTGGTATTAGTGCATTTAGAATATGTCATATAGACCAGTTATGCATTATTGTTAGTGAGGTAATCTGCTTGAAATTGCAGTACCTGATGTTGTCTATAATAATTCTACACACTGTGGACTGGAAATGAAGAACTGAATGAGAAGGCTTTAAATTTTTTTAAAAAATTAAAATATTATACACTTACATTGCTCTGAAAATGATGTGACTGACAAATCCTAAATCAATATTTTGCTGCAAAAATGTAATACATAATTACATTGATTTTTACATTTGAAGAAACCATTACAGTAACAGAGGTGCATGTGACTATCAAGTACATGTGAATCACAATCTGGCAACAGCGTGCCAACAGCCACCTGTTAGTACACCTGGCCAGAGCTATATACTACTCAGTTACATTCAGCATTACTTGATATTTTTGAAACTGTTTGTAAATCAGTGGATAACAGGGAACACTTCATGCTGTAGCTCCAGATGGTGCACTGAAAATTAAAAAAAAAAAGAAAAAGTCCGAAGTCAGTTTTGAAAGACGGTTTGAGCCATTATTGCTTCATTCATCGACAGTCATTGTGTGCTGAAACAGAGGAACTCAGCAGTTGCTCTACTTTACAATAATGGATGTAGACACAACAAAAATTCTACAGATTTGTCAGTCTCCTCTGTAATGTACAAGATGTTCACTAAACTTAGCACCAACTATATAGGAAAAGAAACAAATATGCTTTAGAAGTGAATGTGGCATATAGAACAGAACAGTGAGCACGAATTACCACTTTACCCAGGATTCCTAGATTTTGAGAAAGCTTTTGACTCAATTTCTGCAAAATCTATGTTGACAGTCTTTGACAGACAAGGCACTGGCTCAGTTTGTCTTTGTATACTGGCTAACATGTAAATTAATGCTATAGCTCCATCAGACTTCGTCAGAACATAGCAATTCATAATTGAAAGTGATGTGAGACAAGGAGATTTTATATCACCAATACGAGAGAGAGAGAGAGAGAGAGAGAATGGTTGGCCAGTGCTTTCCTCCAGGAGGTAAACTTCTGGTACTGCCGATAGACACATTTAAAAGTGAAGACTCTAATCCCAGTTTTCCTCCCAAACTATTAGTTCCTTCCTCAGGGAGGAAAGAGAGAGAAGTTGGGGAATGTTAAAAAGAAGTAATAAATCACCCAGACTCCAGGATGAGTGGGCCTACACATTGTGAGCAGAATAATAAACAAAGTTCCAACAGTGGGGATTAGTTTTTTGTGTTTAAAATGTGTCAGTACCGGAATTTGCCTCCTGGAGTAAATATTGGCCAGACATTTTGCCTCTTTGTAATTTTATATCTAATTTTGTACTTTCCCATTCGTTCTTGAATAGGCCTACATACCGTACAAATCAACTACATTTTAAACATTGCTTCTTTCTTCCTTCACAGCGGTACCCATTAGCAGAGAAAGCATTTCTTGAGGTTTTAAAACTAGACCCTTCTTGTGAAGAGGCTCGTCAACAGTTACTGGAAACACAAATTTTAGAGATATGTTCAAACCATCCATTTACGGAGCTTCAGGCTGCTGATGCACTTAATGCAACAGGGACAGTTGAGGTACTGTAGCATGTAGGAAGGCAATCTCTAATTAATTATAATACATGAGTACTTAACTTTAGGCTATAGTGTCTGTGTAATATTTCATGTCTTAAATGAAGGCAATTTTAAGTGAAGATAATGACGTAATTTGATTCTACTTGCAGAGTAAAATGTTCGTACAGAATTTGGTGTTGCAAGAATTAATTTGAGAGAAGTATAGTACTTCTCTTAGAAAAAGTGTCAATTTTTGTATACTACTACATTGATACAAAAGCAATGAGTGCTCATTTTAGAAAGGAACAATTTGACTTGGCATATAACAAGTTTCACCAAGATCAATCAACTCATTGGCAGTAGATGAACAGTGTACTAAAGACTTGAAATTGCTCTCTGTCATAAAAATGTAGTGTAAGAGGTTTGACACAAAATTTATTAAACTCATGTTGATAATTTGTGTACCTTCCAAATATGTTAAATTAATGATTTCTTTCTACAAAGCAGAATCTATACCAGACCACACACATCTGTGTTAATTCCTTTGATGGCCTACAACATTTCTTTCAGTCATTTTTGTGTAAGCTTACTTATGAATTCCACCATTTTCCAGCTCCAGAGGATGAAAAAACATATATGTTGTAAACTGCTTGCCCACTGCCTCAGAGTTCACTGAATTTGATGAAACTTCCCACAGTTAAAGAAGGGGGGGGGGGGGGGAACTGAACATTTGTTGTTATATTGATTACTGGTTTTTCGCTATTGAATGATTATGTTCATTTTGAAAAATAGTTTGCAAAGTGCAGTTTGAAAGAACACCGACCGAAGTCACAGAAGACTCCATTTAAAACACTTGTACACCAATAAGCCATTTGTTTAAGTTGAAGTAGTGTATTCTGTTGCCTGCAAAATGAACTTCTGTAGAAATGGTGATAAACCAAAGTGTCTGCTGCAAACTGTTGAGATTTTAGTCAGGAGAGAATAGCAAGAATCCTGTAAGATTGAATGCTTTCACAGCTGTTGTCAGTTGCCATTAAATTTTGAGCACCTGTCTCTTCATTGCTTCTGTCATTGTATCCTTCCAATGTTTCAAATCTGTGGTGAAGTAATTTTCCAGAATTGAGTAAGGCACATGGTAATTAGAACACACGCACAAAAACAGAAAACTGGTGAAAAATATTATTATGCAACAAGTTGTTGCTTCTTATGCAACAAGAGGAGAGATACAAGAAAGGGAAAGGTTTTGTAAACAGATAATGTTGTAGCAATGAGAATTCTACTCCCAGACATTTTCACAAAGTATGAGGAGGTATCAAAAAGAAATGGAATTATTTTTTAAAAGCTATATATTTCCAAATTGTTTACAAAATAACCTTGTTTGCTTCAAAATACTCTCAATTACAACTAATGGATTTATCTCACCTGTGCTTCCACTGCTCGAAACATTTTTTTTGTAATCATCTTTAGAAATGGCTGACAGCTCCTGCCTCGTTTTTTTTTTTTTTGCCTTGACTTCTTCAGTATTGTCAAATCGTTGTCCTTTCATGACCCTTTTCATACTTGGAAATAAGAAAACTTCACATGGAGAAGGTCGAGCAAGTAAGGTGTGTGAGCAGAACCCTGCTATTTTTAGCAAAAAACTGTCCAACAGAGATGGCTGTGTGAGCAGGTGTGTTGTCGTGGTAGAAGAAACAGTCTTCTGTCTGCCACTAATTTGCTGAACCGAGCTCCAAGATAAACCACTAATCTCTGACTGTTGATCATTTGTCTGTCGACTGTCTGTGAGCACAAGCTCTCAAGTTTTTTCAATATTTCCATTGATTTGGATGTAAATTGGCAGCAAGGGGGACGTTTTCTGTCAGCTACTTGAAGAAAATTAAAGTGAACATAACCTCTTTTGTTCATTTCTAAATGTCAATTCTTGAAATGTGTATACCAGAAGAGCAACATTTATTGATAATATTTTTGTTATTTGAAGATGTGAACCCGCCCAAAATGAGCTCAAGAATTTTGGAACAGTCAGAATTGTATATGATAGGAAGATGTTTTAACTGGTTTGAATAGTTTATATTCATTTCTGTGGACAACTCATAAACATTCAATTGACACACCACAAAATCTTAAAAATAGTTAGTTCCGCATTCTGGTGATTAAATCTTAGCAGTTCATTGGCAAAAGTGCAAGAGTGTAAAATGTAACCAGCTTTTGTTCTATATTTAAATTATTAACTTGCTGATTGATGTAGAGATGATTGAGGTGTGTAACTAAGATTTAATGTAGTTATTCCACTTAAAATGGCATCTGGGTTCAATTTTGTATAATGTAAGGCAGTTTGCAATGGGTTTGCCAAAAACAGTAGTCGAAACATACAAAATGCTTTTAAAATTGTTTATTGCATGACAACAGATAAAACTGACATGGGTTTATTGCCAAAAAACTGACATAAGACTGATTCTCCACAGCTACTGCTGTAGCTGCTTGTATAAGAGGCAACAATTACCTGATCATGTTATGTATTGTTTAAACTGAACACAGTTGAATTTACAATTGCTATTTATATGTTTTCATAGAACTGGTTATGGATTTTTAACTTTACAAATCATGACAATATCTGTAATCGTTAGTTTAGTGAAATATTCACTAGTAACAATGCCTTAATTATGTCTGTTAATTACTTTACAATTGCTGCACAAATTCTGTTCCTAATATGAATCTTGCATCTTTAGAGTGTCTCTATCACAAATACTACTTCTCTTCTGTGCATTAATTTTACAAAGGATAATTTAGGGCTGTGTTTACATTATGTTTGACATATTTTTTGCTTGTAATAGAATCTTTTTATAAATAGGTCAGAATTGTATATTACTTGTTTAATTGCATGATGAGTTTACTAGTTTTCATAGAAACAGTAAGCTACAAATGTTACAGTTTAAACTTCTGCACATATATAATTTCCCGTAAACATCATGTGATAGTGTCACAATCTCCAGTATGTGTGAAACCGCACTTCTCATTTGATATTGTTGTATTCTACTACATTACAAATCCCCCACTAAATGTATCACATTTAAGAATAATTACTGAGACTTTGTCACCGCAAACATGCACCAGAATGGGACGTTTGCTTTTCAAAGTGACTGTAGTGTCTGTATCTGTTTGTGAAATAAAATATTGAAATTGCTTACATTACATTGACATTTTATTCAAAGTTCAGCTTTAACATTACAAGGGTGGTTTGATAAATCTGGTATAATAGCAAGAAAACTGTTCCTTCAGTAAACAACTCACATTACTTCTCACCAACTTCCTTTGAGGGATATACACTTGGTCTAGTGATCCTCCATCTTTTTCATCCCATCAGAAAAATAGGTTCTGTCAAACTCTGGAAAATACTCCTTGAATGCAACTAACACTTCCTCATTTGATGAAAATTTCATCCTGACAAATCAAAGTTTCAAATTAGGGAACAGGAAGAAGTGCTTCGGGGTTAAATCTGTTGAACTGCGTGGATGAGGAACCAATTCAAAGCCCAGTCATGCATTTTCACCATTGTTATCACTGATGTGTTGGATAGTGCATTATTCTAGTAAAAGAGCACTTTTTGCATGCTAACCTTGGTCTTTTTTAAGCCAACATAACTTTCAAATGATACAACAATAAAGCATAATGGGTACTGTTATGGTTCTGTCTTTTTCAAATAATCTTTGAGGATTATTCTTAGAGAATCCCAAAGCACAGTGTTTATCAACTTAGCAGGTGACAAAATGGTCTTTGTCTTCTTCGGTGCACTTTCACTGGCTTTTATTTTGTCTGTGGTGTGTAATCATGAATCCAGGTTTCACAAATGGTCACAAAAAGTCTAGCACATTATGGTTAAACATTGCCAGACACTGTGTTGGAAGCACATTTGGTCAACTGCGAGCAGTTCTGGCACCCACTTCACAAACAGCTTCTTCGTAGCCAATTCCCCATGCAGGAAGTTATGCACTCACTCATTTGAGATGCCTACACCTTCAGAAATCTCACAAATTTTTATTCGGTGATCTTATATTACCATATCAAATATTTTGTCAGTTGTTTCCTTTGTGGGGACCTCAACTGGATGGCTGAGGCACAGTTCATATTCAGTGCTTGTCCAGCCATGTTTAAATTCATTAATCCAAAAGTAAATTGTCTTCAGTTGGTGCAGTGTCAGCATGAACTTCATCCAGTTCCATTTTGATTTGTACGTCAGTCCAACCCTTCAAATGAAAATGTTTTATAACAATATAAAACTCCGTTTTCTCCATTTTCAATTGCAATCGACACACTGACCAATTTCAGACTGTTGTCAATAATGAACTGTATACTGTAAATTTTTGAAATTCTTTGTATGGTCTTTGGAACAATCAGGCTTATCAGCCATGAAAACACAACAAAAATGTTCTGTTCTTCCATGGGAATTAACCAGTCTTATCAAACCACTCTCATCAATGTAAAAATCATTAACGTATATTTTTCTTTTATAAATTCCTTGTGAACGCCCTTCCTCCACATCTTGAACTCACAAGCATATTCAAAGCTTGTATTTGAAGAATCACCACTCAGTATCCCACTTATCCTGAACTTTATTCAGGTGTTGATCTTTCTCTTAAATGACACACAAGTCTCTTTCGTTGACAGTTGAGTCAGAGCTCAACTGCAGTAAAATACAATTCTGAATGATCAGTACGCATAGTTAAGCTTTGCTGTTTCTAATACTATCCAGTTAAAAGTTAAAGAAGAGTTCTCAAGTGCATAGTGTCCAGTGTTTTGGTAGATATTTACAATTTCGTTTTTGCAGTGTGTAACTAGAGGCAGTCCAAACAAATGCTGTCCACTTTCCTATGATATCTGATGCCAGTGGAAAACCCCTGTTTGTTTGTTTCTTCTCATAAATAAAATTATTTTCAAAGTGAAATTTAACAAGCCTATTTGATAGAGTGGTCACAAATTAGTCTAGCCTGATATTCGGTTTCTGCCTGCCTGCAGGCTAATGTGTCTCTTTACAATAAGTACCAATCTATCTTCTCCTTGCATTCTTGACATTCCAACCTAGAGTTTCCCTTGTTTGATTCTCTTCAGTAGTCTAGACTTGTTACAAGAGACATTTAGTTGATACTAAATATTAGGCTGCAACATCACTGTATTCCAAACATTTCCCACAAAATGAGCACTTGCCAAACACCAGTCCCCCACAGGTGTACCTAGAATCTCCCTGTATGATGTTTTCTACACTGACCCAGATGCTGTCACCTAACATTTTGTTCTGTGTTATGCCTGCATTTTGTGTCCTGAAATAACGGGTGGAGAGAATTCGCTGCACGTCACCTGGAGCCATCTAATGCTCCATTCAGTGTATGTGTGAATTCCTCAGTGCCCTATCCCTTTGCCCTGACAAGTCTCCAGTGCTACGTTGCGTCCCTAGGCAAATGCTTGAATACCTGTTCGTGGATTGCCAACATTGCATGCTAGCAATTTTCTCCGTATCTGGAGCGAGGGTGACTTCCCATCTCAGTGGCAAGAAAACATGATCGTTCCAGTGCTGAAAGCTGGTAAACACCACCTTGAGATTGAGGTCTATTGCCCAGCTACTTTTACTAATATTCTCTGTGAGTTGTTCAGACACATGGTGGAGCTGGTGGCTGTGTTCGTATGCTAAATCTTGGGGCCTTTTTGCTCTGACCCAGGGCAGTTTTCGCCAAGGCTGGTCTACCACTGACAGTTCGGTCTGTCTGGAGTGTGCTCTCCAGATTACTTTTGCCTGCCGACAACATCTTATCACTGTCTTCTGTGACTGGCCAAAAGATTAAGACATATCATGGTGCTATCACATCCTCGTTATCCTACATGAGGGGGGCTCTGGTACCCACTCCAGATTTTTGTCTGGTAGTGCTTGTCACACCTTACTTTCCCAATTCAGGTTGTCGCTTCCTATAGTAAATCCTACCCTCCCCTCCGCTCCCCTCCCCTCCCTCCCTCCAAAACAAGAGAAGGTGGTTCCACAGAGCTCCCAATTGGGTGTGCCCTTTTCCTAGTGGTTATCAATGATCTAGCTACAGCTGGGGGGCCTACAGTGTCATCCTCTTCATATGCTGATGATTTTGCTTTTACCATTGCTCCTCAACCAGATATTTCTGAATGCTGACTGCAAGGTGCCATGTGAAAGGCCCAGTCCTAGGCTCTCACCTATCGGCCACTATGACACAAGTCATGCACTTGTGTCACCATTGTACTGTCCATCCACAACCAGAGCTATCTCGATGATCAATTGCTCAATGTGGTGGAATCTTACCAACTTTTGGGACTGGTTGTTGATGCCCATTTGATGTGGCTGCCCCATCTTCGCCAACATAAGCAAACGTGTTGGTCACATCTCTATATTCTTCGCTGCCTCAGTAATGCCTTCTGGGATGCAGATTGTGCGACCCTTCTGTGGCTTCACCAAGCTCTGATCCTGCCGCTTCTTAACTATGGGAGTCTGACACATGGCCTGACATCGCCTTTGAAGTTGCAGGTGCTGTACCCGTTACGCCATTGTGGGGTGCAACTTACAACAGGTACCTTTCAGCCCAGCCATGTGACTAGCATACTGGTGAAGGCTGGGATCCCTCTGCTACATCTCAGATGCCAACAAATGCTGCTCAAACAAATGATACCATTCGCTGCTCCCCTGAGTGTTTGAATTACTGTGTTCTTTTTCCTGGTAGGGAATTCCATCCCCTGCAACAGAAGACCCTAGACTAGAGTCTCAGTCACAGTTTGTGATCAGTGTATCTGCTCTGAACTACACTTTCCCCCACTGTTGCTTCTTGTCAGGGAGTGACCACATATGCCCCATGGTGTGTACCCCATCCTTGGATCTGTCTTGACATACCCTTTGGACTGAAAGACTCTGCTGACCCCATGGTGTTTTACCACCCATTCCCAGCTGTCCTTGATGCATTTCCGGATTTAAAGTGGTATACACTGGTGACTTAATGGTTTACGGATGAACCGGTTTTGCTTACCAGGTACACAGATGCAAGGTGCTGTGCATTATGCTCCCTGCTGAACAGATGCAGTGTATTCACTGCTGAATTGGTGGACACCAATCAAGCCCTCACTCATATTAGTTCTTGCACTGGAGAAATGTTCTTAATCAGCAGTAACACTTCAAGTAGTCTTCGTCCACGGCTACTGTTAACACCAATTGGTTGACAATATCCAGGATCTCATTTCCGATCTCCGCCAAGCTAGATGATGGGTCATCTTCATCTTGGCGGTTGGACATCTTCATCTGGACCGCTGGTCACATTGGATCCCAGGTAATGAATATACAGACCCTTTGGCCAAGTTGGCTACCAGGATGCCGACTTACGAGATTAGGGTACAGGAAGTGTACCTTCAGTTGACTCTATGCCATCAGTTTTTGGAAGCTTGGAACACAGAATGGTGTGCCCTGGTTTCTCAGAACAAATTGCAATAAAGGGGGCCATGACCATGTAACAGTCTTCAGTCTTCCTTTTATGCTCTCCACATGAATCCACCGCTCTGTTGGATTTGCATTGAACGCACTAGGCCAACCAATGGCTACTTCCTACAATATGAGGATCCACTCCACTGTCAGTGTGATCTCTGTTGGATTTGCATTGAACGCACTAGGCCAACCAATGGCTACTTCCTACAATATGAGGATCCACTCCACTGTCAGTGTGATGCCCGTCTGATGGTGGCCCACATTCATGCGGATTGCCCTAATTTAGCCTCTATATGACAAAATCATAAACTTGCTATCATGCTGCCTCTGGTGCTGGTGGACAATGTCAAAGCAACTGATCTTGTTACAGGTTTTGCTCATGAAGGCGATTTCTACCTTTCAGTGAGGTAGGGCACTTTGGCCTTGCTGACTTCTTAAGGGATTGGAGGGGTGCTCATTGCCTGCTCTAACTTAGTGGGCCCTATTTTTGACTCTTTTCAGTGACCTGGCATGGCTTCTGCCCTTCCCATCTTTGCATTTTTCTTATTCTTTACATTTGTCGTTGTTTTAATGTCTTCTTCTTCTTCTTCTTCTTCTTCTCTTTCCTGATATTTTATCAGCTTGTCTGCATTGTTAGTCTTTCTTTTATTAATGGAGGGTGAGGAAGCAACACTGGTCAGATGCAGAGGGTTCCTCTCCTACTGTGTAACATGTCCTGGTGGTTTCAGTCTGCTTTCTGGGTGGAGCAACTCACCCACCTTACTTCTTCTCACACCTCCCTCACTTCTACTTGCTTCAGTCTCTTGGTTCTATGATTCTCGGTTGCAGTCAGGTTCTTCAAAATTTGTCTTCCGTATCCTTCATACCAGAGGACTCATTGCAGCTTGATGTGTGTAGGATGGAGGGACCAGTGACCTAGTAATTGGTCCATTTAACCCAGCAATCCAATCCAGACCAACCCAATCCAAATCCCTACAGTTCATCACCATGGCATATATAGACCTACCTCGACATATCCACTATATTCTTAGAAAAATTCTCTTACTTTAACATAAATGCTAAACCTTACTGTCTCTACATTATAAATTGTTCCAACATAGAAAAGCAACTGAAATCACTCAACAGAGGAAAGTCCACTGGACCTGACGGAATACCAATTCGAATCTACACAGAGTACACGAAAGAACTTGCCCCCTTCTAACAGCCGTGTACCACAAGTCTCTAGAGGAACGGAAGGTTCCAAATGATTGGAAAAGAGCACACGTAGTCCCAGTCTTCAAGAGGGGTCGTCGAGCAGATGCGCAAAACTATAGACATATATCTCTGACATTGATCTGTTGTAGAATTTTAGAACATGTTTTTTGCTGATGTATCGTGTCATTTCTGGAAACCCAGAATCTACTCTGTAGAAATCAACATGGATTCTGGAAACGGCGATCATGTGAGACCCAACTCGCTTTATTTGTTCATGAGACCCAGAAAATATTAGATACAAGCTCCCAGGTAGATTCCATTTTCCTTGACTTCCGGAAGGCATTCGATACAGTTCCGCACTGTCACCTGATAAACAAAGTAAGAGCCTTCGGAATATCGGACCAGCTGTGTGGCTGGATTGAAGAGTTTTTAGCAAACGGAACACAGCATTTTCTCAATGGAGAGACGTCTACAGACATTAAAGTAACCTTTGGCGTGCCACAGGGGAGTGTTATGGGACCATTGCTTTTCACAATATATATAAATGACCTAGTAGATAGTGTCGGAAGTTCCATGCGGCTTTTCGCGGATGATGCTGTAGTATACAGAGAAGTTGCAGAATTAGAAAATCACAGCGAAATGCAGGAAGATCTGCAGCGAATAGGCACTGGTGCAGGAAGTTGCAACTGACCCTTAACATAGACGAATGTAATGCATTGTGAATTCATCGAAAGAAGAATCCTTCATTGTATGATTATATGATAGCGGAACAAACACTGGTAGCAGTTACTTCTGTAAAATATCTGGGAGTATGCGTGCGGAACGATTTGAAGTGGAATGATCATATAAAATTAATTGTTGGTAAGGCGGGTGCCAGGTTGAGATTCATTGGGAGAGTCCTTAGAAAATGTAGCCCATCAACAAAGGAGGTGGCTTACAAAACACTCGTTTGACCTATACTTGAGTATTGCCCATCAGTGTGGGATCCGTTCCAGGTCGGGTTGTCAGAGGAGATAGAGAAGATCCAAAGAAGAGCGGTGCATTTTGTCACAGGGTTATTTGGTAAGCATGATAGCGTTATGGAGATGATTAGCAAACTCAAGTGGCAGACTCTGCAAGAGAGGCGTTCTGCATTGCGGTGTAGCTTGCTGTCTAGGTTTCGAGAGGGTGCATTTCAGGATGAGGTATCAAATATATTGCTTCCCCCTACATATACCTCCCGAGGGGATCACGAATGTAAAATTAGAGAGATTCGAGCGCGCACGGAGGCTTTTCGGCAGTTGTTCTTCCCATGAACTATACGCGATTAGAACAGGAGGGGAAGATAATGACAGTGGCACGTAAAGTGCCCTCCGCCACACACCGTTGGGTATAAACGTAGATGTAGATGTAGCAGTTAAAAAAAGATATCAGTACCAAGGGCTGGTGCCACAAGATGAGCACAAGGTGATAACACAGGTGCAGGAATACCATCAGAAGAAACTCCAAGCAAAAAGAGTAGTGAAAGAAGGAAAGGAGAAGAGTTGCGAAATATACACAAAGAAACTAGACGAATACAGCAAGGGAAACCAAAAACTGGTGTTGAAAAGTAAAAGATGTGACAGAGAATTGATTGAAGTAGATGACTGGAATGTTGTTGTTGTTGTGTTCAGTCCTGAGACTGGTTTGATGCAGCTCTCCATGCTACTCTATCTTGTGCAAGCTTCTTCATCTCCCAGTACCTACTGCAACCTAAACCCTTCTGAATCTGCTTAGTGTAGTCATCTCTTGGTCTCCCTCTACGATTTCTACCCTCCACGATGCCCTCCAATACTAAATTGGTGATCCCTTGATGCCTCAGAACATGTCCTACCAACCGATCCCTTCTTCTGGTCAAGTTGTGCCACAAACTTCTCTTCTCCCCAATCCTATTCAATACTTCCTCATTAGTTATGTGATCTACCCATCTAATCTTCAGCATTCTTCTGTAGCACCACATTTCGAAAGTTTCTATTCTCTTCTTGTCCAAACTATTTATCGTCCATGTTTCACTTCCATACATGGCTACACTCCATACAAATGCTTTCAGAAATGACTTCCTGACACTTAAATCTATACTCGATGTTAACAAACTTCTCTTCTTCAGAAACACTTTCCTTGCCATTGCCAGTCTACATTTTATATCGTCTCTACTTCGACCATCATCAGTTACTTTGCTCCCCAAATAGCAAAACTCCTTTATTACTTTAAGTGTCTCATTTCCTAATCTAATTCCCTCAACAACACCCGACTTAATTCGCTACATTCCATTATCCTCATTTTGCTTTTGTTGATGTTCATCTTATATTCTCCTTTCAAGACACTGTCCATTCCGTTCAACTGCTCTTCCAAGTCCTTTGCTGTCTCTGACAGAATTACGATGTCGTCGGCGAACCTCAACATTTTTATTTCTTCTCCATGGATTTTAATATCTACTCCGAATTTTTCTTTTGTTTCCTTTATTGTTTGCTCAATATAAAGATTGAATAACATCGGGGAGAGACTACAACCATGTCTCACTCCCTTCCCAACCACTGCTTCCCATTCATGCCCCTCGACTCTTATAACTGCCCTCTGGTTTCTATACAAATTGTAAATAGCCTTTCGCTCCCTGTTTTTTACCCCTGCTACCTTCAGAATTTGAAAGAGAGTATTCCAATCAACATTGTCAAAAGCTTTCTCTAAGTCTACAAATGCTAGAAACGTAGGTTTGCCCTTCCTTAATCTAGCTTCTAAGGTAAGTCGTAGGGACATATTGCCTCACGTGTTCCAACATTTCTATGGAATCCAAACTGATCTTCCCCCGAGGTCAGCTTCTACTAGTTTTTCCATTTGTCTGTAAAGAATTCGCGTTAGTATTTTGCAGCTGTGACTTATTAAACTGATAGTTCGGTAATTTTCACATCTGTAAACACCTGCTTTCTTTGGGATTGGAATTATTATATTCTTCTTGAAGTCTGAGGGTATTTCGCCTGTCTCATACATCTTGCTCACCAGATGGTAGAGTTTTGTCAGGACTGGCTCTCCCAAGGCCATCGTCAGTAGTTCCAATGGAATGTTGTCTACTCCGGGGGCCTTGTTTCGACTCAGGTCTTTCAGTGCTCTGTCAAACTCTTCACACAGTATTGTATCTCCCATTTCATGTTCATCTACATCCTCTTCCATTTCCATAATATTGTCCTCAAGTACATCGCCCTTGTACAGACCCTCTGTATACTCCTTCCACCTTTCTGCTTTCCCTTCTTTGTTTAGAACTGGGTTTCCATCTGAGCTCTTGATGTTCATGCAAGTGGTTCTCTTATCTCCAAAGGTCTCTTTAATTTTCCTGTAGGCAGTATCTACCTTACCACTAGTGAGATAAGCCTCTACATCCTTACATTTGTCCTCTAGCCATCTCTGCTTAACCATTTTGCACTTCCTGTCGATCTCATTTTTGAGACATCTGTATTCCTTTCTGCCAGCTTCATTTACTGCATTTTTATATTTTCTCCTTTCATCAGTTAAATTCAATATTTCTTCTGATACCCAAGGATTTCTACTAGCCCTCGTCTTTTTACCTACTTGATCCTCTGCTGGCTTCACTACTTCATCCCTCTAAGCTACCCATTCTTCTTCTACTGTATTTCTTTCCCCCATTACTGTCAATTGTTCCCTTATGCTCTCCCTGAAACTCTGTACAACCGCTTGTTCTTTCAGTTTATCCAGGTCCCATCTCCTTACATTCCCACCTTTTTGCAGTTTCTTCAGTTTTAATCTACAGGTCATAACCAATAGATTGTGCTCAGAGCCCCTGGAAATGTCTTACAATTTAAAACCTGGTTCCTAAATCTAGTGTCTTACCATTATATAATCTATCTGATACCTTTTAGTATGTCCAGGATTCTTCCATGTATACAACCTTCTTTTACGATTCTTGAACCAAGTGTTAGCTATGTTTAAGTTGTGCTCTGTGCAAAATTCTACCAGGCGGCTTCCTCTTTCATTTCTTTGCCCCAGTCCATATTCACCTACTACGTTTCCTTCTCTCCCTTTTTCTACTACCGAATTCCAGTCACCCACGATTATTAAATTTTCGTCACCATTCACTATCTGAATAATTTCATTTATTTGATCATACATTTCTTCAATTTCTTCATCACCTGCAGAGTTAGTTGGCATATAAACTTGTACTACTGTAGTAGGTGTGGGCTTCGTATCTGTCTTGGCCACAATAATGCGTTCACTATGCTGTTTGTAGTAGCTTACCCGCATTCCTATTTTCCTATTCATTATTAAAGCTACTCCTGCATTACCCCTATTTGATTTTGTGTTTATAACCCTGTAGTCACCTGACCAAAAGTCTTGTTCCTCCTGCCACCGAACTTCACTAATTCCCACTATATCTAACTTTAACCTATCCATTTCCCTTTTTTAAATTTTGTAACCTACCTGCCCAATTAAGGGATCTGACATTCCACGCTCCGATTCATAGAACGCCAGTTTTCTTTCTCCTGATAACGACATCCTCTTGAGTAGTACCCGCCCGGAGATCCGAATGGGGGACTATTTTACCTCCGGAATATTTTATCCAAGAGGACGCCATCATCATTTAATCATACAGTAAAGCTGCATGCCCTCGGGAAAAATTACGGCCGTAGTGTCCCCTTGCTTTCAGCCGTTCGCAGTACCAGCACAGCAAGGCCGTTTTGGTTATTGTTACAAGGCCAGATCAGTCAATCATCCAGACTGTTGCCCCTGCAACTACTGAAAAGGCTGCTGCCCCTCTTCAGGAACCACACGTTTGTCTGGCCTCTCAACAGATACCCCTCCGTTGTGGTTGCACCTACGATACGGCTATCTGTATCGCTGAGGCACGCAAGCCTCCCCACCAACAGCAAGGGCCTTGGTTCATGGGGGGAGGATGACTGGAATATTGTATGGGATGTGGAAGACATCAGGGAAGCGATGAAGAATTATTTTGAAACCTTACCGTTTGGGGAAAATGAACAAGAAAGTCACTTCTAAGTCATTAAAGTAGAGGAAGAGCAGCATCCAATTTTCTTGGCAGAAACTGAAAATGCCTCAAAATAAGATTAACGGTGGGAAGGCAGCAGTAGTAGTTTAGTTGATTAAGGCAGCTGGAACCCAAGGAATACAGTGGCTACATCAGATGCTGGAGGTGATAGGGAAAGAGAACAAAGTGTGAGGTGATTGGAAAAAGGGAATTACAATACCACTGTTTAAGAAAGGAAGCAAATATAATTGCACCAGCCACTGATAAATCACACTGCTGTCACATTACCTTAAAGTAATGGAAAAGATCATAGAAAAGAGACTGGGAAAAATCCTAGAACATCAATTTGAGGAAAAACAGCATGGATTCAGAAGTAACAGGGGATTGCTAGACCTCGTTTTTTCCCCTCAGTCAGTTGATGGGGAAGTATTGGGAAAAAGCAAAGGATCTGATGATAGTGTTCCCGGATTTGGAAAAAGCATATGACAATGTACCAAGGGGTAAAATGCGGAAGTGCTTGAGAATATACAATGTTCCTGATTCATTAATTTAATAGGTTCAGAAAGTATATGAAGGTTGTGGAAAGCAGTGTATAAGTAGGAAGTGGAAGATCAAAATGGTTTAAGACAAAGAGAGATGTTCAGTAAGGCAAATCATGTTCCCCATTACTCTTCATTACAGTTATGAAGTCAATCATGAAAGAAATCAAGGAAGTAGAAAATAAATATCTCAGTGCCTTTGATTTTGCTGATTACATTGCTATTTGTGGAAGGGCGTAAATGGAGGTTTCAGAGGAGGCTAGATTACTGGAATAAAAAATTTAAAGAATTCAAGTTGATTGTAAGAACAAGACAGTGGCAATAAAGGTTAGTATGAGACCTACACTGTGAAAGATACTGGAAAGAGAGAAGGTTGAATTGAAAAGTTTCAGCTATCTCAGTAGTGCCAAACAGGAAGTTTCAATCAGAGTAGCAAAAGGGTTTAGTTTCTTCCACCAAGTACGAAACATAATCTGGGACAAAGGAGCCCCTTGAAGTGCTGAACAGACCCTGTATAAAACATACCTCCCACCAAACAAGACACATAGTCTGGAGAATTGTTTCATAAATGAGAGAGAAGAGGGTCAGATAGAGGCATGTGAAATGAAGTTTCTTAGGGCAGCTCTAAAAAAAAAAAAATAAATAAATAAATAAATAAAAAAAAAAAAATAAAAAAAAAGGAAGGAGAGACCTGCAGGTGACCATGACCTTGGAGGAAAGAATGAGTGCTGCAAGATTGAAGTGATCTGAAGCAGATGCACCTGACTCGAACTTTGTGTCAGAATTTGGAGATGGAGGTACCAGGAAAAACACTGATTGGGCAGCCTAGGAAGACATGCACAGACCAGATTAATGAAGATCTCGAGAGGAGAGGAGTAATGTGGGATGCAGTGGAGAGGAATCAGTGGAGGCATATTGTTCATGCCCGGATCGCTGGAAAGATATCCTGATGATGATGTTGATGAAGAATAATGCATCAACTCTTAAATCATAATCGTCCAGTACAGATACTTTTAAAAATAACTAAACCTCTTCTCCAAGATATTTTAAACATTAATCCAGTCCACACATAAAATTACTCATATAAGACACAGATCTCACCTGTTGCAGTTTTCAGAAATGACATATATGGTCAGAAAAATAACCTCCTCAGTCTGAGCATCACCTACAGTAAAATGTACTTGGGATAATGCACAAAAGTTGTCATAGTTTGAAATCTCAGTTTAGTATAGTCATCTGATAATAAAATCCTTGTCAATGCTTTCATTATAGTAACCACATTCAAATGCTGACTATAGATATTGAAAATGATGTTAGCAAACCAATAAGACTAACTTTCTATTTTTCAGTTACAACCATACAAAAGAAATTCCCCAAATAGATCCAATATTTGTATATGCAGCTTCCATAAAATTAGACAGTGCAACAACTCAAAGCATATGTAATGTCAACAAATAAAAAATTATTTCTCCTTAAAAAAAACATTAGTGTAACCATGTTGGAAAATTTCTCTAATTTAACCAGTTGTACACAAACTTCATTAAAAAAAATACTAATGGAGGACTTATCGTTAATACTGTTGTGAAACTACATTTGAAAAATTCTACAATATCTACTTCTAATACCTAATGAATAAGGACAGCATGATAGTAGGAGATAACTTGAAAGATGTACAGAATAATCAGTGTGTGAATGTGGCTCTGGAAACCAAAATTTTTAAAGTAGGTTCCACATTAGCTCAGTCACATAATTTACAATTGGAAGTACATCCCTTTTGATTATTTGAAGTTTTGGTGTGCATAATTTGTCATTATTTTCAAAATCATATGCATCAATTTTTCAAGTGAATTTTTTTGAAAGCACTCACTTCGACAATAGATTACAAATGATCATCAAAAAGCATAAATGTGCCTTGGAATATAGTACTTTTGACTTCAAATATTTCTTAGTATAATGATACACTACATAGCTACTATTCAGTTTTGCACTTCACAAATCCATGACACTTTTAGATTATCTCGGCTCAGTAATATTATTACCTTTAACATTATTTTAATCAAATAGACATTTTCATAGCTACTTACATTTCAAAGAACATTTCTTAAGTTTACAAATACTACAGCATCTTCTTTCAAAAATTGTTTAATACACATTTGCAAATATCTCACATTTGTTTAAATATTCTCATTTCATTTGAATTCTTTGATATTTTAACTTCTTGTCATTGCTTTTACTTCAACTTTTGCACCAATCTATGAATTTTGTTTTTGACTTAAGTAACATTTTGTTAACAAGTAACATCCACTACTGCCAACCCAGCCACGTTGAAATTTATAATTTTGATATCTTCCAATAATATTCCATTTTCTACACTACAAATGTTTTCAATTATATTTTTCAGCTCTAATTCTACATTTACAGTATTATTTTCTACAAGACTGAGCCCTGCATCAAATTGTTTATGATCTCGTTCTACTTCAAGTTCTTTTTATAGTTCTGTGGCCTGGTAACTAAAATTCAATACCTCGTTTCTCAAATTTTTTACTTCATTGTTCATAATATCAAGTTGACCGCCGGTCGTGTTCTAGTCCACTAAACGACTGTCCTAAACTGTTACATAGTTTACTTGTCATTGCCTTGATTGGCATGCAAGACTATTTTGACTAATTCTTTTGTTTGACAATCAGATTGTTCCAGCATAAAATGTTTTAACTGTTCAACAAAATAGTAATTAAGTCCTACAAATTTTGTAGCTCCCTTGTTTTACTTTTCCATGTTGAACAGTTTTTCACTACACACACAAAAAAAAATCATATTTCACACAACCTAACCACTGTTATTTGCAACTGCACAGCAAAAATGTAATTATTACAATACCTATTATTTTGTCGTCCATGACGTGATGCTCCGTGTAATTGATTTCCTGTCACTTAGTTTGCCACATTTCTTTGTTCATCCATTTGTTTCAGTTTTAGTCAATAATGCTGTTGACACTGTCCAGGTCCATAATTTAGAATTTTCTTTTTGTGATGCATAGAAACATCAAAGTCAAAGAGTGGTTAACACTTCTGTTCTGACTTTGTCAGTATATCCCAGCTCCAAACACCGTATTAAAATCTAACCAGTTTTAAGCTAAACTTCACTTATGAATTGCTGAATGTCATAGAGATGATAGAGGTGTGTAACTCAGATTTAATATAGTTGTGATGAGTTCAGCAAAAAAAATGCAGTCAAAACACACAAAATACTTTTGAAATATGTTTATTGCATCCCAAAACAGGTAAAACTGACATGGGTTGCATACCTGCCCCAATTCACTCAACTGCTGCTCCAATCCCAAATCCCTCCCCCAGTCGCTGTAGTCAAGGGTGTAGCCAGCCTGACAAAAGGGGGAGGGGGGGGGGGGGGGCGGGGGGTAACAGGTGAGTGGATCGAATATAAATATTAACAGGTAGGTGTGAAACATAATTTTTCATATACAAGCAGAAGAATTAAGAGTGCCTTCTTGACTTGAAGCTGAAATAATAGAAAGAGGAACTACACAAAAAGAAAAAAGCATATCTCATTTATGGCAGAGATAATGCTGCGTGATATAATCTTGCAGGCACAGTCACAGTATGAGAGGTCACCAGAAGTAGTACCAGTTCTTCTTCTTCTTCTTCTTCTTCTCTCTCTCTCTCTCTCTCTCTCCGTCCGTCCCTCCCTCCCTCCCTCCCCCTCCCCCTCCCCCTCCCCCTCCCCCCCATATGGATAAATCGCTGCCAGGTGCTAATAACAATTATTCACTTGCAAACTTGGTTTTGAGGACATTGCCATTATTGTACTCATTTTGCACAAGTAAATTATAATATCATCAATAATGTATAAGAAACTAAAACTATGAGATAAGGAAAAACCTGGCATTGAAAGACTGCTGTTGGATACTAGGTTTGTGAATTGGATATATATTCCACTGTTGTGAAATATATTCCAAACAATCAAAACAGTAAATAGTCTTTACTGCCAGATGGTGTTGTGCAAATTCCACAATATTTCCTCATAGCAACTATCTGACATCTTCAGGTGGTTCTCAACCTTGCTGGTGGCTAGGTACGACTGACGGTATCCACATGTCAACGTCCTGTATATAGAACACAGGTGTGAAGAAAGTGCAGAGGCGGAAATCAAGCATGCACAGTGATTAGCAGATTGATTGTGCCGTACTAAAATGCCCTTTGCCGAAAATCACAGAGCGATCCTTCTGTTTGTAAACATAGTATACAGTGCACGTGCAAGAGGGCCGCTCTCAGATTTTCATCAGAGGGCAAATCATTGCGCATAAATGATTTCCGTGACTGCGCATTCTATATACAGGGCATAAAAGTGAGGATACCGTCAGTCGTACCTAGCCACCAGTAAGGTTGAACTATATCAAGGTGTCGGACTGTTGCTCCGAGGAAATATTGTGGAATTTGCACAGCGTCATCAGGCAGCAAACCTGTGGAGATTATTTACAACAAATCTGCTGGGCAAGCTTGAAGATTCAAATCAAAACAGTTTATGGCAGCACAAGCAGGGCCAGCATTAGGGGGGAGGGGAGTAAGTGGGACAAAGGTAACCCGGGCGCAGGTCCCTGAATGGGGCTCATCGGCCTGTGCCCAAATCAGTACACAAGAAATGCAAGTTTAGTATCTGCACTATGATTTTCAATCAAAGTCTGGGGGAAGAGGCCTTCACTGAGCCTGCTGGATTGTTTAAAAAGCACATATACATGAATAACTCATGATTAAAATGATGGAAAATACTATTGAATTTATGTAAACTATGAGCATGAAAAAGGACGTTATTTGATTTTTTTGCATTAAAATTTGCTGACTTTATCCAAAAATCCATAATTTAAAATGAAAAATGTTTGGAAGGGGCCCAAGAACACTTCCCTGGAGCCCATAGGTCCTAGCAGCAGCCCTGAGCACAAGGAGGTCACCAGCCAATATGTTAGGGGAGTAGCGTGAGAAAGAGGATGAGAAAATGAATAAATTCTTGTACAATGACTCAAGTAGGAAATTGTTTTTTAACAGTTAATATTACTAAAAATTAAAATGAATATTTTAAATGACTTACATTTGAGGGAAATTAGTAAAAACAGAATCTTTGCAGATTTTTTGTAAATTCCTGCAACACTTTGTCAATGAAAACTTCTTTATTGTCAAAAATTAATTTTCTGTGGATGCTCATCATTGCTAGGCCGTTGAGATGACTTTCTACCATCATGCTTCTTTTTATTCGTCTTTAAACTGATAATAGACTGTTCGACAGTGCATGTTGTACAAAGGAGAGTAATCAAAATTTTCAAAGCTTTTTGTGTTTCTGGAAAGTAGTCCTTCATTTCTTTAATTGTATCACAAATAGTTTGCTCCTCTCAGGTTCTGTGTATTCCATCATATTTTTTCCAGTTTCACTTTTAATGTTTGTAAAGGTTTGAGCAAAGGTTTCACAAGCTCCTGTCAGTTGATCAGCTGATATGGTTTTCATTTGTGCCAGATGTAATTTAGGGAAAGCAAATGATGGATTGTTTTCATTTGCAAAACACACTTCGAGAGCGGTAGTAATGGAGTCCAAATAAGGTATTACAAATGACCTTCTCCAAAACTCCAATCAATTTTATGCTGGAGGGTTGCTTTGATGTTGCTGACTTCCAGCAATGCATGGCATTATTTTTATGTCTTCAAGACCAATTTCTTCTGCAGTGTCCATAGCTTCTTTCAAAATCTTGTCCATTACTTTTTCCGCATTGTCACGGTGAATTTTCAGCAACTGCAAAATTAATTTTGTGTGTTGTGAGACCTTGACTGTGTCTAAAGTTATGGACTGCAGAATATGAACCACAGTTTCCATCAAAGCAGAATATTTGGCAATTAAAATTATCCTAACAATAAACGGGAAGCCAGAAGCAGCTGCATGGAGCTGAAAAGCATATTTTCAGGTCAAACTGTTTCCTTCACTTTATAAGGTTTCTAAGGCTTATATTATAGTAGGAAAATACTACTTGAAAGTGTGGCATTTTTGTGTTTTTCCCTCCATCTTGTTTCACACAACAATGAAATGTTGGATATAAGCTTCCTCCTGAGCACTGATTCACCAAAAAATTAATAATGTCTTTGATGGTTCCCATGGTGTTCCAAATACCAGAAAGTTTGTTGAGATCATTGATCACTAAATTAAGTTTGTACGAAGAGCAGTGAAAGAATAAAGCTTTCATATACTTTTTGCATAAGATTGCTTGAACTGCCATGTGTTTACCGGCCATTGTTGAACAATCATCAAGTCCCAAACCAACACATTTCAATGGGTCAAGATTTGCTTTAGATAAAAATTTGTCGACGATCTGTGCAATGGATTTAGCATCTAGAGCTTTCAGTGTGACAAAGCCAGAAAACATTTCATCAACTTTGTTTGATTCTTCATTGAAATACCAAGCACTAATAGATAACTGTTCGCTTCCAGAAATATCAGTTGTTTCATATTGTAATATACTGAACGAATCAGCCTTTTTTCACATTCACTTTAATATTAGCCTAGAACATTCCCACATATTCCAATAATTTCATTTTGGATATGGACTGATCGATAGCTTACATTTTTTTCCCTGTTCTCAACATGGTGTTTCAGAACTATGTCTCCTGCTTCAATCCATTCTTTATAAAACCCTTCAATAACTCCATCACCATAGTGCTTACCTCTAAGAGCAGTGGATCATTTCCAGACTGGCTAAAATATGCTGAAGATAAGCCACTTCGCAAGAAGGGGGTTAAAGAGATACCATCAAACTATTGGATCAATTTCACTTTTGCCGACTTTCTCAAAAATATTTGAAAAGGTTGTCTTCAGGTGTCTCCTTAAGCATCTGACTGCAAATAATGTGTGGCGCCGATGAGGTCGACACCAGCATTGATATACGGTTGTCTCTGACTCTGAGCATTGTCTTTGGATGCTAAGCTAAGATTATCTTTGCTCTCTTCTGCCATAGCAGTTCTTTCTAAGCCTTGCTTGTGTAAAGAGGTGAATAAACGAACTACTGTTAATAAGGTGTTCTTTGGTGTAACTGACCCGAACATCCACCGCACTGGTGACCCTGAGTTGTAATGTCTTCCGTTTTCGCTGTTTTACTGTGTCCGCGACCTCTGCATCGGTTATTTTTGGATTTATTACGTCAACACAACATTTGAACAATGACTTCGGCCCAACACCTGACACGGATTTTGTGATCGACATGCAGCGTGTTATGGGCGATGTACACCTGCCAGGACTGCAACACAATGCCTCTCACTCGATTATGCAGATTTCGCCGGACGTTTTCGAGCCTGCAACAATAAGTAAGGTTAGGAGAGTGCATGACTCTGGCTATCAGACACCTTTGTTCCCACCACATATGCCCTCCCTCATCGACGGTGCAGTTACCTCTTACGGATCTCTGTGTAGTGTGGGACCAATGCCGATTTCTGCAAATGCTTTGTTGGACAACCTACCACCGCCTGGACAACAATTTGCCACACCACAATCTGTGCAGTACCACACAGATTCGTGCCATGTGGACGGAACTGCTTTGTTCACAGGTCAACCTCCTCAGCATCTGACCACGCTTGCGCCTGCCTTGGTTCGACATCAGCACATGCCTTCCTGTTTCGATACCTCGGCCTGCAACAGGAACAATGGCTTGTTATCTGTGCCTGACCTCCATCTCCGTTCCACTGCTACGCCTCACTGTTTTGTGCCATGACATTCATCTTACCCGCACACCGTTTTGAGTGGAGTGACTATGAACAGTGAACATTCACACATTCCGTCCGACGTCGACATCATTTTCCGCACTGCGCTTCTGGACAGCCCGCACCTCCACAGCCTCCCTGCAACACAGGTGGCTCTGGCTAAGATTGTACGTCAAGCTTTCCACTGCCTAGCACGCGCTTTCAAACTTTAAACTTTTTCTCACCTGTCACCCCCACTCTGGCTCCAGTCGAGCTCCCGCCACTGTTCTCGGCACATCTTGGTGCCTCATCCGCGAAACATCAATACGAACACGCCTGCAACATGTTGAGCTTCCGCAACCGTAGTCAACATGTTATGGTATCACACCTGCGTCGGGCTTCCGCGTCGTGATGGATCACACTCAACCACAATGCGTCACCTTTACGCTGTCACCCGACCAGCCCTCGTCGCCACATCCCCTGGAGGCACTCTTTCCTGGAATACTGCAGCAGCAACAGCTCGTGTCAGGCAGTGCCCTGACGAATTCAACTCAACCTGTTCTTCTGAACATTCTACAATGCTTACCGACATTGCTGCCATTTAATCCCGACAGGGCAACAACCTGGTTCAAGATTGTGGATGAAGTGTTCGACCGTTACAAACTCAATGAGTCAACCAGATTTCTGTGCCTTATCACCCACCTGCACGACCAGGAGGACTTGATTGCTGACCTGGTCGATGCCCCAGACTCAGCTACCTGGTACACTCTAGCCAAAAAGACAGTTCTACGTCGGCTTGCGCACTCAACTGAGACAGCAATACGGCAAGTGCTCCACTCGAGCAACTAGGCAACGACAAACCTGGAGACGGCTACATGCCCTGGTCAGTGCCGATCTACTTTCTGACACAGCTCTCCTCACATCCGCTTTGCTCTGGCTCAGAGGTCTCCCGAATCTGTCGAGCAATGAATTACTATTGCCGACAAACTACATGATGCATCACTGCTCTATTTCGCCACCCACTGCCTACCTGGCAGGTTCAGGCTGTTCGTCATGCAGCCGGGGCTGCACTGTACCAACTGTTCCGCTCACTCCGGGAAGCAGTAAACAAGCGGCTAGGATGTCACCGGCTCTGCCCATGGTCACGCCCCCTCCTTCAACTGAACCTGCTGCGGCCACCGAATCTCGGCCACCACCTCTGGCAACGAACTTTCCGCAGTAAATGCAACCGCACTACCCATACTGTTACTTCCACACACGGTTTGGTGAGAAACTGCAGACCACCCTGCTGCTTCCCAAACGCCAATTGCAGGTAGGTCTGGGTGCCGCCTCCTGTGTGCAACTTGACAGGCAACTCTCAGTGCTCCATTCTGCCCGGGAACAACTGGATAATTGTGACGACTTTATATTAAAGACATTTCGTTGGAATACTTTTTCCTAGTGAACACAGGTGCCGATGTTTCGCTGCTGCCCAAGTCCTTAGTGTCATTGAACATCTGACTTCATCATACTTCACTGCAAGCCGTGAATTCCACTAAACTGCAATACTCGGGTCCAACCTCCCACGTTGTCTCACTGTCCGCAAACTGCAAACTTGAGTCGACTTTTTTAGTGTGCAATATTGAGGAACCTATACTAGGCATTGACTTCTTGCGACACCACAAACTTTCACCAGACCTAGTGCGGAACATCCTGTTTCATCACCCGTCCAAGACTCACTTCCCCTGTGCTCTGTTGAGCAAACCCCCCTGTGACACATCGGTCCGGGCTCATCTCATCCGTACATGCTCGTCTCTGTCGATGACGTTACAAGAAGCAATGCACAAGTGCCTTGTCGAGCTTGAAAACGTCGCTTGCCTATGCAAGGAAAACTTTGAGCTCTCCTTCCGGCTCCAAGAAACTCAGCTCCAGCTCTCTGGCACTACAAAGGAATTACAGACACTGCAGCAAGGACAAAGAAAGGTCAGTAAGTGCACCAAATCTGCTTGTAGTCCCAGCAATTGAGCCTCCATATGCTTACCTCGCGCTACCCCTCACAACTGTGCTATCAAGTCTGCCATAACATGTACTGACAGTTCCACAGGGCCATACCCCCCTAACACGGCAGCATTTGACATTCGGCCGGACACGAGTGGGCATGCTCGTCGAGCGTCATGTGTTCCCGAACTGACAGCTCCTACCCCTCCCCTCGCCGACAGCATCTCAAGCTATGCAACTTCAGCTCTTGCGTGCCGCCGTGCGACCACCACTGACAACACAAACAGTTCACTCGCGCCTAGCGTTTCGCCTGCGACTGTGCTGCCACAGACCGCACCCTCAGACTATGGACTCACTAACAGCTTACAAGCTCTACCGAGCTCACCTGACGTTGGTGCCACTGCTTTGGGCTGGTGGCCATCTTGTCGTGTTGGCTCCTGGGACACTTTGCCTCCTCGGATCCTGCAGTACCCTCCAAGTGGCTCTGAACACCATGACCACCCCTCACCCGCCCTGCCCCCCCGCATACTGTAAACAAACTGCCTCCCGCGCTGCCGGCAACATTTCCATTGTCACTAACGACATGGTTCACAAACTTTGCCTCAAGCCAGGTACCCCAATCTCCAGTAAACCACGTCGACTTTGTCCCGAGCACCTCTCCGACCTTAAAAAACAGATTTCTGAACTTCTAAGTTGCGGTATCATTGAACCCTCTGCCAGTAGCTGGTGTATGCCCATTCATATGACACCCAAGAAAGATGGGTCCTGGCGCATGTGCGGTGACTACCGTCGGCTAAACGCACGAACAATTATGGACACCTACCCCATAACCAACATTGCCGACTTTCCACTTCCCTCGCAGGTGCAACCACGTTCTCTGTCATTGATTCCAAATGGGCTTACCACCAGATCCCCATGGCACTTGAAGACATCGGGAAGACAGCAACACCACCCCAATCGAGTTATTTCAGTTCCGATTCATGCCCTTCGGTCTGAAAAACGCAACCCAGACCTGGAAACGCTTCATCAACGAAGCGCAATTAGACCTAAAATTCTGCTTTGCATATCTTGATGACATTCTTGTATTTAGCTCCTCTGTCGAGGAGAACATTCGACATGTGCAAACTGTGATGAACACTCTAGCGGCAGCAGGCATTGAGACCAACCAGGACAAATTGCAGCTACATCAATCTGCTGTCACCTTGCTTGGTTTTCGGGTCGCTGCTGACGGCATTTCACTGCTCCCTGAGAAAGTACAGACAATACTAAACCTACCCAGACCTGCGTCATTCAAAGAGCTCCTGCACTTTCTGGGGACGGTTAATTATTATCGCCGGGCTACCTCGGCTGGGGAGATTCAGGCTTCACTGACGGACACCTTGGCAGGTAACCACACTTCTGGATCTTGGCCCGTTCCATGGACCCCTACTATGACTGACTCTTTCACCGCTCTCAAGAATCTTCTTGCCGAGGCTTGCACCATCGCGCATCCGCATCCCAATGTGCAGCTTTTCATCGCCACAGATGCGAGCGATACTGCCACTGGCACTGTCCTTAGCCAGACTATCGACGGCCTGACTTTGCCTTTGCAGTTCTTATCGCGCAAGCTCATCAATGCACAACGGAAATATTCCGCGTTTAACAGGGAGTTGCTCGCGGTCTACGAAGTGATCAAGCATTTTAAGACTGACGTTGAGGGCCGCCCTTTCTATGTTTTAACGGACCACAAACCCCTGGCTGCGACTATCACAAACCCGCCAGCGGACCTGCCTCCTTGGCGCTTCAGATACATGGACTTCATATCTCAGTTTACTACTGATGTCAGACACATAAAGGGTGCTGATAAAATGGTTGCTGATTTCCTTTCACGAGTCGACGCCGTCCATTCGCTGTTAGACCTCTCTGAACTGCCTAACCTCCAACCCGCTGACGAGGACACACAAAACCTGATTTCAGACTCTACCTCCTCACTACACTTCGTCCGCACCACCTTCCCTGGCATTTATGGTGAGATGTGGTGCAATGACAGTACGGGCACGTTACGCTCCCTCATCCCAACCACGCTCCGTCTAGTTGTTTCGATGCATTGCATAATTTAGCCCACCCTGGTGTCCGTGTGTCTGCCCACCTTGTAGCAGAGCGCTTTATGTGGAGAAATGTCAACAAGTATTGCCAGCAGTGGACATGCTCCTGCATCGCATGCCAACGATGCAAAGTAATCAAGCACACTTCACCCCCCCCCCCCCCCCCCCCCCCGGTGCCTTTCCGATCCCTCCTGGGCGTTTCTAGCACATTCATCATTTATATTGACTTTGTCGGCCCTCTATCCCCCTTCTAACAGCTCTTGTTATGTTCTCTCGTCTATTGACCGAACAACTTGCTGGGTCGAGGCTGTCCCCCTCCCCAATATTATGGCAGAAACTGTTGCTGGAGCTTTCGTTGAATCATGGGTATCGCCTTTCGGATGTCCAGCTATCATCACGACTGACCAGAGGAGACAATTTGAGCCGGCCCTGTTCAATGAGATCTGAAACATTTGCGGCATCCAGCACATCCATACCACAGCATATAACCCGCAAAGTAGCGGGCTAGTTGAGTGCTGGCACTACACTTTCAAGGCGGCTCTTCGATGCCATGACTCTCTTTGGACGGGAGCCCTTCCACTTGTGCTACTCGGCATTTGTGCGATCTATAAGGAAGACCTCAAAGGCACAATAGCCGAGTTCGTATATGGCAGAACATTGTTCTCCCTGGCGAACTCGTGAGCCCTTCTGCTACTCCGGTTTCACGCACTCCGTTGAGTGACCCCATGCTCCCCACATCGAGCTTCCCTACTATCACGTCCTTGCCGCCAGGCCCATTGGCGGTCCCTTCGACCTCTCCCCTGTCGCCTGTCTTGCCCTGTCGAGGTTTCTCACTCCCCCCCAATCTTGAACATGCCCTCGCTCGAAGTGTTTGTGCCTGTTCCCCCGGACATTATCCACGACATCTCTATAATACTACGTGATGATACGGTGTTTATCGCGTGTTTCCCTTCATCCAGTGCTCATGACACAACCTCCACCATTCCCTGCCACCTGGGGAAATGTATTCCCCTCTCGACCGATGTCAACCTGGACGTTTCTACGTGTGTTCGCTACGCCCCCTGGAGACATTGTCATCGCCGCTCCGTTCCACATGCAAACCGCCGGCCCACCTGTTGCCGCACAGCCAGCATGCCCAGTACGATGCCTGGCGCGCTTCGTCTTCCAGGTTCGGTGGCCGAACCTTCCTTCACGTCATCTACCCATGCAGCTCCTTGACGACGCTGTCGAGCTGACTGTGGTCCGGCTCCTGCGCCTGCGGACAACCCCTGCCGACATCTTGGTCAACCTCCCTCCCCCCGGCCCCTCCATAGTATATCACTGCGGGGGGGTTGGCTATGTGGCGCCAATGAGGTCAACACCAGCATTGATATACGGTTGTCTCTACACTCCGAGCATCGTCTTTGGATGCTAAGTTAGGATTATATTTGCTCTCTTCCGCCATAGCAGTTCTTTGTAAGCCTTGCTTGTGTAAAGAGGTGAATAAATGAACTACTGTTAATAAAGTGTTGTTTCGTGTAACTGACTCGAACATCCGTATTGTCCAAATCACAGTATGGACTTCTTAAGGGTTCTGATATAGAGAAAGCTATTTACAGTTACAGTGAGAATGTACTTAATTCATTTGATAATAAATTAGAGGCTACTTGCATTTTCTGTGACCTGTCAAAAGCCTTTGACTGTGTAAACCACAGTATCCTCTTAAGTTAGAATATTATGGTGTCACTGGCAATGAGTCTTATGTATCTAACTGGAAAGAAAGGTTGTCATTGTGAAATACCTGTGCAGTAAGCAGTCAGTCTTCATCTGACTGGGAATTAATTACATGTGGTGTTCCTCAGGGTTCCATCTTGGGTCCACTGCTTTTTCTTGTGTACATTAATGACCTCTCAGCTGTTAAATTGCCAGATGCTAAGTTTGTTTTGTTTGCAGGTGGTACAAATGTTGCAATAAGTAGCAGGTCAAGTACAGATTTAGAAATAGCTGCTAATCAAATTTTCACTGACATTAGTAACTGATTTAAAGGTTATTCACTCTCATTAAACTTTGAGAAGACCCACTATATGCAGTTCAGAACCTGCAAGAGATTTCCTTCCAGCACGTGTATAACACATGAAGACATGCAGATCGAAGAGCTTGACAGCGTTAAATTTCTGGGATTACAACTTGATAATAAATTCAGTTGGTAAGGGCATACCACAGAACTGCTTAAGCGCCTAAGTAAGTCTGTATTTGCAGTGATAATGATGTTTTAGGAGATATGAGTATAAAAAAACTTGCATATGTTGCTTACTTTCATTCTATTACGTCATGTAGGATCATATTCTGGGGGAACTCACCAAATTGAGCAAAAGTTTTTAGGGTGCAAAATCATGTGATAAGATTCATTTGTGGTGTAAGTTCAAGAACATCATGTAGAAACCTGTTCAAGGAAATTTTAATTCTAGACACTGCTTCTCAGTATATTTATTCGTTAATGAAATTTGTTGCAAGTAATACATATCTATTTCCATCCACTAGTTCAATACATAGCATCAATACTAGGAATAAAAGCAATCTACTTAAAGACCTAAAATCACTTACCTTGGTCCAAAAAGGGGTCCAATATTCAGGAACACACATTTTCAATAAATTGCCAGCAACCTTCAAAAATGTTGTTTCAGATAAAGCATGGTTTCAACAGAGCTTGAAAGACTTTTTGATAGGCAACTCCTTCTACTCTATAGAGACTGTTAAGCCAGCTTAAGTAAAAATGTCTGTTAGATTCCAGCTTTGACAGCACTTGGTCACAACAGTCAGGTATTTCGTGTATGATAAATTTATTAATAGTGCATAACAATGTTTCATTCTGACAGCGTGTTAATTCTGTAAATATTAGCTGTTCCAGTTTACTGCATTGTATTCACCTATTTTGACAATCTCCTGACAGATGATCAGGGTAGTAAGTATTATATTCAAATGTTTATGTTATAGTTTCTGACATGTTCCACACCCACAAGAATCATCTCATTTCTTGGATGGGCCTATGGAACGAAAACTGAATCTAATATAATCTGTGTTGTAAGTCTCACAAAATGTAATGCCAGAAATAATGGATTTAATAATTTTCCTGTTTTCTTCGAAGGTTTTCTGGGAGTGTGTGTGGATTTGCACATCCACTTGGTTCACTTGCGACAAATGCCCCAGCATGTTCCAAAGTAACTTTTTGGAAGTGAGTTTCTATGGGCTTTTTGCATTGCTCATGTATGTCTTTAAACTTATAGTAAAAGATCCCAATATGCCCCTGACACATTTAGGATTTGGAGGAAACAATGCACAGTATTTGCAGGAGGCTCCTTTTCTGTAACGGGAATGTACAAGCCATGGTGAGTAAGGCTCCAACCAAGAATAACTGAATTTCCATTTTAAATATGTCGTGTCTTTCATAAAGTCATAAGACACTGGAGGAGTCCAACAATTATCAAGAGGTTCTCTCTTCAGTTCGGTCGATATAATTGACGCTTGATTGACATATTGACCAATGTCATTTTGATTGCAGTCATTCATTCCAAAATTGGCATCTGAGCCCATCTCCAGATCTGTAAAAAAATTATTTATAGTAAGGCTCAGAAACCAGAAAAGTCAACAATTTCCAAAGTTTTTCCCCTAGACTCCATGAAAAACATACCTCTGGAAGTGCTGGATTTTGACAAAGCGACACCCACATAATCATTACAAAGTAGAGCATCACTTTCAGGCTATTGAGATAGTTTCCTAGATTGAGAATCTCCAACTGTGAAATCCAGGTCTTTCTCGTTCTCACTCCTTCATCCTGCTAATTGCAATCTTTATCTGGCTTCTCGCTGTCAATGTTTCTGTCTTCTATCCTTTTTCTCTTTAAACTTACTGCAGAATTATAATAGAAACATACTATAGTGTTGACATTTTATTTAACTATTGATAAAATTTGTTAGTTTGCTTACCATAGACGATACATTTTTTTAGTTAGTTGAGGTGTAAAACCATCTCCTTTGCAAGGACGTTTCTTTGAAAGCAATTACACATAACAGTTATGTGTAAAACCCTTTACATGCCAATGTCATATGTACAAGTTTTTTAAATTTTCTGTTAATTAATAAACGGAAAATCTATATATTATAGCCTAGTATTGTTGAGATATTACTAAAAGTAATTTGCATTTGTAAGTTTTCCCAAAGTCACACAAGAATAGAAAAACACTTATTGAGACACTATCTGCTTCAGGGAAGTTGTCATAAATTCGTTTGTTTCTGCCACTACAAATGAACCGTGACAGTCATTTAGTTTGTACTACGTTATAGCAACCAGTATGTTGAGGAAGTTAAATGAAATAAATTCACCAGTTGGAACTCACAGATTGATAACTAAACCAAAGTGAAATTCAGAAAGGAAAAAACAGGAAGAAGCAAGCACCACCATTAAATTTATCATTGTATAGGTCACTAAGAAGTTATTTTTAGATTAGTTGCTGAAAAGCATAATGGCTACAGAATCAGAATCAGTTATTGTTTTTTTTCCCCCAATTTATGAGAATTTTCAGAAGTCACTTTTACTTTATTTTTTAAAATTAATATTTATTTATTTATTTTTTATGTTTATATGAGTGAATGAAGACAGATAGCAACAAAAGGCACCATTGACCCACTTATCAAAGTCCCTAGTTTATCCAAATTGGTGGCCTTCAGAATTGTGTATCCTTAGCTGTTGATCCAAGAGCAACTCCATCGAAGCGAGATAAGCATTTCCTTAACTGACAATTTTCAAACAACTGTTGAAATATGGAATTGTTAGCAATAAATATGCAAATTCTCTTTCACGGTACAGCATCTATAAGTATAACTAAAATGTAATTGGCCGATGTTTATACATAGAAAACTTAAAATGAGCAGTCATTGCAATGGAAATAGACAACAAAACTATTATTTTTAAACTTTTTGTGTGTCTGTTGGTATGTTAGTAGGTGCTTGATGTTCCATCTTGCCACAGCCTAGAAGCTGAGTTATCAGATTTTTGCCATAAAAGCTTGCGTAGTTGTGCACCGCAGGGCATTGTCACCTGATGTGAACAATGAAATGTGCCTACATGGCAAGGCTTTGATGGTTGTAGGTCGCACCAGCTCTTTACTTGCGTGGAAGGTCACAAGAAAAAGCTAGTTAATAATAAGTAGCAAGGTGCTTGAATAAAACCTTCTACCGACAATAATAGTAAAGACTCTATTTATAATGCACTGTTTGATAGGAAAAAGTTTGTATTAGGTACAATAGAACCAATCGCTTAAAAACAATCATGTAGGCCTACTAAGGACTAGTGAGGTGCAACATTGCAGCTCTTTAATTTTACTTTTTTTTTTTTATATTTACAATATACCATGTTGTAACCAAAAATGTAATATCAACAGGCAAACAACTAAAACACATGAAGTAAATCACTAAAAAGCACCTGAAGATGAGCCTCCAGGGCTCGAAATGCATAGTGCAATAAATAAATGCAACTTGTGACTGAAGGCGGTTTGTTCTTTCTTTAATTTTAATTAATGTTGAGAGCAGCTATCATCAGTATGTTTTGCTGCAGGTCTAAGTCAAGTAAAATGTGTTGAGAAATTGGTTCGAATCTCTTAGTAACAGTACTTAATTATTTGAACAAAGAATTAGATTTTATTTATTGTAATTACCACAGAAATTGTGTTGGTTCTGTACCAAAACACATTACTTTCAATTTGGGCTCTATGTATACTACCTTATCAGTGTCCTACTATCCATATCTTCGTCATTGAAGTATTGTACAGTCTCATGTATTCATAGAACTTAGAATTCTAATCCATCAGAAAAATTAAGTCACTGTGTAGATGCACGATGGGCAAGTTCCTTTAAAATCAAGAAGTTCTCTCTGTTTTACCATTATGTGTGCATAGATTCGGGTTATTGGCTTCACCACAATAATAAGAGGTTTACTTCAGACACATCTGACATGTTTGTGAGCTGTGAGATACTCGCACTCCTCACCCATTTGTTCTTTTATTCACTGCTTTTATAGCCGATCTGTAGTTACAGAGTGAAACTGCTAATTCATATGTTAGTATTGTTTAGAGCAAAAAAATGAATGAGATCTATCGTTACATGAAGTCAGCAGGGGTCACACCCATTTTCTGTATTGCTCCTTCCAGGTGGTTTAATGCTGCTTGTGAGCATCTTAAAGGGCTTAACCAAAGCCACAATTTTGAACAGAATCATAAATATGGTGTCAAAATATTAATGACTCTTTTCTCAAATTAACAGTGTGCAAAAACTGACGTTCATATCAACACTAATAAGTAATCATAAATAAATGTATATAAAAACTGAAAGGAATCACTCACCAAAAAAGTTTCTGATACCCATGTTGTGTGGCCGTGCGTCTGTCTGCAGCTCTGTGCTGCTGACAAACTGTTGCTGTCCTAGGTGTGGTCTCATGACCCACTTGCGCTTAGTGCTAGTCTGTTGCCAATGCTTAGTGGCGGGGTAAGGGATTAGAGTGTTTCCTGGTTTTTTCGTCCCAAACAAATGTTCATTCCCTTCGCCAGTAGCCACTTAAAGGGATTTAGAGTACTACCTGCCTCAGACACCAGATCTGGGCCCTGCCTAGTGGTTTCAGTGTCTTGCTGTTTGTCTTACCTGGTACAGACTTGTAGGGTACTATTTTAAAATGGTTTGATAGCAATTCAGAATGCGATGTTGCATCAGGTAGTGGATCAATTTATTGGGTATTTGGTGTAACAGAGCGAAGCCTGTTGGTTGTGACAATGCAAAATCTACTCGAGAGGGATATGCTGTGTGTTGAATGCTGTGCTGCGTGAGTCATGACAACTTTTATTGGACTAAAGAAATTATAGTTTCAGCTCTCTGAGACTGCAGACGTGTGTGCAAGTTGCGCTTGCGTGAGTGTGTGTGCGTGTGCGTGTGTGTATGAGTGTCTACTGCTGACAAAGGCCTTAATGGCCGAAAGCTATGAGCGTGTGAATCTTTTTATTGTGCCTATCACGACTCAGCATCTCAGCTGTTTGGTGAGTAGCAACTTTCCTTCTCTCGAATTGTAACATTCCATCCTAGATTTTCCATTGCTTGATTATTATTGAACTGAAGAATGGTGTTTTTTTTTAGCAGTAGACTGAGAGCTCAATCACTGATAGAGGCTAGAGTGTCTGTGTGTATCATCTGGATGCTGTAATGAGTGTATACACATCATGGCTTTCAATGTCCTGTTGAGTCTCGAATTAAAGACATTTTTAATTTATTATTCTTAAATCTCTTATTGCTTGCTACACACCAAATGTTCATTGTTTACACCGAGCCTCATTCCAATCAATGGTTTGGTTTTTACGTTTTTGAGGTGTTACTATATTGCAAAACATATGCTTAAAAATATGAAACATTACTTGTGTCTGTGCTGGATCTATAGCACCTTGACAAACAACATTCAATAGGCAAAATTAGTGTAAAGCAGAGCTACAAAAATCAAGTAAAAGTGAACAAACCACACTACACAGTCCAACAGTGCACCTTGCCAATAGCGTCCTTTTTCAGATAGAGAATTAATTAATTTTCAGCTGTTCTTCAAATGAAGGCAGTCATGACCAGGAGGTCTGAGTTGTGTCAACAACTGGAGGGGAGGGGGGGGGGGGGGGGAGCCCTTGTCTGTAATCATAAACATAGGTAATGAAAATGGTCTAACACATGAGAACAGACATGTACATATATTATAAAGTCGTCCCCTAATGCCCCACCCAATCTCGACGCCCTCGTTTTTCTGTTTGTATGGAAGGTTAATTTTGGGAACTACTGTAGCGATTTTGACAGAATTCGTGAGGAAGGTTTGTGTATATACTTTATTACTGCTACGCTAGCAAGTCATCCAGCTGTAGATGCTTAGTAGTACTGAGTAAAAGTAAGTACTGAAATGGCTCAGTGTGAAATTCTTGAAAGTGTGGTACTGCTGTCCATTTCAAGAAAATAAAATGCTTTTCCTAGAAACTTCCATCGGTCCTATTCCTGACACCATTTTATTATTTGTTATGTTTTGTGTAGATATTCATTATTATACTGTCATCCTCATTGTCAGTTACTGTAATTGGCATAAATTTCTTCATTTGCCATTCCAAATTAAAGGTTTAATCTCTTTTGTTTCCCTCTTTTTCAGGATGCTGTTGCATTGCTGAAGTTAGGGGAATTTGATATTTCCTGCTATGACACTGACTTACAGGACGATGATGTGTACCACTCTGATGATGAAACTCCAGTGTCCACTGTCACCGAGAATAAGGCATATGATCCACTGACAGAGTAAGCAGAAGTTTTGACCATTTTTGTGTAGCTGTGATTTTTTTGGAAGCACTTGACAGAGTTGTAACAGACACTAAAGAATTTGGTTTATTTTGTTGATGATGTTACTTTCACCAATTTTTCAGTTTGTACCACCTCCATTCACTAATATTTTGTTTCAGATATCCATTTTCTATGTGTTTTCCTTCTTTTAACCTCCGCCCCCCCCTACTCTCTCTCTCTCTCTCTCTCTCTCTCTCTCTCTCTCTCTCTCTCTCTCTCTCTCTCTCTCTCTCTCACTCACTCTCTATGCTCATGGACTGGGTGTTTGTGTTATCTTCATCATTCATCATCATCATTCGTGACAGTGGCTTGATTGGATTGTGTAAAACTTGGAACTTTGTATGGGCGCTGATGACCACACAGTTGAGTGCCCCACGAACAGTGTGTGTGTGGGGGGTGGGGGGTGGGGGGGTGGGGGCATGGGCGTGCGTGCGCGCAACTCACTTTTTTGCATTTCTACACTGGTGTTTTTTTTTAAATTATTCACCAGAGGCAGGTTCTCATGTATTGACAAAGTAGTATAAATGTTCGCCCACAGTAGCTGAGTGGTTAGTGTGACAGAATGTCAATCCTCAGGGCCCGGGTTTGATTCCCAGCTGGGTCGGAGATTTTCTCCGCTCAGGGACTGGGTGTTGTCCTAATCATCATCATTTCATCCCCATCAACACGCAAGTCGTCGAAGTGGTGTCAAATCGAAAGACTTGCACCAGGTGAATGGTCTACCCGACGGGAAGCCCTAGTCACATGACATTTCATTTCAGTAGCATAAATGAATGCTGCTGTTATTGCCACTATTGTCTGATATAATTTGAATCAGTAACTATTAAGTAACAGTGGTGCCTCAGATCTTGTGATACCAGAGTTAGGTACAGCAGCTCTTGCAGCATCTTGCATTGCTCTTGCTTTCATTTTTATGCGAGCACAGCCTAGACTCGAAATTAAATCCTCTGTTTCTTTCTGAATTGTTGAAAGAACTATATTCACATATAGATATGTCTTTGGATAGTGCCCAAAGCAGGATTGTGATGAAGGAGGTGGCTGCCATTCACAAACAGCTGAAGCTGCATTGGTCACTGTCGACTGAGTTCATATGGCCTGTAAGCTCTCACCCCGTAATTTCCAACAGTCTCACTGTGATCCTAATGGTTGGCTCTTGGATTATAGGGAGATAGACTTGTAAAAGATGGGGTGTTGGGAAGGCGGTGGGCGTTATAGAATGAATAGGATAATATTTAGACAAAGGCCAGTTATTGGTGAAAGCACGTTAAAAAGGGGTCACATAGCTAGGCCTAGGGAGGCGAGGTTGAGCCAGAGTGTAGAGTTTGGCGAAACATAGTTCACTGCTACAGAACGCACGTCCAAGAGAGCGAGAAGACAAGAGAGCGGGTCCGGTGACGGGCGGCCAGGCATATTCGATGTACCACGCGGCTTGCTCCACCCTGATTGGTCGGGACCGAGAAACCCGTGGGGACGGCAATGGAACTTTCCAGAGCATTGCCTGCTAAGTGATGCCTGGGGCGGAGTTAACTTCTCAGCATATGAGGGAAGCGCGTGATCAAGGTACCCTTCCTCGGTGCTGACTTCCTGTTGCTAGACCCTGGGCGAAAGAATTTACAGGCAGCCAATGCTGCCGACTGTGGCTTGTCCGTAATGGAAAAATGAAGTTACCTCTGGGGGCTAAAAAATAAATTAAAATTTTCCTACTGACTGTCTCATTCTTTACACTCCTTCCCCTTCTGTGGGAGCAGAGAACGTATGTGAATTTGCTCAATGTAATTATTATTTAATTGTGACATGTTTTAGTTTGTAAAACAAAGTAAATATCACTTCATTAAAATAGCCCTCATGGAAGATGGCATGGGTCTTAACCTATGGGAGGGTGTAGAGACTCTAAAGACCTCGTATTGGTCCAAAAGGGACTTACACACATCAACAGTATTACATGTATACAAGAATCATCATAAAACATCAAAAATCATAAAACATCAAAACAAAATTACATTAATGAAACACATTAGAACAAAACACGATGGCTTGAATGAGGCAAACATGCCAAGTGTTTCTGCTGTTAGGGTGAAGTAAAAGTGTCCTTTTTTTGCTTAAATAAGTTGAAAATGTAAAGATATCACCACTGATGTCACAAGCAAGGAAGAGTGGCGCAAGGTGGCGTGTTGTGTTGTCCTCAGCGGGCAGTGCGTAGGCTGCCAAGCAGGAAGGGGTTGTGGCCGTGGCCAGGTCTGTGCACTGGAATTCAGCGCAGGGGGTATGAGGGAAGATTCACGTGTTTCAAACACATTTACAAAGGGGTTATCACTAAGGGAACACTTCACTACGCTACACTAGTTTTTCCACATGATTTGATATCATTATTGCAGTCTTAAAACTAAGGGAGGGCATGTGCCTGACAGGTTCTTTCTTCTGGTAGCAGTGACTGGGGTTACTGTGGCGCTGGGTTCAATGGTTGTATATAGTTTGGAGGCTGTTTACTATTCCTTTAAGTGTGCTAACAGGCGATCATAAGAAATTTGTCCTTTTTCATGTTTTAAGAGGTCATTGATTGATGCTAAGAGGTGATCATTTGATACATTATATAAAACCGGCAAGTTAGCTGACAACAGAATCACGAATGAGTTTTCAGGTATAAAAACATAAGTGAAGGGGTGCTAATACTAAGGGAGTAAGCCATAGTGGCATGAAAAGTTGTTAGCAGCAGGATAATATCACAATAAGAATGGTTATAACAAGGTAAGTTTAGTGTGTAACGTCGTGGTAGTATTAATAAGGTGGGTGGGAGTGTGGCAGCTACAACAGAGCAGCACGCTACAGATGACTTCGAGGCTAGACTAAGTGAGGGCGGCGCGTGAGAGCTACTCCAGAGCGGCAGCTGGCTGCAAGGCCGAATCTATCGTTACATCAGAAAGGTGTGCAGCAGACAATTTCCAAGACCAATGCGGCATCAGAGGTGCACGTGTCAGCTGAGGGGTCTGCGACTGTCAAATGCCGCACACAGTGTGCACATGCATGGCGCAGGAGGCAAGCATCAGGTTTGCGAGAGAGAGAGAGAGAGAGAGAGAGAGAGAGAGAGAGAGAGAGAGATGAAGCAAACTGACAGTGTTCACTACGCTGTCTGTACTTTACAGTCTCTTCACATGTTCTTGGGCTCCTGCGCCCGATGAGCGTATTTATGTGCTTCAGAGTGAGAAGTGACGAATATTAATGTCACAGAAGGGGTATACTGTTACTGAATAAAGGGGAATAGATTTGCTTGCTCGATATGGTTTATTCAACTATGACCAACAAAACAGAAGTGGGATTACACATGACATCACGCTAGATGTGTTGTTACAGTGAGTTCTGTTTAAAATTACATTATGCAATAGTAAATTGGTTCATAACAAAGTTCCTATGAAATCCATTTGAGCCCAAAAAAATTGTTACATTGACATGAAAATATAAAAATGAGGTACAAAACTATCCTGTTACATTGCTACATATGCTGTATCAATAAGTAAACAAAGTTAAATGCCTCTGTGAGCTGACCATCTAAGTGCAATAACGTTCACGTTGTGAGAGGAAGTTTCTTATGCATCAGTATATTTGCTTAACACCATAAAGTGAGAATGACAAAGATAAATGACACCAGTTTTGTGCAGGTGGGGCGTACATTGTGTCGTTGGATGTAAGTGCTGTTGCTAAAGAGAGGAGAACAACAAAACTTGAGAAGAATCTAGAGATTTCCACAGTGGAAACAGAAAGTGCAAGGATTTTTTTTCTTTTGTGTGTGTGTGTGTGTGTGTGTGTGTGTGTGTGTGTGTGTGTGTGTGTGTGTGTGTGTGTGTCAAAGCCTTTATGATGTAACCAAATTCAACGTCTTTATCCTCTCAACATTTTGTGACTAAACTCGCTGTCTCTATAACTCCATGGTGCTGGCCTCATTGGGCACAGCTAGTTGCTTAAAACTCTGTCTATCCTTGGGTATATCCCAGGGTCCTGAGACACATCATACAATTAAATGCTACTACTTCAATAGTTGGTATTCCTTCGGAAAATACAATGGAAAAACAGTGTCATAGAAGGCTCAAGTTTTGAACAGAGATTTATGCTTACTGGCAGTTTAGCTGCGAGCTAGATGCGGTTCATGTCTGATGGTGTCTAATCAGATGTCGTCAGAGAGCATGGAACACTGTTCTCCTGAACTCTTCTTCGGCATCAAAGATTAAGGTCCAACTGTGTTGGTTCACCTGAACTGAATAGTTCTGTCGATAATTGAAAGATGAAAGTGGTTAGGGTGGACTATGCTGCGAAATTGAAAAGTTAAGAAACGGCACAGACGGCTAGGGTTTCCACACAATTGCCAGTCGCGCCACATAAGATACGTGCCACTGCGGGTGGTGCATGACTCTTCATGTGTTGTTCTGTTGAGAGAGGAAAGATGAAAGTGGGTAGGATGGACTATGCTGTGAAATTGAAAAGTGAAGAAACGCCACAGACGGCTAGGTTTTCCGCACAATTGCCAGTCGTGTCACGTAAGGTACGTGCCCCTGTAGGTGTGGTTCTCCTGTTCATCCAACAGACTTGGTATATGGCCAAAGCTTGCTCGTTCTGTGGGCATGATTCATTCTGTTTATGTTACCTATCACGGGGGTATGGATGTAGTATGTCCCTCCAGATAAACATTCAAATACAAATGAAATAAAACATGGTTAAATCTTAAATTACCCTTCCAAAATAATTTCTTACCTAAGACATCATTATTACTAAACACTTAAATAATTGGCAGTACTCGGGAACTTATCCTAGCATACTTGAAATCCCACAAAAATTACTATCCTCATCATTCGAGTAACACAGTGACACAGGGAAACACTAGGTTGATACAAGTTCTAAATTACTGCTGCTGGCAGACTCCAACTAAAACTCTCTAAACATTTGATAATAGCATAAATAAGACATGGACAAAATGAACAATAGTAAAAATAAAACATCAACACAAGTGACGGGACACAAGTAATTAGATATGAGTAATTGGCAACCCATCATAATGATGCAAGTAGTGGCAAAACTGCGACAGAAACAAAAGTACAAAATATCATTTCCTTTACACAAAATTCCCTTATTCTCCAGTTACATTTCGTAGCAAAATAAGTGTAAGTATCGCCTGGTATTCCTTTATGCTCTCGTTTATATTTTCATACCAACTGACAGTCTTTGGCACTTCTACCTACAAGAAAACTGTCGTTAAGTCATGGAAATGTTATTTGTAATGCTGTGGAATAGTGTAGTGTCATGTTAATACTTCCTTTAACAAGATTCTGAGGAAAAGTGGTTTTATGTCTCCTTCAATGAACAGACCAATAATTATTAAACATGTGATATGCTGTTTTCTGGGTTGATTTGTATTTGCAAATATTGGTGATTATCAGTTTCCCAATCAATCATTCAGGGGTATGATTGTTGTTCCTGTTGTTAATTCTCTCACCTACCTGCTTCCATATAATCATTATTGGCGGTGCGACGAAGCTAGTTGCATCTCGAAGACGTCGATATGACTTACCTGTCAGCACTTACGTTTTTAATAAAATTAGAGTTCATTTGCCATATATAAAGTGTGTAGGGAGGAATGTAAGTTCCTTAGTATTGAAAATGTGTGTAAAGTTATTCAAAGGGTTCGATAAATAATGTTTAAGAATTTCTATATTGAGATTCAGTACAGCTTGAGGTGCTAAGGTGCGACACATGTTGCGCTCGTGACATGTAAGTTGCTGACAGCACAGCTGACAGTACGGCTGCGTCCGGTTTTAACTAGCTTGGCGGTAGTACGGGCATCAATGCTGGGTCTGTCCTCTTGCTACGCATGGAGTTCAGTTCCTCGGTATGGTCACAAAATTTCCTTCAAGAGTTAGCTTATGTTGTTCACGGCAGTTATGCATGGCGGATGTTTTCAAGGAACTCAGATAACTCAAGTGTTAAAATTCACAAAATGATCGTGACTCATTTTTTTGTTTAGGTGCTCTGTCCTTCTAAGATTTAGGTAACTGGTAGATTTTATGCTTCTAAATAAATTGTATTTTGCAATGGCATTCCAAACTCAACTCCTTGGCTAATGCGTTTCCCACTCAGCCGTTGTTTACAGGACAAATATCACAGCAAGGTCCAGCTTCCTTGACGCCATATAGATCCATTTATTATCTGCGATGGTTATACAACATAGCTGGAGATGGATCTGAAACTCCAACGTTTACTAATCCTGATGGTTTAGACAATGCGTACAAGGAAAAAGTTCTCTCTCACGATTTTGTTCCTCAATGAAAACTCAAATAGACAACACAAATAGATTAACATCCTTAAATAAAACTAATCAAATCTGTAGGGCAATATTAAGCTGGTGAATTTATTTTCATAACTATCTTCTTGGATTTACTGGTTATGCTGCAACGTATGAATGTACGAAGGGATGGCGGTGAGGAGGGGCGAGGGGAAATGTGCAAATGCTGCCCGCGCCAATGGCTGAGGTGGGGGCCGGGGGAAAGAGAACTGGAATGGCTGCTCACTCGACGGGCGGGAGGTAGGGATGGAGGGAGAAGGTCGTGTCGCCAGCTGATAGGGAGGGGCAGGACCTCGCCGCATGTGAACAGCTGTAGACACCAACAGCGGTATTTACGCGACTCCTTGCGTGGCATTTAATATACAGAAATACTTGGTATCAAAAAAACGTACCTTGTTGTCTGGTCGACATCACATTATGAAAACAGTAAAACAGCACTTGAGGAAGACTCCTTTTACTTTAGAGTAACATATTTGTTGTTTAACTTGGATGTACTTATTCTTGTTATTATCGTTATGTGATCATTTAGCAAAACATACATGTAATAGGGCATATTTCAAATGACAGGTAGATGGCGGCATGTAGTCTGATCTACTGGTAGTTACGAAGGCATATTCCTGTCGTGTTTTTATGGTAAAGCTTTAACAGCTTCTGCAGAAGAGCTTTTGTAAAGTTTGGAAGGTAGGAGACGAGGTACTGGCAGAAGTAAAGCTGTGAGGACGGGGCGTGAGTCGTGCTTGGGTAGCTCAGTTGCCCGCAAAAGGCAAAGGTCCCGAGTTTGAGTCCTGGTCTGGCACACAGTTTTAATCTGCCAGGAAGTTTAAAAGGCATTTTTCAATGTGGCAGGAATTTCAATCATCAAATTTCTCTTCCGATTGCAAAAACATTCATTTGGTACCCACTGCATAAGGAGAAATGATGATCATGACAAAATAAGAGAAATCAGAGCTCACACAGGAAGATTTAAGTGCTCTTTTTTCCCATGCCACGTTCAAGAGTAGAATGATAGAAAGGTGGTTGGAAGAACCCTCTGGTAGGCAATTAATTGTGAAATGCAGAGTAGTCACGTAGGTGTAGACGTATACCAAGAAGTGATATTAAATGAGGCAATCATGTAAAATCCGCGTCTATAACGCAATTCACGAACAAGACACTAGTTTGGCCAATTCATGAGTATTGTACCAGTGTTTGCTATCATGGCTCTGGTGATATGGACTCCAGACAGAGAATAAATTGAGACACAAGCTGCTTGGATCCTAACGGGGTATTATAGCCCATGCAAAAATGTAATAGAAATGCTTGGGGAACTTATATTTGAATACTCAGCAAAATAAATAAATAAATATGCAGCTCTCAAGATGTGCTGTTGACTAAATTTAGAGAAGCTGTACTCGAAGTCTAGGTGACAGTTATGCTGTCACCATTGTATGTCTGGTGTGGGTATAGTGAGACTAAGATAAGGAGACTGATCATGTACAGAGGAATATGAACAATCGATTTCCCCTCACTTAAGAAGTAAATGGCATAGGACATGAAACTGATAATGTAGGTATGAATTACCCTCCTCACACAGCGTACAGTAAATTGCAGACTTTATAGTAGATGTAACAAGGTAAGTGTGCAGCAGACTTTGACTTTTACAGGTATTTACACATCTTACTGTGTTGCAAATGAAATATGATCATTCTTACTTACTCTTGGTAATTTGTAGTAAAATAACTTGCTACTTAGCCTGGCGTGATCATAAATGATTCAACCATATACTTACTTACTGACAAATGCTGACACTGAATGCTTTCTTAAGAAAGCCCTTGACAGAAAATATGTAATGGAACTAATTTTTGTTGGCTAGGGAAAAACAATGCACCCTGAAAGTTATTCAACAGGCTGTGTTCATTATACAAACATAATATTTTCTTTTTTAGCCCTTCTAATCCATTCGGAAGCTGTACAATATGGATTGGTAATATAACTGCAGCAGTAACTGAAAAGATGCTAAAGGAATTATTTTCTAAGTAAGTATCACTTCAGTATGCTATTTTTTCGAAGCACAATGTAACAGACAGATACTTACATGTAAACATAATTGTGTGTGAGGAAATAGGAGTTGCCAGATTGGAAGAGGTCACCACCCTGAACGTGAGACCTGGAGGATGGAAAGGAGAGATCTCTTATCAAAGTTGGAACAGGTTCATATCCAGGAAGCTGTAATCAAATGTCAGATTTGGTTTAAGCTGTTCTCTGCCATATACTCCCTCTGTGAAGTTTATAAGAATAGGAGTATTGTGAAAATAAGCTTTAAGTATCTATAATGATAATTGTATCAAAATTATGAATAAGATATAATTTAAATGGGCAATGAATGACTGTGCAGTTGAATGGATAAAAGCAATCATGAATGTTGACATTTATCTTTCAGTAAGTACACTTCTGAAGTCTGTTATTGCCATGACTGTGTAATTGCAGTGTACAGATTTTAATGTCACAACCCATTAATTGGGATTTAATTATTTTATTTGCAATTAATATGGAAGGCAATTTCAGGTTGTGAACTATTTTTATATTAAAATAGAAAGCAATGGTGGCAATGTTAAATGAAACTGGGGCCTCTTTCATTAAATGACTGACTTAATTCTGAACTTTTACAAACGTTTGTGCAGCTTCTTCTGAAAGTAGCAACAGCTCACAGTTTTGGCTTGGAGAGCAAATCTTTCAATAAAATTTGTTGCTGATTATGAATTTAAATCTGTTTCCTTGTGGCAATTAGTATTAAATTGATTATCGAACTTTGTAATATTAAACTGATTGCATGTTCTGTGGTATTTCACAAACAAAAGACTATAGTGCATGAAATGGTGCATGCAAACTACACTCCTGGAAATTGAAATAAGAACACCGTGAATTCATTGTCCCAGGAAGGGGAAACTTTATTGACACATTCCTGGGGTCAGATACATCACATGATCACACTGACAGAACCACAGGCACATAGACACAGGCAACAGAGCATGCACAATGTCGGCACTAGTACAGTGTATATCCACCTTTCGCAGCAATGCAGGCTGCTATTCTCCCATGGAGACCATCGTAGAGAGGCTGGATGTAGTCCTGTGGAACGGCTTGCCATGCCATTTCCACCTGGCGCCTCAGTTGGACCAGCTGGACGTGCAGACCGCGTGAGACGACGCTTCATCCAGTCCCAAACATGCTCAATGGGGGACAGATCCGGAGATCTTGCTAGCCAGGGTAGTTGACTTACACCTTCTAGAGCACGTTGGGTGGCACGGAATACATGCGGACGTGCATTGTCCTGTTGGAACAGCAAGTTCCCTTGCCGGTCTAGGAATGGTAGAACAATGGGTTTGATGACGGTTTGGATGTACCGTGCACTATTCAGTGTCCCCTCGACGATCACCAGAAGTGTACAGCCAGTGTAGGAGATCGCTCCCCACACCATGATGCCGGGTGTTGGCCCTGTGTGCCTCGGTCGTATGCAGTCCTGATTGTGGCGCTCACCTGCACGGCGCCAAACACGCATACGACCATCATTGGCACCAAGACAGAAGCGACTTTCATCGCTGAAGACGACACGTCTCCATTCGTCCCTCCATTCACGCCTGTCACGGCACCACTGGAAGCGGGCTGCACGATGTTGGGGCGTGAGCGGAAGACGGCCTAACGGTGTGCGGGACCGTAGCCCAGCTTCATGGAGACGGTTGCGAATGGTCCTCGCCGATACCCCAGGACCAACAGTGTCCCTAATTTGCTGGGAAGTGGCGGTGTGGTCCCCTACGGCACTGCGTAGGATCCTACGGTCTTGGCGTGCATCCGTGCGTCGCTGCGGTCCGGTCCCAGGTCAACGGGCACGTGCACCTTCCGCCGACCACTGGCGACAACATCGATGTACTGTGGAGACCTCACGCCCCACGTGTTGAGCAATTCGGCAGTACGTCCACCCGGTCTCCCGCATGCCCACTATACGCCCTCGCTCAAAGTCCGTCAACTGCACATACAGTTCACGTCCACACTGTCGCGGCATGCTACCAGTGTTAAAGACTGCGATGGAGCTCCGTATGCCACTGCAAACTGGCTGACACTGACGGCGGTGGTGCACAAATGCTGCGCAGCTAGCGCCATTCGACGGCCAACACCGCAGTTCCTGGTGTGTCCGCTGTGCCGTGCGTGTGATCATTGCTTGTACAGCCCTCTTGCAGTGTCCGGAGCAAGTATGGTGGGTTTGACACACCGGTGTCAATGTGTTCTTTTTTCCATTTCCAGGAGTGTATAATAACCAAAAGAAATGCTTCCGTATTTAAGGCTTCTGTATTTAAGAAAACACACAAACTTATGAATCTGTAAAGGAAAGATAGCTTTGTAAATGAAATATGGTTAAACTTTAACCATATTATTTTAAAGAAATAAAAGTCTACTTACAGTATTTCACACATTTGATGCCAAACATTTAAAACAACAGATCCTCTACATGGAACATGCGACATTCAAATGCATGCTCTTGATATTCTGATTTATAATAATAGATCCAGTTGCAAATAATTAAGTAACAGTCCAAAAATGTTCTCTTATCGCCAGTTCATTAAATCTGTAGAATTAATTGTGTAACATAAATCAAGCTATCCAAAAGAGACAACCACAAAGGCAAAAGAGTAAAGAGCAAAAATAAAAGAGCAACAGAACAGAGCAAAAGGGAGTGGTGCCCTTGTTTCACTGCTATTTATACTAATTACACATTATGATCTTCGTATGATTATCGATATATTATCCACAGGTGTCTGACATAGATACATTACTTTGTGTAGACATAGATACATTACTTTGTGTAAACTTCTAAAAGTTGGGCCCATTATAAAATATATATCCACATATGATATGCTTCTAATAAAGCAGATAACCGATATATATATATTTTAAAATTTCTTTTTCAGGTATGGAACTATACTCAGTGTCTATGTGTACCCAGAAAGAACGTGTGCATTCATTAACTACAAAGACAGCAGCTCTCCTGGGAAAGCTATGAAGGCTATGCAGGGGCGTACAATTGCTGGAAAGGAAATACTTATAAGATTTCCAGACAGGGTAGCCAATAATGCAACAGAAGCAGCCACTCACAAGAAGAAACGTTAATTAAGTTCTCCAAGTTCTGTAAATAGAATTATTGTAAGACAATGTTGTGAACTGTACTGTAGGAAGATTGAAACTTCCTGGATGTGTCAACATATCCTATTTTGGAGAAGTAACATAATTGAGTGTTAATCTCCTTATTTGAGGACAGTAATGGAGATAACAGTGAAGTGGGTAACATACTTGAAATGGGACCAAGAAAAGTCAGATTTGAGGGTTGAAGTGTCAGTGTCCCATGTTGCAGGAGATTGTAATATATATGGACTGTTGAATTTTTTTTTTCATGGAGTAAGTATATTACAAAGCTGTAAAAATCAATCCGAGGACACCAGTCACCACTTATGAAGGCTGGGGAAGGAAGTATCATTCTGATGGATACTGGACTGCATGAGAATACATGGAAATGAATTACCAGATACAGCTGTGAAGAAGGCATGTAGCGATAATCAGGTTGTTCATTGTGCCATTTGTTTAAATGCTATCACATCACTCTCGAGGTACAAATGCAAGTGTAGATGGAAAGAAGAAGAGCTGGAAGTGACAAACAGTAAATTATGACCAGTAAAGTCAATAAAAGTGGCTATGGCATACCTCTTTCCAGCCACAAAGAGATGAGACTCTTCTCACTCATCTACACATTTCATAGAAACATTATTCAGACCTAAATTATCAACTACCGACAAAAGTCTGACTGTCTTTGATTAGTTCATTAAAGAAATATCCTTATTAATTTTTCCTGCCTAAATTTTTTACCATGCTCTGAAAAGTTTTTGTTGCTGCATGAGCTTTGTTTTCCTTGAAAATAGATATATTTTGATTCTCAGATGACTTTTCTCAGAATTTTACAGTGCATTTTGTAATGTAATTTAAGACCCCTCCCCCGTAGTTTTGCATGATATTTGGATTTTATTTATAACCCTCTATTTGCACATCTTAGGACATCTTAGGACAACAGCTTTCAAAGTATAAGATTATTTTATATTTTTCCATTAATACTGAAGATATTGTGTTCTTTTTTAATTACAAGCTCTGTTCCAGACCTGAGGACCATGCAATGGCATACAGCCATTGTGTCATCCTTTGCTATTGGTCTCATTTGGAAGCAATACGGGCTCCAGCCCACTGCTCCCCCAACTGTTGTCATTTTTTTTCCAAACCTTGGAGGTGCTACTTCTCTTTAAAGTTGGCACCACATGGATGAATTCACCCCATCCCATTCCTCTCACCAAGAAAAAATTTCTGGCATGTCCTCTGCATGTCAGTAAGTCATTCTGGCCACTCAGCTACAACAGATGCAGATATTTTTTATTTGTTACTCTTGTAGTTTTTTTAATTTGTTACTCTTGTAGTTTTTTTTATTTGTTACTCTTGTAGTTTTCCAGTTCTTTTTATTTACGTCACATACCAACATATAAAATGTTAGATTATACGAAATAGCAAGGGACTGAAATACAGATGTAGAATAAGTATGTTCAAAAAATTAAAATTAAAATCTTCAGTTATTTTGCCTTATAATGATTAGAAATTTAAAAATGCATTCAAAGTTGTTTCATAAATAACTCAAAATTGCCAGATAGATCCCTGTCTATTGACTGTTACTATCAGTTATCCCTGAATTTCTTCTTCCTCTTCACAAGCTGCAGAATGCTGATAAGTGCAAAATCTCAGTGAATTGCATTTGGTGACAATAAAATAAGTGGACAGCTTAAGAGACCTAAATATTCAGTTATAAAATTTTCAAGTCCTTATTTCTTATATTATGTTTGTTTTTATACTATGTAATTTATATGTATGTGTAACCATTTACAGTATATAAGAGTGTAAAAGGATTATGCAAACCACAAAAAAATAATAATAGTGCAAAATCTAAGTGTGTCATCTCTATTATATTTGTATCCTTTTGCGTACATATAAGTGGCAAGTGCTCCTTTCTCCATACCTAACCTGCAGTTAGCTGGGTGCTAAGTTATATTCAGCATTCCTTTTCAGTGGTCAACTGATGTTCATAAACAACCTTTTCTGAATTGCGCAGATGGGAACTTAACCTACAAGACATCCTATGTTCCTGTAACCCTCCTGGCCTCAACCTTCATTAGTCACTGTCCTCACCCATCCAGCCCCCTCCCTGTTCTCCCACTCCAGCACTACACAGCCGTCATTTCACTGCCACACCCAGTCTTTTAATTTCCTTTTATTTTTATTTCTCTCCTTTCTGCTACTTAGCCCCCCCCCCCCCCCCCAACCTCTGCACATTCTCTCCTACCCTCCATTTAAACTGCAACACTTCACTGTCCGCCACTCCCACCATACTATTCCTCCCCCTTCCCGCCCCAGCCTCCTCCTTGCCCCCACCCAGTCACCTCTCCCATCATGCACTGGTGCTGCTGCTCGCAGTGTAGTTTCAGCTCTCGGAGACTGCGGACATGTGTGCAAATTGCGCTTGCGTGAGTGTGTGCGTGCGTGTGTGTCTACTGCTGACAAAGGCCTTAATGGCCGAAAGCTATGATTGTATTGTGCCTACCGTGACTCAGCATCTCCACTGTATGGTGAGTAGCAACTTTCCTTCTCTCGTCTTGTTACATTCCATCCTGGATTTTCCAATGTTTCTTTATTTATTTATTAACACACTATCATCTTGATGCAAAAAGTTTATCTTAACCATCCTTTTTCACTACATTTTGGATTCGAAACATTCAGGTACATGTACTTCTCTTGACATCAACAACATGGAACCTGAGTTTACACTAAAAGTTTTCTGCCCTTACACCAGTTACTTTATGATACTTCCGCGAATGGCAGTCTCTTCCCCCTCCCCCAAGGTTTCTGTTATCAACCCAGCCAGCCAATTTTTCTTTCCTATTGAAATGTAGGCCATGAGTTCTTAAACCCCAACACTGAGCCTGTAAAATAATTGCAATTTGCACAAAAATGTTGTGAGATGAAGTGGCCATTGGGATGCACTTTAAAACTTTTGGATGTCTTGACCACATTTTTGACTATTTCTCAAATTGCCCGACATTGTGAATTTCAAAGGCTATACAATTCAACACAAAACTGGTACCAAAAGGTATAAAAACATGTTACATTTCACCATTGATTAGAGACATATTTAAATGAGAACATCTATGTCTAACTCACCATTGTTATGTCAGTCATATAAAATTGTTCAATAAACACATTATATGTCATCAATATTCTTAATCATGAGACAAATGCAAACTGCTTTCAAGGAACAAATTGAAAACCAAGTGGATTAGATTGCTAGATGGTGCTGGATACATGGTACATCCTGAATTTGTTTGTTCACAACTACATTTTCATCATGACATTCTATAAAACAATTACATCACTAAAATAATCAAGTAATTGTGAATAGCAACATGTTAGTATTTAATTGAAGCAGGTAAAATATGGAAAAGTGCATAATTCTTCTCACGTCACTGTACCTATTTTAGTGCCTAATTTTATACATGAGAAGCATTCATAAATCATCATCATGATTTTGTACTTCATGTTTTATAAGACTTGATGTTGTTCTATACCAGTTAAAATGGGAGTGTTTAGGGAAAATTGTAGATGTGGTTTCATTGGGCATGCAGTGAGGAAGATACTGAGGCACTCAACAAGGTTTTTCCTTGGAATTGTAGAGTATGCCAGAAAGCTCAGAAAATCATAGAGTAAGAGGTAGATGTCACTCAGCTGGTCTGTATTTCTTTTGAAATTTTTATTAAATAGATTACTAGAAATGTTCAATTACAGTTCAGTGTAGTCTGCATACAAAGTAAGATCATCACTTTGACAGAGATAATTTTTCTCTTGAAACATGAACCGCTGACAATCTTCCCTGTATGCGCTTGGTGTGTGCAGCCAATAGAGATTGTGGGAGAGGAGATACGTGTTTGTCTGGCACCAAATACTTGGACTCTAAGCACACTCTCTCTCTGGTACCAACTTCCAACTGGCTAGGGCATGTTACCTTCCTAACTCTTTTTACGGACTTTAGTTCAAAAATGCCCAACTTATGTTTCGAACACATCACCTCTCGGCCTGCCATAATTGGCAGGTGCCTTGCGAACCAATCTGTCTTGCTTAAAAGGAATAAACTTCGATTTTGTTCATAAAAATGTAAATCTTATAGTTTAACATCCCCTAAAGATTTCCACACATTGACTATGTTGGCGAGGCTTACTCTGCTTTTTAACCACCATGCGGGCAGAATTACAACATGTGAAATGTGGATATGGTAGTCAAAGGAGTAAAAGAGAAGTGGTGCTGAAATTTGGTGGCAAGCAAAGGGAAGACAAGCAATAACTTTAGTGGCGAATTCAAAATTAAGTTAACCAATAGTATTTGCTGATTACCAAGCAAATTCATGAGATGCAAGAGCCATATGCATATGTAGATTAATATATTGTGACACAAACAAACACAAACATACACACAAAATTCTAGCTTTCGCAACCAACGGTTGCTTCTTCAGGAAAGAGGGGAGGAGAGGGAAAGACAAAAGGATGTGGGTTTTAAGGGAGAGGGTAAGGAGTCATTCCAATCCCGGGAGCGGAAAGACTTACTTTAGGGGGAAAAAGGACAGGTGTACACTCGTGCACACACACACACATATCCATCTGCACATATACAAACACAAGCAGACATTTGTAAAGGCAAAGAGTTCGGGCAGAGAAGTCAGTTGAAGCGGGAGTACAGAGGCAAAGAAGTTGTTGAAAGACAGGTGAGGTATGAGCGGCGGCAACTTGAAATTAGCGGAAGTTGAGGCCTGGCGGATATCGAAAAGAGAGGATATACTGAAGGGCAAGTTCCCATCTCCAGAGTTCTGATAGGTTGGTGTTAGTGGGAAGTATCCAGATAACTCGGACGGTGTAACACTGTGCCAAGATGTGCTGGCCGTGCACCAAGGCATGTTTAGTCACAGGGTGATCCTCATCACCAACAAACACTGTCTGCCTGTGTCCATTCATGCGAATGGACAGTTTGTTGCTCGTCATTCCCACATAGAAAGCTTCACAGTGTAGGCAGGTCAGTTGATAAATCACGTGGGTGCTTTCACACGTGGCTCTGCCTTTGATCGTGTACACCTCCGGGTTACAGGACTGGAGTAGGTGGTGGTGGGAGGGTGCATGGGACAGGTTTTACACTGGGGGCGGTCACAAGGGTAGGAGCCAGAGGGTAGGGAAGATGGTTTGGGGATTTCATAGGGATGAAATAAGAGGTTATGAAGGTTAGGTGGACAGCGGAAAGACACTCTTGGTGGAGTGGGGAGGATTTCATGAAGGATGGATCTCATTTCAGGGCAGGATTTTAGGAAGTCGTATCCCTGCTGGAGAGCCACATTCAGAGTCTGATCCAGTCCCGGAAAGTATCCTGTGGGGCACTTTTGTGGTTCTTCTGTGGGAGGTTCTGGGTTTGAGGGGATTAGGAAGAGGCTCTGGTTATTTGCTTCTGTACCAGGTCGGGAGGGTAGTTGCGGGATGCGAAAGCTGTTTTCAGGTTGTTGGTGTAATGGTTCAAGGATTCCGGACTGGAGCAGACAGCTGCCACCCATTCCACATCAAACGGTCCCTTCCCTACAGCCTAGGTCTTCGTGGCAAATGAGTGTAGACCACCAGCCATGAGGAAACATTAGGTTCAGGATACCAGATCACAAGTTTTGTAAAACCAAGTGCTAGTCTTAGCCAGGTAAAAGAAAACATGAAATAAATGTGTAGGGATTTCAGCAAGGATGATCAGGTGCTTGTAGATAGGGGAGCTGAAAACAACATGGTCAGAATAGGAGGTCTGGGTTTTGTTTGAGGTCCTGTGATGTGATTAGTAGCCTTGGGTTAACTCTGCTGTGATGTGAGTGAAGCACAGGTTGGGGCTAGCTCCTTAGAATGGTTGCAAGCTCTCATGTTGGTGCTATTCCAGTGGGTTATATAGGAAGATTGGGATGTACGTCTCATAGCCTACACCTAAATAGAATGGCTAAAGACAAGTCAGCAGATATATTAGAAGAAAGCTTAGGGGATCTACCAGCACACAAAAACATATCCCTGTGGTTCCAGGATTCAGGTAAGATGAATGTTTTTGGTTAAATTCAGGCAGACAGCAATGAAAAAAATTCAACTGATCAAGACTCCCACTCTGTCACAAAAAGAATAGGGAGAAATTAAATTCTTTCATTAGAATATAAGGGGGATGAAAAGTGAAGAAAATGGTTTGTTAAGATCTCAGAAGTTGGAATGAAATTGATTACATTTGTATGAACACCATGTAACAATTGGGATAGAAAGTCTTACAAATGGACAGAGTGGTTACAAATGTAGATCCAATATCTTAAAGGAGGATTTCTAATGTTTATAAAAAAAATGAATATAAATTCAAAAATACAAAAGTAAGTAAATTTTGAATAGCTCAAAATATAGAAACATGTGCTTGTGAGTTAATATTCAATGCTGTAACATTTGTCATCGTTACAGTTCTCAGGTTACTACTGGGTAAGTGTAATAAAAAGGAATCTTATGGGAAAAATGATCTAGAGATGTTATTAACCACATATCATTTGATGTCAGCTATAAATTTCTCCATTCAGGTCACTCATGATATGGTACACTGATATATAATGTATTTACATGGCGAACAGTGCCAGATCATGATGTACAGTGAGTTACACTTCATACTCTCCATAAACACTCAACTAAAGTGATAATGGTGATTATTATTTCTACAACTTTGCTTCTGCTGTTTTTTCTCGAACATCAAGGCTATACTATGAAAAAATTATCATTCAAATTATTGGCAATCACTGGCCACTACTGTTTCCCCTCTTTTGGGCAGTGTACAAATTCAACAGCAGAAGAACTAGGCATCTTCTGATGAGATCCACGGGTCAATCCAATTTTGCCCTTGTTCATATGACTGGAAGTGTTAGTCATCCAGGCTGTGTGTCATTGATTGAAAAAGGTGGTAGTCAGAGGGAGCAATGTCTGGAGAATACGCTGGGTGGGGTAGGACTTCCCAGTTAAAAATTTCCAGGTTAATTTTGACAGGTTTTGAGACATGGGGCCAAGCATTGTTATGCTGCAAAATTACCTTTTCATGTCTATCATTGTGTTGTAGTCATTGGTCTTTCAACACTCGGTTCAAATGCATTCTCAGTAACAATCTCCCATGACTGTTTCCATGGTTCCAGTAGCTTTGAGAACCTCTCTCTTTCAACGCATTGCCAGTTTTTGATGTCAAAAATCATCATTCTCAAAGCACTGAAACCATTCTCTGTGCATTCAGCACTAATAGGAGCCTCATTATAGTTTTTACCCAGCATTTTATGAGCCTGAGCGACAGATTTATTCATATTAAAGCAGAAAATTACAACTTCCTGCAAATGATGTGATTTGGGCTTGTAAATTGACATATTGAATCAACAATAACTTTAGGATGCAATCACAAATTGACTGATTTTTGATGGCATTATGTTTATAAATGCCTAAGCTTATTGTAAGACACTTATAACCTCCCACTCGTGTCACCGTTTGTCACTAGTGCCATCTATTGCAAAATGGTGAAAGCAAAGCTGTAGACCTAATAAAAGCAAAACAGTGAAAGGTTTTATGGAAAGTTTAAAAATGGTGGGTGAAGTTTGCAATGATTGTAATACCAGCTATAATTTCAACATATTTCTTAGTAAGTTTGTAACTATTTTTTAAAGCAGTTTTACTAAGAAAATAATTAAACACAGCATTAGGAAGTCTTCAAAGAAATCTTGGATCAATACTGGTGTCGACACCTTGTGTCACTACAGGTACTGTAGTATCTCCAGAATGAAAAAGCAAAATCTACATAGTAGCCAGAACAAGTAAGGATCCTCAAGTGCTTTCACTACAAACAGAATTCTAACATTTTAAGAAAAGTTGTAAAAATCCTGGAGTATTCACATCTTGTCAGAAATTGGCAGATCAAACAATAAAATAAAATCAGTATGGAGCATTGTTAAAAGATAGACAGGGAAAGAACCCTCTACAGGATGACACTATTTCTATTAAAGAGCACTGGAGCACTATAAAATGCGGTTCATGTATAGCTGATATTTTTAATAATTTCTTTTTAAATGTTGTTGGGAAAATCTGATCAGAAACGAAAGCAAAACAGAATTCTGATGATCAGTACAGAGAAAATTACTGAAATGAAAATATTACACACATCTCCATCTGAAATAAGGAATGTTATCATGACCCTCAAAAGTAAAAATTCATGTGGAGTTTATGAAAACTCCCATGAGACACTAAGAAAGAACTGTAATGAGACACATGTTCTCAGTCACTCATTGTAATTTGTTTTTGAAGGGGATTAAAATTTGCCAGTTTTAGACCTGACTATAAGAAAGGTGACTCCTTAGATGTCTGTAGCTATTTGCCAGTCTCGTGTGTTACATCTTTTCCAAAATTTCTGAGAAGTAATGTACTGGACGGTTGTAACCCAGCCAAGTAGTGGTGGAATACCCTTGGTCAAGTGCAGTTTGATTTTAAAAAGGTTGCTCTACTGAGGAAGCTGTGTATATTTTCTTTGAGCACATAATAAAATTTTTAAATGACACAAGATCAGTATTTGGGATCATCTGTATATGTCTGTATTCCCAAGTTGTATCAGACTTCCAGCTACTACAAATATACTCCACCAAGATAACACCATGGCCAGTACAATAACACTCACAGTGCACACTCCACCACTTGTTCCAGTGGCTTAGGCCAGCTGTGAGCCAAAATGTATATGAGAGAGTGTGGTGTGATCGCATCAGTTGGTGAGCATGAGAATCAGCGTCATCTGAGCAGTGGAGCCACAGTGATTTATAGTAAAATTGTGCCAGCTATTACATTTCCATGGTAACATTGTGTTGCGCCAAAACCCCCTCCTTCCCTTCTTCCGCCCCAAGCAGCAACTCCTGGGGAATAAGATGCAGGAGGTGTGTGGTCCCGATGTGCAGCCACTGGGGAAATGAGAGAGTTGATAGCCTTAGGAGTCACTGTGGAAGGCCAGGGCAGGACGAGGCTTGATGGGAAATGTCCAAGTTTCCAGGAATGAGAGGATCCATCAGGAGTGGGGGAGCAGGTGGCTGCTGCCCAAGATGGCAGAGATGAAGTTGGTTCCAGTGGCACTATGAAAGGCCATGAGCATAGGCCACAGTATGTAACAAGGATCTGTGGTGGGCAGAGATCATCCCGCAGATCCACATTGAATGGTGCTGAACTACTAGACCTAGACTGGGATGTCAACCATAAGGGAGAAGTCTCAGGAATGATGTGTGCTGGCAGTGGGTGCAGCATATCCAAAAGTGTATGATGAAGCTGACCATGAAGCAGCTTTGCTACACTGCGACCGTCAATTAGGGTGGCCTTATAAGTTGCTAGAAAGCTACATAGATCATTAGATTGCAGTCTTTAACATCATTTCCTTGAGGAACTGGGTTTTAAAAGTGCAGGTAGTGTTTTTCACAACTGTTGGGGGTCAGGCAAAAAAGTCATGGTGCAAAGGTGTTGGACCCTGTTATGGACACAAAATTATTCAAAGACATTAAAAGCAAACGCCTTTCCATTATCAGGAACCAAGGTGCATGAGGTGCTTTCAAGGACAAACACTTTTTCCAAGGCCACACTAGTTACTTGAGACATGTGTGGCACATCAGGGAAGAAAGAAAAGGAATCAATCATGACTAACTTCATGAGCCCAAAAACAGGCCAGCAAAATATAATTGGATACCCTCCCAAGGTTCCAGGCGAGGGAGAAAACCACTGGGAAAGTGCTGCTTGATGGACCTGACAGGTGAAAAGTTAGCAGATCACATCTGTGATGTCAAAGGCAGTATTTGGCCAGAATACATGTTTTTGCCCCAAACATTTCATTGGGACATATTCCAATGGCCAATGTGCTGGAGGCAATGCAATTTTCGCCAAAGAGAAAGAGGAATCAGGTGGATGCAGCAGTGGTTCTTGTCCGAGACCCACAACAGAACCCCTTGATGATGGTGTAGTCGATGCCACCGTGACCAGTAGGCATAAAATTCGGGATTGGGAGATGTGTCCGGCCATTCCCGTTGTACAAATTGAACGAGGGTGGCATAATGTCAGTTTCTTGCAGACAGCAGCTGCGAAATCATGTGATGTTAAGGGTAAAGTGGGAAGGTGAAACTGGGATAGCATGTCCACATTTGTGTGTAATTTCGCTGCTTGACAGTGAATAGAGTAACGAAAATTTGACAATACAGCACCCTACAATGAAGACGATGGACAGTCTTGTCTGATAAGCAATGCTTGGAGCCGAAGGTAGTGGGCAATGGGTGATGATCCATTACAAGATGAAATTTCTGTCCATAAAGGAATACTTTAAATTTCTGAACTGTGCAAATAACATTGAGGGCCTCTCACTCTATTTGAAAATAGTGTTGCCGAGAAGCAGGTAAGATCTTAGAAGCATATGCAACAGGGAGCTTGGTGCTGGGGGTACTTGGGATAGGAATGTGCCAATACCAGAGAGGGACAGGGGTGGGCACACCTCCATTGCTATTAATGAAGGCAGACTAGAAGTGTAGGTTGTAAAACATGGTGCCCACTTCACGCAATCTTTTAAAGTCCAGAGAGCTTGCTGACAGGCAGGTGACCATTCAAAAAGTGTGCTTTGGTGCTTCAGCTGGATCAATGGGCAGAGTGTTTGTTCTTATGGGATTTCATTTTATTAATCAGCTCAATGTAACCCTTTATTAGTTCTAATCCATTTGCCCAAAGTTTAAACTTTAAATATGTCAAGGAAAGTTATGTACAAGAATACTTGCACATGTAGCACTTAAGTCCTGCCACCAGTCTCTGTAAGAAAAACTTGAGATTATGAAGGTGATCCACTGCAGTTGCACCATTGATCAAAATATCATCAAGGCACAGCACAGTTGGGACTAACCTGAAGTAGTTGATCCATAAAATACTAAAATATGGCAGGGCCTGAAGGAATTCTGAAAGGTATCCGGGTATGATGGCAGAAACCTAATGGCATGTATAACACTAGATAAGTTTGTGATGCTGTGTCCAAGGAGATTTGAAAACATGTTTCTATGAGATCAGTTTTGCCGAATAAGGTGCCATAGCCTGATTTTGAAAGCATTTATCTGGGTTCGGTAGAGGATAAGTTTACACTTCAGCTTGTGCATTCATGATCACCACAAAATCTCAAGGTGCCTTTGGGTTTGCATGCAGCTACCAGGGGGGTTTGCATGCTGCTACCAGAGGAGTGGCCCATCGAGTATGGGAAATAAGTGTTAATGTGTCTTCATGAGTGAGCTTCTCCGTATCTGTTTTGAGGGCATACTTAAGAGCCAAGGGCACCAGGCAGGCTTCAAAAAATTCAGGGCTGCTGTCATTTTAAGTGTGAAGTAAGTTTCAAAATCAGTCATCTTCCCTATTCTAGGTGAGAAAATTAGGGCATACTTATTACAGAGAGTCCTTAAGGTGTTGCAAGGCCCTTTGGATTGCATGGTGAGCAATGTTTCATGAACCGCAAATCTGAAAGTATGGAAAGAGTCTATTCAAAAAACATAGTCCACTGTGGGGTCAGCTTGCTTGGCGAGTGAAAATGGAATTGACTTCTGATCTTGTGATCGTCAGGTTAGTTAGTCCATTACACATACTGTAGATCATATTAATGATAAATGTTATGATGTGTAGCATGTTAGTTGAATAATTATATAATGGCCATTTCCAGGTTTGTAATTGACTAATTATTTGTTTTCGATAATACATCTTTGGTATGAAAGGAATTGTTAAGGAGTAACATCTTTAATCTACATTTGGAAATACTTACACTGCTTGTCTGACGTCTCATTCCAATAAGCGCATTGTCAAAGAGTTTTTAGCTGAGCATTGTGTTCATTTCTGGACAAAATTTAGATTCACTAGAGAGAGGTGAAGATCATTTTTCCTTCTAGAATTGTGTGGGTGAATATCTCTATTACTCTCAAACTGCATTAGCTTATTGACAAAAAATTTCATGAGTGAATAAATGTAGTGTGAAATGGTGGTTAATATTCCCAATTGTTTAAATAGACACCTGCAGAATGAACAGGTATGAACTGAACATGTCATTCCAATTACTTTCTTTTGTGCAGTGAATACTGTTTGAGGAATTACCGCAGAATATTATATGTAGGGCTTCGGTTCATGAAAATACTTCAACTTACCAATCTGTATGTCCCCAAATTTGGCAGTTATGCTTATGGCAAAAGTAGCTGAACTTGAACACTTTAGCAGAGCTATTTTTTTTTTTTTTCAATTTATGTTTCCATCAATATGCACACGAAGAAATTAAAACTTTTTAACCTGTTTATTATTTTTTGTTGGTAAACTGCATTCACAATACATGGTTAATAAAGCATCATTTACTATTTTCACTGTGAATGTTTCTTTGGTCAGGTTGGCAATAATGCTCACACTGTCTGCAAAAATGACTATTTTTGTCTCCTGATTTAAATAAAAAGGTAGACCATTAATGTAGAGAAAGAACTGTAATGATCCCTAGATCAAACCTCGCAGAAAACCCATTATGATTTCTCCCCATGATAGTATGGTGTCCCTGTTTGTATTACTCAGAAATCCTAATGTAGCATTCTGCTTAATGTTTCTTAAATAGGATGTAAACCATGCACATCCTGAACCAATTATCCCATAAAAACATAATTTTTACATTAGTATAGTGGCACCACTTGATGCTACCATGCAAACCGAGTAGCTGGCGTAGCATTACTATCAATCACTGTGATGATGATTGGATTGTGGAGTGTTCAACTGCACGGTCATCAGTGCCCATACATAGTCCCAATTGTTTTCACTGTCCAATTTTTTTACATATTCCAATCTAGCTACTGTCATGAATGATGATGATGATGATGATGAAATGATGAGGACAATGCAAACACCCAGTCCCCTGGCAAACAAAATACCCAACAAGGCCAGTAATCGAACCAGGGACCCTGTGATCCAGAGGTGGCAATCCTAGCCCTTAGATCATGAGCTGCGGACATCAATCATCATGACATCACTACTCATATTCGAGTGATACTCAGGTGCACCCTCTGATGGGATCACACCCCATTCTGGCATATATGCTTCCTCAAGGCCGGCCTAAGCCTGTGTTGATGTGAACAATTGTTTGCACACACCGAGTGTTATCATATTGGCTATGGTGTTTTTCTGGTGGACTCAATTTATAATAGATAGAACTCTGATACGGCTTCAACTGGATTTTGCTTTGGAGTACAGACTTAGGGTAGTCTGCACATTCTTAGTAACATCTTATATATACACCTCTTGTTGTAAATAAACTCTGTTGTCTGCATGTGTATTACAAAAGTGGCAGTGACTCAGGACCTGTGACATGTACAAATCAAATTTTGAACAATTATGTTATTAGGCAAGAGTGCAGGTTTCAATCATGGAATATTTACAACACCTAGTGCAAACTGCACAGGGTTATCAGGAGCTAACAACAGCTATATTACTGGTAGTGCAAGCATTAATGAATGTAGAAGCAACATTTCTCTTGCCACCTGTTTCTATGGCCTTTCAACCAATTAGTGAACAAAGTGAGGAGGGGGATGCTTACTGCCAACAACTGCAATTATTATATTTTTCAGCTTGTCAAATTCCCAACTCAGAAAGACAAAAGGCCATGTTCTTGTCAGGAACCCCAAACTGTACCAGCTAATGTAAAAATTAAGAGTCATTGACAAAGCTGGTGGAACTTGAACCATCTAGAATGTTTTATCTACTGCAAGAACAGTTTTCAGTGGAGAAACATTTTATTGCAATCAAGTCAGAATTTTTGCAGTGGAAAAAGGGCAACTGTCACTCATATGTGGACTGGGCAGCTAATCTATAAGGATTCAGTAAAAATTGCAATTTTAAATGTTCATATAGGCAGAATTAGACAGACTCTCTACCCTGGGACACTATAGTGTGGCTTACACCCAACTCAGAAACAAGAAACCACATACCGAGAAAATCATATCAGTCTCTAATGGAAGTTATGCTAATAGTAAAAGCTCATGAAAGTGCTCAAGCAGCACAGAGTTTGTTTACGGTGGAAGAAGTTGTCACTGCAGTCAACTCTCCAACAGCAGTTACACGGTACATGTGTCGCCACTGATGGCCCTGTCCGCTCTGCAGCCCTGATGATCTCGTAAACAACCACACCAGTGGTGATGAAGTGCAGCAGCAGTGGTGCTCTTCCCCAGCTGTAAACACTGTTGTCTTTGACAAGTATGTAGTGCATGCTCAAACCGGCGTTCAACATGCCACAAGTGTGGGAAAAAAGGACACTTCCAAGATATATGTTGTAGCTGTTTCAAGGCAGATACATCCCAAACTGAGGAAGTGAGCCAAGTGTCTGAGCAATCTACTGAAGTGCCAACTCGGCAAAATGCAGCCCAAAAAAGTATTTGGGTGCGTTCATTGGTAAACACCTCTGAGATTAATTTTGGACACTGGTGTTTGTGTATTACGGCTGAACCAATCTACTTACATTAGTGTCACTGCCACTGCAAGCAATCAAGATAAATACCTGGGTCTATAGATATCGTCATTTGCCTCTGCTAGAAAAGTTCCCAGTTTTACTTACTTAATGGACTAGCTAATCCGACAATAGTAAGATCAGAAGTCAATTCCATGTTCATCCTTATAATTAACACAACCAGTCGATCTAACTTCATGTTGACCGTGCTCTCAGACCTGTTGACCTGGGGCTTGTTATAACACCTCAAAGCAGGAACAAACATGCATGTTTGTCTGCCCAAGCTATCTTTACCATTTCACTCTCAGTACTGTAGCCATGATACCTAACAGTCAGGATCCCCTGGTTTACTTCAGCTACATTCCATTACCCATGTTTTAGTTTTATTGGTTTTGATCTTACAATCTCTTTTTCAAGACACAATCCATTTTGTTCAACTGCTCTTCCAAATCCTTATATGTCTGTGACAAAATTTCAGTGAACTTTAATTTCTTTCTCAGATTTCTCCTTGGTTTCCTCCACAGCTTGCTCAATTTTACAGATTGAATAACATTGGGGATAGGCAACACCCGTGTTTCAATCCCTTCTCAACTGTGGCTTCCCTCTCACGTCCTTCAAATCTTACAACTACAGTCTGTTTTGTGTAAAAGCTGTAGATTTTTGCTTTCTATATTTTATGCCTGCTATATTCAAAATTTCAAAGAATGTAGGCCATCTAACATCACCAAAAGCTATCTCCAAATGCTATAAATGTAGATTTGCTTTTCATCAACCTATCTTTTAAGATAAATCATAGGGTCAGCACTGCCTTGCATGTTCCTACATTTCTCTGGAACATTAGCCTCTACCAATTTTTCCAGTCTTGAGTAAATAATTTGTGTCAGTATCTTGACACCATTACTTATTAAACTGATGGTATTCACACCTGAAAGCACCTGCCTTCTTTGCAATTGGAATGATTGTCCACAGGTATTTGATCTCTCATGTATCTTACTCACCAGATTGAATAATTTTGTCATGGCTGGCTGGCTGACCCAAGGATCTCAATAATTCTGAGGGAATCCTGCCCCGGCCTTTTTTCCTCTATGTCTTTCTGTGCCTGTCCAATTCTTCTTGCCATATCATATCTCCCAACTCATCTTTACTTAATTATTCTCCTCTTTCTATAATGTTGTCCTCAAGTGTGTTCCCATTATATGGACCCACTATATATTCCTTCCACCTTTCCCTTCTTTGCTTAGCACTGGCTTGCCATTTCAGCTCTTGATATCCATAGAGTTGCTTCTCTTTTCTTGAAAGGTATATATTACATTTTTTTACAAGTAGCACCTACGTTTCCCCTGGTTTTGCACAATTCTACAGTCTTGCATTTATGCTATATCTGTTCCTGTTTAACAATTTCGCACTGGTTTTGCATACTTCTACAGCCTTGAATTTGTTATATATCTATTCCTGTTTGACAATTTCACACTTTCTGTTATTCACATTTTTAGATGTAAATATTACCCTTTGCTTGCTTCATTTATGAATTTCTCTTTTAATCAGTTAAATTTGGTGTCTTGAGTCAGCCAAGGATTTGTACAAGGCCTCATCCGTTTACTTTTAATCTTCTGCCCCTTTCCTTATTTCATCCCTCAAAGCCTGCCATTTGTTTTCTACTGTATTTCTTCCCCCTGCTTCTGTACAATATAGCCAGTACAATATTCCTCTGAAACTCTCAACAACATTTGGTTCTTTTAATTTAAATAGGTCCTATCTCCTTAACTTCCTACCTTTTTGCAGTTTCTTCAGTTTTGGACTGCAGTTTATAGCCAATAAATTATGAGTTATGGTGAGAGTCCAAGTCTGCCCCTGGAAATGTATAATAGTTAAAAATATTGTTTTGAAATCTCTGTCTTACGATTGTAAAGTCAATCTGAAACCTTCCAGAGTCTCCAGGTCTCTTCCACATGTGCAACTTTCTTTTGTGATTGTTAAACCAAGTGTTAGGGATGATTTAATTATGCTTTGTACAAAATTCCACCTCTTTCATTCCTTTTCTGTAGGCCATGTTCTCCAGCAATTCTTCCTTCTACTACTACCACCAAATTCCTGTCACCCATCACAATTAAATTTTCTCCGCCTTACCCCACCTGTATAATTTCATTTATCTCATCGTATATTCTTTCAATCTCTTCACCATTTGCGAGCTAGGTGGTATACACGCTTGTACTATTGTGGTGGGTGTTGGCTTTGTCTCTGTGTTGGCTACAGTGATGTGTTCACTATGCTGTTCATAGTAGCTTACCCGCATTTCTGTTTTCATATTATTAGATCTTCTCCTGCATTGTCTGTATCTGATTTTGTATTAATAACCCTTTACTGACCTGACCAAAAGTCCTGTTCTTCCTATCATCACACTCAATTAGTTCTCACTATATCTAACTTCATACTATCCGTTTCCCTTTTTAAATTTTCTAACTTCACTACCTGCTTAAGGGGAGTAGCATTTCAGAATTAGACCAGTAGAATACCAGTCTTCGCATTCTGACTCGAGCTGCCAGAGATGGTAGTTGTGTATGTGAGGTGCAGTTGCTAGTGTGAATGAATGGTGCGCCTTTATCTTTTAATGGTGAAGGCAGTGGCTGGAAGCTTATGTTTAAGTGTCTTTTAATTGTGCGTATCTGCAATTTAACGTGCCATCTTTATGATAAAAAATGGTTCAAATGGCTCTGGGCACTATGGGACTCGACTGCTGTGGTCATCAGTCCCTAGAACTTAGAACTACTTAAACCTAACTAACCTAAGGACATCACACACATCCATGCCCGAGGCAGGATTCGAACCTGTGACTGTAGCAGTCTCACGGTTCCGGACTGCGTGCCTAGAACCACGAGACCACCGCGGCCGGCCATCTTTACAATAAGTAGCAATGTCTTTTCCTACATTGTCGACATTATCCTGTGTAGTCTCGGCATGGAAATCCGAATGGCAAGCTATTTTACAATAATTAATTGAAACCCTCAGCTGCCGACAGGTGTTGTTGATATACCTCGATGGGGACAGCTGAAAATGTGTGCCCCAACTGGGACTCAAACCCGGTATCTCCTGCTTACATGGCAGACGCTCTATCCATCTGAGCCACCGATGACACAGAATGAATAGCGCATACTTCCCGTGAGACCAACATTCCGAACTGTCCACAATCTACTTACGTAATGTTTGTAATAGATATTGCCCATCCACTCATTACTCGCGCACACTAAGGTGATGCTTCCTGTAAGAGTTAGGGCAACCTGTGCGCATTCGCACAGATGAAGGTCAATGGCATTTAACTATATATGAAGACAGTAACTGTTCTCGAAAGAACAGATACCATTGATGACTGTGCAGCTTCTTTAGAATAAATGATAATTAATTGAAATCCTCAGCTGCCGACAGGTGTTGTTGATATACCTTGATGGGGACAGCTGTCGGCAGCTGAGGGTTTCGATTAATTATCATTTATTCTAGAGAAGCTGCACAGTCACCAATGGTATCTGTTCTTTCGAGAACAGTTACTGCCTTCATAAAAAGCTATTTTAACTCCAGAATATTTACCAAGAGGATATCATCATCATTTAGTCATACGGAAAAGCAGCATGCCCTCGTGAAAAGTAACAACAGCAGTCCCTCCTTGCTTTTTGTTGTGCACAAAACCAAATCAGTGACTGGGAAAGAATTGAGTCGACAACAGATGGGTGCTTTCAAAGGGCTCACATATGGTAACAGGGCAACACATTGAAGTGACAAGCCATGAGACACCTCCCAATACCATGTCGGGCTTCTTGTACCCAGCGTAGTGCAGCAACTTGACATGGAATGGACTCAATTAGATGTCCCCTGCGGAAATAATGAGTCATGCTGCCTCTATAGGCATCCACAATTGTGAAAGTGTTGCCAGTGCAGGATTGTGTGCATGAACTGTCCTCTCAGTTATGTCCCATAAATGTTCAATGGGATTCATGTTGGGCAATCTGGGTGGAAAAATCATTTGCTAGAATTGTCCAGAATGTTCTTAAAACTAATTGCAATCAACTGTGTCCCTATGACATGGTGCATTGTCTTCCATAAAAATTCCATCATGGTTTGAGAACATGAAGTCCATGAATGTTTGCAAATGGTTTACAAGTACTGAACGTAACCATTTCCAGTCAACGGTCAGTCACGAGCTTAGCAGAGGGACTGCAGGCAATGTCATGCTGCTGGCAAAGGTGATTGCAGTGTTTTTTTTTTTCATGCTGTGTTGCTTATTTGTAAGCACTGGTAACTGTACACAAGTGCCACTGCTCTCTCTCATTAAGTGATGGCCTTTGATCACTGTGTTGTCCGTGGTGAAAGGTAATACCTGAAATTTGGTATTCTTGGTACACTCTTGGCTCTGTGGATCTTGCAGTATTGAATTCCCTAACAATTTCCGAAATGAAATGCCCCATGCGGCCATAATCATGTCTGAAACCTTTACACATGAATCTCCTGAGTGAAAATGACAGCTCAGCTAATGTACTGCTCTTTTGTACCTTGTTTATGTAATACTACCACCATCTCTCTATGTGCATATCACTGTCCCTTGACTTTTGTCACCTCAGTGTAAATATTGCCTTACAGTGATAATTAAGCTGTTACAAGACAAATCTAAGGGGAAAAAAAGGCTTTCACTTGCACATTTAGAGCACAGGTTGAAAATGCTGCTACAACCTAACCACCCAGCTAAAAATAAGATTGTGTGTCAAATCTTTTTGAATGATCTGTTCATTACCCAACAGTGAATCACAGTTAGAAATAGAATGAAAAACAGTAAGACAGTCTAGAAGGATACTTCAAGCTATTTACAGTTGCAAAATGTGGAAGCCAAATACTGAGGGAGTGTATGGTACGGAGTCAACAATCTCTCTGAAGACTTGTACTCGCTTGGTACAGGCAAGAAGATGGCAAGATGGAATATCTTTTTATTACTCATTATTTCATAGAATTTACAGGGAAGAGAAACTTCAAAGGCAACTATGTCAGAGTACAAAAGTTCAAACATTATAATAGTAATCCTTAATTTCAAGCCACAAACGGCAATTAAAGGAAACTATACCATTAAATTGACTGAGAAGAGCAATCAGTGCAGCTAAGCTATAGTGCAAGATAAATTGGTATCCCCAGTACAGGTTTCAGAGGGACAGATGTCCATGGGGAAATTCTGAACCTACTGGCACTCCCCCTCTGTTTTAACCCTTGGAGTCAACAAAACTGCAGACACAAACTGATCATAAAAATCCAGTATCTGTGAAGTGCACACCATAACAAGAATTGCAATTATTCTTGTGGGTTAAAGTGTACTTATGGTGTCAGGTGTTCTTCAACTGTATGCTGCTGTTCGCAATTTGTTTTAACTGTGAAGTGAAATGTGGTCAAGGAAGTGTGATTTGTGGAATTATGATCTGTCCCTCTCTTGGCCCTGATGATGACAAGTCTAATAAAATTTCTTGCTGTTACCTACTTTGATGATTCATACTTCCAATGCAGGTCACTTGCTTATCACTCTGTTTACATTATTTTCATGACAACCCTTTCCTCTTGGACAGCAAAACACCTCCAAGCCGCAATGTTAAGGAACAAGTGGCTCACAAAAGGTGGAGACGCTAACTTGCCATCCTGCCTCGTAGATGGGAAGCCTCTACGTCTTACATCAGACCTGTACATATCGCATGCCACTCCTACCACAGTATCATATCCAAAATATAACTACCAATAAAAATAAACTTTCTTCAAATCTCGTGAGCATATTTTATCATTATAAAGGCTCAAGAATTGTTATATATCTGTTATCGACATTGATATGTCACATCACAGTTGCTTATAGGTGACTGGGTGTTAGTGTACAGTAGCCAAATGAGAATCACTGAACCAAATGGCTTGTTTCAGTGGCAGACATGAAACAATTACTTTTGTTTTCAACATTGGTAGCACGAGATTGACAAATATTGTTCTGGTTATTATGGATTACATAAACTGATTAGTTTCTCATAGGTTTCTTGTATTTTACATTCCTTAGGATATCATTCCAATGTTATGACCTGGTTATAAGTTGGTGAAGCCAATGAATGTGACTCGAGGAAAATAGACTGCGGTAAGTAATTATCTGTAGCATAGCCAAAACTCTAGGGTATGTTGAAAGATTACTGTTTGACTGTGAGTTTGCGAAGTCAACGAATGCAACTGGAGGAAACTTGGCTGTGGAGACAAACTGATGTGTAGCATAGCCCAATGATCATTCAGAAAACTCTGTGGCGTTGAATGTCCCTTGGATTATCACCCATGGGGAATGAAATGAGGTGTCAGGACAACAGTAGATTTGTTCAGTTTCTTTATTCAGCCCTTGGCTGTAGTACATCAGGAACAGCTTGGTGCTGGCATCCAGTCGCCTCTCATGTAGAACAATAGATGTCGACATTGCTGACATCGCAAAGAGTGGGGCTGAGCATGGCATTACTTGAATGCTGCTGCCAGCAATGTTTCCAGCTGTGACCATGATGACAGCATGATGGCATAGCTGATGATAGCTGTGAACTTCCTCCAGTTAGCAGGCGGCTAACTTGTGTCTCAGGACACACTGCCCTGTCTTGTACTCGAGTAGTGAACTCCATACTGCATTCAAGGATGGCACTAGCTTATGCTGCAGGCTATGATACTGAGATGAGAGTAGCTTATTACAGTTATGGCCGAGTATTTACAGACTCCAGACTGTGTTTGTTTAGGGATTAAGGCATGTACTCTAAATACGTCTGTGGTGGCAAGGGAGGAAAGGTTTCTGTCGTCCTGCTAGTGTACTGCAGCGTCAGCTGTTGCTATACTGCACCCAGCTGGCTCCACTTTGCAATGCCTGTTGGCTGTGTTTTGCTTTGCAATTCATAATACTCTCACACACCTGCGTCTGACTCTATTGTAACTCACTTCTGCTCGGGCACATTTTTGGACCGAATACAGTCGCTATGCTACAGTAGGGTACTTTCAAAATGTACCAATTCCCGAGGTTGTGGCTACCCTGGACCCTTAGAGGACCTTTCAAATTTTAAAGATATTCTGTTTTATGACAACATTCTTCACAACCTGTTCCATTATGCTACAACATAATTTTGAACACTCCACATCATCATGATGATTATAAAACACTATTTTCTCATGATTTTGCCATATTTTCTAATTATCTGACTCAGTGTTTGTCATGTCCACTTTCCATCATTCACTCCACAAACAGTTACAAACTGTGGCATGGAATGGATAACCTGCTGTCAACCTAAGTGCACTTTTAACATTCTTGTGACCTCACATTTACTAGCTCCCCCAACTCTCAGTTAAACTATCCCCTCCTAAGTTAACCTACATCTCACATCCTGCTACATGAACATAAATAATGTCCATGTTATGTTTACTCTCCTTTTACTCATGTGATGCCACATCATGAATCCATCACAGAATAAAGTTGACATCTGGTGTCAGTTAAGTGAAGATACATTGTGGAGAAGAAGACAAGAGAATCCTTTATTGATGAAAGGTGGCCTCACATGTAACTACAAGCTTGGCAAGCAGGCTTGTGCAACCATGCTTGATAAAGCATGTGTAGGATAAATCTGTGCCAGCATCAGCACTGTACAAGCTGCTCGATGCTTGATCATTTTTCGATTATGCATGCTTGTGCATGCATGTATATGTTTGACTGTGTGTATCAAGTGCAGGGAGGCTTGTGCAAGCATTTGTCAATGATCTGCTTTGATTTAATTTTTATTTGATTCTGATAAATTACATTCTGTACAAAGGTACTGTACTGTAGGTCAAGTCAGAGAATGAGACAAGAAGGATCAATAGCACTGAGAGATAGTTTCCATAGCGCGTGTATCACAAACAGTTAATACAGGAATTATGTTTTCATTTATTTAACCATTCTTTACTCCTCATATCCAGTCTTCTCTCTTTTTTTCTGTAACACAAGCAAAAGTGTTGCCAAAGCAAGCGCATCATCATCTGAGCTCGACACTTCATGGCAAACAAACTAATGCTTGGACAACCATGCTTGAACTGTGTGTAGCCACCAGGAATTTGTGCAACCTTGCTCAAGCTTCCCTAACAAGCATGCAGTTATGGATGTTGTCACCTTAAGGTAAAGTCTGAGCAGAACTGGGTCAGAAACAAACTAATACCAATAAACCCCTGACTACAGGCACAATTAAGAGTTACTAACAATCAGTACAAGTCACTGTAACAAGAAATACAGAACATTTAAAAAGAAAATGGATTAGAATTAAAATAAAATATAAAAAATGTGTGACTACAACAAAAATCCCAGAATTAAATTCAACTAGGCCTACTTGTATTCATGGTACAAATAGATGTACATACTGATGTGCAGATGACTTAACATGTAACCTTAGAAACACTTCGAAGATTATTACATGTAAGTGAAGAGTCGGTGTAACGGCCCATTGACAACGGTCTTCATAGACAGAGCACAATGTAGGATAGGGCAAGGATGGGTAAGGAAGATGACCACGGAATTTCCCTAGAAATCAGTCCAGCATGTGCCTAATAATGTTCAGAGAAACCATTAAGAGTCTAGATCTGGATAATATTTGAACCTTCCTCATCCCTGACGAGAGGCAATGTCGTAACCACCACAGCATCTCACTCAGTGTATCACATGTAGAACTGACTTTCACATGTACATGGCCATTCCATGCCAAAATCAACACTCTTGCACTAAATAGCAAAATAAGTTATATCTGGATCAGAATAACAAGGCGACTTAACACGATGCCGACCATAGCAACAACTACTCTGATACCTCAGCTGCCAGCTACTGGACCGTTGTTGAAAATTGCAGTATGTAACATAATTGTGATTTGTTCTTATGAGCTTATCTTTCTCAGTGCTGTATGTTTCTTTCACAAACATATGTGAAACTACTTAAGAAAGTGATGACAATTTATGATCCTACACATTAATGGGAAACATATTCAGTATGGAACTGCGCAGCTGCTGGTATGGGAGGCATATTATGCTTGCCTGTAATTGTGAACTGACAACAGGCCCTACTCTCCATGCTCAAAATTCAATACCTTTGTACTCATGGATATCTCAAATGACAGGGAGGGGGGAAAACTAAGCCAGCAGAGTACCATCCCATACATCCATTACTACAGTTGCAATGCATATAAATTGTTCAAATCAGACTTTACAGAATAAATCACTGATTCACCTCAGGAATTCAGAATTTTGCTTAACCAGTGACATATTCGGCACAATATTTCTTGTTGTGGTGTCAGGAGAATGTTAAATGAAGAGTGAGAAATGCTAATGTTCTATGCAGCATCCATTACACAATTTGATTCAGAAATATGGATACAATAAAGAATTTCAAATGTGTTTAAAAATTTTATTACTGATATTCTTAAACAGAGGAACATATTTTTCTTTTCCTTTTTTTCTGTTTAGCAAAATTTCATCCAGAAATTCTCAATCCAATCCATACTGCATCAAAATTCTGCCCATGGCAGGGAATATCATCATTCACTGAGGTACTAATGGTGCGGCTGATAAAAATGTCACTTCATCATAATTGCACCTGTGAAGTGCATTACTTAACTTTCAACATGATAATTTTAATCTTACAGGCAATTAAAGAAGCAGTATTAGGATGTCTTTGGAAAATATGCAGCTATTTTATTGTACAAAAACTAAGATACAAAATAATAAATCAAATCAATTTGAAATTAGCCTACACTTTCAAGCCTGACAAAAATGACACCTTAGCAAATTACACATTTTCTTGAAAATCATACTTAGTATTAACTGGTTACGTCTTAAGTTATTTCTTGGCTTGGAATCATGTGATATTTACAACTCAAAGAAAAATTTTACTACCCCAAGCGACTTGGTAACAAACAATATGGCATTAAATATTTTATTTTTATGCACATCAGAATTAAATGACACAAAACAGCTCTATGGATCCATATATCCGCTATTTTAAAAATCCGTATGGTTCATACACTCCTCCTTCATTTACCTTTTCTGCTTCTCTAAGTAAGGCATTCTTCAGTGTCTTGTTAAGATTGTAGCCTATGTCTCTGCCTTCAATTAGAGCATCCCGAAATGTATGGGGGCTCAGGCTTCCTTCCCCAGTCTTGAAAACTGAGGTCACTAAACCGGATTCAGTTACTGCTATGACCACACTTGCAACGCTACACGCTTCCTCTTCGGCTGTCGGATCAACTACACAGTTATCGCCTATTTTACAAAGTGTAATTAGAACAGGAGTATTTGAAACATCCAAATGGGTACAGTCGTTATAATTCTGCGATAACACAAGCATTTCCTCGTCACCATCCTTGCCTTCATTTTCGACTTTTGGCACTCTGGTATTGTGCAAGGCTGCTTTAACTGCCAATGAGACTGCATCAAAAAGGTTACCTCCACATTCTAAGATAAGAATGTCAACATATAGCTTCCAGCAATGAACACCAGGTGTAATTATCAAAGGCGAAAGGTTGAAAACTTGTGAAGACATGTACGCTCTTGCCAAACTTGCACTAATTTCTGTGGCTAAGTCTTCACCTCCTCTACCTTCGAATGCAGGCGTCGCATTTGCAGAGCAGTCAACGAAGAACTCTATCTTCCCCTCGTTTGGTCTCTCGGGGAAAGGAGTGTCAATTTCTGTTTTTACGCCCACTAAAATATCGGTGTTTGCTAAGCGCAAGCGAGCCGAACCATTTGCATGAATTACCACTTCTGTTTCTAATTCGATGGGTCTGTACGTTCGTCTGTTCCTCCCGTCCGTTCTAAAATCCTCGTCAACACCGTGCAAAATGTAAGTCTTTTCGGCTGTACTCAGGAGTACTTCCGCCATATGGACGAGGCTTTGAACAGCAGCAGATGGTGAAATCTTTTTACAAAACCTAAATAACACGATAATACACCAATAACTACACGAACATGCACCACAAGTTTAAATACTTCCCCGCGAACATTACATATAAACAAAACATATACACGTATAATCAAAGATGTTGCCCCTGCTGGGAGCGTTGAGTGCAGAGATGAATGTTTTGTGTGGATATTCACAGCCGACCTTATTAATACGTTCGTTCAAAATACAGTTGCAACAAGTGCAATCACGCGGATGCGTTCGACGCAGGCATTCTCCCAGTTCTCGTGGTTTCTATCCGAATTGCAGTCAATGGACTACTGCATACAATTTCGACTGATCAAAGGAAGTTTTCTGATTGGCTCCAAAGCCTTTAACTTAACAAGCCTGCTTCAAACTCAAAGTTTCCAGCGCGCGCATGTGCCAAGGTTTTTGTGTTCAGTCTCGTAGGATTGACGTTGAAAATAAAAAGTAGCAGTTTTCTGCTAGCCTTTTAAAGGAACTATATATCTCAAACTTATGTGAAAATTTAGTACACTCTAGTGTAATTTTATACCCTCGAGTGATTTTTCTGTAGAAATGTGTTGCATAAAACCTGGCTTATCAAAAGCAAAAGGATCTCACTATCCTTTAACGTCACTTTCGAAATGAACAAATTTTTCTATTGCATACAAGGAGCCTATCACAAGAGCTGATAATGTACTATATTAATTGTTGTAAATGACACATACACATTAAGATGGCTCACTTTAGTAAAAATAAGCTTGCTATGCTGTAAGATTCTTAACCTGTGGACATATTGCTGCCGCTCCATACCAACTAAACAAACGATAATTTTTCTTAAAATTAGGTAATTTCCGGCATTTTTAATGTTTGGGCAGTTACCAGTACTACACTCCTGGAAATGGAAAAAAGAACACATTGACACCGGTGTGTCAGACCCACCATACTTGCTCCGGACACTGCGAGAGGGCTGTACAAGCAATGATCACACGCACGGCACAGCGGACACACCAGGAACCGCGGTGTTGGCCGTCAAATAGCACTAGCTGCGCAGCATTTGTGCACCGCCGCCGTCAGTGTCTGCCAGTTTGCCGTGGCATACGGAGCTCCATCGCAGTCTTTAACACTGGTAGCATGCCGCGACAGCGTGGACGTGAACCGTATGTGCAGTTGACGGACATTGAGCGAGGGCGTATAGTGGGCATGCGGGAGGCCGGGTGGACATACCGCCGAATTGCTCAACACGTGGGGCGTGAGGTCTCCACAGTACATCGATGTTGTCGCCAGTGGTCGGCGGAAGGTGCACGTGCCCGTCGACCTGGGACCGGACCGCAGCGACGCACGGATGCACGCCAAGACCGTAGGATCCTACGCAGTGCCGTAGGGGACCGCACCACCACTTCCCAGCAAATTAGGGACACTGTTGCTCCTGGGGTATCGGCGAGGACCATTCGCAACCGTCTCCAAGAAGCTGGGCTACGGTCCCGCACACCGTTAGGCCGCCTCCAGTGGTGTCGCGACAGGCGTGAATGGAGGGAAGAATGGAGACATGTCGTCTTCAGCGATGAGAGTCGCTTCTGCCTTGGTGCCAATGATGGTCGTATGCGTGTTTGGCGCCGTGCAGGTGAGCGCCACAATCAGCACTGCATACCACCGAGGCACACAGGGCCAACACCCGGCATCATGGTGTGGGGAGCGATCTCCTACACTGGCCGTACACCTCTGGTGATCGTCGAGGGGACACTGAATAGTGCACAGTACATCCAAACCGTCATCGAACCCATCGTTCTACCATTCCCAGACCGGCAAGGGAACTTGCTGTTCCAACAGGACAATGCACGTCCGCATGTATCCCGTGCCACCCAACGTGCTCTAGAAGATGTAAGTCAACTACCCTGGCCAGCAAGATCTCCGGATCTGTCCCCCATTGAGCATGTTTGGGACTGGATGAAGCGTCGTCTCACGCGGTCTGCACGTCCAGCACGAACGCTGGTCCACCAGGTGGAAATGGCATGGCAAGCTGTTCCATAGGACTACATCCAGCATCTCTACGATCGTCTCCATGGGAGAATAGCAGCCTGCATTGCTGCGAAAGGTGGATATACACTGTACTAGTGCCGACATTGTGCATGCTCTGTTGCCTGTGTCTATGTGCCTGTGGTTCTATCAGTGTGATCATGTGATGTATCTGACCCCAGGAATGTGTCAATAAAGTTTCCCCTTCCTGGGACAATGAATTCATGGTGTTCTTATTTCAATTTCCAGGAGTGTATTTAGTTGTTTATTAAATTTGGTACTAATTACCGGCAGTGTATTGTCGATCAGAAGCAAAATTTTTGTTACCAAAACCAATGAGACACACTAATCAAATGTTTTCGTTATATGTATGTAATCAAAATATGTAAAAAAAAAACAGGATGTTGAAGAGGATAGTGAAATCAGGAATAATTAAGAACGTCTTCAGTTAACATCTTGTATCACTAGTTCTCCCAGAAGTACCGAGGACAAGTGGGAAGCAGAAACATTTGACTAAATTTCATTCTTCATAATCAATGGTTTTGGAAAGCTTACAACTATCATTCATTCTTTAAATAAGGTCATGACACTCTGCACCACTTACGTATTTTTTCATGCTTCACATGACACATTTCAAGAATTTCTCATCGTAATGATGAAATATTTACAGCAGTATATGTGTGTTGCGCTGCCTGTCTTGCATTGTAGCAATCATTTTGTGGTTATCAGATACTGTGCCTTCTCCACTGTGCAGAAAACAAGCCACACACAAACCATTACTTATATTGTTTGTGGAATTTCACAGCGTATGTGCATGTCTGCTTAAACTGCATAATGTAGTAGGCACAGTGCAGTACCTAACCTCCAGTCACATATTTAGTATGGTCTGATTAGATGGGGGCACTTCCCTCACTTCAAGAACATCTTGAAATTACAAAAAAAAAAAAATCTTACACATAATATGTAAAAGGGGTCATAGGAAGCACTGTCGTCCTCTTTTTTCCACACTCATAATACTCACAATTATAAATTTATACATTTATGTGTCTGTACTCTATATTAAAAATAATATTTCAGAATATATTGGCAGAAGGGAAACACGTGAACACCAGAGCTAAGGGTAATTTAGACATACCATGCCACAGATTAGCAAGAACAGGAAATTCCCACAAAGCAAACCCACTCAAAATGTTCAATAAATTGCCAATTCATGTTCAGTCTATGGATTTTTTTTTAATTAAGAGGTACAGCTGTTGTCAGATCATCCGTTTTAGGCCATTAAAGAATTCTTTGAGATACCTGAGAAGGATATTAGCATTTAAAAGTTTTCTAGAATTTATTCTCATTGTCAGGTGAAAACATTTATGTAAGTTTTTGTGAGTAATTGTATGTGTGTTGTGGAAAAGAGGCACAACACACATACAAACAACTCACAAAATACTTAATTTCATCTGACAATGAGAATAGATTCTGGAAAAACATAGTGCTAAGGACAAAAAATCATGTACCCAGTGCACTGTTTCATTATTTAAATCAGAACTTTTGAGCAACATGAAGAGAGTAGAGGTGTCAACTAGTGCTACACATGGCCAGACAATGAAACACCAAAATTTGTATTTGAAATTACCCAAAGGGTTCTGATGGCTGAAACTATTACAAAGCTGCACATGCACAGTGCAGAAAATTTGAAAATGATCTACTTGGAGGCAGCTGTGGAAAAGCACAACTGAAGCCACATTTCCACAGACAACGAAAACTTGCACATGTATGTCCCCACCACCAAACTGGTCAGTCAACTGGCCTGTGGAAAAACAGGTGGCATGGCAATCAGAAATGTTAACTTACTGGCATTGCACCTTTCCAGAGATTCAGCAACTGTCATGAGGTGAATCTTCTTTTATTTTGCTTTTATTCATTGATGGCACTTCTAGTTTATCTGCAGGTCCAGATACATCACAGGTCAACGTGTTGGTGGTCATGCCTGTAGGCCTCAACAGGTTGAAGGCTACTGCTGAACAAGGAGGAGGAAGTGTCACATACAGACCAAGACATGAAACAACCAATAATAATGTTAACTACAGACAAAGATGTAATATGTGATACTTACTTTTCCACTTCTTCCTGTTCTGCAGGGCTGTGCTCAATCTCAACTATTGCTGCCGCTGACACTTTATGGGTCTTCTTCTGTTGCTGCGGTCCAAGAGTGAGTGAGACTGAGGTGGAGTTGCTAAGCCCACCTTGTATCTCCTCTGCTGCTGTCACCAGACACTGTGATACTATTGGCTGAAGCCTATCATGTGATTCAATTCAGTATTCTCATTGACTTTCACCCTTTTTTCCTGGACCATCATACTGGATTACTTCCCAGGGAAGGAGGGGGAAAGGGGAGAGGGAAGCAGAGGAGGGTCAACTGCTCCTTCTGGTGGTGGTGGTGTTGTGAACTAGACCAACTGGACTCCAAATCTCAAAGTGAACACACACAAAATTTGATATTCCCACCAACAAATTTGAATTTCCCGCCATTTTTGAATTTTCTGCCAAAATTTCCGTTTCCCGCAGTTTCCAATGGTGCTGGGAGGGGGCTGGAAGTTCCCTGAGCGGGGCCCACATGTCAGCTGGGGAAAACACATGACAACATTAGAGTATGAGGCGGATTAATTGTTCAATTAATTAATTTGCGTGATAAATTTAATAACAATTTAACATCAAAATGGTCCCAGAACCCGCTTTGTCCGATTACTTGTTGGATCTTGCACACTCGTTGCTCATAGGGTGCCTAAGGATACAGCGTTATGGGAATGCTATACAACAATAAAAGCAAATAACATTACTAGTTTTATTTCCATGGAGCAATTGACAATAATTCACTTTGGAGCTACTTCAGTGTCACAAGTAACATGCAAACAGTAACATTTGTCGCTATAGACAAAATTCAGACAAGTAACTGATACGGATCACAACTAGTGGTTCTTGCAGTACGCTCCGCAAATACGTTCAACTAATGTCTGTATACAGCCAATCTGAGTGGCCGAGGCTGGCAGATGCGGCGCTTATATTCGCTTTTAGTGGGGGGCGCTCCTGGCGCGGCTCGGCACTTGTCAGAGAGCTATTGGCTGACATTTCCTTACCACATTCTCTGGTTCTCCATTATCCGTCTTCGTCCCTGCTGTGCCAAAACATTCCTCCTCTCCAAAGCGACGGACTGTCGTCATGTCTGTAGTGCGACCACGGCGGGGGATGCAGGAGTTTGGGTGCAACGTCAGGCCAGTAGTTGAGGCTCCAGGGGACATCAAGCTTCCGGCTGCACCCCGCCATCCGGCCTGAGCTCTGCTAAAAATATCCCCTGGAAAACGACCAGAATGGTACGTGTCCACCTCCTGCTGCCATGAACCAGATGAAGAAGGCGGCGACTGCTGCGCTGTGGGCGGCTTCAGCTCCATCGGTAGGATGAGATGAGGTGGAGGAAGCGAAGGCTCTGTCTCCATTGGGTCGTCCTGCAGTGTTGTGATGACAACCTATGGCGGCTGCTGTGGCCGCTCTGTCCTCTGGACCAGTGAATCTGGGGGAAGAGAGACTGAAAATCATCGTGTACATGAGAGAGGCGAAGCTGATTTTGATGGCGGCGCTGCAAACCATCTGAACTTGAAAGAAGATACATGCAATCGCCAAGTGGAGTGACGATCTTGCCTAGCGCCCACCGTCTGCTACCGCTAAAAGCCCTGTAAGAGACAATATCATGCGGCGTGAAGCGATACTTGCGGCTTTCTTGCGGCACCGGATGCTGAGGAGGGTGAAGCAAGTGGAGCAGTGTGCGATGGCGGCGGCCGTGAAGAAATTCCGCCGGCGATGGTCCATCTCGTGGGTACGAACGGTACGAGGCAAGAAACAGTTGCAGTGCCTGATGTCTGGTGTGCGTGGAGCGAAGTTTGACCATCTGCTGCTTCATTGTTCTTACAAAACGTTCCGCTTCGCTGTTTGCCTGCGAATATAATGGTGCACTAGTTAGATGCTGTATGCCATTGCATTCACAGAATATTTCAAATTCAGTTGCCATAAACTGAGGTCTGTTGTCTGACACTGTTACTTCAGATAACCCTTCTAGGCAAATAATCTCTGACAACACCTGAATTGTGCTATGGGACGTTGTCGAGTTCGTTCTCACAGTTGTTCCAAAACGTTCCCGCAAAATCTATGTGCACATGTTTCCATGGCGATTGTGACTCAGGCCAAACAGGGAATTTTTGTGATGGAGCGGACTGACTTTCCGCGCATGCGTGACACTATGACGTCATCTATTCTATCTGGCCATCCATGCCCTGTCAAGTACAGGGTCGACACGCTAACTGTTTCATACGAACAATCCCCCGGTGTCCTCGGTGAAGTAACTGCAACACTTCTTTCTGTAAAACTTTAGGAATCAACACACGTGACTGTCCATTGTCATTCTGAACAAGAATCACACCTTTCTATACACCGAAGCTATGCTGACATGCGAATTATTGGCGCACTACAAAGTTCTGTATGCTATGCAAGGAACGAGGCTAAGATGTACGATTGTAGTTGAGCAAAATGTTCAGATTTGAATCAGTTTCCATGGCCTGTGCAATTGTCTCATAGTTCAGTGGAAAAGACTGAAGCAATTCAGAATCCTGAGCATCGATGTGACAACAAGATGCAGCAGAAGCGTCAAAGTCTGTATTAAGGCCAATCGGAAGATGTGAAAGCGAGTCCGCATTACTATGTTGAGATGTCAGGCGACACACAATCTTGTGCTTGTATTGAGACAACAACAAAGCCCATCCTTGAAATTTTCGGGCAGTTCGTACAGGAACCGGTTTCGTCGGATGAAACAAGGACTGCAAAGGCTTATGATCCGTTACTAAGTAGACTTTTCTACCATAAAAATAGTAGCGAAATTTGGTGGCACCACACACAATAGCTAAAGACTCTTTTTCAATTTGTGAATAGTTACACTGCGCTTTGGACAACAATTTTGATGCGAAAGCACCAAATCTGTGCGAAAGCACTGCACCGATTCCGTAGGAGGAAGCGTCAACTTGCAGTGCAACTGGTTTGTCAGTATCAAAGTGAACTAAGCAGTGATCACTGAGCAGTGCATCTTTAAGCTTTTGAAAAGCTACTTGGCACCCATCTGTCCAAACAAAGGGGACAGTATTGCAACGAAAGCGATGCAATGGAGATGCAATTTGGGCAGCATTCGGTATGAACTGAATATAATAGTTCATTTGACCTAAAACTGACTGCAATTCTGTGCTACTGCGAGGAAGTAGCAAATCTCGTATGTCTAACTAATGCGACTGCAGAGGATGTACACGATGATTGTTTGTGACATGACAATGATACTGCAACTCAGGTTTAAAAAAATCACACTTGCCCAGTCTACACCTCAGTCCTGGGGATCAGACAACATATGAAACAAAGCACATAAATTTGCAAGATATTCTTCAGGTGTACAACCTCCCATGACAGTGTCGTCCAAATGGTTTGAGCTACTTGGCACTTGGGCAGTCAGCTGTCCCAAATACCGCTACGAAATAGCGGGTGCGGAAGCACTGCCAAAAGGCAAACGCAAATATTTAAACAAACTCAAGTTAGTATTCACTACACACTCTTTTTGAAATTACTCATCAAGTGGTATCTGAAGATACGCGTCACGTAAATCAATTTTTGTAAAGTAGCATCCAGCACCTAATTTGTCCATAAGATCCTCTTGGCGCGGCAGTGGATGAGTATCAGTCACAGTTTGTCTGTTGACTGTAGATTTAAAGTCAACACAGAGGCGAATGCGAGCTAAAAGTTTGGGAAGCAAAACTAGTGGACTTGTCCACTGGTTAGCTGATATGAGCGCATTAACTCCATTATCTTGCAATCCTTTAACTTCAGCAATGACTTTGTCCCATAAGGCAATGGGAACAGTTGTGGCCTGGCAAAATTTCGGCTGAGCATTGTCTTTCAGAGTAGTATGTCTAACAAAATTGTTAGCTTTGCCTAAACCTTCAGAAAAGAGTTCTGGGAATTGTTTTAGCAAGCTAGCTACACTGTCTTTTGCTTTAAATAAGGACACTGACAACACATTGTCCTGAATGTTAAAGCCAAACAAATCAAAACAATCATGTCCAAATATATTCTCACACTCGCGTGACTGTAACACTAAAAAGTCACTGTTTGCGTATGTGAGCAATACAAGGCAGGCAGAGTACATTTTCTGCAAACGGGAATGTCTTGTCCATTATAAGCCATCAGTTGCGTGCTAGTTTTCAGTTCATGTGTGTGACGATTTAGCAATGTGACAGAGGCACCCATGTCTAACTGAAATTTCACACGTTTCCCGCAAATAAGTAAATGGAACGAAAAGTTTGTTTGACTGAGCTATCTCTGTAGAAACTGCACGCTTGCTTGTTTTGCTAATGCCCATTGCAGACTGGGAATATACTACATTAATGGCATGGGCCTTGTGACTAGATTTTTTTGTGAGTGCGCCGAATTGTTATGTTTGTTCCGTTGCAAATATGCGGATTGCACATGTCTTTTCCTACCACAAGCTTAACACTGAGCTTGTCGGTAGGGGCTCTTGTGCTGTGAATAACACTGTGGGCAAGACTTAGCCCTGTTCGCCTGTGTAGCCGCCTGTTTGGTGAGCTGCTGACGCGACATGGAGAGGTGGTGGTTACTCGGCGTGGCTAGCACATGCCGCCAGTGCAGAAAGGGCCGGCCGCCAGCAAGGGACTCAACCTGACAAATAGCTGGCTGCTCCAATGTATGAGCTGACAAGGCACTGGAATCATACTGATCTAGTATTTGCACTACATTCTGAAGTGATGGATAGCAATGTTTCAAAATTTGTTCTCTGATTTTGACATCATGCACATTGTACACGATCGCATCACGCAGCATAATACCTGAATATAAAGCACTGCAAGGACATTTGAATTTGTATTTCCTTGTCATGCCTTGCAAATCTGTTACCCACTCACAATAACGTCGTTCTGACCGTTTTTTTGCAATTAAAGAATTGATACCCAGCTGCTACCGCATTCACTTGTTGGTCATAATCGTTTGTTAGGGCCTGTACCACCTGTTCATAATTAAGTTCAATCGGAGTGGCATTGGGAAAATAAGTTTTTGAATTAATCTTAACACTGCACTTCCGACCGTGGATAATAGATATGGATGTTTCACAGTAGCTGGGACGTCGTGGGCGATGAGATGTGATTTGAACTGGGACAACCACTCAAGCCGTTCTTCTTGTTCACTAAACTTGTTCCATAGGGCGCACATCGTTGGCCAGACATGCCCACCAATCCTATCCCAGCCCCTGTTCATCGGGCCGCAGCCACGAGCATTAGATGCCACATAGCTAATGCAGATGTTTCGTTAGAAGACGCAAATGCAATGGTCAGGTATGGGGATTGTTTGTAACACCTCATCGCCAGTTGTTGGATCTTGCCCACTCGTTGCTTATAGGGTGCCTAAAGAATACAGCGTTCTCGGAATTGTTTACAACAATACAAGCAAATAACATTAGTAGATTTATTTCTATAAAACAATTGACAATACTTAACTTTGGAGTTAATTGGTGTCGCAAGTGATATGCAGACAGTAACATTTGCTGCTATAGACAAAGTCCAGACAAGTAACTGACAAGGATCTCAACTAGTGGTTCTTGTAGCACACTCCACTAATGTCTGTACACAGCCGATCTGAGTGGACAAGGCTGACAGGAGCGGCGCTTATATTCACTTTTTACGGGGAGCGCTCCTGGCGCGGCTCGGTGCTTGGCAGCGAGCTATTCCTCACCACCTTCTCTGGTATTCCGTACTTCATATTCGTTTAGGGTCTTGTGGTTACGCCAGAACATTATCACATGACTGTCTTTCATGTTTATTGCTTCCTTATTTTTGTAATGCTGTAAAAACTAATAGCTGGTTTTCCTTTCTTATGTAAAATCAAGACATGCAGACTATGCAGTCTAAAGGCCATTTCACACTGATCATCATAACACGTCACGTTTTGTCTTGTCAAAACACTCTCAATGCATTTCAAATGGCGACGTCCGCAGTGGCCATCCCATCACATCACGACACGTAACCTCGCATCACAGCACTGTCGAGATTTCTCTGGAAGAAAGTTTTGACGGCTCCCGCTACTCGCATAGCAGGATACTTGTGGAGTGCACATGAGGGTCTTTTAGACTAGACAGTAGTTTGAGGTACTCTGATGAACGTTCGCTAGTCGATACACAACAAAGGAAGTCAGACTGTGGGTCAGAGTAAAGACACTTCGACTCTCAAAATTTTATCAGTAAACTGTCAAAGTATTTGTAACGGAGTTCCTGAATTTACTGTCGCCCAGGGTAGCTCTCACGTTCAAATTATTCTTGGGACCGAGAGCTGGTTGAAACCCGAAGTGGAAAGCTCTGATATACACTACTGGAAATTGAAATAAGAACACCGTGAATTCATTGTCCCAGGAAGGGGAAACTTTATTGACACATTCCTGGCGTCAGATACATCACATGATCACACTGACAGAACCACAGGCACATAGACACAGGCAACAGAGCATGCACAATGTCGGCACTAGTACAGTGTATATCCACCTTTCGCAGCAATGCAGGCTGCTATTCTCCCATGGAGACGATCCTAGAGATGCTGGATGTAGTCCTGTGGAACGGCTTGCCATGCCATTTCCACCTGGCGCCTCAGTTGGACCAGCGTTCGTGCTGGACGTGCAGACCGCGTGAGATGACGCTTCATCCAGTCCCAAACATGCTCAATGGGGGACAGATCCGGAGATCTTGCTGGCCAGGGTAGTTGACTTACATCTTCTAGAGCACGTTGGGTGGCACGGGATACATGCGGACGTGTATTGTCCTGTTGGAACAGCAAATTCCCTTGCCGGTCTAGAAATGGTAGAACGATGGGCTCGATGACGGTTTGGATGTACCGTGCACTATTCAGTGTCCCCTCGACGATCACCAGAGGTGTACGGCCAGTGTAGGAGATCGCTCCCCACACCATGATGCCGGGTGTTGGCCCTGTGTGCCTCGGTCGTATGCAGTCCTGATTGTGGCACTCACCAGCACGGCGCCAAACACGCATACGACCATCATTGGCACCAAGGCAGAAGCGACTCTCATCGCTGAAGACGACACGTCTCCATTCGTCCCTCCATTCACGCCTGTCGCGACACCACTGGAGGGCTGCACGATGTTGGGGCGTGAGCGGAAGACGGCCTAACGGTGTGCGGGACGGTTGCGAATGGTCCTCGCCGATACCCCAGGAGCAACAGTGTCCCTAATTTGCTGGGAAGTGGCGGTGCGGTCCCCTACGGCACTGCGTAGGATCCTACGGTCTTGGCGTGCATCCGTGCGTCGCTGCGGTCCGGTCCCAGGTCAACGGGCACTTGCACCTTCCGCCGACCACTGGCGACAACATCGATGTACTGTGGAGACCTCATGCCCCACGTGTTGAGCAATTCGACGGTACGTCCACCCGGTCTCCCGCATGCCCACTATATGCCCTCGCTCTCAGTCCGTCAACTGCACATACGGTTCACGTCCACGCTGTCGCGGCATGCTACCAGTGTTAAAGACTGCGATGGAGCTCCGTATGCCACGGCAAACTGGCTGACACTGACGGCGGCGGTGCACAAATGCTGCGCAGCTAGCGCCATTCGACGGCCAACATCGCGGTTCCTGGTGTGTCCGCTGTGCCGTGCGTGTGATCATTGCTTGTACAGCCCTCTCGCAGTGTCCGGAGCAAGTACGGTGGGTCTGACACACCGGTGTCAATGTGTTCTTTTTTCCATTTCCAGGAGTGTATTTAGCGAGATGTGGAACATATATCGGAAGGACAGATTTGAGGCCGTAGGAGAGGGAGTATTCATTGCAGTTGGCAAAAACATTGTCTGTATTGAAGTCGAAGTGGACAGCAACAGTAAGTTTCCCTGGACACATATGTAAGATTTGTGGGTGAAACCAAGTTAACTGTTGGACATTTTTACTGGTAACCCGATTCAGCTAAGGCAGTTCTAGAGTCATTCAAAGAAAGCCTATGGTCAGTAGTGTGTAAATATCTAGATCATGAATAATACTAGTTGGAGGCGACTTTAACCTATCAAATACAGACTGGGATGCCTATGGATTCATTGTGTGGGGCACAGACAGACAGTCATGTGAAATACATTTGAACACATGTTCTGAAAACTGTCTTAAGCAGCTAACTCTGCAGTCCCCATACAATGGAAATATCTTAATCTTTGTAGTTACAAATAGGCCAGACCTTATAGACAATGACAGTATCTGATCAAGGTTACCTAGGAGGACACCACCACTTATATTCAAGGTCATGATGTACTGTGGAATGCGGTTACTTTGATTCATGGTGAATGTTATAAAGAAATTAATAATTATTAAAAAGAAGAATTGCTTCATTTCTGGACGCAATTGTACAATTTTATTTTTTGCATTGGCAGCACAGCACCTCACTCTTTGTCATTGCCCAAGTGCTACATGTACAAAAGAATCTATATCAGCGATTTTAATAAAAAAAGGTGAGTACTGCATTTTAACTATTTCAAAGGCTTAACTAACTTTAAGGGTACCAGACTGGATATGAAAGGCGCTAGAAAGAAATTATAGGTTAGATTGCTATGTTATTGATTAGCTTGAGAAACAAATCTTATTTTATATTCTGGCCTCAAAAATTTCATTCACTTACGGTTATTCATTTTTATGGGGTGTGATTGATTATGGGCATGGGACTTCTTTGATCATAAATCAAACTCATCCCCGGATCTAGCAGTTTTTCTCTTTTTGTCATTCTTAACATGAACAATTAATATATTTGCAATGGTGACTGTTTTATATGCTTTTTTTTTACTTTCAATGCTATACCAGGAATGTGTACACAGCCTTTAGGCGCTCGCACCTATCGAAGTTATAATGAAGAGATGATGGAGCGAGATGTAACAGCTTTTGCAGAAGGTCGTATGATCTTGCAGGATGCTTCCAAAAAATTTAACATACTGTGTAGTATGATTTTCAATAAGTACTATGGAAAGGTAAAAGGGCCAGGAGCACAGCCAGTATTTGCCGGAAATGAGGAGAAATTACGTCTAAAGCTGGTGCCAAATGTTCTGAATGGGGGGGACATCCCCTCACAATCTTGGCTTTGTGCATATTTGCTAAATCCCTTTTAGACAGACGAGACAGAACAGTTTCTAAATTTAAAAACAACTTTCCTGGGCAAGACTGGGCATACTCACTAATGAAGTATGACAAAATGTTGAGAAATATTTCAGTGACCTTGAAAAAACTTTAAAGATATGACTGACTCAAATATTTTCAATTACAACGATTCTAACTTGAGTGATGATCCAGGGAAGAAGATAGGGATATATCGTAGAAATGACAAATACCTAGAAAAGGCAATGAATTATTCTCGATGTGTCACATTGATATGATTTGTGATGATAGTGTGATTTTACTACCCTATATCATATACAAAATTCTTCCCCATTATGACTTCTGGAAAGAGTGAACTCCATGCATTCCACCATGTTGCTATCAGACTTGGAGGTTCTGAAAAGGATAATGATCTAACCGTACAGACCATGGTTGGATCGACATCTCAACATTCAGAAATTGGTTTGTTAGTAGTTTTTTGCCTCAAGTAAAAAGATTATCTGAAGGTTAAATTTTTATTGGATATAATTTTCTCAATTACATGAAGAGGTGATAAAATTTAGTGGTGAAAATAAAGTTGATTGTTTAATTCCACATGTGATGTGCCTTTTCGAATCTCTGTAAATGGCATTATTCTGCCCAATGAAAGCAGCTTGGCGATGAGTGCTGACAAATTGGAAGATAAAAAATGCTAAATTGGCAGTTGTTCCAAAGGACACATTTCTGGATCTTTTGACAAAAGCTCTCAATAAAGTGGATCAAGCTTAATTAATACCAAACTCTTCCTAGAAAGCCACAACCTCTCGGGTAAAATGGAATAAAATGAGTGGATTTTATGCAACTGGCTTTCATCCATTTAACAAACAAAACACTCCTAATTGCCTTCCCAGAGAACTTATTGAAGAACAGGAAATTGACAGCACTTTGACAGATTTTTGAACAACTCAAGATATGGAAGCACTTCAAACCAACCTGCAAGAAAGAGGAGACATTTGGGTGTAACTCCTGACAAGAGTACTGCATCTTCAGAGGAAATGTCCCAATCTGAAAATCAGAAGAGTAACAATCAGAGAGGTGAACAGAATACCACCACAGACCCCAGTCTTCAAGAAATAGAAACTCTACCATTGGTTGAATCGGTTTCATCTCATGCTGGAGCTTCAGATGTATATGGTGAGGAAATCCTGGATAGACAACAGAATGAAAATGACCCTGAAAAAGATGTGGTAGAATATGAAGACGAAGAGACAGGGCGTACTTTAGGAAGAGTTTATTAATGAAATTCTTTTTGGGATGTGGCAAAAAGATCTACAAATATGTTTGCCAAATTACTGAAATAGATCCCTTGTAGAAGGTTTCAAGTCAGCAAGAAATAAAAAGAAATTTAAAAGAATTCAGGATGATATTTCTGAAATAGATCACAACGATATTTTATCTTTTTTACCAAAACCTGTATGAGAGGGTGAATTTGTTATTTTTCAATTTGAAATTAATATTCAACAGTTAAAGATTTAAGACAATGACTGATATTAATTCCTAATTATGTTTTTGCAATCAATATCTCAGATCTCAAAGAAACTGTGATTGAAGATTCGATTTTTGTTTAATCTTTCTAGAATTTTTTAGTTTGTAAGACAGAGTAATAAATAACAAAGTTAGTTTTTTCAAATTGTAATTTTTATTCCCTTGATCATCTTCACCCCCAAACTCTTAAAAATGTAATAACTTCTTTGCACTTGACTGATTTTTTCATTCTTTAGAAAAATTGTTGCTTAAAGTGGTTACTTTCAATTTCAGTGAAAAAATTAGTGGGAATCAAAGTAACCCCACTTATGGTTTAACATTGCTCACTCGCATTTATATTTTTCTTCTAAATATCAGTCATTAAAAAAATAAAATTCATTGTATTGATTGTATAGAAAAAACCGACATTCTCATTTTCTTTGTTTTTGGTACATTTGTGTTGTAGAAAATAAGGTCATTGGAATTTCGAAACTGATCAATGACACCTTGTTCCACAGCGACTCTACACACATCAAGTGACATAAAAATGGCAGGAACCGCCTATCAGCCAATGGGGGCGCAATAAAATTGTGAGAAACACAACAGACATCAGGAATCAAGGTCTCCATTTGTAGTAGGACTGTATTTATCTGTGCTAATACATCTGCAGTTGGTGCACCTCCAACGATCGAATCTGGCTGAAAAGTGACTATCGAAACTAGGCTTTTTCAAATGATGTTATCTGCATCAGGTTTGCAGTTCACACATTTTAATTGCACTTAGCTGTTGAATAACCTATGGTTTACACCTGGACTGTGTCTCATCCTTCACAATTTATCCACAGATAGATGGTTAGGCACATACCATAGTGCAATCAGCTGATGTCCTATACCTGAGTGTTTTAGAGCAGTAACTTAATACTGATGTGACACAAAACTTTATGTCTTGCAAACATACGATTATAGTTCTTAAATCACTGTCTCTGAAGTCTAATAATCAAATCACATGTGTGCAGGAAGTATAATTTGGAAACAACACAGTTTAGATCTGATCCTATTGTCACAGTGTAAACATCAATGAAGATTAATATAGTTCATGAAATTAATTATGAGTTCGCAGTCAATCACTGAAAACAGTCACTGAATCCCGGAGCCAACATCCAGACACGAAATTTAGATAAATCACAATACTTTTTTCCAACTTGTAGCTTGCGCTAAATCACCTGTGGTACATTTTTGGACACAGATTTGACTCGTTTCATAACCTTCCCCGAGACTGACTAAAATGCCTTCCAGAAGCCTCTTTTTTATAAGTTTACAGTAATTGAAACTGGAGTTAGCTATTGTTGTTCACAATTTGGAGGAGAAGAAAAAGATAACAGGAGGAAAGCTACCAACCGCTTTGTTGCACACTCACCTCCTTTATTATATTATGGATCCAGTAGCCTGGGGCCCCCTCATTGAAGGTCTGAACTTCATACTGAGTGATGATAAAGTGCCAGCAGCAGGGATCAGCTAGTGCCCCCAGGCACAAGAGGAACAAGGCTGTTACATTTGAAAGGAAATATATAATAATGATAATATAATTATTGCTACTGTTATTAACAAATATATATTCGAATATACTATATTCATGGTTCGATATTGTACCAGCAGTGAAACATACTCCTCAACTGATGGTAGTGAAACTGTTGGATGAGGACACCACACACTGCTGGCCATGTTATCGCAGTAGCAGCCTGCAGATGGGCTTAGTGATTTATAGGGCCTGGTGTCATTCAATAATATTTTACCACCACACAGCAGCTGCCATTGTTTAGTTATAATGTATCACTGTGGCTGCAACAACAACAATCACCACTGTTGGAGCTGCCACAATTCATAGAACCGCAACGCAAGTCCCACATCAAGAGTTCTACTGTTTGGAAGCACTTATAACGTTAACGTGTGCGGATCTAAATGAGTAAATGTGGGTCTGTATCTGGAAACTGAGTCTTCTGTGGTTATTGAAGTTCAAAACGTGCAATGCTTTGATTCTAATGTTCAATATTCATGGTATAAAATATGCTGGAAATGTATGAGCAGTATGATGGGTTATGTAAAGAATATAGTTAGAGATGAATGTGATCCTTCTCATACACTGATTGATATTCAAATGCTAGACCTTAAAGTCATCATAGTTTATATGTAATGCGATGCCATGTTAGAATAAATTTTGTGGAGTTCAAATATATGCTTAAAATATTCGAGTGTTGTGAAATTATATGATATCTACTGCACAATAAGGATCGCTACAGAGAGATTGTGCTGTTGACAGATATATATATATATATATATATATATATATATATATATATATAAAGTTAGTTACTTACTTGTTCCATTGATCTCATGGAAACTGTTATGATGTGGAACATGTCAAGTGCATAAGAACATAAGAAATGCACACATGAATCAAGGTCATTTTTTAAAAGCTTAAAATTTTCATTACCTACCCTATTCCCTTAAATGGAACAAAATGCAAATGTTATAACTATAAATTTGTTTATTCCTATTCAAGGGTTCATCTATGGTATAGAAGGAGTTATCAAAGAGAGATGATTTCAGTTTACTTTTGAAACTATTCCTGCTGTCTGTCAGACATTTTATTTCATCTGGTAATTTATCAAATAATCTTACAGCAGCATATTTTATCTCTTTCTGTGCCAAAGATAGGTTTAGTAGAGAATAGTGTATGTCTTTCCTTCCTCTGGTGTTATAATGTTATAACCAGGATTGTCACTGTTGTTTTTAAACTGGTCCGTGCTGTTGACAACAAATTTTATTGCTGAGTAAATGTGCTGTAAGGCTGTTCTAAGAATTCCTAACCTTTTAAACATATGCCTACAAGATGTGTGACTATGAGCCCCACATACCTCTTCCTTTTGGGCAGTGAATATTTTTTGCCTAAATGTTGAGTAACCCCAAAATATTATTCCATATGACATCAGAGAGTGAAAATATGCAAAGTATGTTAGTTTGCTAATTTCTGTATACTCAAAATTAGAGATTATTCTGATTGCAAAAGTTGCTGAGCCTAGGTGCTTTAGGAAACCCAAAACATGAATTTTCCAATTAAGGTCCTCATCTATATGTCCACCCAGAAACTTTGTATGCTCTACCCTGGCTACTGACTTCTGTTGACATGTTATATTTACTGAAGGAACTGTACTCCTTGCAGTAGAAACTTGGATGTACTATGTTTTTTCCAAGTTCAGAGAAAGCCTATTCACAGAAAACCAACCAATAACTTTTCCATTATTTGTATCATTTTCTAATGGAGTTTCTTTTAGTGGATTTGTAATTATGCCTGCATCATCAGTAAACAATGTCAGTTCAGCTTCTTGTTTCAGATAAGAAGGGAGGTCATTCACACATATCAAGAACAGAAGGGGACCCATGATGGAACCCTGTGGAACACCTAATGTAATTTCATCACAGTTAGATGAAGTGGGAACCTTCCCTATGTCACTTAATCCATACAAAGGAACGTTTTGCTTCATATTCTGTAGATATGACTTAAACGACTCATATGATGTTCCATTTATACTGTAGGATTGTAGTTTCTGTAACGTAATGTCAAGGTTCCTATTGGTGACATTTTACTATTTAAAGACTCTATTATGTGGGCAGTGCGACTGTATATTGCAGTTTCAGTAGAACAGCATTTCTGAAATCCAAACTGTGATTTACTAATTAACCCATTACTGTGAGATTGCTAACCTCTCTTGAGTACATTACTTTCTCAACGATTTTTGAAAATGCTCTAAGAAAGGATACTGGCTGGTAATAATTGACATCTGTGGTGCTCCGTTTTTTTAGAGATGCTGGACAATGGCAAATTTTAACCTGTCTGGGAAAATACCTTGAGTTAGTGATGCATTACAGATGTGACTCAGAACTTCACCTGTAACTGCCCCACATTCATTTAGTATCTTGTTAGAAATGTCATCTAATTCAACAGAACACTTATTTTTCAAAGTTTCAATTATTTTTCCTTATTTCACAAGAGGTTGTTAGATGAAAATTAGTATGACAAGGATTTCTTAAAACTGATTTTTCTATGCTTGGCCTTCCCTTTTGAACTATTCTCACCGATTCTTTCGCCTACACTTGAGAAATAGTTGTTAAATACATTAGCTACTTGTGTACTGTTGGTTAGGATAGTCTCACTCTTCTTAACAGTAATACTACCTACTACAGTGGTTACTTTTCCTCTCTCTTTTCTGACAACATTCCATAGTGATTTCATCTTTAATATACACATTTTTTTATTTTCTGACAACTTTTCTCAGTATTTTACAATAATTTTTATTGTGTAAAATTACTTCTGAGTTTTTACTAATCTTGCTGTCTCACACAAATTTCTTTTTCTTTTTGAAGATTCTTTAATACCTGCAGTAATCCCAGGTTTCTTTGTAAACTGTTTGGTGTTATATGTAGTAATTTTTTTGGGGCAACTGTGTTCAAAAAGAGACATAACTTTATCAAGAAATATTTTGCATTTATCATTAGAATTTGGCTTATTGTATACATCTCTGCAATTCACGTTTCTTAATCGTTCTCTGAAGTGCTCTGTATATACCGGTTTGACCGGCCTTACGCTTTTACTCAATGGTTTCAGCACTATACACCCTGCTGGGGTTTGTAAGTTAGTCAGTTGTGCATCATGGTCTGATAATCCATTTATCACCGGGAAAGTGTGTGTTAGTTTTACAGCCGGTTGCTGTACAAGTACATTATCTATTAGAGTGCTACTGAGCTACTTGGGCTATATTCGTAGGGAAGTTGATCACTAATTCTAAATTATATGTCATTAATAACACTTCTAGTTCGCTTTTCCTACCAGAACTGCTGTCTACGCAGTTTGTATGCTTTACCCTGGCTACTGACTTCGGTTGACGTGTTATATTTATTGAAGGAACTGTACTCCTTGCAGTAGAAAATTGGATGTACTATGATTTTTCCAAGTTCAGAGAAAGCCTATTCACAGAAAACCAATCAATAACTTTTCCATTATTTGTATCATTTTCTAATGGAGTTTCTTTTACTGAATTAGTAATTATGCCTGTGTTAGTAAACAATGTCAGTTCAGCTTTTTGTTTCAGATAAGAAGGGAGATCCTTCACACATATCAAGAACTGAAGGGGCGCCATGATGGAAATCACAATAGATTAATAACATCTTCTTTTTGTATGACAGACAGCTTAATAGGGAGTCAAAACTTTTTTATGAATATCTCCAATCCCTTAATGGGGACCCATATACTGTTGCTAATATCAACAGTACATTATCTAGCTGTAGTCCACAAGCATAAACTTGAAAGTGCTGATCGGCACAAAATTAGCTTACGTCTACAGTTTTGTATTTATGCCCGTGTTTTGTGTAAATGGTAACTTCTCTTTTACCCATGCTAGATCTGCAAGTGTAAGATGATAAATTATACCCTTTTATACTGATACTTTCCATCCCCATGGTGTTCAGACAGACAAAGTATATCAATCGCATTCTAATTTTTGAGATCATCTGAACTCACTAATAGCCCATTGTAGTGGGACGTGAAATTGAAGCGTCACCCATCCACCAGTGTCAGCCCAGTTTGCATGTGAATGTAAGTTTAATTTTGTGTTTTGTTCAGGTATTTTGTAATATTTATAATTGTTGTGAATTATGTAAAGTTTTGTATTTATTTTTATGTTTCATGTATGGAGAGGGCGGCGCAATGAACGGAGACAGCATCTTCGCTGCCGTGACCAGAGAGAAAATTGCTGGCTACTATACGTCGCGGGTTGATAGCCAAACAGCAACAGAAGATCCTGAAACCGAGTTGTAGCGTCGTGCTTCTAAAAACTGAAAAAATAAGAATTTGTAATGTTTCTACAACAATGACATCATAGAAAGTTTAATCATATTCTAAATGTTCAGTCCTATCTTGTCAAGGCTCAGGTTCACGTCTATATGTAGTATATAGGAAGATAATAAACTAGTGTATACTACAAAAGTTTAAATACGTGTTCCTGGAATTTATTTATGAAGAATTATTGATTTATTTGAGAAGATTATTAATTTTGAGAACGTTCATCGCGAGTTTGAGTCTTAAAAGTTTATTCAATGTGGTTTTAATATTTATTAAAGCAGATTATTGCGTTAATATAATGTCTGAGAAAAAACAAATGACATCTAAATTGAAAAAAGTTTGCGCAAACCAATTGGACTGAGTGACGTAATTCTGCGCATATGACTCAAATGATGACGTTTTAATTAGAGTTTCGTTTTAGAACCATTCAGTGACCACTTAAAAAAAGAGTTTTAATAATTCTGAAGTGTTTTGTAACTGACGTTGGTGACAAAATCTGCACATGGTCATATGTCAAAAGAAAATCATTTATACAAAACTTACGTCGTTACACTACACCGTGGCGACCTTATAAACAGGACTTGTGTGCAACTAAGGCACACAGGTACGAAACAAAACATCAAGAGTCCTTCAGAAGTCAACGCGAGTCTTTGTGGAGCCTTCACCAGCCAGCAGTGACTTCGCTTATGTGGGCATCTAACGGAGCGCAGCCAAGCAATACGGTCACGCAGTTATTCCATGAGAAGGCGCATCTGTTGAAAAGCAGCTGAACGCTGCAATCCCTGAGAACCTTTTTCTCCCTAAGGTAACAGGCCTAGTACGTCACCTGGGGGGGGGGGGGGGGCGGGGGCGTTCCTCCGGCTGGTATTAGAAGTGTTGCTGAGGGCTTCATCTGTCTACAGTGCGGCCGGGTGTGGTTGCAGCCAGTGACGTCTCCAGTGTTTGACTTAGCGTCCTGCCGGTTGCGGAAGCAGGGTCGTAGCATCTCAGCAGCTGCATCGATGGCTGTTACTTCTGCAGCCCATAGCAGCACACTGATCACTGAGAACTACAAACTGCAATATTAGTGTCCGGTGAGTCAGTATTAAGTTGGAAGTGGAGTGTTGTACATAGGGAGTGTGCTTTTAATAGGATTGTTGATTACAAGTCTGTGTGTGTAACTAGTTAATATCTTACAATAATGTGGGGAAGTGAAATGTCAGACGAAGAGCAATCTGTGTCCGATAGGAGCATGAGAGGCCTTTTTAGGGCGATCGCTAAATTAAAACAATCTAACGAAGAATCTACTGCTAGATTAAAAGAGGAACTTGAAGGGGAGTTAACAAATCTACAGACAGGTTACAGGAACATCTTAATGAAACCAGTCGAGAATTAAGTGATAAAATATATGCTTCTTAAGTTGAAATGTAGGAAAAACTAGTAGGACTTAGTAATAAGATTGTTGATAATTGTAAAAGGTTAGAAGAACATACCCAGGAATCGCATGAGGAAAAAGCTCGCATGCGAAATGATATTACTGACTGAACCAAGAGACTAGGTAATGTCAATGTCTTAGTTGTAAATGAAATAGAGAAAAATAACGATAAGTTACGAAATGAATTTTGTATGCAAACAGAAACTGTTGGTAGAGAGTTATTAGAATCTATTAAAGAGGTTTCTACCAAACCTGTAGAGATTTCTACAATAGATAATGTAGAATTAGAGACATTAACTCATCGAGTAGAAAAAGATCATACTGAAATAGAAAACATGACATCTTTAATTACCGAAATATGCAGTAACCTTGAGACTTCCAAAGATAACAACGTTCACGAAGGTACAGAGCGTTCACATCGTGAACACAGTGAAGAATCGATATTAGCTAACCGTGTATCCAATACAGAAAATTACTAAACGGTTATCGGAACTAGATAATAATGAAAACATTTCAAGTAGTAGGAGTAATAACGTAATCAGAGACAACAGTCGCATCGTGTTTGCTAGCTCGGACGACGACAATACAAATAAAGAAATTACGGCAAGCAAATCCGATGCAACTCCGTCCCTGCAATATAAGCAAAATCCAACTATGTCTCTCGCAGAATGTTGGGATGATATCATGACAAATTCAAATGTAGCAAGTCGATTTCCTGTATTCAAACCAGGAGGCGAACTTCACCCTATAATCTTTATAAAAGCTTTTAGAAGTTCATTATCTCCTAAATGGAGTAATGAAAAACGGATTTAATTTGTAATAGGACATTTAGAAGCAGAAGCTGCGGAATGGGCAGTACTGCATAGAACTGAATTTAGGGACTGGGATGATTTTGTTAAGCAGTTTAAACAAAATTATTGGTCAAGAGGAAAACAACAACACTTAACTTTAGAGTTATTAGACCCTCCTCCTTATTCTAAATGGTGGGGAGGTTATGGGAATTATTTCGAATGGCATTTAAACCGTGCTAAATTAGTTGAAGAACCAATTATTGAAAGTAATCTAATACGAGTCCTAATTAGTAGGTTACCGTATTATGTAAAGGAAAGAATGATAGAAAGGGAATGGTCGCAACCTTGCAAATTATTAGTATATTTAGAACAGTTAGATATACTTAATAGAGAATGGGAAGACGAGAAATTTATATTTGGTGGAAATGACAATTCTCGAAATAATAATAATTCAGAACCACGAAAATTTAACAACAACAATCATAGCTGGTCTTGTTGTATAAAGCGTCAATCTAAAGATAAAGAGAGCCAACAAAATCGGGGTAATAACTCAAAAATGCGGAAATTACACAATAACGATAATGAGATAAATCATCCTCAAGTAACTAATGAAGGTCAAGTTGTAGGTGACGTTATCATAGAAAATTCGGAAAACTTGTAAAGTCCATTAGTAGGGGTCGACTAAAGGGAACTGTTAGTCAAAATTATACAAGACCCAATTGCAATTTATCATTAAGCTGCCAAAAGCAAGGTGATTGGCAACAAGATTTACTTCAGGAATACAATCAGATAAGGGAGAATATAACTTATAAACCCATCATTAAAGGTTGTATTAAAGATACCGAAGTAAATATTATAATCGATTCGGGTAGTGAAGTAAGTATTTTATCTAAAGAATTATTTCAACTTAAATGGAAATATTGGAATTTTCCAACCTTACCTGTAACTGGGATGAAAATTATAGGAGTTACTGGTAAAAGAAATCAAAATATTACTGAGGAAGTTTATTTAACTTTTGAAATTTCTAAACAATTAATTTCTCACTCTGTACTTGTTGTAGCAAACTTAAATGTGGCCATAATTTTAGGTATAGATTGGTTGTGTAAATATAAAGCTATTTTAGATTTTAAAGACTATTCCTTAACCATCCATAAGGAGGCATGTGCTTTTAAAGTGAGGTTTTCTAATAATCAAGTACCTGAAAATTGCTACGAATCCTAACGGATTAAGTACACACAGACCATGAACCTATTAATATATTCTAGTGATCTTGAATATGAAGTATACCAATGTGAGGCAAGTAATGGTATCGAAACCGAAGTGAAAGAAAAATGTTATTCTACGAATTGTCTATCCGAGTAAGAAAAGGAAGAGTTGGAATCTTTATTGTTAGAATTTAGAGCCGTCTTTTCAGATGAAATAGGGAGGATCATAGATTACGTTTGTGAACTTATATTAAAGATCAAAAACCATTCGTTAAGAAACCTTATCCTATTCCAGTACAATTCAAAGAACTGGCTAGTAGAGAAATAAGTAAGATGCTAGAACAAAATATTATCGAACAATCAGGTAGTGCTTTTAACAGTCCTTTTTGAGTAGTTAAGAAAGCTACTGGTGGGGTACGACTGGTTCTGGATGCTCGTGAATTAAACAAAATTATAGAGATGGAAAGACACATACCTATTCCTATGGAAGAGGTACTTCTTAAGATTGTTGGTTCTCATTATATGAGTACAATGGATTTAACTGCTGGCTACCATCAAGTCATATTACACTCAAATTAATGGCAATATACGGTTTTTCTTTTTGAAGGCAGATCATATCAGTTCCAAATTTTACCTTTTGGACTTAATATATCAGTGTCAACTTTCATTAGGGCGTTAGATTCTGCTTTGGGTCAGCAATTATTACAAAAGATAATTTTATGTGTAGCTGATATTTTGGTAGCCACTAAAATGTGGGAAGAACACGTGGCGATATTACGGGAATTCTTTGACCATTTAATTTACCGAGGAATTACTTTAAAATTATCTAAGTCTTACTTCGGAAGGGAGGAAGTGAGATTTTTGAGGCATATAGTGATCAGTAAAGGTATTAGGCCAGACTCAGCACGTATTGAAGCTTTTGCTTGATGCATGAGTCCTAGAAATCGGAAACAACTGAAATCATTCTTAGGAATGGGAGGATTTCTGAGAAGATTTCTTCCAGGGCAGGATATTGTTAATCCTAAATTACTGGATTTATTAAAAGAGAAATCAGTATGGCTCTGAGGAAAAGAGGAAGAGGAAGTTTTAAATAAGATAAAAGGAGCATTAACAGAAGCTAAAATGTTATACCATCCAGATTTCAATCAGGACTTTCGTATGTGTATGGATGGCTCTGATTATGGTGTGTCTTGCGTAATATTCCAAGGTGATCTGACCAGTGAAAAGGGATTATATCAGCCTTTTGGATTCGCTAGTAGAACTTTAAATAAACATGAAAGAAATTATTTTGTAACCAAGAAGGAAGCTCTCGCAGTGTTATGGGGTTTTCAAAGATTTAGAGGATTATTAATTGGAAGAAAAACAATTGTATATACTGATCATCATGCTTTAACATTTTTGAACAATTGTCAGTTACTTCACCGTAGATTATTACGTTGGGTATTATGCTTGCAAGAATTTCAGTACGAAATTAGGTATATAAAAGGATCTCAAAATGTAGTTTCGGATGCTTCGTCGAGACTTCCAGTAGGAATGGAGAATATTCACATTGCGGAAGAACCAGGAACAAATTACCATGTATATTTCCTTTTAACTCAGAAGAACGAACCTAAGGTTAAACGGATAGTAACTGCTATTAGATGCAAACAAAGATATGACGATCAATATAGGGAACTTATACAAAACCTTAATAATGGAGACGAAATAGTTAACACCCGGAGTGTGTGGTCATATTACAACGATTTGTTGTATTGGAAAGCACAGAGGGAACACCAGAGATGGAAAATCTGTATTCCGAAAACTGTTATGTATGAATTAATTACTTATATTCATGAAGGTTACGGGCATTTTGGAATTCATAAATGTATTAAACATCTAATGAAGTATTATTATTTCAAAAATATGTCCTGTATTGTGAGAAGTATTATTAGGACTTGTGAAACCTGTCAAAAGGTTAAAGTTAATAACAAATCTAAGCGTTATAAATTATATGCTATAATTCCTCGTGGTCTGTGAGATCTACTGTCATTAGATTTTTTCAGCCCTCTGCCTCGTAGTTCAGGAGGATTTATTTATGTGTTTGTTGTAATGCAATGTTGGTCCAAACATGTGAAACTATATACTTTGAAACGAGCGAATACAGCAAGCATTATACGCTGTCTTACTCGAAATTATTTTGTTCACTGGGGCATTTCTAAACGACTTATGTCTGACAAAGATAGTGCTTTTATTAGTCAAAAGTTTCAAGATATGATAAAACAATATGGAATCAAATGCATGTTAATTTCGAAGTATCGCCCTCAAAGTAATTTAGTAGAAAGAGTCATGAAAGAATTAGGACGATTATGTAGAACTTATTGTGCATATAAGCATACTCGGTGGGCTAAACTAATGCCTGAATTCGAAAAGATATTAAATGAATTGCCTCATCTAACAACGGGATTATCTCCTATAGAAATTTTAGGCAAACGAATTATAAGTGAGCCTTAACTAGCTGCTCTACCTTGGCCACCAGTAAATGAGATCCAACAATGCATTCCAAGCGACAAAATTCGCGAACAGATTGTTAAAAATGCTGAACAGGGAATTAAAAGTTGTAATCAGCATGCTATAGAACCCTCATTTCAGGTAGGAGACCTTGTATTAGTATGATCTCATCCCAAAAGTTCGAAGTTCAATAAGGAATGTAGAAAATTCTTTGAAGGTCCATATGTTGTTCATAAGATTGTACATTACAAAGCGTTACTTCTTATGGAACCTTCATCAGGTGTAATTAAAGGGTTATATAGTGTCGATCAAATTAAATCCTTCATTCCTAAATATGTTAATATTTAGTATATGTTACATACTAATGAGCGTTCATAGTTTACTCATGTGAAGTTTTTGTGACAGTTACATGTTATTTTAAAGAAATGACAGGAGGTTTAAACAAGTGTTCTACAATAATCTAACGGTACTTCAAAAAGGGAAAGATAACTAAAAGGGGATTTATATGGAAGAAATTTTGTTATTAGGTCAGAAAGAATTTTGTATATTTTATATTTACTCGGATAGTAGGAACCAAAGGGGATTGTTAATAATTTTAGAGACCATGGGCGTCCAGAGCTATATGGCTCACGAAAACATAGCAGAGTGCCTTTAATAGAGATTTGTAATAGTGTTAATATAGAACACACCAAACGGGGCGCTCTCGCTTGTTTCTCCTAAATAAATTGCCATTACCCAACAAAGTGTCCGAGGGTAAAGAAAGCCGTGCCGAGAGTCTAAAGAAAGTTTGGCTTGATTTCTTTTTGACCTCAGACATAAATAAAGCATTATGAAAAAGAACAACGTAAAGTAAATAGTACTATTAGTTATTGTAAGAAACTTATTAGTAATATATATTTTGGAAAGAACAACCGTAGTAAATGAATAAAACTGGAACTAACCTATCACAATTTGAATGCTCTGTCCTAATGTAACAACATTAAAGAACGTACCAAATTATTATTTACTAGCAACTATTAAATGAAAAAGAGTAATCTCCATATATTCGGTTATGAGTTACCATAATAGCACAATTAAAAGGAAGTGACAAATAGTCACAACAATATCGTCATAAAAGGATTGAATCTATCTAAGAGCAAGGACTTTAGATTACGGAAAATGTGAGAAAAATGTATAACATTAACGGTTAAATATTGTATATAGAAGAAGTTTTATTTTCGGTTAAAACCTGATAAACTGAGCTTGTGGGTGGGGCATGTAGTGGGATGTGAAATTGAAGCATCACCCATCCACCAGTGTCGGCCCAGTTTGCAGGTGAATGTAAGTTTAATTTAGTGTTTTGTTCAGGTATTTTGTAATATTTATAATTGTTGTGAATTATATAAAGTTTTGTATTTATTTTTATGTTTCATGTACGGAGAGGGCGGCGCAACGAACGGAGACAGCATCTTTGCTGCCGTGACTAGAGAGAAAACTGCTGGCTACTATACGTCGCGGGTTGATAGCCAAACAGCAACAGAAGATCCTGAAACCGAGTTGTAGCGTCGTGTTTCTAAAAACTGAAAAAATAAGAATTTGTAATGTTTCTACAACAATGACATCATAGAAAGTTTAATCATATTCTAAATGTTCAGTCCTATCTTGTCAAGGCTCATGTTCACGTCTATATGTAGTATATAGGAAGATAATAAACTAGTGTATACTACAAAAGTTTAAATACGTGTTCCTGGAATTTATTTATGAAGAATTATTGATTTATTTGAGAAGATTATTAATTTTGAGAACGTTCATCGCGAGTTTGAGTCTTAAAAGTTTATTCAATGTGGTTTTAATATTTATTAAAGCAGATTATTGCGTTAATATAATGTCTGAGAAAAAACAAATGACATCTAAATTGAAAAAAGTTTGCGCAAACCAATTGGACTGAGTGACGTAATTCTGCGCATATGACTCAAATGATGACGTTTTAATTAGAGTTTCGTTTTAGAACCATTCAGAGACCACTTATGAAAAGAGTTTAAATAATTCTGAAGTGTTTTTTAACTGACGTTGGTGACAAAGTCTGCACATGGTCATATGTCAAAAGAAAATCATTTATACAAAACTTACGTCGTTACACTACACCATCTACTTTATTTTTTATTCCCCTGATATTCTGATGAAGTATATTGCTACTACCCTTAGCTTTATCCCTATTTAGTGTACATGAAGCTTCTTTATTCTATTTTTCTTGAGTGTTGTCTGTTTGAACATTGGCTTTAACCTACAAACATGTCTGCCTGGTCCTATTAACCACAGGAATCATCCCTTGTGTGACCGTGGCCCCCCTTACAGTATCTGCTAGTAGAGAAGCTAACTTATCTTTCCCTTTCCTATTTAGGTGCAGCCCATGTGTAGTGTATCCCCATCTACCAATAGCATCAACTGGAACAACACTTATGTGAGATTTTGCCAGTGTCTGGAGCATCCTTTTCAGCTCAGTGTTAACATGCGTTACTGCAGTTTTTACTCAAGGCCGATCATGGTGCTGAAAGACCTCCACAAATTTTACAATAATTCAGGTGTAAGGTTTATTATCAATTTTTTTTATTAGCCTGGTGAAAGATTTAAGTCAAAAATTGTTATTATGGCAACAGACACATAGGAAATGTGTGGAGCTCTATCTCTGACAATATTATTGTTGTCTGTCCTTCTTCTCTAAAAACTGCTAGGATATCTAGTGAAACTTCGTTATTGTTATAATGAAATCTGATGCATTGCGATACAATGTGTATTATGAAAACTCTTATTCCGATGTGTCAATATTCTGAATCAGAACAAGAACCAGAAATTAATTACTCTTCCTACATATCATGAAAAATCAGTTCTCTATTATCTGACTGTAATTTTTAAAATATTCTCTAACATCTCCTAACAATTAATACTGTAATGCTCCTACATGCAACAGACAACTCACCTTAACTTGCTGCTGCAAGTGCATCAATATTTTGCATCCAGAAACATGCTAAAATAACTCAAAAGAAATACTGTAATCCATGCAGCGAGCAATGCATGGTCACAACTATTGATGCAAGTACTGTCCTTTTCTTTTTACCGAAGTTGAATGATCAGGAGGGGTTTAGTCAACATGTCTTTAGCAGTTTAAAATGTGAAAGGAACCAATAAAAACTTTTAATTTACTGTACTCTGAAAACTGAAAGTCAGACACTGACAAACTTTACTCAGACTTTTCATCGACGGTTTGATTAGCTAAAACTTTAATTATTCCACAACGTCTGTAGTCAGTAATCATGTATCTGATGACAACAAAGATACGATTATTTCTTTCAATGTATGCACACACAAATCTAACAAAATCCGTCCAGTGTGCAAGCAAGCAGCAACTGTGCACAGTACAAACGTAAATTACCAACAGTCCCTGATAAATAAAAAAATCTCCCCTGGTACCACCAGCAAAATCAGGGCAAGATGCGACTTTTCCTATTACATGGTATCTCTGCACGCCAGGCTGCATCTGGGTGCCCTCAACAACTGATCGCTCGCTACCACTTGCGATAACAATATCACAGACTCGAAGTTCGTGTATGCAGGCAAGAGCAAAATCGATAGCCAACTTTCCAAAAAATGATACGAACGTCCAGCTACCAACAGTAATGGACAGAGCGAGTGAGGGAAGTCAACTGACTCCCACTGAAATAAGAGCTGTGCTTTAGTAAACTACTGCATCTACAAAAGGTACGTTGAGTAGAAAAGAGATTATTTGTTATTTTCCTTTTTACAACCGATACAGTTTAATAGGCGGAGGCCCAACAATCTGTCATCGAGCATTCATTCACAACATAATGTTTCATAAGAGGGCTCATACGTAGAAAGAAATTCATTATTTTTAAACATTCGAGCTAGTGACTTAAATCTGTGGAAATGGCACACAGCCGAGTTAAAGGCTGTGTAGGAAAGAGGTAATAGTCAACAGCATTTAAACTGTTAAATTCGTCAGCAAGTTTCCTATAAATAACCAAATGAACTTTACAAATATTTCGTGTTTTCAGTCATTCATCATGAAATAGGCAGTCGTTAAACACTCGTCGTCCTCTTAGAACCCATAATCCTCCAACTGGATTGTCGTAGCTTATTCAGGAATATCCAGAACGTCTAGGGTAAGACACCTTATTCATGAATACACCAAAGTTGTGCAGTCAGTGTTATCCCTCAACAGTGCTGTAATAGTCGACACATCAGAGAATCTGACTTGCAGTATACGCTCATTGCCCTCACTAAAGCTAACGACGAGCACAGATATTCCACAAATGATCATTACTTTGTTCATTCTGACTGTGAACTGGCTGTAGAGATCAGTATATCCATCCCTTATATGTTTTTTTAAAAAGTTGCACACACCATTGCAAAAAAATGTTTGTAAAGAGTGACTGGTGAATAGCTCATTCAGTTGTATGAGAACAGCCAAATGTTTAAGATGTCACAGTGCATAGTAATAGCAGGGGAGGTGATGGAGTCACATGATGTAGTAATTATATTGTTTAGCGTTAACTATAGTTTAAACAGCACAGACTGTAAATGTGACGATACTGGTATGATATCCAACTGAGAGTACCATCCTTTGGTTCTATTTGAAAATCCACGATTTTGTAATGCTTCAACGTTATTATCCACAGATGAACGGTATCGATTATGTGATATGTTGATGCATATTTCTACATTGTTCCACAGACATGTTCACTCACTGTCAGTAATGCTGGGGTATAATTCTGTCACAATAGGAGCCTTCCCTGGAAACATTAGAGCATTCAACAGCAGCGAGTGCATACATCTGAACAAATGTTGAAGAATATAATGTACAGAAGTCATAGTATAAAGTATGCTGTAGATGGCCGACCAAGGTCGAAATTGTGTCCACTGATTCTGCAAGACTCAATGCGAGGTAAGTTGATGGAGACTGTTTGTCGAACTCTTTGTCCATTGAAAGAAACCATTACCCAATACATGTTGCTTCAGTATGGAGGTTGAAATGTATGAACTAAATATGTCAGATACAGGCACAGATCTGCACTCGTATTTAAGTCTGTTTGTACACCCTGCAATATGTAAGCTTTTATAAAAAGTTTAGTTTATGTCCTCCATAAAATTCCCTACATGCCAATGTGGATGTCTAGCCGTCTTCATGCTGTAGTGGGTAGAACGCCCACTTCACAACAATCTTGTAGTAACTAACTGGTCCTCCTATGATAGTACTGGAAACCAGAGTAAGAAGAAGAAAAATGGCTCATTACTTCCTGATGACATATGCATTTTAATTGTGGGTTCATCAGGCTGTAGAAAGAATAATTTAGTTCTAACACTGTTAACACGTGCTGAGAGGGTCCACTTCTAGCATGTATATAGTTTTTCGAAAACCCTGTTTAACCAGAATATATGCTGATGCATGTTATGACACATTGAGGTTCTGATATGCCAGGTGTTCCGTCAAAGCAGTGATATTCCACCATTTGAAAAAGTGAACTCAAGTAGCGTGTTCATACTTGATGACATCACAGTCGGAAATCAGGTTCAAATATTTCTACTTTAGTCACCATATGCAAGCTGATGCATTTTATTTGAGCCAGACATACTCAAGAATCCTGAAATAGTTGATCTGGGATAATGCAAACCTTATAATAGCTTTCAACCAGAACAACCTAAATTTAAGGCATGCTTACTGACTGCATGAAGGAACCAACATGTCAGTCATTGAATTCGTCATTGTATACAGGGATTGCTGGAATAACTCACAATTTGATTATCTAGTTATTGATAAAACGAAGAAATTGAATAAGGGGCAATATAGACGAAACTTCGATGTGATTCTGTATAAAAGGCAATGTACCAAAACATAACCCTGTCAGTAAATTGTAGGCTATGGATAAATTCGTAAGGATGCAGTGTTCTCATCCTGATGGAATGAACCACAAGCCAGAATGTTCATATGTCAACAGAAAAAATTGAGACAGTGAATGCGAGATTAACATAATTGGATAGTGGCGTCAAGGCACCAGCTGTGAAAGGTGAATCTCAGCTGAATGATAGAATTCAGTGAAGTGAGCAACCAGTGAACATGAGATTAATGAAACTGAAAAGCATTATCAGTCCAGCAGCTACGAAAAGAGAATCTGAGCTGAATGATATACCAGTGATATGAGCAAGAAATCAACTCAAGGTTAGCGGAAATTCGTAGAATTAGTAATGTAGTGCCTATGAAAGTGGAACAGCTGAATGACAGAATTCAGTGAACTGAGGCAAACACAGAGGGAAAAATAAAAGTATCAATGCACAAGTAATAGAAATGGACAAGTTCCTCAAAGGAATAGCTACAAAAATTGAGTTGTATGAATCCCTGATGGGTGGGATGAATGAAAGAGTCCACCGACATAAATCTGAGATAGAAGAGTTAAGAAGATGAACAACCCATAACTCCAAGAGTATATAAGATATATAAGATGTGTACTGTCTCAAAGTGTTATCACTCAGTATGCAACACAATGTCAACAAAATGCAAGGTCATATAAGTGCAAAAAACCATTCATTGCAGACTCTGACACTTAAAACTGGGACAGCTGGTTCATCGACAGTCTCTCTCTGAAATGTTTAGACCCATAACAGAAAGTATCAAACAGTTCTCACACACTATGCTGGTGCCGAATGGTGATATAAAAAGAAGAAGGGAAGATGACAAAGAAGAACGATACTCTGTCTCCGATTTTATGAAACTTCATAGTGCTAGTGGATTAGATACTGTATTTAGGATCAGTCGAGACAACTGTGTATGCTGGGAAAACTACATTCATGCCTGACATCATGTTGGCAGTGAGTTTGAGCAGACACCTGGTTTAGTGGAGCTAATATTCCTAAAAACATTAAACCGTAAAAGTATTTCTTGAAAGAGAAAAGATCAGCTGCTGACTAACACACATAGGTGACACAATACTGCAAATGGACGATTAAAAAGGACAGACAGTACGAAATATATTAACATTTTTTGACCAGCTTCAGGCGTGGAACTTAGCGAAGACCATGGTGTTGACAATCAGCACAAAAAGCTGAACTCATTACCTCTGGATCCTAACAAAATCATAGACCAGCTATAACTATTGATAGCATCAACCATACCAGGTAATACAGCTGATATGAATGAAATAATTGCATTCAGCTCAGAGCTTAGAGAAAGACACATGACTAGATAATAATAATGGAGAAGATGGTATGTGAACTTCACAGGTCTGCTCGCAGTATGTTCCAGTGCAGATGAGTCATAATACATGGTTTGCATGATTTCTGCTAACCCAATCTCGTAGCTATGATACAATATTCACTATCTGATAAAGGGTTCATACATGTATTAATGACCATAGATATGTATTCCAGATTCGCCTGCGCCCTCCCTTTGAAGTCAAAGACTGGGATGGGGATGGTGCAGGTGTTTGAACGACTGCTCCAGAATGGTACGAATCAGTGTCCTGACAACCTACAAACCAACCACACAGGTAAGTTTTACAATAAGGATTTATAGTTGGTAAGGGAGCGATATTGGATTAAACCACTATTCAACATACTCCCACTTAAAAGCGAGTAATGTGGAGCATCTGAACAGAATCATTAAGAGCCATATGTGGATTCAGTTCAATCTTCATAGCTCATACACATGGCTAGACATTCTTCCACAAATTATTGGGGTGTATAATCGGACTGAACATTGCATGATCAGGAAGAGACTTGTACGTGACAATGGACCTCTGAACACAGTATGCAATAGCAAAAAAATGGTGCATCCATGCAAGTTCAAAGTGGGTGATTTGGTGCATATTTCGAATACAAAACGTCTTTTGAGAAGTCTAGTAGTAGGGTAGTGGAGTCCTCAGGACACTTTCGACATTTAATTGATATGCAAATTAATTAAATTGTAAATTAATTGCCCCAATACCCGATTGTGCCCACAGCCGCCCCCAACCACCCCCACCCCCACCCCTGATAACGTCCACCTCCACCCCCGGATTATGTCACATGTTTTTCTCAGCTTGCATGTGGAACCCAGCCGCTGGCAGCGGTGGTCTCGCGGTTCTAGGCGCACAGTCCGGAACCGTGCGACTGCTACAGTCGCAGGTTCGAATCCTGCCTCCGGCATGGATGTGTGTGATGTCCTTAGGTTAGTTAGGTTTAAGTAGTTCTAAGTTCTAGGGGACTGATAACCACAGCAGTTGAGTCCCATAGTGCTCAGAGCCATTTGAACCATTTTTTTTGGAACCCAGCCCCCTCCCCACCAACCCCCACCTCTCTCCCCCTCCCCCAACCTATTATATTGGTGGGAATTTCGAATTTTTGTTTTAATTTCGAATTTTCACTGCACATCCGAATTTCCGTTGTACAAATCAATTATCAGTTGAGAGGACGTAATATTAACAGAAATCGTTGATGAAAATTGTTCATAAAATGGTAATAGGTGGTGGAAATCGAAAAAAAATAATTCGGAGGACGGGAAATTGGAGAATTATCCTCAGAGAAGGACAATATTTGCATTTTGTAGGATGGATGTTCTTGTATAACTTCCAATCACTTAATCCTTTTGTGTAGTGGGACTGCAAAGTCATTAAGACACGATGCACTGTTAGGCTCGTTCAATACTGTTGTAGCCTCTGCACCACCAGGCCCCCACCCCTCCACCCCACATCAGGTAGCAGTCCTCACCTAGCCTTGTCAGCCTGGGTCCTTCACAGCCAAGTTGCTTTCATGAGACCGCCTTGCTGGAAACTGCAGGACACACCTACCCCATGGCCCCTGGCCTGCTGTGGGCCTTTTGACTGAAATACTCCACGCCACATGAGATCTTAACTCTCAGGTGGCCTAATGACACAACCGCAACACATGCACTGCTTTCCCATGAGTCCGGCAATCTACTGATGACCACTTGCTTGCCTCCCTAAGATTTCCCTAGCCCTCAACTTCCACGACACAGAGGGAGCGGCAGTCAGCAGCTGGTAATCGGCAGGAGATTATTATGTACAATGCTGCTCACAAGGCGCAATCTGTTGTTCATGTAGGTATGAAAAAGCGTCACTATATTTTCACCTACCTAGTTTCAACTACTTTTGAAGGTCATCTGGATACCCACTTTCCACATCTGAAATACATGCCCATGGATCATAGTATATAGGAAATGTTTTAGGACTTTTGGAAGAATAGCAAATAAGATAAGCAAATTTTCTAGTACCAAATCTTTATCAACTTTTGCATATACATTTGTTGTTATTGTTGTTGTTGTGGTGGTATTCAGTCCTGAGACTGGTTTGATGCAGCTCTCCATGCTACTCTATCCTGTGCAAGCTTCTTTAATCATACAGTAAAGCTGCATGTCCTTGGGAAAAATGACGGCTGTAGTTGCCCCTTGCTTTCAGCCATTCACAGTACCACAACAGCAAGGCCGTTTTGGTTAGTGTTACAAGGCTACCTGTGTAGTTGAGGCACACAAGCCTCCTCACCAACGGCAAGGTCCATGGCTCATGGGGGGGGGGGGGGGGCATATACATTTACATACAGAAAACAATTCTTTTTTATTTTTGTTAGGTGTAGTTCTAATAAAGTCAAATTTAATTTTTAGCTTATAACTTAAATCCACATCTGAATCATCTATTTCTTTCTCCAGCCAGTAATTTGACAAATACAGAGAAGGTATTTTCTCGAACTCCAGTATATATCCAATTTTTTCCTGTAAACTACCCCTTTTGTGGCCTTAACAATTAATTCTGTTCCTTCTGACAGTTCTTCTAGATGATAGCAGTCGAGGATTTTAAGTTTTCTTCTTATTTCCTACTTTACACTGGTGTTATAACACTCCACACCCTCCTGGGTGTAAGCTACAAGTTCTTCTGGTGCACGTTCTTGTGGAATTTCAGCACAGAACTTTAAGTTTACAACTTCTGCAAACTAATTGCCAGGTTGTTATTCATTGGTTTCAAGCTCTGAAAACGGCTGTTCTGTTGCTACGTGTATACATCGAGCCAACCAAGTTAGTATTGAGACACCATCACCATGACGTCATCCAAGATGGCGTATTTTGGCGGGAAGTTTGAATTTTGGCACGATAGTGCCACGCCCCCCTCTCCCAGAAAAATGGCGGGAAGCTCAAATTCCAACATGACAATGTGCCACACGTAGAAAAATGGCGGGAAAAGTGGACTTGTCTTTATTATTTAACCAGTTTCAAGCATGTGTGTTCGCTACTGGGTCTGGACGCCAACTGGCTTAGTTCATATCGGTGCCACCAGAGGGCGCTCTCCTGACATCAGCTGATGACGCAAGTAGTGACATACAAGATGGCTGCACAAATGCACTAATCCGGAGGCATAATATAGCACTTTACTCAATTGTATCCAAGCACCTCTACTTTCGGGGAGCATTTGCTCTATTTTGTGTATGTTGATGTATATGCACGCGTCGTGGATGGCTCACAGGACCTGCAGTAGACCAGAGTTAGGGTTCGAATGTGGATCCGCCACATGTTATATCTGGATCAGTGCTGAGATGCATATCCATAATATGCCACATATGGGATAGGGTGTGGAGGTGGAACCGTCACGCTCTATGTACGAAATGGTGTTGAGATGCGGATCTACAATATGCTGCACGTAGGATAGGGTTTGAAGGTGGATCCGTCAGGCGCAATGTATGAAGCAGTGTTGGGATGCAAATCCACAATATACAATATCCGAGATAGTGTTCACATGTTGATCTACTGTGGACTATATATATGGAACAATGTTCGGAGGCGGATCCACCACGTGTCACATCTGCGACAGGGTGGACCAACCACGCATTATGTCCGGACACGTATTCTATGTTCGAACTTTGGTCCACCAGCAGATGGGACTGGGTCCTGAGAACCGTCTGTGATGTGTGCATGTACACCGACATACACAAAATAGAGCAAACGCTCCCCGAATGTGGAGGTGAGTGGATACAGTCGAGTACAGTGCTATATTACACCTCCCAATTAGTGCATTTGAGCTAGGTGTTGGCAGCTGTGTTACATTTACAGGCAATTTTAGAACCTAGAACGAGCGGTTACGTCATGATCGCATGGATAGATCTTACATAAAATCGATAGAATTGCGAAAAATGCCTTGGGAATAGGTGTAAATTGAACGAATATACATCGAAATGCGGGAAAATTGAGGAAGTACTCGTTTATGTTCTGGTTTGCACATGTGGTCAAGTGTGCGCCAACAAGAGGACTGCGAGAACACTTTGACATCCAAACGAAGGAGAATCAGGGAGGTAGTCAATTTTTTTTCCCGCTGAGTCAGTATTATACTGTATGTCTACTGACGTTTCAGTGATACACTTTTATAAAGTATGTGTGTTTGTGGAAAGGAGATAACTATGTCCTGTTGTAGGGAAGGTAAGGATTTGACTTTGAGCACTGTGATAGCAATCGGGGGAGTATGTCTAGTTGTAAGGAAGGTACAGCTATGTCGAGAGCCACTGCCGGTAAGAGGGTGTATTTCCGATACTTCGCTCATTCTCGAATGCTGTTCAGTTGAGAGCGCGATCGTAACATTTAATTGTAAGTAAAATGATAAATATATATGGGAGCGGTTTTCCGGAATGATTCCTTGTATGCAGAGTCCGCGGTGGTAATGATTCACGTTTGCTGTTAACAGCAGCATCCGTGTGAATGCAGAGGCCTGTTGGATTGTAGGAATGTATATTAGTTAACTTTGCCCTTGTCTAGACGGCCAGATAGCGAACTAATACTTAGTTTGTGTTGGGCGGCTTTCGTGATGAAGTGGAACTTTGAAAAGATGGTATGATTGAGATGGAGTATTACTGACTCCCATGTACATCTACATCTACATCCATACTCCGCAAGCCACCTGACGGTGTGTGGCGGTGTAAATTGTTTGGTTGACTGTTTGTTCACATTTGGGGTCTTTATTTAGTGGAGAGAAGGTCGAATGTGGTGTGTGGAAGATACGTTTGCCTTTTCTCTAGACATGGGAAAGACCTTAGTTGGCTTGTAAATAATATGAATGATTTGGAATATGTTAGAGCAGAGAGGTCGGTATTCGCGGGTGGAAATATGATTTTTCATATGTTCGTTTCTAGTTACTGAGTGGTCTAGAGGACGCTCCATGTAGCTAAAGTTTCGTGTTTGTGGTGAAATGATTTCGAGTCTATACGTCGTGAATTACGTTGCGTTAACTATCGGGAGATATCGAGCAATATAGCGAAAAATGGTATAATACCATGGCGAAAATAGGTGTGTTCTTGTAATCCCCGAGTCTGGAGATGTGCATAGAAAAGCGAGCAGGCAAGGAAGCAGAGACAGTAACGCGTTTGTGTCGAGGGGAAACGATCGCTAATTTGTAGAACAGTTCTGAGAGTGACTTCACTTCGCTGATGCAAAAGGTGTGATTTTGTATGATGGGGGATGTAAACTCCATGTTTGCTACATCGGCAAGGTACTCAGTGATATATTGCTGGGATGGTGATCGGTCTCATGCTCCAACATTCTTGCGAGTATGGTATGTATTTGATGATCTGTAGAGAAAATTTTTTCGGGTGCTGTACAGATATAAAAGATTAGTGCACTGTTTGTGTAAAATGTGTATATATTGTATTGTAAAATTACTGTGGTTTACACTGTGTAAACTGTGTATATATTTCATTGTGAATTTAGTATGGTTTATGTTATGGCATGACTAGAGAGGATGACTGTGTGTCCTATCATGAGGGACGTATAGATTGAGCAAATTGATAAGGACAAGGGTATGATTTTTTAAGTGGAAAATTATATTCGCTATAAATACTGAAGTACAGTGGTCAAGAGGAGAGATTTGTGTACATTGATTGGAGTCAGACCGTAGCAGGAATCGTAATACGTAATTGTAGTTACAGTGGTAAATACATTCGTGTCTTGCAATATTCTTGTGAGTCTGGTATATATTTAATAATAGGGAGAAAATTTTGAGGGTTTAACTGTCAATGCAATTTAGCGATCTGTGTAATATAATGACTGAAAGCACAAGAAAGAATAGGTGGATTGTGCTTCAAACCGGCTGCGTAAGTAATTCAGCGTGTAAATTCGATAGGAGCAAATGAGAATGCTCCATCGTTTGTGCTGGGATATAGGGGTCTGTACATAGGTGTGCAAACATTTGCGTATGTTGAGAGCATGGTGGGTATCACGTGATGGGGTGGGTATCACGCTAGGTCCATGAGGAAGACTGCATTGGAGGTTATTGTACGTTATTTTCGTACCGAGGTTCTGTTAGGGCATGAAATTCCATGCATAAAAGCTTAGAGAAGACAAAAACTAGTACAAAAGCGCACATTAAGTATTTCTGGGGGGGGGGGGGGGGGCTGTGGAATTTAGTAGAGTTAGACTTGGTTATTATTTTAGATAGCTATGTGAATTAAGTATAAGATAGGTAACGTTGCTAGGTGCATTTGCGATGGTATGTAGCTACTCGCAGTGAAGCGTCAGTCGATCATGACGTATGGTCCGTTAGAATCGCTAAGGAGAAAGCAGGTTCTGCTTTTGTGGAATGGAATTCTGCAGCGTCTTCGCTGGACCGCAGTTAGAGTGAGGGTAGTAAGGAACCCCCAAGGCTCGTGGCTCTACTTGGAGTGCGCGCTCTGCAAAGAAGCCCCTGGCCATTGACGGTTCCTACATACAACTTTGGCCTGCGTTCGGTTGCAGCTCGCGGTTGCGCTCCCGCCCGATCACGTCAGCGCGTGTGTGAAGGCGAACACGTATTTGGATAGGAATTTCCCAGAAATGAAGTATGAATCAGATATGGCCACTTGCGGGACCCTGGCGTGGGGCCTGTGTGTGGTTTGATAGCTGACGGCTGCATAACGGGGTTGGGGCTGTGGACAGGGTGAGGTGCAGGGTGCTTGCATGCGTTGATTGCATTATTTGGCGAGCAGGTCTGTAGGCCGTGCTATGAGTTATTTGAACTGTTTTCGAGTGAGCGTGCCTAGACATAACTGAGCTGAATTATTTAGGAGGAGTATGAATGTCTGTAATTAAATTATTTACGTAAATTAGAAGTTGTTTGCGTGTCTGTAGAGTGTGTATTGTGAGCGCAAGGATAAGGTGGAGAGTGTTTTGCCTCAATGTGATAAATATATTTGACCTCTAAATAAAATGTGTGAAAGTAAATAGAGTGGACTCCTTCCTTCCTCTCCCCAGCAGCCTAGCACAGCGTGAGTAATTTTAGCATAATTCTCGCCCATACAGACCAGAATCTGGGATTAGGTCATAGGAGGGATGACAGTACGATCTGATGGCAGTAATGTGCACTATGTCAGTTGAACATTATACCTCATGGTGGAGACATGGCCTGCGAAATAAAGACTTGTGTTCAGATCTGTTTTCCCGTCATTTCGCCCCACTAAGTTGCATGAAGTCATGTACTGTGCATATTAGTATACGTCAGTACAGGTTAGTGCACATTAGTGCAGGTTAGTACACATTGGCCCACCAACATGGGTCAGTAAGGGGGCGTGGTGCTGGGTTGAGGATCGTGGTGGAGACTTTAACTAATTGATTCCAAATCCAGGAGGGTGCGACATTGGTGAAAATTGATTCCAAATCCTCCATTCATGAAGTCGAATCACGTGACAAATCCAGCAGCCAATAGGAGTGCAGCATTGTAAGGGTGGGGTGGGGGCTGCTATGTCATGAATGAACACTTCACTGATAGTGAGAAAATGTCGAACTTCTCATTTGATAATTGAATAGTGAAATTTTAAATTCACTTACTGAATATTATTAAAATTGAAATGGAATTAGATAACTGATAGGTTAGATGCCCAATGTGGGTGTTAGTTTAGTTAGAATATTTACAGAAGACTATGTACGGCGCGTGTATGGAGGGCGGCCGAGGGTGTTTGATGTACTGCACATGTATGGAGGTGGCGGACAAGGGTGTTTGATGTCAGGGGTTAGATGCGTGTGAATCAGTGGCATGGTGCGAGAGCGATATCACGGTAGCGGCCTCTGGTGGCCACGATATGAACTAAGCCAGTTGGGCTCTGGAGCTCGCAGTGAACACACTGTATATGGCCATCTAGAATACCGGTACTTGTGTCATCGCCCGGCATCGTGGTGGCATCCTCTGGTGGCACCGATATGAACTAAGCCAGTTGGGCTTTGGAGCTCGTGGTCGATACATCGGGTGTAGCCATCTTTAATGACGGTACTTGCGTCATCAGCTGATGTCAGGAGAGCGCCCTCTGGTGGCGCCAATATGAATTAAGGCAGTTGGAGTCCAGACCCAGTGGCGAACACACATGCTTGCAACTGGTTAAATAATAAAGACAAGTCCATTTTCGCCACCTTTTTCCTAGGTGTGGCACAATATCATGTTGGAATTTGAACTTCCTGCCATTTTTCTGGGGAGGGGGCGGGGCGTGGCACTTTCCCTCCACAATTCAAACTTCCCGCCAAAATCCGCCACCTTGGATGACGTCATCGCCACCATCTTGGATGACGTGATCACCACCATCTTGGATAGCGGTACTTTGCGCTCGTGTCCCCCTTGCCCCAATACTCACAGTTCGATATAATGTATACATCCTTTTTAAGTAGTTCTAACACAATAAGCATGCCCCAATCCGTTGTATTCCAACATATGGCCACTTACCACTGCTCTTTACGGTATGTGCTATTATCTTGTATTCCACAGTCGTAGTTAGATTTCTCCATACCCTGTATTTGAAGCCAGATGTAAACCTAGCCTGCTAATCAGCAGTAGCCTTTGCCTCTTCCATTTGTAGCTTTATTCTTCCTTTATAGTAGTTGCCTTCTCTGTATACTCTAGTTTTCTATTTTTTACTTCAGTTTCTTCTATTTTCAATTTCCTTTTCCGTGTGCGTAACACATTAACTGTATTTAAAGGCGTAATTTCTGTAATGGGAAATTGTTTCAGTCTGTGTGATACATTTACTATTTTTCTTAGGACTTGTGGAACAACGTTGCTCGTGTCAACCAATCCCAATTCTGCAATATGTATATATCAGACGGTATTGTGGAGAACAGCGTTCAGACTGAGAAAATAAGTTTCTCCTGCTTTGGGCAACTTATCCAACCGTTTCAGTTCTGGGAATTCTTGTCAAGAAAAACCAAGTTCAACATGATCACTACGGAAATTACAAACTTCTTCTGCCTTAAATTTTACGGCATGACGTAAGACTAGTTTCCTTTCAGAAAGAATCCAGTTGCTACACTAATCTTTGTCGTTGAAATATCTTCGTACCGATCAATTGAAGTACAGCTCATATAGGCTTTTGTCTGGAATTGAGGACCATCTAATATGATTTAAGATGAAGACTTTCGTATTTTCAAGCTTGTATACACAATCCATTCCGTAGTTTACTTCGGCTCAGCATCGAACGTGTTCTCTATTTCGCGCTCGGTCACACCATTTTCTTCAGGATGATAGGTTGAATGAATCGTGTTCCCTTATCTATGTGCAATTCCTTAACTCTTTCGTTATTAGATAATTTATTTGCCTGCTTCGCATCTAAATTGCTTAACAACATGTCCATTATCCTCATTTAAAAATTGTTTAAATGCATCATGCACTTCTTTTTGTGTTTCAAGAAGAAAACTCTACGAAATTCACTGAAATCGTCCTTTAAAATATAGAAATATCGAGCACCTCCAAACGACTGCGAGCTAACTGGTCCAGTAACATCTGCACAGATAAATTCGCCAGTACCAGAGGAACAGTTTGTTTACTCGTTGTTTGAATGGTTTTTTACGCACCTGTCCTACCGCACAATAATTGCAAAATTCATCCTTCCAAACTTCTATACTGATGTCAAGTTTCTTCAAGATAACTGAATCTTTCGTTGTACATTTCAGGTGTCACTAAGTTCACTTCATTACCATTTTCTGCTCCGGCAACAAGCATATTCAACACGTACAGCCCATTTTCTACTACATAGCTGTATATTTGCTGAATCCTAACACTTTTATAGTCAAAGTTACATAGTAGCCGTTTTGTTGTTGCTCCTATGGCTGAGAACAAATGAGCACTTGAAACATATACAAATAAAACATTGTTGACTCTAGCACTGTACCATTCATTGCTTCTTCTAACTGTGGTATCAACTACTCCGCCGCGTGCGGTAGCCGCGTGATCTAGAGTGCCTTGTCACGGTCCGTGTGGCTCCCTCTATCGGAGGTTCGAGTCCTCCCTCGGGCATGGGTGTGTGTGTTGTCCTTCGCGTAAGTTAGTTAAGTTAGATTAAGTAATGTGTCAGCTTAGGGACCGGTGACCTAAGCAGTTTGGTCCCATAAGATCTTACCAATTTTCCAAATGCATGCGTATCTGAACGGGATTATTCAACGAAATCACTTCAGGAATTTCATATTCACTGTATGAACCAAATTACTGTTTGTTTGAAGAGATATACACAGTCAAGTCACAATAAATCTACATCTACGTCCATACTCCTCAAGCCACCTGACGGTGTGTGGCGGAGAGTACTTTGAATACCTCTATCGGTTCGCCCCTCTATTCCAGTCTCGTATTGTTTGTGGAAAGAAAGATTGTCGGTATGCCTCTGTGTGGGCTCTAGTCTCTCTGATTTTATCATCATGGTCTCTTCGTGAGATATACGTAGGATGGAGCAATATAATGCTTGACTCCTCGGTGAAGGTATGTTCTCGAAACTTCAACAAAAGCCCATACCGAGCTACTGAGCATATCTCTTGCAGAGTCTTCCACTGGAGTTTATCATCTCTGTAACGCTTTCGCGATTCCTAAATGATCCTGTAACGAAGTGCGCTGCTCTCCGTTGGATCTTCTCTATCTCTTCTATCAACCCTATCTGGTACGGATCCCACACCAGTGAGCAGTATTCAAGAACTGGGCGAACAAGTGTACTGTAACCTACTTTCTTTGTTTTCGGATTGCATTTCCTTAGGATTCTTCCAATGAATCTGTCTGGCATCTGCTTTACCGACGATTAATTTTATATGGTTATTCCATTTTAAAACACTCTTAATGCCTACTCCCAGATAATTTATGGGAGTAACTGCTTCCAGTTGCTGATCTGCTATATTGTAGCTAAGTGATGAAGGATCTTTCTTTCTATGTATTCGCAGCACATTACACTTGTCTACATTGAGATTCAATTGCCATTACCTGCACGAAGCGTCAATTCGTCGCAGATCCTCCTGCATTTCAGTACCATTTTCCATTGTTATAACCTCTCGATATATTACAGCATCATCCGTAAAAAGCCTCAGCGAACTTCCGATGTTATCCACAAGGTCATTTATATACAGGGTGATTAAAAAAAAAACCACAACTTTAGGAATTTAAAACTCTGCAACGACAAAAGGCAGAGCTAAGCACTATCTGTCGGCGAATTAAGGGAACTATAAAGTTTCATTTAGTTGTACATTTGTTCGCTTGAGGCGCTGTTGACTAGGCGTCAGCGTCAGTTGATGCTAAGATGGCGACCGCTCAACAGAAAGCTTTTTGTGTTATTGAGTACGGCAGAAGTGAATCGACGACAGTTGTTCAGCGTGCATTTCGAACGAAGTATGGTGTTAAACCTCCTGATAGGTGGTGTATTAAACGTTGGTATAAACAGTTTACAGAGAATGGGTGTTTGTGCAAAGGGAAAAGTTCTGGACGGCCGAGAACGAGTGATGAAAATGTAGCACGCATCCAGCAAGCATTTGTTCGCAGCCCAGGAAAATCGACTCGCAGAGCTAGCAGAGAGCTGCAAATTTCACAATCAACTGTATGAAGAGTCCTACGAAAAAGGTTAGTTATGAAACCTTATCGTCTGAAATTGGTTCAAGCACTGTCTGCAGCTGATAAGATTAAAAGAATCGATTTCTGTGATTTTATCCTTGCTCAAATGGAAACAGATGAATCTTTCGTTTCAAAGATTGTGGTTAGTGATGAAGCAACTTTCCACACTAACGGGAAAGTCTACCGTCACAATGTCTATATATGGGGCACTGAGAATCCGCGGGAAACAACTCAGTATGAACGTGACTCGCCTAAGGTGAACGTTTTCTGTGCCATTTCAGCCAATAAAGTTTTTGGTCCCTTTTTCTTTGAAGGTGCTACTGTAACTGGACTACAGTATCTGGAGATGTTAGAGAATTGGTTGTTCCCTCAGTTCAAACAAGAAGCACAACAATTCATATTTCAGCAGGATGGAGCGCCACCACATTGGCACTTATCTGTCCGTAACTACCTGAACGTCAACTACCCGAAGCGATGGATCGGCCGCCAGGCAGCCCGTGACAGAGCACTTCATCACTGGCCTCCAAGAAGCCCTGATCTTACCCCCTGCGATTGTTTCTTATAGGGGTATGTTAAGGATATGGTGTTTCGGTCACCTCTCCCAGCCACCATTGATGATTTGAAACGAGAAATAACAGCAGCTATCCAAACTGTTACGCCTGATATGCTACAGAGAGTGTGGAACTAGTTGGAGTATCGGGTTGATATTGCTCGAGTGTCTGGAGGGGGCCATATTGAACATCTCTGAACTTGTTTTTGAGTGAAAAAAAACCTTTTTAAATACTCTTTGTAATGATGTATAACAGAAGGTTATATTATGTTTCTTTCATTAAATACACGTTTTTAAAGTTGTGGTATTCTTTTTGAATCACCCTGTATATTGTGAATAGCAACGGTCCTACGACATTTCCCTGCGGCACGCCTGGAATCAATCTTACTTTGGAAGACTTCTCTCCATTGAGAATGACATGCTGCGTTCTGTTATCTAGGAACTCTTCAACCCAATCACACAATTGGTCTGTTAGTCCATATGCTCTTACTTTGTTCATTAAACCACTGTGGGGAACTGTGTCAAATGCCTTGCGGAAGTCGAGAAACATGGCACCTACGTGGGAACCCGTGTCTATGGCCCTATGTCTATGGACGAATATTGCGAGCTGGGTTTCACACGATCGTCTTTTTCGAAACTCATGCTGATTCCTACAGAGTAGTTTCTAGTCTCCAAAGAAGTCATTATACTCGAACATAATACGTGTTCCAAAATTCTACAACTGATCGACGTTAGAGATATAGGTCTATCGTTCTGCACATCTGTTAGACGTCCGTTCTTGAAAACGGGGGTGACCTGTGCCCTTTTCCAATCTTTTGGAACGCTATGCTCTTCTAGAGACCTATGGTACACCGCTGCTAGAAGGTGGGGGCAAGTTCCTTCGCGTAATCTGTGTAAAATCGAACTGTTATCCCATCAGGTCCAGCGGCCTTTCCTCTTTTGAGCGATTTTAATTGTTTTTCTATCCCTCTGTCATCTATTTCGATATCTACCATTTTGTCATGTATGCGACAATCTAGAGAAGGAACTACAGAGCAGTCTTCCTATGTGAAATAGCTTTGGAAAAAGACATTTAGTATTTCGGCCTTTAGTCTGTCATCCTCTCTTTCAGTATCATTTTGGTCACAGTCTGGACATTTTGTTTTGATCCACCTACCGCTTTGACATAATACCAAAATTTCTTAGGATTTTCTGCCAAGTCAGTACGTAGAACTTTACTTTCGAATTCGCTGAATGCCTCTTGCATAGTCTTCCTCACACTACATTGCGCTTCGTGTAATTTCTGTTTGTCTGCAAGGCTTTGGCTATGTTTATGTTTGCTGTGAAGTTCCCTTTGCTTCCGTAGCAGTTTTCTAACTCGGTTGTTGTACCACGGTGGCTCTTTTCCATCCCTTACGATCTTGCTTGGCACATTCTCATCTAACGCATATTGTACGATGCTTTTGAACTTCGTCCGCTGATCCTCAAAACTATGTACTTGAGATAAAACTTTTGTGTTGAACCGCCAAGTACTCTGAAATCTGCTTTTTTGTCACTTTTGCTAAACAGAAAAATCTTCCTACCTTTTTTAATATTTCTATTTATGGCTGAAATAATCGATGCAGTAACCGCTTTATGGTCGCTGATTCCCTGTTCTGCGATAACTGTTTCATATAGTTCGAGTCTGTTTGTCACCAGAAGGTCTAATATGTTATCGCCATAGGTTGGTACTCTGTTTAATGCTCAAGGTAGCTTTCAGATAACGCACTTAAAAAAATGTCACTGGATTCTTTGTCCCTGCCACCTGTTATAAACGTTTGAGTCTCCCATTCTATAACTGCTAAATTAAAATCTCCACCCAAAACTATAACATGGTCGGGAAATCTACTCGAAATATTTTCCAAATTTTCCTTCAGGTGTTCTGCCACAACAGCTGCTGAGCCGGGGGGCCTATAGAGACATCCAATTACCATGTTTGAGCCTGCTTTAACCCTGATCTTTACCCAAATTATTTCACATTTCGGATCTCCATCAATTTCCTTCGATACTATTACCCTTCATATCGCTATAAACACGCCTCCCCCTTCACTGTCCAACCTGTCTCTGCGGTATACATTCCAATCCGAGTTTAGAATTTCATTACTGTTTACCTCTGGTTTCAGCCAACTTTCTGTCCCTAGTACTATGTGGGCATTGTGTCTGTTTATTAATGAGAGCAGTTCTGGGACATTTCTATAGACACTCCTGCAGTTTACTATTACCACTTTAATACTGATATTCCCTGTTGCGTTTTTCCTACTGCTAACTTGTCGTGTGTCAGGAGGCGTTTTGTTGGGCCTCGGGAGGGAATTCTTTAACTTAAAAAACCCACATGTGCACTCCACACGTACTCCGCTACCCTTGTAGCCACTTCCTGCGTGCAGTGCGCGAATGACCTATTCAGGGGACCCTACATTTCTCCACCCAATAGCAGAGGTCGAGAAATTGGCACCCCAGATCTCAGCATAATCGTCTGAGCCTCTGGTTTGAGCTTTCCACTCGGCTACAGACCAGAGGACATCGATCGGTTCTGGGAACGACACTACATATAATTAGCTCAGATCGCACCCCGCGAGCGACGCTTTCCACCTTCACCAAATCTCCCAACCGCCTGTATGAACTGAGGATGACCTCTGAACCCAGACGGCAGGAGTCATTGGTGCCGACATGAGCAACAATTTGCAATCGGGTGCACCCAGTGCACTCTGTCGCCGCCGGCAGGGCCTCCTCCACATCTCAGATGAGAGCCCCTGGCAAGAAGACAGAGTGAACACTGGCCTTCTTCCCCAACCTTCCCGCTACTTCCCTAAGGGGTTCCATCACCCGCCTAACATTGGAGCTCCCAATCACTAATAAACCCCTCCCCCCGTGTGCCTGCTCGGACCTTGCTGAAGGAGCGGCCACATGTCCACTCACAGGCAGAGCGGGCGATGCCTCACGGCCAGCCTCCACATTGACCCTCAGCCTTGTGTGTCGCGAACGCTGTTGAACCTGCCACTCCCCTGTGGAGAGGGTGGCCCAACCGCGCCAGGTACCCGCGAAGATGTTTCGACAGCAGGGACTGTGGGTGAAGCATGTAACACCTGGGCTCATGCGACGCACCTGACTCCCCACTGCCACTACAGTCCGAGGCAACAGCCTGAAGATGGCTGAGCGCGGCGATCAGTACGTTCAGTTATTTGCGAGCAGTGGCCAGCTCCTCCTGTGCATCCATACACAGCAGTCACGCATCCTATCCATCCTAAGAAATCAACAATTTACTGTAGAGAGTTAAGTAATCAACTTTTAATTGTCTGCTAATTCTCTAAAGGCGGCTGATAGCGAACTAAATTGTGGTTACTAGACACTTCTTGTTGGAAACAATGAAAAGAAGCACTAACTGTCTCTGGACTGTATTAAAAACAAACACGAAATCTATGGAACACTATTACTAGTACTCGAAAATTAAAGCTTTGCTAAAAGCAAAAACACACGGAAAAAGAAGTGAGAAGTAAGAAAAACACAGTTAATATTTAACGTTACGTAGCTTGCTGCACAGGAGATATGAAGCAGACGGCAGTTATGACGACACTAGCAGTAATAATGTGACCACCACTTATTTTCGAGGTCGAAGTGCAATAACCACTCAAAGACGGCAATTGGCAGCACTAAACGTGTCGGGTGGACGGGGTGGGGGGGGGGGGGGGAGGCGGAAAACTGTGCAGCATTTATTGTGGAGTGGAAAAGGAGCAATTTATCTGACGACCAAAAGGGCGTAGTCATTGGCTCTCGGGACAGTGGTAGAAGCATTTCCGAAATGGTTAAGTTCGTTAACGGTTCGCATGGCACCATGGTTAAAGTAAACCATTTATAGGAAAATGGCACTATCAAAAACCGGCGCCGACGCAATTGTGGTTTACCACGAGCCGTAGACGACACGGGTGAACAACGTATGCGATGTGTACAGGCGAATAGATGTGCAACTGCTGAGCAAGGGAGATGAAAGAAGAGGCTACCAACAGACTCCTCAATGACCTTTCAGTGAATACTGCTGCGAATGGGCTCTCACAGCAATTGTCTGATTCGTGCACCTATCCTGACTGTTGTTCATCCGCGACGGATGCTGGAATTTGCACGTCAATATCGCAACTGGACGACCACTGAGTGGCGATAGGTTGCCTGTTCGGGTGAATCACGTTTTATGCTTCATCGGACAAATGACCACTCGTGTGTATGGCTCTGCAGCAACCGTCGGAATGGTCCAGACATGAGGAGGGGGCGTTATTGTCTGGGGAACGTTTCCATGGCATTCCCTGTGTGATATCGTCATTCTGGAAGGCACAATGAATCGACGTAAATATGCATCTATCCTTGGGGACCATGTCCACCCCAACATGCTGTTTGATTTTCCTCCGTACGATGTTTTCCATCAGCAGGACAATGGAACGTATCACATGGCTCGCAGTATACGTGCGTGGTGAGCATCAGGGTGAGTTTGCCGTACTTCTCTGACCACCAAACAACTGAATTAAAATCCAGTCGAGAGTCTGTGGGACCATCTCGATCAGCGTGTTCGCACCATGGATCCTCAGTCATGAAACCTATCGTAACTGGTCGCGGCACTGGAGTCGGCATGGCACGACATCCCTGTCGTTACTTTCCAGAACCTCAATGACTCTCTTCCTGTAGGTCTGAAGCGAGGTGGTGCAGTGGCTAGCACACTGGACTCGCGTTCGGGAGGACGACGGTACAATCCCATGTCCGACCATCCTGATTTAGGTTTTCCCTGATTTCCCTAAATCGCTCCAAGCAAATTCCGGGTTGGTTCCTTACAAAGGGCACGGCCGACTTCCTTCCCCGTCATTCCCTAATCTGATGAGACCGATGACCACGCTGATTGGTCTCTTCCCCAAAACAAAAAAATGGTTCAAATGGCTCTGAGCACTATGGGACTTAACAGCTGTGGTCATCAGTCCCCTAGAACTTAGAACTACTTAAACCTAACTAACCTAAGGACATCACACACATCCATGCCCGAGGCAGGATTCGAACCTGCGACCGTAGCAGTCGCGCGGTTCTGGACGGCGCGCCTAGAACCGCGAGACCAGCGCGGTCGGCTTCCCCAAAACAACCCTGCAGGTCTGTGCTGGAGAAGGTGGTCATTCAGGCCTCTGATAAGTGGTCACATTAATGTGACTGGACCGTGTCGTGTGCTCGTAGCATTACTTTCACAATATCTTTTATTTTCATCGACGTAGCTTCCTAAAGACGCACCCATGACTCGAGAAATATGTATTCGCCCACTTTCTCTCCTGCTGTTACAAGCGTTCCGTCGACACTCGCCTGCCCAATGACTAGATGGTTGCATTTATTATATGGAAATTTTTGCTTCGCTCGCTCCTTTGACATAGTCACCTTAGTGTTACTTCATTTTCATTAGAAAAGACAAATGCAGTTGTTCTGGTCGTAGGCCCTTCATTGTTCACACAGTTCAGTAGCACAGAGATTTTCAAAAAGTAAATTCGAACTCTGGTTTTCTGATGGCATCGTGTCCCAGATATCTTTAAAATACCGTATTATTTTTCCAGTGTAGAGAATATCCGATCATTTAATATTCTTTCAAACAACACGCGCATGTTTCCTTAATTCATCGTTAAGATCCACAAATACAACGGCCATTTCAAAATTTCTGCCCACTGTAAGACAGAACTGAAGAAAATAAAGTATTTCACAGAATATCTTTACAGGCCTTCAATATACTCTCCATTCTTGCTCATGACAGCTTCCCAACGTTTTGGTAATTTCCGTATTCCGGGTAACGCAGCTTCATTGTTGAGCTGTCTGATTATTCGGGTCAACTCACTGGAAGACTCATTCGTTGTTGTTATTGTTGTTGTTGTGGTCTTTAGTCCTGAGACTGGTTTGTTGCAGCTCTCCATGCTACCCAATCCTGTGCAAGCTTCTTCATCTCCCAGTACCTACTGCAGCCTACATCCTTCTGAATCTGCTTGGTGTATTCATCTCTTGGTCTCCCTCTACGATTTTTACCCTCCACGCTGCCCTCCAGTACAAAATTGGTGATCCCTTGATGCCTGAGAACATGTCCTACCAACCGGTCGCTTCTTCTAGTCAAGTTGTGGCACAAACTCCTCTTCTCCCCTTTCTATTCAATACCTCTTCATTAGTTATGTGATCTACCCATCTAATCTTCAGCATTCTTCTGTAGCACCACATTTCGAAAGCTTCTATTGTCTAAACTATTTATCGTCCATGTTTCACTTCCATACATGGCTACACTCCATACAAATACTTTCAGAAACGACTTTCTGACACTTAAATCTATACTCGATGTTAACAAATGTTTCTTCTTCAGAAACGCTTTCCTTGCCATTATCAGTCTACATTTTATATCCTCTCTACTTCGACCATCATCAGTTATTTCGCTCCCTAAATAGCAAAACTCCTTTACTACTGTAAGTGTCTCATTTCCTAATCTAATTCCGTCAGCGTCACCCGACTTAATTCGACTACATTCCATTATTCTCGTTTTGCTTTTGTTGGTGTTCATCTTATACCCTCCTTTCAAGACATTGTCATTTCCGTTCAACTGCTCTTGCAAGTCCTTCGCTGTCTCTGACAGAATTACAATGTCATCGGCGAACCTCAAAGTTTTTGTTTCTTCTCCATGGATTTTAATGCCTACTCCGAACTTTTCTTTTATTTCCTTTCGTTGTATCAAACCGTTTTCCAGGAAGTTGTTCCATCAGTTTGCGAAGCAAATCAATCTCCGGTGGACTCATATCAGGACTGTATGGTCGGAGGGAAGGTATTTCCCATCCATATTTGCCGAGCATTTCTCTCACTGGTAGAGCAATAAGCGGTCTTCCATTATCGTGCAAACTGAGGACAGCAGCATCAAGCATGTCAGGCCTTCTTTGACGAAACTTCGGGCGCAAAACATTTTGCAGAAAAAGCTTATAGTAAGCACTTAGTACAGACGCCCCTCAGGGGCACTCTCCTTGGAACTATGACTCCATTCGAGTCATACTAAAGATCATCGTCAGTTTCACCTTTGATTGCTGGCGGCACAATTTTTTGGTGTGCAGAGTCGGAACTTTTCAGTTGCGACGGCTGGAACTTCCGTTCTGGCTCAAAATCTCGTTTGCAGGATTCATCAAGTGCAACAATCCTTTTCAGAAACTGTTCTTCTATGTGATAATGTCGACACCTTTCTTCTGCCATTCTTTTGCAACTTGGTTTCTCCTCTACTCTTAGATCATGCGGAACCCATCTAGCAGCAACTTTTTTCATCTTTAACTTTTCAGTTATGATGTGATTGAAGTGACGGACATTATGCCTTCATATGCAGTTTCCTAACGTGTTTTTCGTGGATCCTCTCTCGAGATGTCATTAACCATAACCTGAGAGCTGTAATCTGTTGCAGTTAACGGATTTCCACTTCTTGGGTTGTTCTCAGTGCTTACTCGACGTTTACAGTACCGATCAAACCACCGTGATACTGTCACGATCCACAGTAATAGTATAACACACTCCTCTCACAGCGTGGTAAATTTCCGTTAGGTTCTTTCCACCTGCAATCCGACCTGACTCGGTTTCAGATCCCGTTTAAAAACTGATTACTCACGACACAGCCACACGAACCAGCAAGCAAATATACGAACGTCACGTTGCCTGACTCACAACTGACATGCATTTCAACTTGATCGAACTACTGCAACGGCCTCGCATGCACAGTGTGCAGGACTTTTGAAATGACCCTCTTAACTTTTCCAACTTAGCTACATGTTTATTTTGTACATGCTCGTAATTTGTCCCATATTTCTTTAGCGTTATTGCTCGTCAACATAAGGTCAGCAACTGTTTTCTATCAGGATTGCTCCTTTCGTATAGCATTCTGCACACGCTGCCTTTTGTTCACTTGTCAGTTACAATAACAATTCCACATGTTCTAGTGCACCGTTAACCCTCGAGTGAACGCCATGTTTGACTGATTCAGCTATTGTTTTGTTCTGAATTCTTACTAATCATTGTTGGGCTTCTGGCGGTTCCACATATCTTCAAGTTCGACCTGTGTTAGTTATCTGTATTTTGCTGAAATTGTAGAGAAAAAGGCGTTGGAAATAATTGCATTTTATTTTTGCCCGTGCTCTGTTTGATGTACGTAATCAACCACGTGACCGGTAATGTAAGCATTTTTTTTTCATATTAATTATTGATACCATCGCTTTATGGATTAAAATCTTTCTTTATCAAATGAGTTTCATTTTTGTTTGTACTTCTACAGTTAGTTTCAAAAAAAGGGTTGTCAGAAGAGGAAGCTGAAAAGGTTCTAAATGACGATTCCGACGACAGCAGGTATTCCGAATTTGACTGTTTCGACTGGTAGGAAGAACAAATACGACATAGCGATCACAACAGCGAATCAGAAATAGTATCGGACCCTTTAGAGGGAAATGAACATATACATCTCGAAGAAGAGGAAATGAAACTTCATGAAGAAGAAGATGTTGATGACGACGATTTTAATTTTATTTGTTAGTCTTTTGTTGGTAAAGATGGTAAAACTAAGGGTCCACGGATAGTGTAATAGCCAAAACAGCAAAAACGTCCTCAAAAAATATAATAAAAATGCTTCCTGGCCCAAAGATACCTGCTACAGGTATTGCAAAGGAAGTGACATGGTTAACAAGATTATTAGTGAGGACATGATTGATTCACTTACAGAATACACTAACTTGGATATTAGAAAGCAGATACCATAAAACAACTATTCTAGAGAGAGGGATGTAAAGAAGGCTTCGAAGGAAAAGATCTGTCTCCCTATTGGAACCCTTATTTAGATTGGCTTGAAGGGTGGAAATAAAACAACTGATGAAGGACTTTGAAGTAATAATGGCACTGGTATGGTGATTATCAGAGCATGTTTGTCATAAAACAGTTCTTATTTCTTCTCATATGTGTGAGATTTGATGGCAAAGTGACACGAACACAAAGGCGTAAGAAAAATAAATTAGAAGCGATCGGTCATATTTGGATAAATTTGTTACACATTTTAAGGCAAGCTATACTTTGGGAGAGTATGCAGTCACAGGTGAGATGCTGACACCTTTTATACGATGTTCGCTCGTTCTGTATATACCAAACAAACCAGCCAAGTATGGGTTGAATTCTTTGCTTTTTGCGGTACCAAAACATTCTGCGCAGCATCAGTTGAGTTATATTGTGGAACACAATGAGATGCCCTTACTAAGGGTCAAATGAAGCATATGATATTGTGCATCGACTGGCAGAAACTCTGAATGTATCCAGTCGGAATACTATTTTTTATGATTGGTGTACTAGATATCCATTAGCAATCTCACTTTTACAGAAACACATCACTTGCATTTCAAGTCCGAAAAAAAATGCAATAAAAATAACACCGAAATCCCTCCTGAATTTCTACCACTGAAATCCTGAAACATTGGGTCTTCACTGTTTGGACACCAGAAATATACCACAGTGATGTCATATGTGTCAAAAAACAAATAAATAAATGTGTTCTTATTTAATACCACGCACAGTGAAGGCACAACTGATGAAGGATGCAGTAAACCGTAAATTATCATGAGCCATAACATGACAAAGAAGGACTTAACTCAGTACAGCACATGTGCCGTAAATACTCACAGCTCATGTGACTAGAAGATGGACAACGGCTGTATCATTTGCTTTACGAAATATCGCTGACATCAATGGCCAAATATCATTTCGGTCCAATGCAGGAAACCCAAGAAAACCAAGGAGGATATTTCTGAAACCGCTGTCTCAGCTATTTATGAAGGCTCATTTAGTTACAAGCTCCCATTTTCCTATACTTCCAAATGACCTCAAAATATTTTTGGCAAGTTATGAATTGGAAGAACCTCACAACTGGAAAAGCCCCTAACTAGAAAGAAGAGTCGTTGCATTATGTATGGCAGAAAAAAGCATTCTTTGTCAGTGTAAAATTTTTGTGTAAGAAAATGATTCTTCCATTGTCTGTGAAAGTGTGCTAACACTGTGGATGAGAAAGAGGAACAAGATGAGTAAAATTTTTGTGTGCATAATAGAAATAAAAATACATCTAATAAATAACCTGAATATGGAACAAAAAATGCTGTAGCATAATATGCATTGTGAAATCATGGCAGGCCAAGTGTGGCGTGAGATTAATACATGTGCTACAAATTTGTTGTTAAATAAAAGAGTATGATATTTTTATTAGATTTTGTAGTTACCTATTTGGAAGAAATAAAGTTCAAACATTAAAATAGATATTTATGTATGTAAAAAGCAAAATAAAGTTAATTTTTTCTGTACCAAGCATATTAAGGCAGTATTTTCCGGTCCTCTAAAGAACGCGATGGCTGGTTGACAACTACGCGACCATTGACGCTACAACAGCTGACGCGATCGGCCGAGAATTCGATTTTCGAGTACAGATGAACGAAGCACTGCAGAACTGTGCTACTTCCATTTTATCCAGTCGTCATGTTCTCCAAGTTTATCACTATTCACCTTATAATCTCAATTCGAACCACATATTTAGGGAAGCTTCTTGCTACCCTATGACTCGTTTCAGAAGAAGAAAGAGAAAAGAAATTGTTTACAATCACATCTTGAATTTCTTCATATTGTTTTAAAACCTTATTTTTTTCATTTTGACCTGGACTGGGTCCATAATCTATTTAATTATTAACTTTAATCAAGACAGTTACGTTTATGATCGATTTATTCGCAAGTTGCGAACGTTTCAGTCACAAAACGAATTACAAAGAGTTTTTATAAAAATCAAGGCTATTTATAAAATGTTATGGGAGAGCAGTTTACTTGTAAGAACCCTGGGAGTATACAGTGTTACTACAATCATCTCTGTTTTTCCGGTTTAGATACACGGCAGTGCTGCCAAACTGACCAAACTTCAGTCACTTTATCGGGTAAGTTTTTTAAGCTTTTGCGTATCTGTTGTTCTGTATTCGTTACAAGATACAGATTAATTAATTTCAATGCCACTAGCTCCAGTTTTGAAAGACGTGTGATTTGATTCCCTACGTGCCTTTGTGAACCACTATCGAGGATGTTAGAATGTTTCTTAACTATTAGCTGGTACCTATCCACTTTTAGAAATATTGCAGGAACACAGTCACCAGTTCAACTAAGCGTAGAGAGTTCTTCACTTGCTCAGGAGCTGACGGAGCAGTAAAACTTGGATTTCGTAATATTAATTCAAAGGAACAAGTCTCATATCCTGAAATCTCTTCGAACACAATAGCCTGATATCCTAGTCGACAGTTCAAAATGGTTCAAATGGCTCTGAGCACTATAGGACTTAACTTCTGTGTTCATCAGTCCCCTAGAACTTAGAACTACTTAAACCTAACTTACCTAAGGATATTACACACATCCATGCGTGAGGCAGGATTCGAAATTGCGACCGTAGCGGTCGAGCGGTTCCAGACTGTAGCGCCTAGAACCGATCGGTCACCTAGGCCGGCTAGTAGACAGTTCCTTATTCTGATTTTGCCGTTGTTTTCTTATGTTTGCTGCGCTGTCATGACTTGACTGTTCCTCAAACAACATTTTTCTTCAATTTTTGTCAAAAAGTGATTTTATTCTCTGTTTCAATGTCGCAAATACAGGCGCTGCGTAAAAAATTAACAACGATAATAGAACTATGTCATGGGAACGCTTTCATGTTTATTATGAATACTCTGTTGCTGAAACAAGGGAATTTCGCTGTTGACACGGTGGGTCATGAAGTTCCTTCGGGTTGTCCACAGATGGCATTCGTATCGACTTAAGGAAAGCTCAATAAGCTAACGGCGCAGGCCTTGACGCTGAAGTTGCGGCACACAAATTTTAATTGCCGTACAACTCTTCGGATCTTTAGTCACCAAAAGGTCCTTTGCTATTCTCGATTTGTGTAAAAGGTTTAGGAAACAACCAGCAATACCCCGATTCTTTAAAGAATCGAAATCCCAGTATAAAACACCTTTGCTTTACAAATGAGTTGATTTTTAAATATTTGACGGCAAGCATGTAAGCGAGAAAAAGTTTACGGAAGATTTGAAAGTATGTTTAATGTTTGTTGGAATTCGCTAAGTACTCTCATTATTAAACATCCGATGAGCAGGCCTATAGTTTGAGTTATTTGTTTTCCCTTTTAAGCAGTTTTTCAAGCATCACAATGTTTATGACTCGTGAGCTATGTGTCTTATAGTAATATAATTTTACACGTACATTCAGTGGTATATGTGGATGCTGTCTGCTAAGTGTGTTGCGAATAGAGTTAGTAGTAAAGAGGCAATAAATTAAAAATGATGCCTGATGCGACAGTTTTACTGCATGAACAGCGAAAATGTAATAAGCGAGAAACGTATTTCATCGTTTTGTGGTGGTTACCAGCGAGAGAAAGTTTCGCCAAGGTTTGAAATTATGTGTAAAGTTCGTTGCAAGTCACTAAGTGCTATAGTTCTCAGACACTGGGTGAATATAGTCTAGGTATTGTGCGCGCATTGAGTTACGTTGCCTCGAGACATATACAGCATACTGTTTCTAACTTAACACTTGTTTTATTGTGTGGATCTTTTGATGTAAGATGATACCTCTTACTGGTTAGATTATGAAAGTATTATGTGTGAAGTTCATTCCAAGACACTAACCGCTTCAAGACATGTATACTGCTTCTAATAGTAACATTTGTTTCTTTGTGTTAAACTTTTGACGTATATACGTCTTCATGAGTAGAGTAGGAAAACATTTTTAATTTAAATTTGGTCAATAAATACACGAAATACTGAAAATAAAATCTGTGTTGTTCCTGGAAGCCATTAGATAGACAACTTGCAGCTGGTTAAGCGTGCCATGAACTGGGTTAGCAGTTCAGTAATGTATATCTGCACGGGCTTGTTATACTGTGATTATGACGTGTTTTACTATATAGTTAAGAACGGTGTGAAAAATTGCAATAGATCCAATATGATGAAAAATGCGAGGTTCTCAACATAAGTACTGAATTAATTCCGCTGAACTTCAGTTGCATGGTAAACGATAAATATTTAGAGACTGAGGATTAGACTAAATAGCTGTAGGGAATAAGTTAAGTAGGATCGATTATACAGGAAATGTAGGGAAGACGAACAAAAGAAAGTGCTTATTGACAGACCACTTAGAAGGGGCACATCAAATCCACAAAGAAACTCCTTTACACACTACGCTTGTCCGTAGTCTTCTAGAATATTATGCAGTACGGTAATGTTTTCCAGCGAGCGTCGACGGAGGACACCGAAAAATTTCGAAGAGTAGCAACTTGTTTTGTGTTATGACAAGCAGGGGAGGCTGTGTCACAGATGTGACAAGTGACTTGCGGTGGGAATTATTAAATCAAAGCCGTTTTGCATTGCTGCAAATTATTTTTATGAAATCGACAGCTTTTTCCTCCGAATGCTGAAATATTAAAATCTTACAAAAGAGTGTGGCAGTGGTGGTCAATCAGGTAGAGGGCTAGTCTCACTGTGATGGTTGCGAGTTTAATGCAGTGTAGCAGTGGTGATTTTCCCCTTCCAGTCCCTCCAGCCTAGGTATATGCAGTCTGCAATGAAGCTGAATATCGTCTATTTTTCCTGGATGTAAAAGGATGGGATCGCAGCCCCACTTCTCATAGTGCCACCTCGAACCTGCAGTCAGGCCACAAGCCTATCCAAGGGTTCAGCACCAGACTTTGCTTTTGCCCCTTACAAGAACGGATATTGGAGAGAGTTACGGTGAAGATATAGTTTGGAAGTGATGTCTTGCACAAATTGCCAATCACTCAAATGCGAACTGCAGAACAATTGTGCAGATGTACAAGTAAATTAAGTGTGACTCTATGTGGGTAACACTCGTCATTTTCTGCCATTGCAATGTAGAAGTTCTGAATTTGGCTTTAAGGTGCCTACAACCTTCCTCTTTAATGGTCCAACAGCGAGGGATCTTGCGATGTATCCTCATGCTCGGTGACGTTTCAGGCAGCAAAGTTTCGACATGTGCCGTAGACGGGTCACAGATTAGATGTTCATCTGACGTGTAAGGCGGGTTAATGATGTCACATTGGAACCACATTACACCACAATTACGCCCAATGTCGATGTTGACATGTCACACCTACCTTTATCTACCATCTCACGTTCTCTTGATTCCTCTGCGACGGATGTCAGAACCCCAACACCCAGTGTAGTAATCATGTGGTTTTCTTATGAGTGGCTGAGGAAAACATTAGGACACACCGCTGCTTAGAACAGACACGAGAAGACTTCAGGAGGCGTCATAAAGGGCGTTGATTTTCAAAAATTTCACGGTCAGAAACAAACAACATTTTGCAGCACGAAGTGCAACAGGACATCATTCTTGACAAGTTTTCACACTGCTGACATCGCCCCCCCCCCCCCCCCCCCCGCCCCCTCCCCCACTCTGCCGCGGACGACTCGACCCTACTCTAAGGACATATAGGGACTGCAACCTCATTCAACGTGATCTCAACCCTGTGGAAAGCAGTGTGGCCATAATTTCCCACCCTATCGGGATGGAGGCACTACACCCGTTCAAAACAATCTGACGAAATTTGAACGTCATCCGAAGCAGAAAAGAATGTTAATGCTTTTTCATTCCTCGCTTTTTGCGCTCTCGTGTGACGTGTGCAACCGGGGGGGGGGGGGCGGGGTGGGGGGGTCCTAAGGCCCCCAGTTTAGCAACACCCTCGATGCCCCCAATTTATTTCCCCTACCACAAAGTTCAACAAGTTCCATGTTACAACTCATTTTCTCCAACTCATTAATAACGCGAAACACACACGCACAGAACGCACCAGAATATCACATGCAACTGTTTATCACAGGAAATGTTCAATATAGTCCCGCCCACGGTCATTGATACATACGTCAACCCGTCGTCGCAGTGAATCTCGGATGTGCTGATGTGTCCCCTGGAGTACTGTGTATGGTTTCGCACCCTGTCATAATACGGGCACTGAAACTCTGAACATCTTGTAGTCGGGTTCCATACACAAGAGCTTTCAAATGCCCCCACTAATAAGAGCCCAGTGGCTTTAGGTCTGGAGGACGTGGAGACCAGGCCATTGGTCCGTCTCTACTTATCCACTGTCACCGAATCTATTATTTAGAAGCTGACGGACATTATCACTAAAATGAGGTGGTGCTCCACCGCGCATGAAGTACATGTTTTGTTGCACAACTACAGGCATATCTACTAGCATATCAGGCAGAACGCCTGCGCATACACGCCGATTATAAAAATTTACAATCTGATCTTGGTGGTACTTGTTGCAGAAAATGAGTTGTAACTTTTGTTCATATAACATAATTTTTTCTTCTACAAGTGTCCTGCTGTTTGTGTTGCATCCTGTATCTGCGCCATCACCTTGCTCTTCAACTATGTAAATGCTAACGTAGGTATAAGTGTACTATATTGCTCATTACATCAATTTGTAGTCACATTAATATTTTCAGCCTTCTAAATTGCATCCATCTCCTTAAGTTAAAGAATCTTTGAGGTACAAAAAGACCATTACAGCATGGCGACAGCACATAAACTAAACTTTGTCGGGTCAACACAGAAACCTCTGATATAAATGCTAAAATATCCCAGGGTGATGAATGTCCGTTTCTTTGCATTCTCGCATTTTGGTACTGAGCTGTTTGACGGGTGGAATCAGTTGCACTTAATTGTTGTGGAACTGCTTGGTCATTCTATAGAATGCTATGAAGTTCGATTGTGTCTATCGCTTGCACCTCCGTCTCTGTTGCAAATAACGCGCAGCGTACTTTCTCTGGATGGAGAGATGAACCCTCAACATTCTTCATTTTTTAACGCACCTGTCCTCGGACCTTGAATCAGTACTCGACACGCCCAGTGTAATTAACGTATGCTTTGGGCGTAATAGCAATCAATACCCCATTTCATAGGATTTATCAACTGAGGAAAATCGTCGAACCATGTAAAATGGTATAAAATGTTACAAATTGTCAGAGAATTATCTGTAGAGAATGGCGGGTAATGTGCTATTCGTACAAGAGAGAGAGCAATAAAAACGCTAGACCAGCACATACGTTATCGAATCACTCGTAAAAAGGGTGTAAGACAAGGATGCAGTATTTTTCCAACACTGTTCAACTTGTACACTGAAAAAGCAATGTCGGAAAAAGGAAGAATCAGAAATACAATTAAAACTCATAGTGAAATGATATCAATGATAAAGTTCTTTGTTATCATTGCTGTCCCCAGTGGATGTGAGTAATAATTACAAGACCTATTTAATGGAATGAACAGTCTATTAAAAACGAAATATGGATGAAAGGAAACCAAAGCAAGACGAAAGTAATGATGATTAGGCAGAAATGAGATTAATGATAAATTCATCATCAAAACTCGGGACCTGGAAGAAGACAATGATAAATTAATCAACAAAACAGGGAGCACGGAATGGTAGCAACGGAGGAATTTTGCTGCCTTGGAAGCAAAATAACAAATGGATGGTGTAAGAAAGAGACCGACACAGGCAAAGACGGCATTTTCTGCTGAAGTCTACTAGTAGCTAACATACATTTCGAGGAGCAAATTTCGAAAATGTTGTACGTCTGTAGGACGGCACTCAGTCGAAGTAACAGTAGGAAAATCGGAAAGAAAGATATCAGAGCTTATGAAATGTGGCGGCTGGTAAGATAAAAAATGAGGTTCTCCGCAAGAAATAAATAAATCAGAAACACTATGCAGAAAGGGTTTGATGTGTTAAAGACAAAAGGTAATTGCTACGGTATAGAGAGGGCCGTTGAGGGCAAAAACTTGCAATTTTCCTGCAGGATACCTCCATGTGCGATACTGCACTTCCATTCAGTCTGTGGCTGATCTGTCACTTTCTTTTTTTTTTTTTTTTTCTGCATCAGCCCACTGACTGGTTTGATGCGGCTCGCCACGAATTCCTCTCTTGTACCAGTCTCTTCATCTCAGAGTAGCAGTTGCAACCTAATCTCTGCCTTCCTCTACAGTTTTTACCCTCAACAGCTCCTCCTAGTACGATGGAAGTCATTCCCTAATGTCTGAACAGATGTCCTGTCATCCTGTTCCTTTTCCTTGTCAGTGTCTTCCACATATTCCTTTCCTCTTCGACTCTGCGCAGAACCTCCTCATTCCTTACTTTATCAATCCACCTAATTCTCAACATTCGTCGGTAGCACCACACCTCAAATTCTTCGATTCGCTTCTGTTCCGGTTTTCTCACAGTCCATGTTTCGCTGCCATACAGTGCTGTGCTCCAAACGTACATTCTCAAAAATTTCTTCCTCAAATTAAGGTCTATGTTTGATACTAGTAGACTTCTCTTGGCCAGGAATGCCCTTTTTGCCAGTGCTAGTCTGCTTTTGATAACGTCCTTGCTCCGTCCGTCATCGGTTATTTTGCTGCGTAGGTTGTAGAATTCCTCAATTACATCTGTTTCGTGACCATCAATCCCGACGTTAAGTTTATCGCCGTTCTCATTTCTTCTACTTCTCATTTCTTTCGCCTTTCATCGATTTACTCTCGGTCCATACTCTGTACTCATTAGACTTCATTCCATTCAGCAGATCATGTAATTCTTCTTCACTTTCACTCCCGGATTTCAACGTAATCACCGTATCCTTTCATCTTGAATTTTAGTCCCACTCCCGAACCCTTCTTTTATTTCCATCATTGCTTCTTCGCTGTACAGATTGAATAGTACGGACGAATGACTACACCCCTCTCTTACACCATTTTGAATCCGAGCACTTCGTTCTTGGTCATCCACTCTTATTATTTCCTCTTGGCTCTTGTACATATTGTATATTACCCATTTCGCCCTTTAGCATACCCCTGCTTTTCTCAGAATTTCGAACATCTTGCATTTTACATTGTCAAACGGTTTTCCATCCTCTCTGAACGTGTCTTGATTTTCTTTAGCCTTGCCTCCACTATCAACTGAAAGTCAGAATTGCCTCTCTCGTGCCTTTACCTTTCCTAAATCCAAACTGATCGTCATCAAAAACACCCTCAATTTTCTATTCCATTCATCTGTATATTACTCTTGTCAGCAACTCGGATGCATGAGCTGTTAAGCTGATTGTGCGACAATTCTCGCACTTTTCAGCTCTTGCCGTCTTCGGAATTGCGTGGATGATATTTTCCCGAAAGTCAGATGGTATGTCGCCGGTCTCAGACATTCTACGCACCAACGTGACTTGTAATTTTGGTGCCAGGTGCCCAAAAGATTTTAGAAATTCTGATGCAATTTTATCTAACCCTTCTGCCTTATTTGGTCTTAAGTCTTCCAACGCCCTTATAAATACTAATTCTAATACTGGATCCCCTATTTCTTCTAAATCGATTCCTATTTCCTCCTCTATCACATCAGACAAATCTTCCCCCTCATAGAGGATTTCAACGTACTGTATCCACCTATACGCTCTCTCTTCTGCATGTAACAGTTGAATTCCCACTATACTCTTAATGTTACCACCCTTGCTTCCAATGTCACCGAAGGTTGTTTTGACTTTCCTGAATGCTGAGTCTGTCCTTCCGACAATAATTTCTTTTTCGTTTCTTCACATTTTTCATAGAGCCATTTCGTCTCAGCTTTCCTGCACTTTCTATTTATTTCATTACTCAGTGACATGTATTTCTGTATTTCTGAATTTCCCTAAACGTTTTTGTACTTCCTTCTTCCATCGATCAGCTGAAGTATTTTTTCTGTTACCTATGGATTCTTTGCAGCTACCTTCTTTGTACCTATGTTTTCCTTCCCCCTTCTGTGACGGCCCTTTTTAGGGATGTCCATTCCTCTTCAATGGTACTGCCTACTGAGCGATTCCTTATTGCTGTACCTATGGCCTTAGAGAACTTCAAACGTATCTCGTTATTTCTTAGTACTTTTGTATTCCACTTCTTTGCGTATTGATTTTTCCTGACTAATCTCTTAAACTTCAGTGTACTCCTCATCGTTACTCCATTGTGATCTGAATTTGAGCAGTCGTTGGTACGCCTTACAATCCAGTATCTGATGTCGGAATCTCTGTCTGATCATGATGTAATCTATCTGAAATCTTACCACATCATCCGGCCTTTTCCAAGTATACCTCCTGCCCTTGTGATTCTTGAACAGAGTATTCGTTATTACCGGCTGAAATTTATTACAGAACTCAATTAGTCTTTTTCCCCTCTCATTACTTGTCTCAAGCCCATATTCTCCTGTAACCTATTCTTCTATTCCTTCCCTAAAACTACATTTCAGTCCCCCATGAATATTAGATATTCATCTCCCTTTATGAACTTTATTTGCCTTTCAATGCCCTCATATACTTCCTCTGTCTCTTCCTCTTCAGTCTGTGACGTCGGCATGTACGAGGGGCGTTTGAAAAGTCCGTGCAAAAATAAAAACTACTTGCGTGTTTGGTGTAAACCTTTTTTATTTTTCGACATAGTCTCCTTTTAGCCTTATACACTTCGTCCAACGCTGTTATAATTTTTTGATGCCTTCCGAATAATAGGAATTGTCCAAGTCTGCAAAATAGCGATTAGTTGCTGCAATCACCTCCTCGATTGAATAAAATCTTTGTCCTACCAGCCATTTCTTCAAATTGGGGAACAAATAGTAGTCCAAGGAAGCCAAGTCTGGATAATAGCGAGGATGTGAAACGAGTTGGAATCCTATTTCCAATAATTTTGCGATCACGACTACTGAGGTATGTGCTGGTGCATTGTCAGGATAGAAAAGGACTTTTTTGGGGTCCAATTGCTGGCGTTCTTCTTGCAGCTCGGTTTTCAAACGGTTCACAGTAACGATGAAAAATATGCACCTGTAATAGTTTTACCCTTTTCGAGATAGTCGATGAGGATTATCCCTTGCGAATCCCAAAAGACAGTCGCCATAATCTTTCCGGCCGAAGGAATGCTCTTCACCTTTTTTGGTGCAGATTCTCCCTTGGTAACCCACTGTTTAGATTGTTGTTTGGTAGTAATGTATCCATGTTTCATCCACAGTGACGAAACGGCGCTTAAAGTCCTGCTGATTCTTCCTGAGCAGCTGCAAAGCACCCTTGCAACACTTCACACGATTCCGTTTTTGGTCAAGCTTGAGCGATGGCGGAACCCATGTTGCGGATAGCTTTCTCATGTCCAAATGTTTATGCAAAATATTATGTACCCGTTCATTCGGGATGCCCACAGCACTAGCAATCTCACACACCTTAACTCTTCTGTCATCCATCACCATACCATGGATTTTATCAATGATTTCTGGAGCTGTAACCTCCACAGGGCGTCCAGAGCGTTCAGCATCACTTGTGCTCATGTGGCCACTCCGAACATTTTGAAACCACTTATACACTGTTGTAATTGAAGGTGCAGAGTCACCGTAATATTTATCAAGCATCTCTTTAGTCTCCTGAGGCGTCTTGCCTTTCATAAAGTAATGTTTAATCACCACACGAAATTCTTTTTCGTCCATTTTTTGACAGCCTCTCGACTTTCTTGATACACAAGAATGCCAAACACAAAGAAATTGACCAATATAGCTGAAACTTGGTGTGCGTTCTTTCCAGGGATGCTACTAACTAAACATGACCTCGATGTGCGCCAGTGGTGCCATCTCTCGGACTTTGCACAGACTTTTCAAACGCCCCTCGTATACCTGAACTGTCGTTGTCGACGTTGGTGTGCTGTCGATTCTGATAATATCAATCCTATCATTGAACTGTTTACAGTAACACTCACTCTGCCCTACGTTCCTATTCATAACGAATCCTGCTCCTGCTATACCATTTTCTGCTGCTGTTGATATTACCCTATACTCATCTGACCAGAAATCCTTGTCTTCTTTCCATTTCACTTCACTGACCCGTACTATATCTAGATTGAGCCTCAGCATTTTCCTTTTCAGATTTTCTAGCTTCCCTACAAGTTCAAACTTCTGACATTCCCCGCCCCGACTCGTAGAACGTATATGCCACTTAGCACTTCTTAATTTGTTAACAAATATATAACTTAAAAGCGAGAACACCAATGAAGAATCTGAGACAAACCTCACGGCTTCACTTCCGCCAACCATGAGGGCCGAAGGCCATACTGTGTTGTTCCGACGATGATAACGACAGTCGGTAACCAGTGAGAGGGATGTAGATTACCTGCCAGTGCCATTCCTTTTGGTTAGATCCACATGCGGACAACCTACATGTATCTGCAACAGTCCGTATGTGCATACGTTCTGCCTGTAGTAGTTATGAACGTATATTATGTGCGTTCGGCACACAATATTTTAGTTACGGGAAGCAGAAAGCAGAGTAAACACATCTGGATCGGCATTTGCGTAGCCGAATCATAGGCTCAAACGGTGACATGACACGCCGACAACGGGTAAATCTGACTCTCCCGACGTGCCACTTCTGTCAGGACGGACACCTTCATTGCTCACTAATACCGTTCACGAATAGAATCTATTGATATTCATGTGTTTTACTCTGTTTGGTCACAAATGCGTGTTAATAAACTAACAAAAATAGAAAATTCTACAGCATGAATCAGCAGTTGGGGATTTATCAAACTTTATGACGATATTCATCACATAATGAGTATTAAGTGCTTAAACTTTCTTTCCAGTAGGCTCTGACGTCTTATCATCAACATCAGTATTAAGTGTGACACCCACGAACATGAATCCACTATTATATACGTTGTAGCATGGTAGCAAACAGCCCCTGATTGTCTTCGAGGCGAGTTTCTTACCATGCCTGAAACACACGCCGCGTCAGTTCATAGAGACCGTTGGCTGGAAGCTGAAAGTATACCTTTTCCAGTTACAGTCACCACATGCTCTGTGGGTGGTAAATCAGAGGACTGGGCCGTCAAGAATCCGTAAATTACCCGAGAAATTTGTAGTCTGAACTATAGCGTAATGTCTTGCGTTATCCTGCTGGAAGGTGCATTTTCGTATCCTGGTCATGAAGGCTATTGTGTACGACTTCGTACACAACGGTAAAGAACCGTGGGCTATAGAGTGGAGCAGCAACTGTAGTAAGAAAGCTGGACAGAAGCAGAATTGATTAGTGAACAAGTTGTTGTTGTTGTGGTCTTCAGTCCTGAGACTGGTTTGATGCAGCTCTCCTTGCTAATCTATCCAGTGCAAGCTCCTTCATCTCCCAGTACCTTCTACAACCTACATACTTCTTAATCTGCTTAGTGTATTCATCTCTTGGTTTCGCTCTACGATTTTTACCCTCCACACTGCCGTCCGAATGCTAAATTTGTGATCCCTTGATGCCTCAGGACATGTCCTACCAACCGGTCCCTTCTTCTACTCAAGTTGTGCCACAAACTCCTCTTCTCCTCAATTCTATTCAATACCTCCTCATTAGTTATGTGATCTACCCACCTAATCTTCAACATTCTTCTGTAGCACCACATTTCGAAAGCTTCTATTCTCTTCTTGTCCAAACTATTTATCATCCATGTTTCACTTCCATACATGGCTACACTCCATACAACTACTTTCAGAAATGACTTCCTGACACTTAAATCTATACTCGATGTTAACAAATTTCTCTTCTTCAGAAACACTTTCCTTGCAATAGCCAGTCTACATTTTATATCCTCTCTATTTCGACCATCATCAGTTATTTTGCTCCCCAAATAGCAAAACTCCTTTACTACTTTAAGTCTCTCGTTTCCTAATCTAATTCCCTCAGCATCACCCGATTTAATTCGACTACATTCCATTATCCTCGTTTTACTTTTGTTGATGTTCATCTTATATCCTCCTTTCAAGACACTGTCCATTCCATTCAACTGCTCTTCCAAGTCCTTTGCTGCCTCTGACAGAATTACAATGTCATCGGCGAACCTCAAAGTTTTTATTTCTTCTCCCTGGATTTTAATACCTACTCCAAATTTTAGTTTTGTTTCCTTTACTGCTTGCTCAATATACAGATTGAATAACATCGGGGAGAGGCTACAACCCTGTCTCACTCCCTTCCCAACCACTGCTTCCCTTTCATGCCCCTCGACTCTTATAACTGCCATCTGGTTTCTGTACAAATTGTAAATAGCCTTTCGCTCCCTGTATTTTACCCCTGCCACCTTTAGAATTTGAAATAGAGTATTCCAGTCAACATTGTCAAAAGCTTTCTCTAAGTCTACAAATGCTAGAAACGTAGGTTTGCCTTTCCTTAATCTTTCTTCTAATATAAGTCGTAAGGTCAGTATTGCCTCACGTGTTCCAACATTTCTACTCAATCCACACTGATCTTCCCCGAGGTCGGCTTCTACCATTTTTCCCATTAGTCTGTAAATAATTCGCGTTAGTATTTTGCAACTGTGGCTTATTAAACTGATAGTTCGGTAATTTTCACATCTGTCAACACCTGCTTTCTTTGGGATTGGAATTATTATATTCTTCTTGAAGTCTGAGGGTATTTCGCCTGTCTCGTACATCTTTCTCACCAGATGGTAGAGTTTTGTCACGACTGGCTCTCCCAAGGCCGTCAGTAGTTCTAATGGAATGTTGTCTAGTCCTGGGGCCTTGTTTCGACTCAGGTCTTTCAGTGCTCTGTCAAACTCTTCACGCAGTATCGTATCTCCCACTTCATCTTCATATACATCCTCTTCCATTTCCATAATATTGTTCTCATGTGCATCGCCCTTGTATAGACCCTCTATATACTCCTTCCACCTTTCTGCTTTCCCCTCTTTGCTTAGAACTGGGTTTCCATCTGAGCTCTTGATATTCATATAAGTGGTTCTCTTATCTCCAAAGGTCTCTTTAATTTTCCTGTAGGCAGTATCTATCTTACCCCTAGTGAGATAAGGCTCTACATCCTTACATTTGTCCTCTAGCCATGCCTGCTTAGCCATTTTGCGCTTCGTGTCGATCTCATTTTTGAGACGTTTGTATTCCTTTTTGCCTGCTCCATTTGCTGCATTTTTATATTTTCTCCTTTCATCGATTAAATTCAATATTTCTTCTGTTACCCAAGGATTTCTACTAGCCCTCGTCTTTTTGCCTACTTGATCCTCAACACAACAAAAAGAAAATTTGCTTAAATCGTATTCTTCCAAGCACACGAAGACTCATTACAAACAATGCAGCAAGAATTAGAGTCTAGTTACCACAATGTTAACTAGGAAGAGGGTCACTGCACTAAGCATGAACGATTGTGGCGCAGTGAAGGGAGCCCAAATGTAACAGAGCTGCGGCTATGGCCTGCCGTCATATATCATAGCACTCGTTGTCCATAGCTGCTGGAGGCGTGAATCAGTGGGTGTATACCATTGCGCAACCGCTGTCAGCGTCAGATGGAAACTAGCAATTCCACTGCCAATGCCCATAGGGTGGTATCGATATGTGATACCACAAAGATCGGAACAACAGGGCTGTCTATTCGTACAATATACTGACGAGAATTCAGTCTCCCTTAAAAATATTACCGAATAAGTTTTGCTATGCCAGGAGTTGGAGAGGCGTGGGTCCCAATAACAATCGCTTCCTATGACCTTTCGCCAGGTTTTCTACAGACTCGTAGGCCCTGAACCAACCGCCACAAACGGAGGTGAGAGCAGAATGAATTTTACCTCTGTAACGGAGTGCGTGCTGATTTGAAACTACCTCAAACAATAAAATTGTGTTCCGGAGTGGGACTCGAAGCTGGGACTTTTGGCAGAGGTCTACCAAGAAGTCTGAGAAGTGGAACTAATGGGCGAACACCACTGAGGCGTCTCAGCCGCTCTAGCTGTCTGTTGTCCATGGTAAGGCGTCATGGGTAGACGACGCTTTGCAACTCGAGATCTCATCTCAGCTTGCAGTAACCTGTTCCTGATGGTTTGTCGTGACACTCTACCTGTAATCGCTGCCCTTATTTCAGCTGTTGTGATCCGTCAACTCGTTCTTCTGGAAGAATCTGTGTCTACTCGCCTAGTCATACTGTTGTCTTGAATGCAGCTTACGACGAATCGTTCTGCAGCCGTTGCACTAGAGTCAACTGGCTGCGCGATTTGTTGGATTTGTCGGTGTGATTGTGCCACTTCCTTCAAACCAGTGTGTCGACCTTTCTCAAAGTTCGAAAGATGGGCATAAACTGCACGTGCTAGTTTTATGGGCATGCTTTGTTTCAATCTCCAGCTGAAAAGTTCCAGTAACCTTAGCCACACTCTCTGCATTTCTCATCTGTCTGAATGCATTATTCTCTGTATTGAAAATAAGTTCACTTAAGGATGACATTTTAATCAACATATCCCACAGGCATGGAGATACATTTAGTAGTGTTCGGTCAAGGCGAGCACAGTGTAAAACTTTCCATTTGCTTTATAGCTGTGTCTGTAGGTGGAAGACGGTGAAAAGTGAGTATTACATAGGATGATAGGACCAAACAGTCAACCAAGTACTCAGTAAAAGTGCGGTATCTGTTGTGGATAGAGCTACAAAAGATATTGCTGGCGGATCAGAACAGCGGAAATACAACATATAAGGAAAAAAATATTTGAAGATAAGCATTCTGACACATTAATTGTGTGCTAGACCAGGACTCGAACTCTGGGTGACGTTTCGACGAATTTCTTACTTGGCATCTGATCACGTCTTTCCCAGAAGATGACATGTAAGAAACTAGTCGAAACGTGCTTCAAACCAAAAATATTACGCTGTTCATTTCCCGATCTGCAATTCGCCGAGAAAACCTGCATTAACGTATACTTATTCGAGTGCAGAGTAAGATTCGCTACCAGTCACAAATGAAGGTGCTTTATTTAAGACACGACAGGTTTCTGGCTTACGCCAATCTTCAGGTAGTTACACAATCATTTTCATTTTACCACATTCAGTGTTGGAGTCCATTGTTTAAATAAAGGTAGTGAACTCCCACACTGCATATGGAAACACGAAAATTAATACATAATTACTTGAAGATAGGTACAAGTCCGAAACCCGTCGCGTCTTAAATAAATCACCTTCAGTTGTGACTGGTATCTTATCTTATTCTGCGCCCTGTAAAGGAATAATAACGAAGTTCAACAGCATCTATTATGGATAAAATCCACTTATTCTAGTGTTTTCGATATAGCAAATGCGTGAATTCTTGACTTTGGGACATTTGTATTGTGTGTAACATTCAAGCAATCCTCAAATTCACGTACATAAATATATTGTAGAAGTTTGTATGAAATATTGATCTGAAGTTGTTCTGATTCCAAGGACCAAAGATAGCTGCTGCTCCTCTTCAAAGACGGGGTTTTTTGGTTTCCGAGAATGTTGCACTGAGAGGGATGTAAGGGAAATCAGAAGTTGCAGAACATGCTCTTGGGAGTGTTGGAGGAGGGGCCGTGAGTGAGGTGTAAGCTAAGAGGGGAGAGCTTCGGTAGGCGGAAGGCAATATTGACGGGGAAACCCAGATGAGCCGGCAGGCGGTACGCTTGGCTTCTCGCGAGCCCGATGTCTACATTCCTCACTCGCGAGCTTTCCCAAACGGGTCGAGCGCTGCGCCCTGAGGTACAGCCACGGGGCAAGCAGGGATTGCTTAAAACAATGGACTGCGACTGGCAAATTTTTGGCTGAAGAAGCGAAACCTCGACAACTTGAGAATACTTTTTTTTAATCTATTTATTAGGTCTTCAGTTTTGAACAAGACGTCTATTAAGAAATACAAATTCTCTCCTGGGACGAAATTCGAATTAACGCATATAATGCTTTAAGGTCAATAAAGTGTTCTACTCTTTACAGTCAATTATGTACTTTACAAAAGGACATCTAAAATAATGGTTGGAAAACTACAAGCAGTTTGATTACAAACATTCCACGTTCAATAATTTAGGGATTTTCTCTTCTGGAAACAGATACTGGATCCGTTTAATACAGTAAGCTCTTCTGTAAGAAATCGTTAAGAAATTTTACGATTAGTCTGAGAATTGCTGGAACGGTAGTGACCGATAACGGGTTCTCGCCATCGATATTGTATAGATGCTTCGGAAGGTTATTTGCCTTCGTTTTCTTCAGTGGGCACTCAAAACACTGTGATTAATACAAAATTATGAAGGCTTTTGGAGCCATTTTTTGATGTATTGTCTTTTGGATTTTTGTCTCGGAATTTTCGGCCGACGTTAGTTTAACGATTTCCCTCACATTTCGCCTGTTTGTGTGGCTGACGTAGTCAAAGATTCGCCCTCCCTTGACAGTGGCACATTGGCGTCTAAGCGTAGCCTACTGGACATAAGGCCGGGTTACACATTGGGGTCAACATTTGTGCCAAGCAATGTTCGTCCAATGTGTGGATCGATGAAAAACCATTGGAACAAACGTTAGCCCCAATGTTGATATGGCTCCGTTGCTTGTTGGTATTTCGACCAAACATCAAAGGATGTTGGGCCAACATCGGTATGCCAATCACACATTGGCGGCAATATTGTTTCTTATCTGTCTTTGCCTTTTCGAAACGAGTTTGCTTGTTCATTCGTCGTCATCGTACTTACATCCAAGTTGTGGTTTTCGATATGTCTCAGGTATAGTGGAGCAGTGTTATTCGTGCTCAAAACCACAAACGCAGGGCCGCGATGTGTGCGTCAGATATGTTTGCGTTGGATGTATACGAATTCAACTGAATTTTGCTCCATTGTTGGTACCAGCGTTGCTGACAGTGTGTGGATGATAGGCCATATCAGCTGCAAATGACAGGTAACCCATGTAACGTCACGGAGCCAGTGGTCCGCCAAGGATGTATCACCGTCGTTCAACCACGTTCCATAGATGCTGTAAGTAGACTGTTTAGGTTTTATGTTGGTAACGCCATGTAGCGCTCTGTATGAAAATCACTGACTGTGCTGTGCGCAGTCTGTGGCTGGTTTGCATTGTTGGAATATTTGTTATTGTGCCAGCAGTGGTGGATGTGGGGAGAGAGATGGCAGAGTTTTGAAAGTGGACGATCTAGACATATGTGCGTCAGAAAAAGGAAATTCATAAGACTGGATGTCATATATATATATATATATATATATATATATATATATATATATATATATATATATATATATATATATTGAACACTATTAAGGTAAATACATTGTTTGTTCTCCATCAAAATATTTCATTTGCTAACTGTGGCTATCAGTAGTTAGTGCCTTCAGTAGTTAGAATCTTTTAGCTAGCTGGCACTATTGGCGCTCGCTGTATTCCAGTAGTTCGAGTAACGAAGATTTTTCTGAGGTAAGTGATTCATGAAAGATATAAGTTATTGTTAGTCAGGGCCATTCTTTTGTAGGGATTCTTGAAAGTCAGATCGCGTTGCACTAAAAAAAAAAATTGTGTGTCACTTTACTGTTGATCAGAATAAGTAAAGAGAGAAATGTCTGAGTACGTTTAGTTTTGCTCAGCTGTTTGAAAATCAAATAACGTAAGGGGTTTACCAGCACAGTCATTCATAATTTTTCTAAGGGGCGTAACAATCTGACCTTAGTCGAAGTCGCGTATGTCAGCGGATTTGCACATTACGGCACGCATCGTCGCCACAGTGATCTCCCAGTCGTCTTTGCGTCACGTGCCCGCAACGTCTCCAAGCGGCATTCCGTCCTGCAGTGGGCAGTGGCCGGTGGCTTTCACTGATATCCTCCTTGCAACCAAAAATGGTTTGATATTCGCATCTAACTAACAATTACTTTGCTGACAGCAAAGTAATATATTGAAATTTCGTACAAACTAAACTCTTTCATTTAGGAACATTGTAGGTACTAAGTACATAAGCTCATGAGATAATAAATTTGTCATTCCAGCACGCACGCACAGATGAACCGTTAAGTCTTTACAGGTGGAGCAGCAATCAAGACTCGTGCTCAACATCGCACTGCCTCTAGGTGAGCATAAGGATGTATCGATCAATGAGACATTTATGTTTCAATTGGACATTGTATGTAAAGATGCTTAAATGTAAGGACGTTACAGAGTGGCGAAAAGGGCCAATCGTGTTTCCCCGTGCCCATGTGAAGTCGTTGGATTTGTTGGTGTTTCGCGGTGAACTGTTCAAAGTGTCTACAAGCAGTGGTGTAATACACGTGGCCACAATACATGATGTCAGAACTGTGCTAGGAAAAAGATCCTGGGAGAGACGGGAACTCATTTCGCAACTTGGGAATCAAAATTGCTTACAAACCCGACAGGAATTGCTGCAGGTAGTGTACGAAGGTACATCCCAAACTTTTAGCGAAATAAAATTGTCACGCGGATTGCTTGCAATAAACATTTGGAGTCGGTCACCTCGCAAAAGGCCATTGCTGACACAGGCACGTAAAGCTGTGCCTCTTCAGTGAGCTAGAAATCATCAAATGTGGACAGTAACTGACTGGGAGAACATAACGTGGTCTGAACAATCACGTTTTTGCCAATACCGGTATTGAAATGATGCACGTCATCAGGTGCACCGAAGACAAAATAAATCATTTCATCTTGTATGTGTGAAAGGTCAGGTTCAAGCCAGAGGTGGGTCTATGTTGTTTTTGGGGCGTGTTTTTCTTACCATGGACTGTGCTCGCTCACTGAGATGACCACTAACTTGAACCAGAATGTTTATTTAAAGGCCGGCCGGAATGGCCGAGCGGTTCTAGGCGCTACAGTCTGGAGCCGAGCGACCGCTACGCTAGCAGGTTCGAATCCTGCCTGGGGCATGGATGTGTGTGATGTCTTTAGGTTAGTTAGGCTTAATTAGTTCTAAGTTCTAGGCGACTGATGACCTCAGAAGTTAAGTCTCATAGTGCTCAGAGCCGTCTGAACAATTTGTTTATTTAAACGTTCTGAATAATTAGTTGTTACCTTTAAATCAACATGTGCTTGATGAGTATGCTATCGACAGCTCTATTTTCCAAGACGACAACAACTGAGTTCAGCGCTGAAAAACCATGTGACTAATTTTCTGTACACTCCTCCGCCGTATTGCATCTCGATTACATATCGAAGGCTGGCATTTCCACATTGCAGAAACCTTCTGCTGTAGTACACAGACAGTAGAACAAACTTTTTGCCCAATTAAAGAGTGGCTCAAAAGAAAACTAAATTTCAGCTAGGAAAAGGTGCTTCTGTTACCTTTATCAATAAAGATACATATGAAAGAATCAGTAATCCACAGCTACAGAAGCCTATTTCTGTTTTGTCTGCCTATAACGGACACAAAATACCAGTACTTGGTGTGTTCAGTTTGCGAGCAACTTCTCGCGTTGCCAAAAATGTATTTCGTTTTGTGGAATCAGTTTTAAGAGAAGTGCAACATTGTTGGTTTAGACTTGTTTGACTTGTTCAGCATGTGCTACCAAGAGAATGTGTTTCAGCACCTCACAGTAACGTTTCTGACTTGTGTAATAAGTACTGTGAACCGTCTGAAGCGTATTTAGGAAGGACTAAAGATTTTTAAGTGCTCATTACTATTAAAGCTAATGCATAATCACGATTTTTTGTGCAAGGCCTATCCGCCCCATGCAATACATGGGCAAGTTACTCAGAAACTGCAAAGATGGACAGACAGTGGGGTTATCATATCTGTCTCTGAAAGCCAGTGGGCATCACCTTCGGTTATTCTCAAAGAGCCGTCTGGAGGTTCAAGACTGTGTGCAGATTTTAAAGCCCAGTAATCCCACAGACTGTTGTGGGTTCATTTCCTCCCCTACATACGGAGGAATTAATGGACATATTGGGACTTTGGGGTTCGCCGATGACATTGTAATTCTGTCAGAGACAGCAAAGGACTTGGAAGAGCAGTTGAACGGAATGGCCAGTGTCTTGAAAGGAGGATATAAGATGAACATCAACAAAAGAGGATAATTGAATGTAGTCGAATTAAGTCGGGTGACGCTGAGGGAATTAGATTAGCAAATGAGACACTTAAAGCAGTAAAGGAGTTTTGCTATTTGGGGGAGCAAAACAACTGATGATGGTCGAAGTAGAGAGGATATAAAACGTAGACTGGCTATGACAAGGAAAGCGTTTCTGAAGAAGAGAATTTTGTTAACATCGAGTATAGATTTAAGTGTCAGGAAGTCGTTTCTGAAAGTATTTGTATGGAGTGTAGCCATGTATGGAAGTGAAACATGGACTATAAATAATTTGGAAAAGAAGAGAATAGAAGCTTTCGAAATGTGGTGCAACAGAAGAATGCTGAAGATTAGATAGGTAGATCACATAACTAATGAAGAGGTACTGAATAGAATTGGGGAGAAGAGGAGTTTGTGGCATAACTTGACAAGAAGAAGGGACCAGTTGGTAGGACATGTTCTGAGGCATCAAGGGATCACAAATTTAGCATTGGAGGGCAGTGTGGAGGGTAAAAATCGTAGTGGGAGACCAAGAGATGAATACACTAAGCAGATTCAGAAGGATGTAGGATGTAGTAAGTACTGGGAGATGGAGAAGCTTGCACAGGATAGGGTAACATGGAGAGCTGCATCAAACCAGTCTCAGGACTGAAGACCACAACAACAACAACAACATTGGGACAGAGCAGATTTATTTCTAAGATTGACTTACATGAGGCATAGTTACAGTTGCCTCTGGACTAGCAGTTCGAGCAATATTTTTTCCTCGACACTCTAACGGGATTGTTCCAGTTTCAAAGTGTACCGTGTGGAAGTGCTTCAGCATATGCTACGCTTCAAAGCTTCGTGGAAGGATTATTTGGACGATGTTGTTGCTGTGGGTCATACACCTGCTGAACATTTAGCAAATTTAGACTGTTTGTTTCAAATGCTTTCTACAGCTGAATTTAAGTCCAACAAGGATAAATGTTCCTTCTTTCAAGACAAACTTGAATACTTAGGACTTGTTATAAATACACAAATAAATACAAATCCTACTAATTCACACTTGTTTTCGATTAAAGATCTGCCGACGCCCCATGACATTGAGGAGCTCCGACCGGAGATGGAAAACTTACTTATTATATTAAATTCATTGCAAATGTTGTATAAATTGCTGCTTCGCTGAACCGGCTGCACCAGAAAGGTATTCCCTTTGTGTGTTCTATAGAATGTAAGGACGCATCTCACCAATTAGGGACGCATTATCAAGTCGTTTGGTTCATTTTGATCCAACTATGCCTGTTGTGTTAGCTGTGGATGTATCTTCTTACGGGATTGGAGCTGTGGCCTCCTCAGGAATTGGTTCTGCTGATAGGCCTGTTACTTCTGCCTCAGAAACGCTCAACACAGCACAGTGTAATTGCAGTGAGCTTGAAAAAGAGGCCTTGACCATTTTTCACGGTGGTACTACGTTCCACCAATACTTGTAAGGTCGGAAGTTCTATTTGCTTACAGATCATCGGCCATTAACAGCCCTGTTCAATCCTTCCAAGCCTGTCCCAGCATGGACAGTACAAAAATTGCAGCGTTGGGATCTGAAACTGTCTACTTATTAGTACGAGTTTTTGTACCGGCCCACTGCTGGCTTGTTGTCATACTTACTGGTCGGTACCGACACAGCGTTTGATTCGCCAGAGGAATCATGTTATCAAATCGATACTCAGCATTTTTGAAAGTCTTTTTTCGGCGTATAGCCGCAGCAACCACTTCTGACTCTGCTCTGCAGGTTGTTTTGTATTACGTGTGCCATTGGTGGCCCCGTATTTTGAAAGAAATTCCTCGCACAGTGATGCGTCGCTGTTTTTCGCAACATCGCATGCTTTCCTCATGGACAGGGGTTCTGATGCTGTATATGAAAAAGCACATGTTATGATTCCTCACTGCTTCCAACTGGAAGTTTTGTCGTTATTGCATCTAGGTCGCTGGAGCGCAATTCACAGAAAGCAACTCGTACAGTGGCGTTGGACTTGGCAGGTCATAGATGCTCTGATAGAGCAAATGACCTCTTGTAGTAATTTCTGTGCGGAACATCAATCAGCTCCGCTCCAACGCTTTCTTTAGAGCCCACATCCATATGGGCTGTGATAATGCACCCATACTGGTTTCGTGCATCCATTCTCGAACACGTGATGATTGTTGGTGGGAGATGCATATAGTAAATTTACTATTGCTGTTCTCATGACATGAGCTGCTACTGCAAATACGGTACCGGCTTTGTCTCCTATTTTATTGGTCTTGCAGGTTTTCCTGATGTCCTTGTCTCAGACAACGGACCGCAGTTCGTGTCAGATGATTTTCAAATGGCATACACGTGCTCCTTTTTAACCTCAGTCTAACATGAAGATGAACAGTTTATGTGAATGTTCCAAAGTCGCATGAAGGAAGTCCGATCTTTTAAGTTCAATCAGAGCAGCAAGCCTTGGAGATTTTTCTTTTCTCCTACTGCTTCTCACCACGTGACAGGAAGTCGAGGGCAGAATTATTTGGTTTTCGCCACCATACCCTGTTACACATCCTGCGGCTACCAAGGAAAATATTACGTTCGCCGAGTCGGAAAACATTTCAGCTGTGGGATGAAGTTTTTCTTTTAAATTTCTGGCAAGAAACGGCTTTGGGAGCACAGTGTCATAACAAAAGACTTAGGACGTTCTTCTTACATGGAACAAGTTTCCGCTGGGCCGCTTAACATTTCCAGATCCAGATGTCGTGCTCTTAAGAGTACGTCAGTAATTCTGCCATAGAATTTTCGCGCACAGACCCAGCATGCTGCTGGGGTTCGCAGCAACAGTTGTAAGTAGGCTGTTTAGGTTTTCTTATTGGTAACGCCACATAGCGCTCTGTATGAAAAAGAAAAATCACTGGCTGTGCTGTGCGCAGTCTGTGGCTAGTTTGCATTGTTGTCTGCCATTGTAGTGTCGGGCAGCGGCAGCTGGATGCTAACAGCGCGTAGCGTTGCGCAGTTGGAGGTGAGCCGCCAGCAGTGGTGGACGTGGGGAGAGAGATGGCGGAGTTTTGTAATTTGGAAGACTGGATGTCATGAACTACCATATATATTTTGACTATTAAGGTAAATACACTGTTTGTTCTCTATTAAAATGTTTCATTTGCTAACTATGCCTGTCAGTAGTTACTGTCTTCAGTAGTTTGAATCTTTTATTTAGCTGGCAGTAGTGGTGCTCGCTGTATTGCAGTAGCTTGAGTAACGAAGATTTTTGTGAGGTAAGTGATTTGTGAAACGTATAGGTTAATGTTAGTCAGGGCCATTCTTTTGTAGGGATTATTGAAAGTCAGATTGCGTTGCGCTAAAAACTATTGTGTGTCAGTTTAAGCACAGTCTTGTATAAATTTTTCTAAGGGGACGTTTCACAGTCATCTCTGCCTCCCTGCTAGCCGTGGCCAGCACCATCTGGAGAGCTGCCCATGGCAGTCAACGTTTCGCTGCCGCCTCTCCAATAGTTTCGGCCAGCACTGTCCAGGATGGTGCTCATGGAGACAGACGCTGAGTCACTGCAGGCGCCACAGCAGGAGCAGCCGCAGAAACCGTCGGCGCAGTCGCCATGCGAGAGTTTTCTCCTTCTCACTGCGATCTTCTTACACGTTTTGGAGGAATCCCGCCTTCCACCATACTTCACCTGTGAAATGACTGCTACTGCGAAGTAACAAGGGCTGGCAGGTTCAGAAACGAAGGTTTATTATCCACATTACAAGTTGGTTTAACTTCATATCGACAATAGCTTCTTACAACGAATAGCATGAACAGACTCTCATTATGCTTCTGAGTCAAATTCCGTTCTGTGTTACACATAGCTCTCCATGGTTACCAAGTGGCACGATCACAAAACATACCACACTGCTTGGCAGACCCTGAGAACCGCCTACTCTGAGTCACGAGTGGCCATATGGCGACCCTAGAATATCTCCAACATAAATTACCGCACCAATCCAAACAGAAACTAATTCCCTTTTACCTATATCCATTCTCACTTAAACATAGTCTTTCGCAATTGAGTTTTCAGCCTTATATTTTCTGTAATCACAAACACACGTGATCACGCAGTAAGGGTGCTCCCATTGACTGGAACGTGTATTTGCACCCTTCCAGCCGACACCATGGACGTTGGCGCCCATTCTGCAGCCTGCGCCTATGTCCGCGGAGTCACTGCCCCTGGACAGCCATCGCGCCACCCGATAAGACACCCTCGATCACAGTGTCTGCGTTACTGGATGCAGTTGTGCAGCCTACGGGGCTGGTGTTCCTAGTCACTACAAGGTCGATACCGGGGTGCTGACGGGAAGCTGCCATCGACTGTAGTTCCACTCCCTGTCTCCTCACCTACGTCCGCATTCAGGCCGGCACCCGCTGTCATTGCGTGGCACAGCGCTACATGACGACGGTGTGGAGATTTGAGGGAGGGGGAATGTGGTGTCGTCCGAAGAACGTGGTACCGTGGCAAGGTCGATACCTTGCGATGAAACCACAAGTAAAAATAGGCACTGACAGAAGCAACGACGAATGAGAGACAGTGGCATAGATACGTCCAGAAGATGAAAGAATGAAGGCTTTCACAATTCGATGACTTTGCTGTTGGTAAACCTCTCGGGATATGAGGTCGTGGTCCACGAAACTCTTCTGTTGCTAGCGTTTGGTCCAGAACTGCACTGAACAACTTCAGAGGTGTTGCTCTTCCGTTGAGCCTTGTCGACTTAAGAAGCCCAGTGAGCAATCATCGCTGCAGACGACACCATCGTCTGTTTACCAGGCTAACACTGCGACAATTGTGTTAGACAAAACTCTCCATACCAGTTATTAGTCAATTATGCTTTGTGAGGAGGGACTAGATCTGTGAGCCGGCCGCGGTGGTCTCGCGGTTCTAGGCGCGCAGTCCGGGACCGTGCGACTGCTACGGTCGCAGGTTCGAATCCTGCCTGGGGCATGGAAGTGTGTGATGTCCTCAGGTTAGTTAGGTTTAAGTAGTTCTACGTTATAGGGGACTAATGACCACAGCAGTTGAGTCCCATAGTGCTCAGAGCCATTTGAACCATTTTTGAACCTAGATCTGTATCAAATGATACATTGATGTTCAGTGACAGTAATAAGTACTCATGACATTCTTCCGTATATGGATTCTTACAAGGTTAAGGTTTTCATTTTGTTCAACTGTAATAAAGTGATCTGATAGTACTTATGTTGTAGTACCATCTCGACCCCATCAATGAGCAAAGCAAGGAACTCACCACTGTACCAAAGTGTGTTATTTCGTCCGGTAAAAGATTACTAGATTTCCGAAAAACATCTGACATGGTGCCCAACTGGGGACTGTTAACGAGCATACAGATAGGTTCTCAGATAACTGAGGGGTTCGAAGACTTAATGAACAATAGAACTCAGTACGTTGTCCTCGACGGCGTGTGTTTAGCAGCTAGAAGGCTTTCACAGGCAGTGACCCATTAAAGTGCGATAGGAATGCTGTTATTTCCTGTACACACAAGTCATGTGGCGGATAAAGTGTGCAGCAGTCTGTGTTTGCTTGCTGATGATGCTGTGATGTACGAGGCGTCGTCGATAAGTGAATGTAATAAGATATAAAATGGCTTATACGAACTAGTTGGTGTGATGAGTGGCAGCTAGCTCTAAGTGTATGAAAATGTAAGTTAATGCAGATGAGTGGGAAAAACAAACCCTCATTGTTCGATTGCATCATTAGTAGTATACTGCTTGACAGAATCTCGCCGATTAAATATCTAGGCGTACCGTTGCAACGCAGTATGAACTGGAACGAGCATGTAAAGATTGTTGTAGAGAAGGCGAATGATCTCGACTTTGGTTTATTGGGACAATTTTAAGGAAGCGTTGTTCATCTGTAAAGGAGACCGCATATAGGACACTAGTGCGGCCCATTCTTCGGTACTGCTCGAGTGTTTGGGACATGCACCAGGTCGGATTAAAGGAGGACATCGAATCACTTCAGAGGCAGGCTGCTAGATTTGTTACCGATAGGTTCCAGCAACATGAAAGTATTATGGAGATGTTTCTGGGACTCAGGAGGGAAGGTGACGTTCTATTTGAGGACCACTATTGAAAAGAATTTATAGAACTGGCATTTCTAGCTGACTGCAGAACGATTCTATTGCCGCAATGTACTTATCGCGTAAGGACCACGAAGATAAGAGAAATTAGGGCTCATACGGATGTGATATAGCAGTCGTCTTCTCTTTGCTCTATTGGCGAGAGTAACTGGAAAGGAACTGTCTAGTGGTGGTACGGGATACCCTCCGCTACGCAACGTACAGTGGCTTGCGGTGTATCTGTGTGGAAGCAGATGTAGAGGTTTCTCTCGTGGCCAGCAAGATCCTCTCACAAGTCCTCAACAGAACATGTGCCGGATCAGGTCGAGTGTTCACTCCAGTGCCAATTTCCAGGATTACAAGCACAACAGTTATAACAGTTGTGAGCCAGTTGCCTTAGTAAATGATAAAAAGGCTCAGTGACACTCTTCCTAAATGAATCCGGGCATTCAACAAGGCTGTAGGGGATGAAACTCATATTGATAAGTGGCCTCATACTGCCAAGTTCTTTGTAAATTTGACTCGATTTTGTAATCACTGAAATAGCATCACATAGTATAATTTCGCTTGACGGCCCCCCCCCACCCTCCCCCATTTTGGTTGCTTAATCTTTTTTTTTCAGATAGTGCAGTTATTTATCTGGAATGGAAAGTATTTTTTTGTGTACGGACATGGAATTCAGGTTAGTCATTTACAGAGATGCCTCATGTCAAAACGTGGAGATAATACACTGGAAAAGCCTTTAAGGATGTTTCAGGTTGGTTCAAATGACACTGAGCACTATGGACCTTAACTTCTGAGGTCATCAGTCCCCTAGAACTTAGAACTATCTAAACCTAACTAACCTAAGGACATCACACACATCCATGCCTGAGGCAGTATTCGAACCTGCGACCACAGCGGTCACGCGGTTCCAGATTGTAGCGCCTATGAAACGTCCCCTTGGAACAATTATGCAAGATTGTGCTTAAACTGACACACAATATTTTTAGCGCAACGCAATCTGACTTTCAAAAATCCCTACAAAAGAATGGCCCTGACTAACATTAACCTATACGTTTCACAAATCGCTTACCTCACAAAAATCTTGGTTACTCGAACTACTGCAATACAGCGAGCGCCACTACTGCCAGCTAAATAAAAGATTCAATCTACGGAAGGCACTAACTACTGATAGGTATAGTTAGCAAATGAGAGAGTTTAATAGAGAACAAACAATGTATTTACCTTAATAGTCATAATATACACTCCTGGAAATTGAAATAAGAACACCGTGAATTCATTGTCCCAGGAAGGGGAAACTTTATTGACACATTCCTGGGGTCAGATACATCACATGATCACACTGACAGAACCACAGGCACATAGACACAGGCAACAGAGCATGCGCAATGTCGGCACTAGTACAGTGTATATCCACCTTTCGCAGCAATGCAGGCTGCTATTCTCCCATTGAGACGATCGTAGAGATGCTGGATGTAGTCCTGTGGAACGGCTTGCCATGCCATTTCCCCCTGGCGCCTCAGTTGGACCACCACTCGTGCTGGAAGTGCAGACCGCGTGAGACGACGCTTCATTCAGTCCCAAACATGCTCAATGGGGGACAGATCCGGAGATCTTGCTGGCCAGGGTAGTTGACTTACACCTTCTAGAGCACATTGGGTGGCACGGGATACATGCGGACGTGCATTGTCCTGTTGGAACAGCAAGTTCCCTTGCAGGTCTAGGAATGGTAGAACAATGGGTTCGATGACGGTTTGGATGTACCGTGCACTATTCAGTGTCCCCTCGACGATCACCAGAGGTGTACGGCCAGTGTAGGACATCGCTCCCCACACCATGATGCCGGGTGTTGGCCCTGTGTGCCTCGGTCGTATGCAGTCCTGATTGTGGCGCTCACCTGCACGGCGCCAAACACGCATACGACCATCATTGGCACCAAGGCAGAAGCGACTCTCATCGCTGAAGACGACACGTCTCCATTCGTCGCTCCATTCACGCCTGTCGCGACACCACTGGAGGCGGGCTGCACGATGTTGAGGCGTGAGCGGAAGACGGCCTAACGGTGTGGGGGACCGTAGCCCAGCTTCATGGAGACGGTTGCAAATGGTCCTCGCCGATACCCCAGGAGCAACAGTGTCCCTAATTTGCTGGGAATTGGCGGTGCGGTCCCCTACGGCACTGCGTAGGATCCTACGGTCTTGGCGTGCATCCGTGCGTCGCTACGGTCCGGTCCCAGGTCGACGGGCACGTGCACCTTCCGCCGACCACTGGCGACAACATCGATGTACTGTGGAGACCTCACGCCCCACGTGTTGAGCAGTTCAGCGGTACGTCCACCCGGCCTCCCGCATGCCCACTATACGCCCTCGCTCGAAGTCCGTCAACTGCACATACAGTTCACGTCCACGCTGTCGCGGCATGCTACCAGTGTTAAAGACTGCGATGGAGCTCTGTATGCCACGGCAAACTGGCTGACACTGACGGCGGCGGTGCACAAATGCTGCGCAGCTAGCGCCATTCGACGGCCAACACCGCGGTTCCTGGTGTGTCCGCTGTGCTGTGCGTGTGATCATTGCTTGTACAGCCCTCTCGCAGTGTCCGGAGCAAGTATGGTGGGTCTGACACACCGGTGTCAATGTGTTCTTTTTTCCATTTCCAGGAGTGTATATAGCAATTCATGACATCAATTCTTACAAATTTCAAAACTCCGTCATCTCTTTCCCCACGTCCACCACTGCTGGCGGCTCACCTCCAACTGTGCAACGCTATGCGCTGTTAACATACAGCTGCCCAACACTACAATGGCGAGTATCACAACAATGCCAACCAGCCCCTGGCTGCACACAGCACATCCAGTGATTTTCAGAGCGCTACATGGCGTTACCAATATAAGAAAACCTAAACAGCCTACTTACATAGCCCCCATGGCAGTGGCCAATACAGATTCGAAAAAAATTTTCATAGTTACAATAACAAAGATATCAAATGCATACACTTATTGATACAATGTTGGTCAAAAGCTAAAATTTTCTCACAGTCCATAAAGACAGTCCTGATCATTCATCATAGTAAAATTGCAGGTTTTTTTTTCAGAAAGTCTGAGCAGTAAAAGAAAATGCACACGAAAGTACTGGATTTCCATGCAGTCTTGAAGAAGTAGTGTTATCCTTCAACGGAAAGACAGTGCTGACTCTTGACATGCACACAGGTAAAGGTCCACAACAGAGCAAACCCACAACAGAGTCAGTCTAAGTTTTGAAGAACATTGGTAGGTAGGTCATCACAGATCAGACCCACTGTAGTCCTGGTAGAGATTACGTTATTGGTGGGCCACCAGAGGTGCAGACTCACTGCAGTCCTTGTAGAAATAATGGTATTTGTGGGCCATCAAAGATGCAGACCCATTGTAGTCCTTCCAGAGACGGCCAGCAGCCATCTATTGCGACTGTGCAGGTGCACAATCACCATTGAAGGGTCTTGCAGATAATATAGCAAGTCCATAACCACCACTTGTGCACTCACAAAGTTTTTGGAATTGTCCTTAGAACCAGCAATGCTGTTAATCAGTGCCTTGCTGACATTTTAACACATGTCCAAACACTAACAGTCCCTACTTCTCACATATTGTCCCTATACTATGACCAACAGAAATGTGTGCAGTGAAATGTAACTTACAAGTTACTTAATTTGATGAACTGGTGTCAACTACAATTTTATAACATGAGAATACAATAACAAACGTACAAAATATATCATTAAAGAACATAATAGTACAGATAACATTTGCAGTAATACAGGCTTTATAAAAGAATAGAAATAAACATATACTTCAGTGTTACAGGAATTATGACATAAGTAAATACATAAAAGATCAGAATAATTATTGAAACATCAACTTAACACATGAGCATTAGAACAAAACAGAATAAATAATGTGTAAACATCTTTACGAAGTAAATAACATGTTATTAATGCAAATTATATTTGAGAATAATAGTATTCCTCATCATAGTGAATGTAGCTTAGTATTAGAAGAGAAAAAATTCTATGAAACAGTACACAGAGACAGGAAGAAAATAAATACACAAGGGTACACAAACACATAGTGGGATAACACAAAAGGAAAGGACAGGGTTTGATTTCAGGGTAACATTTGGTACTGCAGTCCAACCCAAAACTTCGTTCCATCGATCGTCCGTCTTATTTCAACATTTGCTCCAGCCAAAAAAAAAAAACTATCCAAGCATGCTTTCTGTATTCTGTTCACATCCTCTTTCAAAAATAGTTATTCTCCACTGTACACTACTTTTTTTGGCCAAACTATTTTCTTATAGCTTCTCAATGCTTTTCTTCCAATTCATCATAGTTAGTTTCTTATATAGTCTACCCCCTCTTAACCTAACTTAAACCTACTGAGCTCAGATGCTAAACTAATGGACGATGCAATGCAGGAGCACAAAACAATTAACACAAACACCAATGACAAAAAAATGCAAATTGGCAAAAAAGGCAGCAATATAAGACTTAGCAAAACAAATGCAACATTACAACTAATATGAAGCAATGAACAGCAACAAGAAAAATAAATCAGTAGTAAAACTGGCTTAACAGAGTAATACAAAGTGAAATTCAGTAACACAATGCCTGGCAAACAGCAGCAGCAAATGCAATAACTTATATCTAAACATGACAAAGCTCAAGCAGAAAAAATATTACAGAAAAGACAACAATGTAGAAAAGAGAAATGTCTGTTCACATATTAATATCTATATCATTAAAGTGGTGTACCACCAAACTAATTGTACAAAAAATATTACCAAGTAGTTGAAAAGAAAATTAGATATGCAGTAACTGTTATTAATCCCTTCTTATTGTTCTTTCCTTTCCAAGTGCTCCTTTTTCAAAGAACGTGGATCATAAAATGATTATTTAATAGATCTGTTGACAGAAAGCGTTCACATTAGCAAATGCATTTAATTTTATTTTATAAAACCAATGCTGCTACACAGCTGGAAACCAGATATCAAATGAAATATGCAACTATGAAAGGCAAAGCATAAGAATATCATTCAATAGTCATGTGACATTTCATAAGTTAGTACAAATTCTCTCAACTCTCGTAGAAAGATGCTTGTCATTATCAGGTGTGCAGATGTAAGTATCTTTACAAGTAATGAGCGTGTCGTTTTTGCAATGCTTTCTACAAAGGAATGTCAATAGCGAGGATAATGGCCTCTTTTTTTCCACCTAATGGCTTTCTTTTGTCAGGTGGCTGTCGCGCAGCTGGGTGCCCACGGCGCATTACGTGCAGGTGGTCACTTAACTGTCTTACCGAAATGTTTACGACACCAGTTTCCGCTACAGTGGCAGTCTCATATAAAAAATTTCACAGGTCAAGAATTTGCGTTACACATCTGTAGAAACAACAATGTCCAAAAAATTTTCGTCGCCATTGTAATACATTCAAGCATTTACACACATTTCATAACTCTTAAAGTATGATCCTTGGTTTCCAACAACCTTTTTCACAAACTAGAGTCCCTAACCACTTACCTTACCTTACCTTATTCGTCAACACGTCTTCAATATTTCATCATAACAGATGCATAGCATAATCAAATAACTCATATAGCATCAGCTTATTGATCATAAACATACCTCAACAGCATAATAGACATAGTCATCGTAATAATAACATCATAACACCTCAGTCAACTCTCAAAATCGTCGTAGCTTCCTCCAATAATTTCAAAACCTAAAAAAATTCTCTCCTCATGTCAAAAGTGTCATCTGCCTCAAACGTACTTTAAAAATCATGATCCCATACCAAATGCATCATTCAAAGCTCTCATAGTATCACAATGGTTCTGAAAAAATATGAACAATTCAAAAAGTCAGACGAAATACAATTTCATAAGTGTGAAGTTATCCAACTGTGTAATTGCGTAATCCTCTGTCACTGACGTAGTAAACAAAAAAAAGTTTGTTTCTCTGTTAAATAATCAGATAGCTGTGTATTTCTGTGTTAGAGGAATACGTTACCGATGTGTAAAGTTGTATAAGCAAATACCATTTTAGCTAGGGCTCCTTGTGCTTGCCATACACATGGCACACAAAGTAAGCGTGTACCCCCTGAGGATTAATGTAATTATACCCTCAGGTGTTACAGAATACAGTAATGGAATGAAATGTATCACGGAAAACCTTTGTAATTCAAAAATCTTGAAAAATAAATGGTTCAAGTACAAAATTAATCACTCAAATGCGTGTCCTGTAGCGCTAAATGTGCGTTTTGCTGTAAGATAATTCTGTGGAAGTGTCGTAGTTATCGTCCTCCGAAAGCTAAGTTCTGCAGAAGTCAATGTACTTACCTCATGATAAACAAAAGCGAAATGCTTTGCGTATAGATATCTTAGTTATTATGCTTATTGCCATGACGAAGAAAGTGCTGTGCTCTAACGTATTGTTGTGTTACAGAAAAGGCTGTCTCCTTGTAACTATACCACGAAAGTTACTACTAAAACATGTTTTACTTTCCAGAAGAATTCAGAAAAACTGTGCAGATATAAAACAGACACACCGCAAAAGCACAATGTAAATTGTGTCACACATTAGTAGCGTTGTGATATAATAATGTAGCTATCAAAGAAACTAAATGCTAAGTCATCTTTAATCTCACAGAAAGTACTTTAAATAAAGAATGCCTTTTCAACTAAACCAAAATGTTGCATTAAAATTGCATTAACAGTATATGTTCTAAGTATGTAAGCCTTATAGTCGTTACGTAATCGTGCAACTAACAAGCAAGAATGTACAAATAACAACACTGTGTCGTGTGTTCACTATAACAATGCATTCTTAATTTCTGTTTAAAAATGTTCCCTAGGTTCTAGACTGGATAGTTAACTTCAAAACATTGTTGCATGTTAACAGTTTCTCAGTGTGGCAAAGCATACTAGAAATGTGAAGTGAAATGTTTTATGGCAAAGACAAAGTTAAAAAACAGATTATCTTTCAATGAACGGTTTTACATGTGAAATGTTGTGCAAGCCTTTACTCTTCCTACAATGCAGAGCTACAACTTCAACGGAATTATCATGGGGTATATGGTATATCGGTAAAGAATGGTCAGATTTTTCTCAAGGTTAGCGTCTATGTTATTTTTCACTGAGCCAGCCAGCGCACGTGGCTGCCTGCTGTGCGAGTCATTGTCTGTTTCTTTGCTTTCGCGCGTCGTTATTGGGATTAGGGGACCTAACTTCTACAAATTCACCTTGACGAGAAGGCCCTGCCCTGTTTGAAGCTCGCCAGTTCTGATGCAATTCAGGTCTGTCGTTATGATCATATCGTCTGTCGTCATGTCGGTAGATTCCATAGTTTCTTTCTTGTCGGTTACGTGGTGAAGAATTACTCACTGAATCGTAACTGCACGCTGTACCATTGCGTCTAAAGTTATTCTGTCTCCCTTGGTAATAATTATTTTGGTTCCCATATTGTCTGTTTCCCGGATCGTCTCTGTGATAGTCACTACCGCGGAGAGGTGATCTTTCCCCGTAATTATTACTACTCTGCCAAAGGTTGTCATACGGGTGGTGTCTGTTTTGGTCACGATTAGTGTTGTGAGAATAGTCTTGTCGTGTCCAGTTATTATTTCTTTCATCGCGGAATTGCGACAGATGTGACCTGTAATTGTTGTGTTCCTGTTTTCGCGTTCCGCGATTGTCAGTGTCAATTTCTAACTCTTGTAAGAGGCCCTGAAAAGCTTCAATTTCGTCTTTGCAACGTCCTGTCAAAATAATATTTCGTAAATGTTCAGGTAGTTTGACTAAGCAAATGCGGATGAGTTCTGAGGGGCTGTATGGGTTTGACAGGTACTGATTCTTGTGCAACATGTCTTCAAAAATATTTCACAAGACTGGAAAATTCATATTGTTCGAAATTTTTCATCATTATGATGCTATGTTTTACTCGGTCTTGTGTAGCTTGAGACCAATATGCTGAGAGGAAGGCATGATAAAATTCTCCTTCACTGTGACAATCATGAGTGACCGATCGCATACTTTCAGCTGGTTCATTCTCCAAGTAGCCACACGAAAATTCTAATCTGTGTTCCAATGACCAGTTGGGAGGAAAACAATGAGAGAATTGCTGAAGCCACGCTTGTGGATGAATGTCGTTGCCAGAATTCTTAAATGTTTTGAATTTACGTGTAGTAATGAACAGCTTATAGTCAAAATCATCGTGTCCGCGAGTCGCACATAGCTTATTGTTACTTCGTTTGGACGGTTCCGTCTCAAAATTCAATGCACCTTGCCAATGTCTTTCGTATTTTCCGAAGTGTCCTGTGTTACTATTTTGTGGTTGTTCTGTATTTCAATGTCCCTCTTCCCGTACTGGAGCCCGAGTGTCCTCTGAAATATGTAATTCTTGTATTACTTGAGCCAACTGATCTTGTACTTCCAGCATTTCTCTTTTGTACTATGTATTGATTTGATTTTGATTCTGTTTGAATTTTATAATTTGTTCATACTCTTCAGTGTCAGTGAAGGCTACAGGTTTTGTGTCATTCAGATCATTATCTACCTTTGTAGATAAGTTAGTGAACTGATCTGAAAGTTCGGCTACTTTATCCGATACTGAAATTATTTCCTCGGTGTGTTTTTCTGAAACAAGTTTCAGAGTGTCCATTTGTGTTGAAATGGTATCTACTGTGTCCTTTAAGTTTTCCTGAGTTTTTGCAAATTGCGTAACCAAATCGGTAGATGCAACTGAGTCAATTTTAGCTTGCAAGGGCTCATGATTTTCATGAACAACAGTTTGCAGTTTTTTTGTGACGGCTTCATGATTCTGTAATGCATTTTCATGCCGCGAAAAAATGGGTTGAAAATGCTCACAAATTTGTGTTTTTACATCATTACAGACTTTTTGACATTTCGATTCAATGTTACGTAACTCATTAGTTAAATCTTCACATGTTTGTTCGAGCGTGGTGTCTAACTTCCGAAGATTTTGTTCCATTGTGTCTAACTTTTGAAGCTTTTGCTGTGTTTGTCTCTGGTGTTGTTCCATTGTGTCTAACTTTTGAAGATTTTGTTCCATTGCGTCTAACATTTTTTTGCCTTTGTCCCATTTGTTGAATTAACTGTAATAAGAATACACTGGTGTCTAAAACATGTTCCTCAGTGCTATTCGGCAGTGCATTTGAACCGGCAATATTCGCATTTTGAAAAGCAGAAAATGTGTCTTGACTTAGGCCTATTTGAGACAACAGTATGGACGCAAAACCTGAATCTACAGTATTTGCAAGATTGTGTCCTGTCATTTCGGAATCCTGAGGCGAGCTGTTGCCGACCGATTGATCGATAATGCTTCCCTGTTCACTAATTGTTTTACTGTCTACACAATTATTTGTTACCCGCCCCATTTCCCTATGCACAATTACCAAATTACTACTTTGGACATTAGTTAATTCATTACTCGGTGGCGCTAACACACTGCTTTCGTCTTCACTGTCATTTCTCAGTTTACTTTGGAGCCTAGTATTACGTTTTTTACACGCCATTATTGTCACAATATTTCACACAATAACACAGAAAAGCACAATTTTTGAAGAGCAAAATAAGAGAACACATTAATGTAGCACTGAAAATAATATCTAGTTAATTGCATGCGCAGCTGCGAAATACTTCGTGCAAAACTACATGCATGCCACAACTGTTTTACTGTACAAGAATGAAAAACTGCACCTACAAAGGAAATTTTTTCTGTGATTACGCGCTAGCAATAAACAAAAGCTACACTAATTACACAAACTGCAAGAAAAAATCAGAAGATTCCAGTGAGGTATCATCGGCTAAGGGTCGACATATGAAATGTCCCCTTGGAACAATTATACAAGATTCTGCTTAAACTGACACACAATATTTTTAGCGCAACGCAATCTGACTTTCAAAAATCCCTACAAAAGAATGGCCCTGACTAACATTAACCTATACGTTTCACAAATCGCTTACCTCACAAAAATCTTGGTTACTCGAACTACTGCAATACAGCGAGCGCCACTACTGCCAGCTAAATGAAAGATTCAAACTACGGAAGGCACTAACTACTGATAGGTATAGTTAGCAAATGAGAGAGTTTAATAGAGAACAAACAATGTATTTACCTTAATAGTCATAATATATATAGCAGTTCATGTCATCCATTCTTACAGATTTCAAAACTCCGCCATCAACAATGCCAACCAGCCACCGACTGGACACAGCACAGCCAGTGATTTTCAGAGCGCTACGTGGTGTTACCAATATAAGAAAACCTAAACAGCCAACTTACACCTAGAATCGCTCGGCCACTCCGGCCGGTAGATGTTTTAGGCTAGGTTGTGCTAACGAAGAGTTGTTAAGAAAAAAAATCAATACTTTGTGATGTTTCCGAGTTAATTACGGTAGATTATTGCCAGTCAGGCCGTTATGTGTGCAAATTCAAGCGGCCCTCCAGAGATGGTGTCGTCAAACGTGGTCTTTGTTTGGTTCCCTAAGAGCGAACAAGAGAGGGGTATAAAAATTGGACATGGGACAGTAGTAAGGATCGAACCTGAGCCAAAGGCTGAGCAATCTCTTGCGCTATTATCTGCCCTATAAGAACATCTGACACTAATGCTATCTGGCGTTCCGCTTGAATCTGCGCGCACAATGGCCTGATTGGCTAACTTCAAGGCTGATTAACTCGGAAACGGCGAAACGTATAGAATTTTTTCTTTAAAATTCTTTTTCGGCATGACCTACCCTCTAATAACCTTACAAGCTTCTCAGGGTGTTTCTGACGACAGTTTATACATATATAAGATACGAAGTGAAACCAGAAAGACCTAATAGAAGAAAATTCTGAAGAGTGGTGATTTGTTATCCAGTTTTGATTATGGAGGATATTATGCTATTATTGCGGCTGGTAATTGGAGAACAGTGTGGTGACCTTTTCCAGCGTTTCTTTTCCACTCTAGTGGTCAGATTTTAGATTCTTTTGAAAGTTGTTGGTTTGCTAAAGGGCACTCATTAGTGGAGTAGGAATAGTGTCAGTTTAAACCCCGACTCGCAGGTTAAGTCGGAGCTGGAAATCCTTATTTAGTTTGACTTAACTGTGCAGAAATTCATATAACTGTGCAGAAATTCAGAGGACTAATCCGGATCCACTGATAAGCATCTGCTAGTAAATCAGTGAAACTGTACGTCACCTAATTTGTTTTGCGACTGTGACGCCGCCAAGAGAGTGCGTATTCTGGCTATGGTTGCTATGCGACTTGGGACACGATGTTGCGAAAGCGAAAAGCGAGAGGTAAGTTGCGACTGTTTCCAAAAAAAACAGAAGGAAATGACTTCAGGATTTGCAGAGAAGGAGGTACGCAACTTGACAGTCACTTCTCCAATAAAATTCAGCGGAAGTTTTGTTGTATACTTGATTACATGCCATGAATGAGTTAACTCCTTCACTGATGACACAATAAGCGTTTCTTTTGTGTGTGTTTTTTTGTATTAATATCCGGTGCTGCGTTCCGTTGCACTCCCTAGCCTCGCGATCTTTTTCCAGCTTCCATCTGCACCGTCGTGCAATATCCTCCTGCTCTCAAGGCCCGCACAGCTCGATATGAAATCCACAGCTCCCGCCTCTTGGTAGTGCTTGCCCCTCGCTGACTGAGCTCTCTGGGTTATTAATGCTGCGAGCTGTCGGTCTCGTACTGGCATTAGCACAGAATTTTCACAGGGCCGAGATTATTCTCCTAATTATGTCCATCCCTCATATTCTTAAGACTTATATTATTTTGGTCATACTTTTACAAAGGCTACCTCAGCGACTCTTTCTATCAAAGGAGGCCAAGATTGGAATTAAACTACACAGCTTGTAGCAAACCTCAAATCTAACTGGTACTTGTTTTATTTCGATCATTCTAGATGCAGTTATATAGGAATGTCAAAACGACATCACATTATTTATTACTGAGAAAAAGCGGTAAGACATTGTTTTACCAAGCGTCAGATACTCATTCCCCAGTTAAATAAAACGAAAAATAACAGTTTTTTTGTAAGGAAAATAAAACCTCATTGCAAGATGTTCTTGACGTTTTGTTCACTTTGATGACTGAATTTTTGGTGGAGCATTTGTAATGTTTCAGAACATGTCACTAAGTTCACTTGATTACTCTTTTCTGGTATAACAACACTCATAGATCGTTTATCACGTAGCCTGTCATGACAATGTCGCCGCAGGCTTAATCTCGAATCCTAATGCGTTTGCAGTCAAACGTCATATCATAGCCTTTACATGCGGCTTCTCCGGCTAGGAACAAATGTCACTTGCATTGGACACAAATAAAATATTTTCCATTCTAGCTCTGTACCATTCAGTGTTTCATCTTATTTCGATATAGACAGTTCATTAACCAAACTCACGCGTATTAGTGCTTTGGTTTTGTAATGAAACCACTTCAGTCAACATGTTCAACCGTTGCATGCTGCTACGTTCAGATCGCGCGTGTAGTTTGTCCCATACTTGTTAAGCATTTTTTCCAACTCAGGTTCAGCAACTCGTTTGCTTAGCGCACTTGCTATCAGACTTGCTACTTTCGCACAATTCTTTTGCCTTTCTCCGTATGCTGCTTTATATAGGATCCCGAGGCAACACGTTCATGCGTACCGATAAGTCAGTCTTCGAGTTGATATGATCGGAGCGCCATAGAGATGCGCCATTTCCACTTCGACCAATCGTCGAGCTCTTCAAGTTTACCAATATTTACTTTATAATCTCCATTTGTAGTCACAGTCTTACTGTACAACTTGTTTCGCCAAAAACTTTTTTTACCAGCACACACTGAATTGAATCAATTTTTTCAAAAAACTGTATTTTTTTCATTTAGACATGGCCTGTCACTGCAAAATACATTCAGCCCCTTAAGTACTGAATCCTCTGGCCCTGTTCAAAACTGATAACTTTGGTCCCTGTGCACGTGACAAATCAATAAAATTGTCTGACCTCTAAAGTAGCAATGGTGCATCGCGTTAAATTCTGCTTTCTCATGAAGAAGAAGAATAAAATATACTAGCTTCTGACTCAGACGTGTGCAACGCTGGCTGTAATAATTTCAAATATACATGAAATTCTTTTGTCTGATAAATGAAAACATTTTTAAAAAAATTTATGTCTTTAAAAAAACAAATGACCAAGACAGGGAGGCAGTAATGTGTTGGATGAATTACTGACTTTTTCAATAGTGAAGTTGTATTCTAAGTTTGGCTATTCAAAACATCTGACAATTGAAATTACATTACGCAGAAAAATTACATGATTTTTCCTAAATGAAAACCTTTCTTTGCTGATGTAGTCACAAACAATGAGATTTGTACAGCAAGTGTTATCTAACATCACTAAAAGGCATAAAGACAAAGGAACAAATTACGTATACCTGTGTTAATAATTCTCAGAAATGTATGAAATGTCCCCTTAGAAAGATGGTACATGACTGTGCTTAAACTGACACACAATATTTTTAGCGCAACGCAATCTGACTTTCAAAAATCCCTACAAAAAAAAATGGGCTTCACTAACATTAACCTATACGTTTCACAAATCGCTAACCTCACAGAAATCTTGGTTACTCGAACTACTGCAATACAGCGAGCACCACTACTGCCAGCTAAATAAAAGATTCAAACTACGGAAGGCACTAACTACTGATAGGTATAGTTGGCAAATGAAAGATTTTAATAGGGAACAAACAATGTATTTACCTTAATATCATCAAAAGTCATAATATATATAGCAGTTCATTACATCCATTCTTACAAATTTCAAAACTCCGCCATTTCTCTCCTCACACCCACCACTGCTGGCGGCTGACCTCCAACTGCGCAATGCTATGCGCTGTTAACATCCATCTGCCCAACACTACAATGGCAGACAACAACGCAGACTACCCACAGACTGCACAAAGCACAGCCAGTGATTTTTCATACAGAGCGCTACGTGGCATTACCAATAAGAAAACCTAAACAGCCTACTTACATAGTCCCCATGCTCCCCACAAAAAAATTTTACAAATTGTTTTGGGCAGTGGCCAATAATGATTTGATAAAATTTTTCATAATTACAATAACAAAGATATCAAATGCACACACTTATTGATACAATGTTGGTGAAAAGCTAAAATTTTCTGACAGTCCATTAAAACAGTCGTGATCGTCCTTCACAGTAAAATAGCAGTGTTTTTCTCAAATTCTGAGCAGTAGAAGTAAATGCACATGGAAGTAGTGGATTTCCATGCAGTCTTGGAGAAGTATAGTTGTCCTTCCAAAGGAAAGACAGTGCTGACTCTCGACATGCAGACAGGTAATGTGCCACAACAGAGCAAACCCACAGCAGAGTCAGTCGAAGTTTCGAAGAATATTGGTAGGTAGGCCATCACAGAGCAGACCCACTGTAGTCCTGGTAGAGAAGGCCAGCAGCCATCTGCTGTGAGTGTGCAGGTGCACAATCACCATCGAAGAGTCTTGCAGAGAAATAGCAAGTCCATAAACCACCACTTGTATACTCACAAAACTTTTTGGATTGTCCTTAGAACCAGCAATGCTGTTAACCAGTCCCTTGCTGAATTATCAACATACATGCAAGCACTAACAGTCCTCTTTTTTCACATATTGTGCATATACTATGACCAACAGAAATGTGTGCAGTGAAATTTATGCTTACAATTTACTTAATTTGATGAACTGTCGTCTTTTACAATTTTATAACATGAGAATACAATTGCAGAGATACAGAAAACATCATGTAAACATAATAATACAGATAACATTTGTAGTAATACAGGCTTTACAAAAGAATAGAAATAGACACATACATCAGTGTTACAGAAATTATGACATAAGTTAATAAATAAAATTATGAAAATAGTTTTCAAAACATTAATTTTACACATGAGAATTAAAATAGAACAGAATAAATAATGTCTAAACATCTTTACAAAGAAAATAACATAGTATTTGAAAAATTCTACAACATAACTCTCATCAGCTAAACACATAAAGACAGGAAAAACACAAATATACAAGGGAACATAAACACATAGCAGAATAACACAGGAGGAAAGGACAGGGTTTGTTTTCATTGTAACATTTGGTACTGCAGTCCAGCACAAGACTTCATTCCATAGATCTTTTGTTTTATTTCAACATTTGTTTCAACCAAAAAAATCCTATCCAAGCATGCTTTCTGTATTTATATGTTCACATATTTATTACCTCATTATTTATTTTCCATTATCTTACCTCATCATTTATTTCCAAGAAAATCCTACCTATCCCTGCTTTCTGTACTTATTTCGTATAACTTCTCAATGCATTTCTTCCAATTCATCACAACCCATTCTCTTATACAGCCTACCCCCTCTTAAGCTAACTTAAATCTTCTGAGCTCAGATGCTAAACTAAGGGACAAGGCAAAGCAGCAGCACAGAACAATTAACACAAACAGCAATGCCAAGAAAATGGCAATTGGCAAAGCAAGCAGCAGCAAATGCAATAACTTATATCTAAACATGACAAAGCTCAAGCAGAAAAAATATTACACTAAAAATGGCCATACTTAATACCTATGTCACATCTTAACACTAGAGTCATGCATCGCTAGCAGATAAGTTACCAAATCGTAAAAAAAATTATTTATGCAATTCCTGTGAAGGGAAATGTCTATTTATGTACCCTCGTTTTCTTCTGGATCTGTAGGCAAAAAATAACTATATTAGAACATCTACTAAATTTTATTTTAACCAATGCTGCAGTGCAGCTAGAAACTAGATATTAAACAAAATGAGTAAATAAATACATAAAGCAAGCCATATGGCATTTCTCTCAACTAGCAGGACAATAGCCATGAAATGTAAATATCATAAATTAAGAACTCCACACTATAATCATATGTTTTCAAGTTTTTTGCGATGCTTTCTACAAAGGAATGTCAATAGCGAGGATGATGGCCTTTTTTTCCACCTAATGGCTTTCTTTTGTCAGACGACTACCTCTCAGCTGGGCGCCCAAAACGCATTACGTCAAGGTCACTTACCTTTCTTACAGAAATATTTATGACAGCATTTTCCGCTACAGTGGCAGTCTCATATAAAAAATTTCACAGGTCAAGAATTTGCATTACAAATCGGTAGAAACAAAATCCTATAAATATAAAAGTGTGCTATTCGGCAATGCATTTGAACCGGCAATATTCGCATTTTGAAAAGCAGAAAATGTGTCTTGACTTATTTGAGAAAACGGTAAGGACACAAAACCTGAATCTATAGTATTTGCAAGATTGAGTCCTGTCATTTCGGATTCCTGAGGCAAGCTGTTGCCGACCAATCGATCGATAATACTTCCCTGTTCGCTAATTGTTTCACTGTCTACACTTGTTTGCAGCCTGCTCCATTTCACTATGCACAATTACCAAATTACTACTTTGAACATTAGTTAATTCATTACTCGGTGGCGCTAACACACTGCTTTCGTCTTCACTGTCATTTCTCAGTTTACTCTGGAGCCTAGTATTACGTTTTTCACACGCCATTATTATCACAATATTTCACACGATATCACAGAAAAGTACAATTTGAAGAGCAAAATAAGAGAACACATTAATGTAGCACTGAAAATAATATCTCGTTAATTGCAAGCGCACTGCGAAATACGTGCTGCAAATCTACATCCATGCCACAACTGTTTTACTGTACAACAATGAAAACTGCAACTACAAAGGAAATTCTCTCTATAATTACACGCTAGCAATAAACAAAAGCTACACTAATTACACAAACTACAAGAAAAAATCAGAAGATTCCAGTGAGGTATCCTCGGCTAAGGGTCGACATATGAAACGTCCCCTTAGAAAAATTGTACATGACTGTGCTTAAACTGACACACAATATTTTTAGCGCAACACAATCTGACTTTCAAAAATCCCTACAAAAAAAAATGGCCCTGACTAACATTAACCTATATGTTTCACAAATCGCTTACCTCACAAAAATCTTGGTTACTCGAACTACTACAATACAGCGTGCGCCACTACTGCCAGCTAAATAAAAGATTCAAACTACGAAAGGCACTAACTATTGATAGGCATAGTTAGCAAATGAAAGGTTTCAATAGAGAACAAACAATGTATTTACCTTAATATCATCAAAAGTTATAAGATATATAGCAGTTCATGACATCCAGTCTTACAAATTTCAAAACTCCGCCATTTCTCTCCCCACATCCACCACTATTGGCGGCTCACCTCCAACTGCGCAACGCTACGCGCTGTTAACATCCATCTGCCCAACACTACAATGGCAGACAACAATGCAAACTACCACAGACTGCACACAGCACAGCCAGTGATTTTTCATACAGAGCACTACGTGGCGTTACCAATAAAAAAAACTTAAACAGCCTACTTACAAATGTTACTAAAGGGAAATATCTAACTAGCTTATACATCAAGTCTGAAAATGTACATTCTGGGGTTGCTCAACATAGAACTCACGGTTACCAATTATCAGCCAATATATTTACACAAAGGCGATGGCAAGAAGAAAGTAATGAAAAATTAACTTCATGAACTTAGCTGTGAGAAGACTTCTGTTTCCATATTCATATTTCCATTAATGCTTGTACTTGTGGAGCTTCTTTGTAATATCAATCCAATAATCCTTTCTCGTCACAATTAAATTTACATTTCATCATTTCACTTTACATTCCATTATAGAATCACTCATCATTTTTAACTACCTACTGTATGTGCGGTGTAACACAAAATATTGGTATGAGAAAATTCTTACTTTATAATCTAACACTTGGTGGTTTTACCGAGCACACCTCAAAAAGTGCCTACTGCATCCTCTTTCGCTCACAGACTGATACACACTCACTGCTGTGCCCCGAGAGCTCTCTTACTGCAACACTACAACTCAGACCAGAAACAGTATCTTTGGCTCTGCGGTCGTGCAAAGTCAGCGATCCGCTTTATTGAGTCCATCAAACACATACATCGTTTACAATATAAGATTTTCATTTTAGTTTACGTTAGTATCATTACAATATTCGGGTGCCACATACAAGTGTACTCCAGTAGACTCCTTTCAAAGTTATTTATTTAATGTTTATTCAACTATCATAAACGCGCAGATCCGGCAACTCAGTTCATTTAAACATCAAAGGTTTTTCTTTCATGTATATCCAGATACCGTCTTCCCACCTTCCATGTTAATAGACACCTCATTTTCACAGATAACTTCATCACGGGCACCGATCCCCCAGCAGATCCTTCAGCTACAGATACCCTTCAAATGTGTGATTGCTTTTCTTGATCTGTAGAGATTGCATCAATTTTTAATTGTTTAACTTGTGCATTAAATCTGTTAGCAGGTCTATGCTGTAAGTTATGATGTTATCTTTAAAAAGAATCTAGTTCCCTTCCTACATAGTTTCCACATTTCATGACCATACTATTACTGATCTGCTTTCACTGTTGTTGCAGTATCTGTTATTAGTACATTATTTATATTTTTGTGTGTGTGATGTTCATTGTACATATCTCTATGTGTTGTATTTCTGTACTCCCCTCCTCTTATCTTATGAGCCTCTCAAAGATCCACGCCACACATTGGCGCCCACTGAGATCACTGTCTTGGTGTTAACCTATGAGACATGGGCAAATGCTCGTTTCTCCCCCTACCATCCTCAATATTTTTCGAAAGCATCTCAACTCTTCCCATGGTTTTGGTAAACGTCTTTGGCATCGGTACATGTGCTGGGGGTGTAACTTCCTACTTAATCAGCAGGCTGTCTACTTTCGACTGACGGCAGCATGTCGCTGTGTTGGGGAGGGGGGGGGGGGGCGTTGGGGACAGAGGGACAGAGCGTAAACATTCCTCAGTTTCTGAGCTGTCACGTTGCTGCTAGAGCCATCACGTCTGTAAGAGGCACGTCTCCACCATTAATCAGGAAAGTGTCCTACGCGGTGCTTATGGCCAATAACGGACTGTGACGAGCCCCTAGCGGTTCTAGGCGCTTCAGTCCGGACCATGCGGCTGCTACGGTCGCAGGTTCGAATCCTGCCTCGGGCAAGGATGTGCGTGATGTCCTTAGGTTAGTTAGGTTTAAGTGGTTCTAAATTTAGGGGACTGATGACCTCAGATGTTAAGTCTCATAGTGCTTAGAGCCATTTTGAGCGAACCCCTAACTGTCCACAAGGCACAACGGGCTTCCTTGCTGCAAGAAGCGCATGACTTGCGTCGGAAACTCGGTCACCTGAAAATTACCTCAAACGAAAAACAGGCTACTATTTGAATAAGCTCTGACTTACTTGGTCCTCGACCTGTCGAGAGGATATCAAATTGTCTATCTAGATTCTATTTAAATGATCTAACTATGAGGGTGATTGCAACTGTTCCTGCTCTTCTTAGGCTCACAGCAAAACTGGTGGAGGAATACAATGTTAACCGAATATTAATCGCAGCAGGCAGATATTTCGATCGAAGTGAAAGTACTGAAACACACCAGAATGTTTCCAAATTCCTTTTATGGATCTTCCTCTTTGTCATCTGTTTTCAGATTGGATTTTCATAGTCGTTGGATGGGGAAAGGAGTCATAAGTGCGGATCCAGGTTATTGTTTATCAAACATCCCAACCCAAAGAAGACAATGGACCACTTCTTTCCGAGAGTATGGTTATATTAGGAAACATTTAGCAAGAGGCAAAAGCGAGTGAACATTTTAGAACAGCAAAAAGATAAGACAGACATCTGACACATCTCTCTCAGCTGTGACCAACTTCCAGGTCTTCGTGACGTTCTCTTTCGGCAAGGTAACGCAAAACCACATGTTTCCCGTGCTATCCTGACATACCGAGATACAGAAGTTGCTCGACTGTTCCTTGACCAGCCCGTTCTCCATATCCCATTGAGAGCATCTGGTCACGTGCTGCCAAGATAATGGCACGTGACAACTCACCACCCACTATAATTCATGAACTCTTAACATAGAATTGAAGTAGCAAGGGAATTTACCCGCTTCCGCCATACAAGCTCTGTTCATCTCGATGCCCTACCAGCTTAAAGCCATTACTGCTTCCAGAGGCGGCAGCTTTACATACTAAGTTTCGTATCTTGTGTGTCTCCAAATGACCTACACTTCTAAGCATGTCCGCAGCTCGTTGTCGTGCGGTAGCGTTCTCGCTTCCCACGCCCGGGTTCCCGGGTTCGATTCCCGGCGGGGTCAGGGATTTTCTCTGCCTCGTGATGACTGGGTGTTGTGTGATGTCCTTAGGTTAGTCAGATTTAAGTAGTTCTAAATTCTAGGGGACTGATGACCATAGATGTTAAGTCCCATAGTGCTCAGAGCCCCTTGAACTTCAAAGCATGTGTTGTTTGTATTGTTCTCGAAATGCACAATAAGCAAAAGTTTATTATTTGACATTCTCCCTGGTGTTGCTAATTTCATAGACAGCAGCGTACCATCAGTGGATATTTCAGCCCTTCAGCTTATACGCTTGGTTTACTGGAGTCGTATTTCCTGTGTTAAGGTGTCGCTATTGAGACGTTGTAAGACCACTATTCATAAGATTTTCCGCTATTATTGAGAATATAAAATCGATCTTAATTTATTCAAATATTTTTGTGTTGGTACCACCATTGAGTGTCCTGGAATGCAGACATTTGATTTTTATCTAATTTGCAAACGAGCCTGTCACGATTGAGTTGCCCTTATAATTATTTATGAAACCTGTTTTTTCAAATAGAACAACACTAGGGCACATACGTAAGGGTGTGCAACTCATCCGTAAGACGACGTTCGCCGGCTGCCACTTCATACTTAACTGGTAGCTGATTGCACTAGTTTGCAAGAAACATCCCACTTAGAGCAGAGTGGTGGGATGTAACAATATGCTAGTGTGAATGGAAACTGAAATACATAGTTTGACAATTTCTAAGGAACAGAAACATAGTTGGACAAGAATAATCACAGGCAATTAAGAGCGACACGAAATACAATACATGCATAATCACATAATAGAGGCAGGGTGTTATATTTATAACGAAAAATCGTAAAGATGTCACCACATGGGAAATTGGACTAACAGACATAAATAACATTCATGTTAGACACAGGTCAGACTCTCAACACAAAACTCAGTATTGGACTGCCAGTAGAGAATATATCATTCTTGGCACTAACGCACATTTTCCACGTGCTGTTCATGCTGGCTACCAAACTGTTAAGCAGTTCTTGGGGTGTGATATTGTCCCACTCCCCTCTCAAGCCGGTTTTTAGTCCTTGCACGGTATGGGGATGGGGTGTTCGTTAAGGGAACCCGGAAGCTAAAAATGATAAAATTTTGGGTTTTCAGTTTACCGTGAAATAAAATACTACAGATCTTCCTCATTAAAATGACATATTAATCTTACCTGTAGCTCAACTCCAAGTATTGAAAATATTATTTTCAATAATGTGCTGTAGAGGGCATGTCGCGACATTGAGTTTCCATGGATACATGTTCATTGAAAACATCGTTTTTCAAAACTTCCGGTCTTTCCAAAGACTTTATATTATGTTGGCAACACGATTGATAGGCAATTGTTTTGTCTGCGTAATGTAGTCTTTGGATACTGTTGTTTACACTGAGCATTTGGTGGTTATTGCACGATTTGTGTTGTATTTCTATTGCGTAACTGGAACTTATCAAATATGCCTCGATTTAGTAACAGAGTTTACAAGAGGAAGAAGCCTCCTCCGAGGTACACTAGTGGAACTGTGAGAATTTCTCCGGCCTTGGGAAATGATTCTGAAAATAGTGAGGTTATTCATTAAGTGAAATCTACTCCTGTCTCTAACACAAGCAAGAAGCTGCATGGATCAACTGAAAAATACTGCAGTTTATTGGAGAAACGTAGTGAGGATAATGTGAACGAAATAATTAACATTTCATTGCTCTCAAAGGTGACTGAGAGTTCAGTATTGTGTAAGGAATGTTGCAAATTGAGCATGTCAGTAAATGTCAAGCGAGACACATAGGGCTTGCAGCAGAACTCTGTCTCCATTGTACTAGTTGTCATAACAGTGTTTCATTTTGGAACTCAGGATATGTCGAAATAGGCCAAGGTGAAACTGATAGTGAGAAAAGCAAGTACTATGGTGTAAATATTAGATGTGTTTACTCTCAGGTCAATCGGTAAGGGATACTCTGCTGGTCAAATGTTTTGTGGCGTAATGAATCTACCACCACTACCAACGAAATTCTCAAAATATAACTCGGTTATTGGATCCTGTGTTGAAGATATTGCTCAAGAATCCATGAAAGAAGCAGTGGAGGAGGCTGTGGCAGTGTATGAAGAAATTCCAGATGTTCAGAATCCTCGGAACCTTACTGTCGCACTAGATGGCACGTGGCAGAAGCGCGGGCTCACATCACATAATGGGTTAATAACGGCAACAAGTGCTGATATTACAAAAGTTATACATGCTGTAATTAAATCCAAGCACTTTAGGTGTGAAGGACGAGCATGCAGAAAACTGTCGAAGGAATTACCGTGGGTCTAGTGGGGCCATGGAAGTTTCCGGTGGGAAAGACATTTTCAGTCGCTGTCTTCTGTGGTACATGGTCAGATACCTACGGTTAATGAATCGGTGATGGTGATTAGAAGTCTTTTGCTACTGTATCTGAGCTGAAACCTTATGGAAATGATGTTACCATTACTAAACTGGAGTGCATAGGTCACGTTCAGAAACGTATGGTAACAAGGCTGCGTCGACTGAAGACCACAATGGAAGGCCAAGTACTCAGTGATGGAAAACCTTTGGGTGGAGCTAAAAGATTGACAGACGAGGTAATCAACAGATTGCAGAGAGACTATGGACTGGCAATAAGACAAAATACTCACAGTGTTAATGCAATGGAAAATGCTGTAATGACACTTTACTACCACAACTTATCAACTGACGAGGAACCACTACATGGACGATGCCCACAGGGACCCAATTCCTGGTGCAAGTACAACAAATTTCAGGGATCTGAACGTTATACAAGCATCATCACAGTCTACCAGAAACTGCCATGAAGGCTATAAAACCAATTTTCAGATATCTTTCTGCAACTGAACTTTTGAAGAAATGTCTCCACGGACGTACACAAAATCAAAATGAGAGTGTAAATAACGTAATTTGGACCACGATCCCAAAAAATGTGTTTGTGGAAATTCATATTCTTCATTTTGGAGTATATGATTCCATTGCTACGTACAACAAAGGTAACATTATAAAGTGCAATGTGGTGCAGAAGATGGATGTGATGCCCGGGAAGTACATGGTGAGTGCAATGATGTCGATGGACAATGAGAGGAAACGGGATGCTGAAAGGAAAGAAAAGGAGTTTGAGAGGCAAACCAGACAAAGAATTAAAGGTGCGAAAAGAAGGCTACATGGGGAGATGTCTAGTGACAGTGAAAACCCCTCTTATAGTGCTGGCCTCCACTAAAATGTTAGTGGAACTTTGAAACTCGTTTTCCACAAGTTCACTTTTTTGCCGTATAAGGAACATTTTCTGCTAAACTATTAGAGATAAAGACTTAAAATTTTCAAGGAATGTAAACAGTGTCAATATACACCTTGTATTATAGCGTTTTTGTGATAGATAATTGATAACAGATTTTATTTCAAAGATACTATGCCAAAAAATGTGTCAATTATTTTCAGTAACTAAATAATTAATATCTTCCCAAAAAACACCGATAAATTAAAGTCCATATGGTACGTGGTATTAAATATATGTAATATTATACTGTAAAAGTTTCATCATTCTGGTGTTAATAGTTCACAAGAAAATGTTCCTTACATTTAACATTGGTGGTATAGGACGTTCCGTGTCCCCTTAAGCAAGGCGCCTGTCCAGAGTATCCAGCCACGCTCGTAGCAGGGGTGACCAAGATTTTGGCCCGGTTGTCAAAGCGCTCAGCCTTGATTCACACTTCTTGCATCGCCACGCCACGCTGTCAGCGCGACGAGGGAAAAACGGCGAACACCCCACATTTAAATGGCAGTACAGTCGCACTGCTTGCAGATTTCAAACAAAATAAGTTTTCAGTATCAATTAATTATTTTTGGTGTATTGAAGACATAATTTTTATTTGACACACACAGTCGGCATACGTACAGACGCAGACAATTGCACGGAGTTTCGCATTCAGGTTGCTACGTAATTGTGGCTTATTTAGTTTCATAATCAGAAAAAGGTCTTTCACACAAACATGTCGATCGAAATATTGTAGCACTTTTGCAACCTCATTATGGATATTTGGAAAATCTACCTGAAGAAAGCAATGTAGACGTCCTGGGCAGTTTTAACGTAAAAAGATTTGTCACTGAAACTGGAATTACCTTGCAGGTCAGCCAGTTACGCCTGGACACGCACAGGGCACTTTCAACTGAAGTGGAAGGTTGCTAGTGTCCTCTGAACCTTTGTGACGCTATTATTTTAATTCTTGCAAGGTCACAATTAATTCCTCAGACCCCGCGCTTTCTTTAACGCCAATGACCTTAGATAAGTGGACTGTCTTTGTAAGAATGGGTCGCTTCTACCATAAATGCGTCCCCATTAAATCACGAAGCAGCTACCTTGCAGTGTTTTACTGTGGGCAGTGTGCATTCAAGTCCACTTAAAACGCAAAGTCTGCAGTACATTCCAGAAATTCTAATTTCCGTTCCTGCAGTCATTTTTCCTTCATAAATTCAACAATAACGAATTTTAAATAGAAATGTTGTTCCAGTCAGGCCCCTTGGCTTAACCAACGGACTTGGCAGTAATACGCGAAGTCTCCATACTTTTCGTTCATTTCCATTGAAAACGGTTGCAATTGATAGTGGGATAATTGGCGCGACTTCAGGAATTCGCGACTTCAGGAATTTTATCATTCGTACTACCAATTTCTTCAACGGCTTCATGCCTGCAAATGTAGCACAAAGTGCTTCTTAATTTACAGAAGAATTAATCATGTCTGTCGATAGTCGTAGTTTTTTGTTGTATCATTATCATCTTAATGTTTAAATTTTGTGCGGTACTGTAATGTCGTTCCATAGCAAATAAGCAGTTCCCGTCGCTTACGCGAATAGAGAATTGTCATCCGTCTCTTCTGTCATTCCCATTAATTTTAGAGGATTGTGATGATAGATCGCTACACTGCCTCTTTTTGCACAAACATCCACTGGACCTGTGAACGTCCTCGATACTACGAACAAATAGCGAAGGGTAAACAGTGTTGACACCACGACTCTGCTGAAATGAAGAGAGCTGTACCGACCGAAAAATGTCACACCGCCATACTAAATGAAATATTGCGCTGTTCCGGATACTTCCGAGAAGGACCGAGCAAATCCAAATGAGATGCCGGCCCTCGGCGCGCCCGCGGCACGCATGCGCTACACTCGTGAGGTCCGGCACGCCGTTGCCAGACCTCATCTATAGGGTGTAGGTCCGGGGAGTATGCAGGCCATTCCAGTACCTTCACTTTCGAGAATGATATTTTCACTCTACAGCGGAATGTGCGCTGATATGAAACTTTCTGGCAGATTAAAACTGTGTGCCGGACCGAGACTCTAACTCGGGACCTTTGCCTTGCGGGCAAGTGCTCTACCGACTGCGCAAAGGTCCCGAGTTCGAGTCTCGGTCCGACACACAGTTTTAATCTGCCAGGAAGTTTCACCTTCACTTTCCACTGTGTCCGACACCTCAGCGGGCCCGTGTGGGCGGGCATTGTGGCCCATAAACAGAAAGTTGGGGCCCACAGCAGCCCTAAACGACGGACGTGATACAGAATAGAATGAAATTACAATTAAACCACTACGCTTAGCTACAGGCGTTGATATAGGTCAACGGGGACAAGTGAAAATGTGTGCCCCAACCGGGACTCGAACCTGAGATGATCTGCTTACATGGTAGGCGGTCAATCAATCTGAGCCATCGAGGACACAGAGGATAGAGCGACTGTAGGGACTTATCTCTGGCACGCTTCCCGTGAGACCCACATCCTCAACTTATTGTCCCGCACTATATTCACAGTGACCCTGCCCATTACGCAATAATGCTGGACAATAAGTTGAGAATGTGGGTCTCACAGAAGGCCTGCCTGTCCCTGCAGTCGCGCTATTCTCTCTGTCGTCGGTGGCTCACATGGATAGAGCGTCTGCCATATAAGCAGGAGGTCCCGGGCTCGAATCCTGGTCGGTGTACACATTTTCACCTGTCCCCGTTGACGTATATCAACGCCTGTACGCAGCTAAGCGTAGTGCTTTAATTGTAATTTCATTCTAAAACAATGGGCTGCAAGGTCACCGATGGTATTTTCGTATACGGTATATATGATACAGAATCTTCATATATATATAATCTGCCAGTGTGTTACAAAAAGGTATGGCCAAACTTTCAGGAAACATTCCTCACACACAAATAAAGAAAAGATATTATGTGGACATGTGTCCGGAAACGCTTAATTTCCTTGTTAGGGCTCATTTTAGTTTCGTCAGTATGTACTGTACTTCCTCGATTCATCGCCAGTTGGCCCAATTGAAGGAAGGTAATGTTGACTTCGGTGCTTGTGTTGACATGCGACTCATTGCTCTACAGCACATCAGTACGTAGCATCATCACGAACGTGGTTTTGCAGTCAGTGCAAAATGCGGAGTTGGGAGATGCCCATTTGGTGTATGGATTAGCACGGGGCAATAGCCGTTGCGCGGTACGTTTGTATCGCGACAGATTTCCAGAACGAAGCTGTCCCGACAGGAAGACGTTCGAAGCAATTGATCGGCGTCTTAGGGAGCACGGAACATTCCAGCCTATGACTCGCGACTGGGAAAGACCTAGAACGACGAGGACACCTGCAATGGACGAGGCAATTCTTCGTGCAGTTGACGATAACCCTAATGTCAGCGTCAGACAAGTTGCTGCTGTACAAGGTTACGTTGACCACGTCACTGTATGGAGAGTGCTACGGGAGAACCAGTTGTTTCCGTACCATGTACAGCGTGTGCAGGCACTATCAGCAGCTGATTGGCCTCCACGGGTACACTTCTGCGAAAGGTTCATCCAACAATGTGTCAATCCTCATTTCAGTGCAAATGTTCTCTTTTCGGATGAGCCTTCATTCCAAAGTGATCAAATTGTAAATTTTCACAATCAACATGTGTGGGCTGACGAGAATCCGCACGCAATTGTGCAATTACGTCATCAACAAAGATTTTCTGTGAACGTTTGGGCAGGCATTGTTAGTGATGTCTTGGTTGGTCCCCATGTTCTTCCACCTACGCTCAATGGAGCACGTTATCATGGTTTCATACGGGATGCTCTACCTGTGCTGTTAGAACATGTGCGTTTACAAGGTACGACACAAAATGTGGTTCATGCACGATGGAGCTCCAGCACATTTCAGTCAAAGTGTTCGTACGCTTCTCAACAACAGATTCGGTGACCTATGGATTGATAGAGGCGGACCAATTCCATGTCCTCCACGCTCTCCTGACCTCGACCCTCTTGACTTTCATTTATGGGGGCATTTGAAAGCTCTTATCTACGCAACCCCGGTACCAAATGTAGAGACTCTTCGTGCTGGTATTGTGGACGGCTGTGATACAATACGCCATTCTCCAGGGCTGCATCAGCACATCAGGGATTCCATGCGACGGAGGATTGATGCATGTATCCTCGCTAACGGAGGACATTTTGAACAATTCCTGTAACAAAGTGTTTGAAGTCACGTTGGTACGTTCTGTTGCTGTGTGTTTCCATTCCATGTTTAATGTGATTTGAAGAGAAGTAATAAAATGAGGTCTAAGATGGAAAGTAAGCGTTTCCAGACACATGTCCACGTAACATATTTTCTTTCTTTGTGTGTGAGGAATGTTTCCTGAAAGTTGGGCCGTACCTTTTTGTAACACCCTGTATATGATACAGAATAATCTGCCTCCAATATCGCTGTGCTATAACAGTGTCTTAGGCTAAGATATGCAGCGGTGTTATGCGTAATTCCTGCCCACACCACAACGCCTACGCCACTCCGATGACGGTCGTGAACATTCTACGGTGTGTAACGCGTTCCCTTCTCTATCCACACTAACTGGTGGCCAGAATGATTTGCCACAGTGAAGCGGGATTCGTCGGTGAGCATCACTCTGGACCACTATTGCTGACCCCAAACAACATGCTCCCTAGACCAACTGTAAGTAGGATGTTTAGTTTTTTTATTGGTAACGCCAACGCCACATAGCGCTCTGTAAGAAAATCACTGGCTGTGCTGTGTGCAGTCTGTGTTTAGTTTGCATTGTTGTCTGCCATTGTAGTGTTGAGCAGCGGCAGCTGGATGCTAACAGCGCGTAGCGTTGCGCTGTTGGAGGTGAGCCGCCAGCAGTGGTGGACGTGGGGAGAGAGATGGCGGAGTTTTGAAATTTGTAAGAATTGGTGTCATGAACTGCTATATATATTATGACTAGTGAGGTAAATACATTGTTTTTTCTCTATTAAAATCTTTCATTTGCTAACTATGCCTATCAGTAGAGAGTGCCTTCTGTAGTTTGAATCTTTTATTTAGCTGGCAGTAGTGGTGCTCGCTGTATTGCAGTAGCTTGAGTAACGAAGATTTTTGTGAGGTAAATGATTTGTGAAACGTATAGGTTAATGTTAGTCAGGGCCATTCTTTCGTAGGGATTGTGTGTCAGTTTAAGCACAGTCATGTATAAATTTTTCCAAGGGGACGTTTCATATGGCGACCCTTAGACAAGGATACCTCACTGGAATCTTCTGATTTTTTTCCTTGCAGTTTGTGTAATTAGTGTAGCTTTTGTTTATTGCTAGCGCATAATCATAGAGAGAATTTCCTTTGTAGTTGCAGTCTTTCATTGTTGTACAGTAAAATAGTTGTGGCATGCATGTAGTTTTGCACAAAGTATTTCGCAGCTGCGCTTGCAATTAACTAGATATTATTTTCAGTGCTATGTTAATGTGTTCTCTTATTTTTGTTCTTCAAATTGTGTTTTTCTGTGTTGTCGTGTGAAAAATTGTGACAATAATGGCGTGTGAAAAACGTAACACTAGGCTCCAAACTAAACTGAGAAATGACAGTGAAGACGAAAGCAGTGTGTTAGCGTCACCATGTAATGAATTCACTAACGTTCAAAGTAGTAATTTGGTAATGGCGCGTAGGGAAATGGAGCAGGCTGCAAATAATGGTGTAGGCAGTGAAACAATTAGTGAACAGGGAAGCATTATCGATCGATCGGTCGGCAACAGCTCGCCTCAAGATTCCGAAATGACAGGATACAGTCTTGCAAATACTGTAGATTCAGATTTTGCGTCCTCACCGTTTTCTCAAATAAATCAAGACACATTTACTGCTTTTCAAAATGCGAATATTGCCGGTTCAAATGCACTGCCGAAAAGCACTGAGGAACATGTTTCAGACACCAGTGCACTGTTATTACAGTTAATGCAACAAATGGGACAAAGGCTACAAAAGTTAGACACAACGCTTGATCAAAATCAGAAACAAATGGGACAAAATCTTCAAAAGTTAGACACAATGGAACAAAATCAGAGACAAACACAGCAAAAGTTAGATGCAATGGAGCAAAAGCTTCAAAAGTTAGACTCAGTGGAACATACGCTTGAACAAACACATGAGGATTTAACTACTGAATTACATAAAATCGAATCGAAATGTCAAAAAGTCTGTAATGACGTAAAAACACAAATTTGTGAGCATTTCCAACCTATTTTTTCGCGGCATGAAAATGCATTACAGAATCACGAAGCAGCCATAAAAGAACTGCAAACAATTGTTCATGAAAATCATGAGACCTTGCAAGCTAAAATTGACTCAGTTGCATCTACCGATTCGGTTACGCAACTTGCAAAAACTCAAGAAAACTTAAAGGACACAGTATATACTCTGAAAATTGGTTCAGAAAGACACATGGAGGACATTAGTTCATTAACAGAGAAAGTAGTTGAACTTTTGGATCAGCTAAATAATTTATCTACGAAGGTAGATGATAATCTGAATGACACAAAACCGGTAGTCTTTAATGACACAGAAAAGTTCGAACAAATTAGGAAATTCAAACAAAATCAGAATCAAATTAATACGCAACACCAAAGAGAAATCCGGGAAGTACAAGATCAGCAGACACAGGAAATACAAGAATTACGTATTTCAGAGGACACTCGCACTCCAATATGGGAAGAGGGACATAAAAATACGGAACTGCCACAAAATAACAACACAGGGCACTTTGGAGATTATGAAAGAAACTGGGAAGGTACACCGAATTTTGAGATGGAACCGCCGAAACGACGTAACAATGACCGATATGCGATCCGCCGACACGATGATTTTGACTATAAGCTGTTCATTACTACACGTAAATTCAAAACATTTAAGAATTCTGCCAACGACATTCATCCACAAGTGTGGCTCCATCAATTCTCTCATTGTTTTCTTCCCAACTGGTCACTAGAGCACAGATGAGAATTTATGTGTGGCTACTTAGAGAATGAACCACCTGTAAGAATGCGATCGGTCATTCACGATTGCCACAGTGAAGGAGAATTTTACCATGCCTTCCTCTCAGCATATTGGTCCCAAGCCACACAAGAGCGAGTAAAACATGGCATCATGATGATGAAACATTTCTAACAATCTGAATTTTCCAGTCTTGTGAAATATTTTGAAGACATGTTGCACAAGAATCAGTACCTGTCAAACCCATACAGCCCGTCAGAACTCATCCGCATTTGCTTAATCAAATTGCCTGAACATTTACGGCATATTATTTTGGCAGGCCGTTGCAAAGACGAAATTGAAGCTTTTCAGGGACTCTTACAAGAACTAGAAATTGACACTGACAATCGCGGAACGTGAAAACAGGAACACAACAATTACAGGTCACATCCGTCGCAATTCCGCGATGAAAGAAATAATAACTGGACACGACAAGGCTATTCTCACAATACAAATCGTGACCAAAACAGACACCACCCGTATGACAACCGTTGGCAGAGTAGTAATAATTACAGGGAAAGGTCACCTCTCCGCGGTAGTGACTATCACAGAGACAATCAGAGAAACAGACAATATGGGAACCAAAATAATTACTATCAAGGGAGACAGAATAACTTTAGACGCAATGGTCCAGCGCGCAGTTACGATTCAGAGAGAAATTCTCCACCACGTGACCGACAAGAAAGAAACTATGGAATCTACCAACATGACGACAGACGATATGATCGTAACGACAGACCTGAATTGCATCAGAACTGGCGGGAATCAAACAGAGCAGGGCCCTCTCGTCAAGGTGAATTTGTAGAAGTTAGGTCTCCTAATCCAATAACGACGCGCGCCAACAAAGAAACAGACAATGACTCGCATCGCAGGCAGCCGCGAGCGCCGTCTCGCTCACAGAAGAATAACATAAGCTAACCTTGAGCAAAATGCCAGTGTTCCTTACCGACGTAATCACATGATAATTGCTTTTCAGTTGACAGTCTGCGTACTAGGAAGAGTAAAGGTTTACACGACATTTCACATGTAAAACCATTTATTGAAAGATAATCTGCTTTTTAACTTTGTCTTTGCCATAAAGCTGTTCACATCACGTCACTAGTATACTTTGTCACACTAAGAATCTGTTAACATGCAACAATGTTTTGAAGTTAACTATCCAGTCTAGAACTTAGAGAACTTATTTAGACAGTATTTACAAGTGCATTGTTATAGTGAACAGACGTCACAGTGTTTTTGTGTGTGTACATTCTTGCTTGTTAGTTGCACGATTACGTAACGACTATAAGGCTTACATACTTAGAACGTTTACCAGTACTGCTAATGAAATTTTAATGCAACATTTTGGTTTACTTGAAAATACGTTCTTTATTTGAGTTACATTTGGTGAGATTAAAGATGACTTGGCATTTGGTTTCTCTGATAGCTACACGATTATATCACGACGCTACTAATATTTGACACGATTTACATTGTTGCTTTTCCGGTGTATCTGTTTTATATCTGCACAGTTTTTCTGAATTCTTCTGGAAAGGAAAACATGTTTTAGTAGTAACTTTGTGGTATAGGTACAATGAGACAGCCTTTTCTGTAACACAACAATACGTTACAGCACAGTACTTTCTTCATCACGGCAATAAACGTAATAACTACGATATCTATACGGAAAGCATTTCACTTTCGTGTATGATGAGGTAAGTACATTGACTTCAGCAGAACTTTGCTTACAGAGCATGATAACTACGACAGTTCCACAGAATTATCTTACAGCAAAACGCACATTTAGCACTACAGGGCACGCATTTGAGTGATTAATTTGGTACTTAAACCATTTATTTATCAAGATTGTTGAATTACAAAGAAAATTTTTCGTGATACATTTCATTCCATTGCTGTAATTTGTAACACCTGAGGGTATAATTACATTAATCCTCAGGGGGATACACGCCTCTTTTGTGTACCATGTGTGTGGGAAGCACAAGGAGCCCTAGCTAATATGGTACTTGCTTATACAACTTTACACATCGGTACCATATTTCTCTAACACATAAATTACACAGCTATCGGGTTATTTAACTGAGAGAGACAAACATTTATTTTACTACATCAGTGACAGATGTTTATGTAATTGCACCGTTGGATAACTTCACACTTATGAAATTGTATTTTGTCTGTACTTTGTGAACAGTTCATAATTTTTCAGAACCATTGTGATATTATGAGAGCTTTGAATGATGTAGTTGGTATGGGATCATGATTTTTAAAGTACGTTTGAGGTAGATGACACTTTTGACATGAGCAGATAATTTTTTTTAGGTTTTGAAATTAGTGGAGGAAGCTACGACGATTTTGAGAATTTGACTAAGGTGTTATGATGTTGTTGTTATGATGACTATGTGTATTATGCTGTTGCGGTATGTTTATGATCAATAAGCTGATGCTATATGAGTTATTTGATTATGCTACGTATCTGTTATGATGAAATATTGAAGAAGTGTCGACGAATAAGGTAAGGAATAATGATTAGTGGTTAGGGACTCTGGTTTGTGAAAAAGGATGTTGGAAACCGAGAATCGTACTTTAAGAGTTATGAAATGTGTGTATATGTGTGAATGTATCACTATGCTGGTGAAATTTTTTGGACACTATTATATTTAAAGGATTTTGTTTCTCAAGATTTGTAACGCAAATTCTCAACCTGTGAAAATATTTTTATATGAGACTGTCACTATAGCAGAAACTGGTGTCGTAAATATTTCGGTAAGACAGTTAAGTGACCACCTGCACATAATGCGTCATGGGCATCCAGCTGGGCGATAGTCGCCTGGGAAAAAAGCCATTAGTGTGTGCCTTTCAGAGGCACAGATAAAAAAAAAGGGAGGCCATTATCCTCGCTATTGACATTCCTTTGTAGAAAGCACCGCAAATACTACACGCTCAAACTTGAAAACATATGATTACACTTTGGAATTCTTAATTTATGATATTGACTGAAATGAAATTATGAGAAACATTTCATGTCTATTGTCTTGCTAGTCGGAAGATTGTTTACTGTATTATGAAATGACTTATGGCTAGCGAATGTCGTTTAATGCCTTACTTTGCCTATTTTGTTTAATATCCAGTTTCTATCTGCACTGCAGCATTGGTTAAAATAAAATTTTATAGATGTACTAATATAAATACTTTATGCTTACAGACCCAGTAAAGAATAACTTTGTGATATACTTCCAAAAAAAATGAGAGAGCACAAAAAGACATTGCCCTTCACAGGAACTGTATATATAATTTTCTTTTCAAGTACTTGGTAATTTGTTGTAACATTAGTTTTTGTGGTGCACCACTGGGACATAATTGCATAGACATTAAGATGTGAATAGACATTGTCCTTATCTGCATTATTGTCTTTAGTGTAACATTTTTTCTGCTTGAGCTTTGTCATGTTTAGGTATAAGTTATAGCATTTGCTGCTGCTGTTTGCCATTCATAGTGCTACTGAATATCACTTTGTATTACTAGGTTAAGCCAATTTTATTACTGATTTATTTTTCTTGTTTGCTGCGTATTGCCTTATATTAGTTGTAATATTGCTGCCTTTTTTTGCCAATTTCCATTTTTTTATCATTGCTGTTTGTGTAAATTGTTTTGTGCTGCTGCATTGCCTCGTCCCTTAGTTAAGCATCTGAGCTCAGTAGATTTAAGTTAGCTTAAGAGGGGGTAGCCTATATAAGAGAATGAGTTGCGATTGATTTGAAGAAATGCACTGAGAGGTAATATGAGAAAAGTACAGAAAGCAGGTATAGATAGGACTTTTTGGAAATAATGAAGAACGAAGGGAGATCTCCGAGAAGTAAAGAAAGTTTTGTTTGCAAAATACTGCAGTAAAACAAACCCTGCCCTTTCCTTGTTATTCCACTATGTGTTTGTGTACCCTTGTGTATTTATGTTCTTCCTGTCTTTATATGTTTATCTGTAAGACTTATGTTGCAGAATTTTTCTACTACTAACCTACATTCACTATGATGAAGAATACTGTTATCCTCAAATATAATTTGCATTAATAACATGTTATTTACTTTGTAAAGATGTTTACACATTATTTATTCTGTTTTGTTCTAATGCTCATGTGTGAAGTTGATGTTTCAAAAGTTATTCTGATCTTTTATGTATGTACTTATGTCGTAATTTTTGTAACACTGATGTATTTGCTATTTCGATTCTTTTGTAAAGCCTGTACTACTGCAAATGTTATCTGTATTGTTATGTTCTTTAAAGATGTATTTTGTACCTTTGTTATCGTATCCTTATGTTATAAAATTTTAATTGACAACAGTTCATCAAATTAAGTAACTTGTAAATGACATTTCACTGCACACGTTTCTGTTGGTCATAGTATATGGACAATATGTGAGAAGTAGGGACTGATAGTGTTTGCACGTGTGTTAATAATTCAGTAAGGGACTGAATAACAGCATTGCTGGTTCTAAGGACATTTCAAAAACAATTTTTGTGAGTGCACAAGTGGTGGTTATATGGACTTGCTATATTATCCGCAAGACTCTTCAATGGTGATTGTGCGCCTGCACAGTCAAACAGATGGCTGCTGGCCATCTCTACAAGGACTACGGTGGGTCTACACCTTTGATGACCCACCAATACCATTATTTCTACAAGGACTGCAGTGGGTCTGCACCTCTGGTGGCCCACCAATAGTAATCTCTACCAGGACTACAGTGGGTCTGCTCTGTGATGACCTACCTACTGATAGTCTTCAACATCGACTGACTCTGCTGTAGCCCTTTACCTGTCTGCATGTCAAGAGTCAGCACTGTCTTTCGTTGGAAGGACAACACTACTTCTTCAAGACTGCTTAGAAATCCACTACTTCCAAGTGCAATTTCTTTTATTGCTCAGATTGTGAAAAAAAACACTGCAATTTTCCTATGATTAGCGATCAGGACTGTCTTTATGGACTGTGAGAGAATTTTAGCTTCTGACCAACATTGTATCAATAAGTGTGTGCATTTGATATCTTTGTTACAGTAATTATGAAAAATTTTCTCAAATCATTACTGACCACTGCCCAAAACAATTTGTAAAATTTTTCGTGGGGAGCATGGGGGCTATGTACGTAGGATGTTTAGTTTTTTTATTGGTAACGTCAACGCCACGTAGCGCTCTGTAAGAAAATCACTGGCTGTGCTGTGTGCAGTCTGTGTTTAGTTTGCATTGTTGTCTGCCATTGTAGTGTTGAGCAGCGGCAGCTGGATGCTAACAGCGCGTAGCGTTGCGCTGTTGGAGGTGAGCCGCCAGCAGTGGTGGACGTGGGGAGAGAGATGGCGGAGTTTTGAAATTTGTAAGAATTGGTGTCATGAACTGCTATATATATTATGACTAGTGAGGTAAATACATTGTTTTTTCTCTATTAAAATCTTTCATTTGCTAACTATGCCTATCAGTAGATGGTGCCTTCCGTAGTTTGAATCTTTTATTTAGCTGGCAGTAGTGGTGCTCGCTGTATTGCAGTAGCTTGAGTAACGAAGATTTTTGTGAGGTAAGTGATAGGTTAATGTTAGTCAGGGCCATTCTTTCGTAGGGATTTTTGAAAGTCAGATTGCATTGCGCTAAAAACTATTGTGTGTCAGTTTAAGCACAGTCTTGTATAAATTTTTCCAAGGGGACGTTTCACAACGAACTCTTTCTCGACCATGCGTGGTTGAAGCAGGATGAATTTAACATGCTTCCGAGCATACAAACTAGAAACTGTTCTGGCAGAGACACGTGTATTGCTTGCGTTTGCATGGTCTGCAGCGATCTGCCTAAGAATGAGACTTATGTTCCTTTCCGTCACTAGGGCTGCATATCGACCCTCTTGCGATGTTGTCGTCCGTCTACGGCCACCGGCATACTTTGGCATAGCATTTCCATCTTCAGCGGCGTTTTTAATCACACGATGACACATTTGAACACACCCATTACTGTGGCCACAGTAGTGACACTTTGACCGGCTTCGAGCCGTCCAGCTCTCGTGTGCTTGCCGTATCACACGGAATGTCCCACAACTTTCGTCACACAGCGAACTGCATGAACTACCGAATGCATACAGAGCGTTCGTGCACAGCCTTCGTTGCAGTTAACACGTTCCTCATAATTTCCTTTGACTATCAGTGCTCGGGTGTCCCGTAGCAATAAGGGTTGTTCCTTCGCATGTGTCAGTTGTTCCGTAGCAGTTGTCAAGCAGTGTAAAAGCTGTACAAAGGTAGCTCAATGATTAAGAAGATATAATTAAATTGTGTTTTTCATCTACCTGAGTGGAACGAACGATAATGTCAAAGAAATGCACTTAGCACGATGAGCGGCATTGCAGCCGCAGCTGAGTTTGGGTCACATTTTCACGTGACGGCTTCCACCAAGCTGCAGAGCGCTACGGAGTCTGTATACATCGAATATGGATTTATGCCCGCCGCAGTCCACAGAGGCCGTTCGTATTGTCACAGCGGTCAGAATCGGCCGATGTGGCGCCATTATTGCGTGACCAGTGCTTCTATTTGCAATCCCAACTACAGTGTGCTACGTACGTACGACAGCTGCCTCCAGATATCAAGAATAAGCTTCATGCTACGTCTTGTTTCGATGCATGATACGGGCTGCCAGATGTCGAGAACACTTTATTATCTTGGTACAGTACGTCACATTCTCATTTGTGATTCTTAAAGATAAAGACTGTTTCACCACAAACGGCAGATGTGTATATGGCATAAGGAACAATTGCAGGAGCTCCTGATTTTTACCTTTCGTCCTCTTCGATTCGATTGTTTTATCTGCCAACCACAGCAACTTTCAGTTTAAAAAAAAATAAAGTTGCAGATTTCTGTACATTGGAAAAGGCTGCGTGATTGGAGAGCTTTTACTCCTTAGCGCACAATCGCTTTTGCATGACGACATATGATTTTGTTTGTTTTAGGCTTTTTCCATTATCTGTAGTGTTTCATTTTCTGTTAGAGGAAATAGCTCCCAAATTTTTCGTGGAACTAATAAATGCTTTCTATGTGTTATTGTATAAGGAGCGATCAAAAAGTTTCCCTTTCCGGACGTTGTAGCAGAGTATGTACAACACAGCACGACACCGATGCGGATACACGGGGTAAGTCATCTAAACCTTGCAGCGCAGATGTTGCGGAAAGGAAAGTGCTATTAATGTGCAGTTTTCACGGAGTGGATTAAAAGTACAGGGGATCGCATTGTTATCGAATCAACAGATTGTAATAATACTTAGAAAGGGTATTTTTGTGCAAACATGCCCTTTTTAAATAGAATAATGCCTATTGACATTTACAAACTAAAAGTAGTGTAAATCAGAATATCAATAGTGCTTGTTGCTGGAGTCTAGTGCGAGTCGTTTACGAAACATCGTACTTAGAAAATTTCTCACATTGACATCTGTTTGTGCCATTCAGCTCGCGTAGTAGCTAGATACGATATTTTTTATGTTTGCTTACAGTGCGCTTGAGTGCATTTCGACTTGCTAGTCAGTTAGTGTGTGACAAACCTAGCAATAGGTTGTGACTGAATGACGAGATTTATCAATGCAGAGCCCGCATCTCGTGGTCGTGCGGTAACGTTCTCGCTTCCCGCGCCCGGGTTCCCTGGATCGATTTCCGGCGGGGTCAGGGATTTTCTCTGCTTCGTGATGGCTGGGTGTTGTGTGATGTCCTTAGGTTAGTTATGTTTAAGTAGTTCTAAGTTCTAGGGGACTGATGACCATAGATGTTAAGTCTCATAGTGCTCAGAGCCATTTTTTTTATCAATGCAGAAAAGTCCGAGATGCTCATGGTGTATGGAGAATGTAGGAAGAATGCAGTTCGTTCTTGTACGGTGTATGCGGTATGGTATCCCAATAGACATCAACCATCTCGGTAATTATTTACCAAAAAATGGTTCAAATGGGAATATTTAAAGAGCTGTTCTTCAAAAATGGTTCAAATGGCTCTGAGAACTATGGGACTTAACATCTGAGGCCGTCAGTCACCTAGAACTTAGAAGTACTTAAACCTAACAAAACCAAGGACATCACACACATCCATGCCCGAGGCAGGATTCGAACCTGCGACAGTTGGAGCAGCTCGGTTCCGGACTGAAGTGCCTAGAACCGCTCGGCCACATGGACCGATTTAGCAACCTCTTCAACTACTTGGGTGAGAGTGTTAGTGTAGCACCTCGACAACGTGACATAAAGAAATAAGTAACGAGAGAAGAAGGGGAAATTAATGTTCTTGCTGCTGTTGCAGTTGATGCGCACGTTAGCTCCCGCGCAGTCTCACGAGGAAGTGGTTTGAGTCAGGTAAGTAACCTACGCATTCTCCATCGACGTAGTTTCCATCCCTGTCACGCCTCTCTCCATCAACAGCTGCATGGAAACGATTGTGAGAATCATGTTAACCCCTGTTTAAGACAGGATACTCCGGATGTGTCATGTACCTTGTTTAGTGCTGAAGCAACATTGACCATTCATGGACAGGTAAACCGTCGAAACACGCACGTTGGTCTGTTAACAGTCCCCGTTGGCTTCGTCAGGTGGAACGTCAGCTTCCATGGAGTGTGAAAGTGTGGTGTGGGTTAGTGAATCATCAGTTCATAGACCGGTTTTTCACAGATGGACCTCTTAATGTGCACAAGTATCGCAGCCCCATAAAAGAATATTAGAAGACGTTCCTCTGTTGACTAGGAGGAACCTGTGGTACCATAATGACGGCAGTCCAGCCCATTGCGGACGAAATACTACAACATGTCTTCAAGGATTGTTTCCGAATAGTTTTATTGAACACAGAGGACTTGTGTACCTCGGCCATCCCATTCCCCGGATTTGACGCCTGTAGACTTTTTCTGTGGGGAAAACTGAAAGACGCTGTCTACAAGATCACCCCAATTACAACTCAGCCTGTTCGGACAACTTCGCTGAAATGCACATGCAACAGTCGCTCCACGCCAGATTCGAAACACGACCTGTGATGGTCAGTTGTTTCGTTACTGGTCGGAATCCATACAACTAGTGTATGCACTTAGTCTCCTTTAGTGTGTGCTACAACAGGTACAGCACAAGTGTCGGTGTGGGAACTTTTCAAAATCCATCTTGTAAACAACTCGCACTAGAAACCTGCAACAACTGCCGCCGACATTCTAATTTGCCCTACTTTTTATCTGTTAATGTCAGTAGACATTGTTCCATTTAAAAGTGTATGTTTGCACAAAAAATGCACTTTCTAACTTATTACTACAACCTGTTGATTGGCTAACAATACGAGCCCCTGCCTAACAATCCGTTATTTAAAAAATGAACGTTAATAGCACTTTCCATTTTTGCAATATTTGCGATGCAAGTTTTAGGTGATACAACCTGTATAAGCACCGATACGTAGGTAACCAGTGTAGCTTTCGAACGGAAACTTTTGGATGGCCCTTTGTATCTGGAATTTGTTTTCTCTATTAGTTTTTGGCCTGCTGTGGCCAAATGGGCAATAAAGAGATTATGATGTTATGCTGTTCTGTTATAGGTTTTTGCTGAGCATAAGCTGTGTTTTACGTTATTACTGTGTGCACTATTTTCATCTTCTTTCTATAGACTAAAATAGTATGTTATCAATTTTCTGAGTTAATTGGCGATTTTGATATTAGTATTTGGTACTGGATATGTTATACGAAGAATGTAAGAAAAGATGTTTGAAAACTGGTAGTCAAGGAAGGCAGGATTCGGTTACGATTGTGGATGCGGCCGTAATCAGTTACTATTGGTTCCCTTTTGCAATTACACACATTTGTTTTAACACGGTAATTCCAGACACAGCAATAAATCAAGATATCAAACATTATTAATGAAGGAATAAACAACAGTGTAATTAATAGTGCTTTCATTGTGTTACAATTTACCAAATGAGAATAAAATACAGACACAGCAAATGTTTTAAAAACAAGCCAATGTGACCCCAATAAATTTTAAGGCAAGTAACCACAGGCACGGCTGAAGGCCTTTAACGCCCAAAACAGCAATTATAAAAAATTTAACAAACATACTGTAAAACAGCAATGCTGTAGCAAAGGTTAGTTTAAAAAGACAGGCAACTGATCCCCAAATGTGTGAGACAAAATGATGATAAACTTGGCAGCACAACTATTTAAACCTGCTGTAACGCTAAGAATGGCAATTATATAAAAAAAATTAAAAAATACAGTAAAACAGCAAATACAACAGCAAAGGTTAATTTAAAAGGACAAGCAACTGATCACCAAAAAGGTGAGACAAAATGAAGGTAAACTTGGTAGCACAATCATTTAAACCTGCTGTAACGCCAAGAATGGCAATTATGTACAAAAAATTAGAAACATACAATAAAACAGCAAATACAATAATAAAACACAAGCGCCAGTCACAGACGCTGCACCAGGAAACGACTTTCACACTTTCACGAGCGATGGGATAGGCAGCCAAGAGTTGCATTCACTTCACAAGATGGTAACTCTGACTAGTGGCAGTCTAACGAATGACTAATGATAATCTTGCTGCGGCTACCTGACGGCCAATAAACCAAATGCAAAGATGTAAAAATAAGCCAACGCCGGAACCGGCGGTCTGGACTCTGCCCTCAGAATACTGTGCTTAGACCACCCAGACTGAGAAAGGAATCAGTACCACCAGAGTTGAAGAATTGCTAACCAACTTGCAGTCATGAAAGCTGCCAAAACTACATGCCTCACCGGACAGCAACGGCAAGGCGAGGAAACGTACACTGCCGTTACATACATTGTCCCCCAGGACAGGTAACTGGGGCGTTAGCGGTCATGAGGCAGGAAAAACTACCGCTCGTTGAACTTAGCAAATAGTAACAAACATAACGCAATAAATAGTAATTAGAAGTCCAGGGAAGCTAATCAGATCCACCTTCCCCAAGCACTCCACTCGCAGCTCTTTGCCTCGGCAACACTACGAGCAGCAACACGAACCCAAGTCAGTGGAGAGTCGCAAGAACTCGCAGTAGTGGAGGTTTTTCTACTTGAATCCAAACTCACTCAACTTAAAGCTTGCACCCTCATGACCACAGGCGTTCGATCTGGCAGTCGATGCGCGCCACCAGCAGTCCTGGCATGTTGCTGCACTACGTGGACGCTGCTGCTGCCAGTAGCGGACAGGCAACGCTTGCGAAACCAAGTGGCGCCAGTCAGCACGAGAAGAAGACAAACAAGCGCAACCATGTTAACGAAATGATACGGTCTGGCCTCCAACAGAGGATGGAAACCTACAAACAGCACCAATGCAAGCGGTAGCATGGCTCAGTGTTTACCACATACTATTGAAAGGGTACAGTACCGTCCGACATTGAAAATAGGCACAACATTCTTCGTTATTCGTGTCAGAACAACACATTTTTTGTAATAATAACTCAATTTCACTTAATACACCGAAGCCAGATACCAGTGTAGGAAAGAATGACAATTTATTTATTTAATTGATCACATGTCCACGCCCACAAAATAAATCCCTACATCCAATTTGGTGAGATCTGCGAAATGAATGAATGTATGGTCGTCTGCTAACCGCAGATAGTGAATGTGCAATATATGATCATCTTTGAGACGGTCCTTTGGTGGAACCAAAGAGATGAAACTTACTGAAGCTTTGAGTGCCTGAAATGTGGCTGACCAATACGGTAGCAAGGTACTCCTCTACCTCGACGGAGGTGTGAGCTGACCTGAAGAATGGCCATGTTTTTCAGCACTCTGCCGCTGGATCTAGTGTTGGTAAGACCTGTCTTAGGTGTGCTCCGTAAAGACAAAAGAGTGGAGACATGGTATGCATGTGAAATACTTAAGAGTAGTTTGGAATAATAATTGCTCTATTTCAGGAACATTTGTGGGGAGAATTAAATGCCAGGCAGGTAATATTATGGGGATAGTAGTAATCCTCCAAAGTGACCAACACAATGAAACCACGTGTAGCGCTAAGTTGAAATACTTCTGAGTGCTTAAGTTAAGCTGAATTACTAGCGTGTGTACTATAAGTTGGAAATATTTAAGAAATGGCGTGTTCAGGACTTGAAATTAGAGACGAGTACTTCCACGTGATGAGTACTGTGCGAGTCTCAATCTGTGTATGAGACAAAGGATAAAGAGAAGTACTCGTCCATGGTATCAGTTGAGGACTCGCGTGTGTGATGAATATGTTCTTAATATTACTCTGTGTGTTATGTTTGTGTGTGACGCTTGATTCAAACTATAATACTCTGAGAGAGAAGCAAGGTGAGTCAGCCGTCTATCCAGCAAAGACACTTGGCTTGCATTGTACAGGAAGACGTGCATATATCCTCAAGAGTTCATAGTAGGAAAGAAAAGTTAAGAAGTGGGGCAGTGCTGTGTGAAACTGGGTTAACAGCTAATTGAAGTGGGAAAGCTGAAAGTGATGTGATTATAAGGTTGTGCCTATTCTTTGTATTGTATGTTGCCACTGTGATGTATTTCATGAAATTTAAGTATGTGTTGTTGGCATGGGAGAGTAACAAGATAGTTTCAGAGGCAGTGGGTTATGCATGTTCGTTTTTGTACCACTTGGTCTGGAGGAAATTTTCGTGATGATGGTGTGAGAGTCGAAGTGTGAGATATAGCAAAAGATCCACCATCCTATCCAGAAAGTGCACTGTAGCGTTAAATAATTACGAGACCATAAGATAGAGAATCACCAATGTAAACCCAATCCCACTGGGCGGAATTTCTCACGTGTTATTGTTGTAGGTTATAAAATTTGTGTGTTTAGGTTATAGAATTTATCGGAATAAATAAGATAGTGAAATGAAAAATATTGGTGGCCTTTTCCTTCGAATAGTATCTTGTCATGATACCCAGAATTTATAATGTGTACGCCATTCATATTCAGTGCAATGGCCACGTGTTGATCAAAGCCGTTAAATAAGAAAGAAAATGTGGTATTGTCAGTGCGTAGTGAACAGTCAGAGTTGTGTAAATTACTAATAGTCAGATGTGCGTTTCCGTTGCGTAATATTCAAACAGGAGAATAACTTGTAACTTAATTGTGAGTACTAGAGTTCATGTTACTCGATAAATAAGAATGAGTCCACTCGCTTGGCAGACCACTCATCTTGCAGACCTGACTGCTTGATGCCACAGTATGAGCAAGGCATGTGGGTGCCTCTCACTATATGATTACCATAGCTGGCGTTGCCGGGGTATGTATTTATTACAATCTTCTATTAGTGCTTCTCCTCCTTCTCCCTCTATTGTCCATCTCCTCCTTCCCTTCTGTCAGTACATCTTGTCCTCTTTGCTTTCTATGTCCATCTTCTCCTCCAGCCGTTCTCTGTCCATCTCCTCTTCTTTCTTTCAGTACCCACTTCCTCTTCTACCCTCACCCTATCCATCTCCTCTCCCCTCTCCACACCCATATCCTCCTCTTCCCTCTCTCTATTCATTTCCCCCTCCCCCTCTCTTTGTCTGTCTCCTCCTCCCCCATTCTCTGTCCATATTCTCTTTCCACTCTCCCTGTTCATCTCCTCCCATATCCTTTCTGTGTCCACCTCTTTCTCTTCCCTTTTTCTGTTAATTTCCTCTTCCCCTTCTGTCTGTTCATTTCTCACTCCCCATTCCTCTGACTTTGTTCATCTCTTCCTCTTTCCATTCTCTGCAATTTCCTACTCTGCTTGCTCTTTGTCATTTCCCCCTCCCCTATCTCTGTTCAGCTTCTCGTCCTCCTGTCTGTGCCTATCTCCTCCTACCTCCTCGCTGTCTGTCCATCTCTTCCTCCCCTTCTCGCTTCACGTTATCACACTCACCCCAGTTGGAGCTAGTGGTTCTTATCCTTACAGTATTTCTTTCCATACTGTAACTAATATGTGTACCAAATTTTATCGAGCCTTTACAGGGGTTTAGGGTGAGCTTTTTACCCATGGATTTGCTCTCACACATGTCAAATATATGTTATATGCATTTCAGGCGAATTTGTACACATATTTCACCTGTATTTCTAGCGAATTTCGTCCCACATTTTCATTTTCAAGCAGCTCAATGTGTATGACGTCGTATCTTGTGAACGACATGCTTATGACAAAATGATTATGTGGGTAATTACAGTGGTATACATGCTTACTGTCTGCGAAATGTTCATTGAATAGAATTGATAGTAAAGAACTAATAAATTAAGACGTCGTGCATGATGCGGCAGTTTCTCACGAATCTTAGTGTTTATGACGTCTTATCTGCTGAACGATGTGTCGTACAATGATATATTTTTGTAGCTTTAGCTGTAAATGTGGATACTGTCTACGAAAAGTGTTGGGAATAGAGTTAGTCACAATGAAGTAATAAATTTAAAAGTCTTACATGATGCGGTGGTTCTTCGTACATTCAGTGTTTACGACGTCATATCTCTTGAACTATTATTTTTCTAGGTACATCCAGTGGCATATGTGGATACTGTCTGTAAAATATGTTGCAAATTGAATTAGTTGTAAAGAAATGATAAATTAAATATTTATGGTACATGCAGTAGTTTTACTGCATGAACAGCGAAAAAGTAGTAAACTAAAAACTTTTTTCCTTTCATCATTTTGTTGGAATTGTCAGCGAGAAAAAGTTCATAAAGATTTAAATTTATGTTTGAAGCTTTTGCAAGTCACCAAATGCTCTCATCTTCAAATACTGGATGGACAAGATAAGGATTTTCTCACGTCATGGGCTTTTTCACATCAGCCCCTACCCTTTTGACAGGGAGGTAGTTCTTACCCCCAAAGTGATTATTTCCGGACAGTAAGTGATATGCGCACCAAGTCTGCTTGAAATCGGACGAATAGCTTAGGAGGGCACACACACACACACACACACACACACACACACACACACACACACACACACACACACACACACATATACGGATGTTACTTTACCATCCACTGCAACATTTTTTCAACAGTTCCTGCCCTACTTTCCTAAATGTAAGTCTATGGGCTGTTAAGTTTGGTTCATTTACGTTTGGTTTTCCAAAGTTTTCTGCCAGTGGTGTACTTAACTAAAAATTTCAGTATCCATGAACATGTAATAAGACGAAAATGAAAGATACATGCCTGTACACCACGGACATCGGCTTATAAAAGTTCACCAAATCGAACAAACTCACTCCTGACAGAGAGCGTACTTACAGTTACATAACATCAAATACTTCAGAAATTATTTCTATTAATTTCATAAAAGATCCCCGTAACTTTTATAGAAAACGCATAGGTGGAAATTTTTTTTTTATGGATAATGTGGTATATCTACTAACTATGTTACGCTGAAGCTCCCCAATCAGCGATATTATTTTTTATGTTACAATTTCCTGAAAGCTTTAATTGTTATGTTATTAATTGCCATTTAGTTATAACAAATCCTAACAAGAAGGACATGTTTTCCATGGAACTTCAATGTGCAGTTGGTAGTGGGGTAGTGTATGTATGTTCTAGATAACTTTGACCCCCAACTAAGAAGTCATTCTGGGAAATCTCGAACAGTTGCACAGGTCATATTTCGTTGATTGTAGTATCAGCACTTTCTTATCTCCAAAGTTAAACCGGGCACCACGTGCCAAGGACCCTCCCTGCCCACCCTCTGTGCTCCTGCAGCTTGCATGAAGCACCTCCCACCATGAGTGACCCCACTCTGCACGCAAATTCATGTAAGTATGATTGCATGCTGAGCACCCCAATTCCCACAGTGAGACATGTAACATTTTCAAAGTGGAATCTCGAAAAATAAACGAAATGTCCTACCATATATTGTTATATATCTCACACTTTTCGAGCACAAATTAAATATTGTCACATCTAAATTGTCTCTATTACTCACTGAAATATATTTTATCCTTAAATAAACGAAATCGCTTCGAAAATTCGATTTTGTAAGCCTTTCAAGCTCAATGGACCACCAAAATACGCCTAATGCCTCCAGCAAGATATTGTATGATCACCCTCCATTGCTAGAAATGATTAAAAAAATGTGACAACACCTATTAAAGTGACGCTATTCTCTATAACATGCAGATACGAAAATGTAGATTTTATGAACCGATGATGCTGCGCCAGCTGAAATAGACCCTTAATATCAAATCCTCGAGCCCATCGTATATGTTCAGACTCCCAATAAGCGAAGCTTAAACAAAATTGCTGTAAATATTATGAAGTTTTTCTTATGAGTTGTGCGTTGGGAGCCTATAGCATCTTCAGTTACATTATTTATTCAACATAATTAGGACAGCATCAGCAAATAGTGATTTTTTACCTTTGCAACATATAAACACCACAGTTCACAAATTATTATGCATCTATTGTAAAGCACAATAAATGCCTTTTTTTGTAAGCAAGTTCAAGTAGGTAACTATATACAGTTCATAACCCCACCCACAAATTTTATGACATTATATGTATCTAGTAAACAGTGCTATTGGAGAGTGCCTGAATCACATACACCAAAGTTCAGACTATTATGTAAACACCTTATTTGGAAACTCACAGGAGCAAACAGTATTTACAACACAACCGGTATTGGCTGCTATTGTGATATAAGCTGGTAGGCTTGCTAAAGTGCTATATATACATACGGCCATCCATGTGATCTTTATGACATATTACACATTGAACGACACAGTTTGAGAGCACTATGTCAGCAAGATCAGACTACTGTTGATTACTCACACCGCTACAGCTCCACTTTCCTGCTACAGTAACTCATTTACAGCTCATGAGAACTGGATGACAGATGAAAATTTCGTATCACTCAGTTATAATAGGTTCCATTCATTGCATTTGAGCACCCAATCCGGTAATGTTTCTCCTACAGCTGTATGTTGTTACTTCATCAGTTCTTCTAGCATTGGATAAGAAGCCCATTGGGCTGTGAAGGCTCAGGCAATGCTATGTTACAACTTGATCGGGGTGAGTGTTGAGTAGGAGAACCACTGCCCTGTGCCAGTTAATTCCTTATGGTGTCAGTTAACGAATTACTTACATAACAGTGACTCTACGGTGTTTAACAATGTGTCTGCTAATTTGTCTACGGTGTATAGGTAGACCATTAACTATATTCTACCTCCATATGGCTGTAATAAGCTATTCGGATTGTGACAGAAGAGCTGTATTGAAACAGGGAAAGCTTTGTTCTTCATAATACTGTCAGCGGTTACAGTCTGTCCATCGTGATTTGGTACTCTGTCACACACAAACTGCGGAATTAACCATTAAATTATACTCTTACATTATTATTATCCACCACTTTTTTATGGAATATTCTATGACCTCCTAATTTATACACAGTGCACATGGGATTCACATACTGTTTTCACAAATCTACGCTATAAATCTACATTAACGAAAACAGCCTGCTTTGGTAGTTCTATTAACTTTTTCCTAGGTGGAGCATAATTTTCGCTTGGAGCTGACAACTCGCGTACACTGTGACACCTAGGGTTATATTATACCATAAGACAGTTAGGGTTGACATTCCAATTGCAGAGCAAAACTTGTGTGATATATATATAAATGTGAAATCACAAGCCTAGGAATGGACAGCATTACTGGTAACCACACTATATACAAATCAAAAAAGTTTTGCATCACCTCGGTTCCCAGAACTCCTGAAGACAGACGTTGAATGTGGATATTGTATCATAGACACACTCCCTTGGACTGTTCAGAGATGTCACTAGACCCACTCAAAAATGTAAACACCCATGTATGAGCAGCGCCTATTACATGGAGGGGGTCCGACAGCCGATCAGTTCCAGTCATTCCACCAGGAAGGAGGTACACGTCTTGTGTTGTTTGTAGTTCAACCATGCCTAGACGGTCAATACTGCGGTTCGATCGCGTCCGGATTGTTACTTTGTGCCAGGAAGGGCTCTCAACAAGGGAAGTGTCCAGGAGTCTCGGAGTGAACCAAAGAGATGTTGTTCGGACATGGAGGAGATACAGAGAGACTGGAGCTGTCGATGACATGCTTCGCTCAGGCCGCCTAAGGACTAATACTGCAGTAGATGACCGCTACATACGGATTATGACTCGGAGGAACCCTGTCAGCAATGGCACCATGTTGAATAATGCTTTTCATCAACCACAGGATGTCGTGTTACTACTCAAACTGTGCGCTATAGGCTGTATGATGCGCATCTTCACTCCCGACGTCCATGGCGAAGTCCATCTTTGCAACCACGATACCATGCAGCGCGGTACAGATGGGTCGAACAACATGCCGAATGGATCGCTCAGGATTGGCTGCACGTTCTCTTCACCGATGAGTGTTGCATATGCCTTCAACCAGACAATCATCGGAGACGTGTTTGGAGGACACCCGGTCAGTCTGAACGCCTTAGACAAACTGTCCAACTTGTGTAGCAAGGTGGAGGTTCCCTGCTGTTTTGGGGTGGCATTATGTGGGGCCGACGTACGCCGCTGGTGCGGCTGTATGATACGTGAATGCCATCCTCCGACCAACATTGAAACCATATCGGCACCATATTGGCGAGGCATTCGTCTTCATAGACGACAATTAGCGCCCTCAGCGTGCAAATCTTGTGAATGAATTCCTTTAGGATAACGACATTGCTCGCCTAGAGTGGCCAGCGTGTTCTCCAGACATGAACCCTATCAAACATGTCTGGTATAGGTGACCCATGAACCACTCAGAGGGATCTACGCCGAATCGCCGTTGAGGAATGAGACAATCTGGATCAACAGTGCCTTGATGAACTTGTGGGTAGTATGCCACGACGAATACAGGCGTGCATCAATGCAAGAGGACGAGCTTCTTGGTATTAGAGGTACCGGTGTGTACAGGAATCTGGACCACCACCTCTGAAGGTGTCGCTGTATAGTGATACAGCATGCAATGTGTGGTTTTCATGAGCAATAAAAAGGGCGGAAATGATGTTTATGTTGATCTCTATTCCAAATTTCTGTACATGTTTCGGAACTTTTGGAACCGAGGTGATGCAAAAATTTTTTAATATGTGTAGATTTTATAAAGTGTTCAGATAATTGACAACATGGAAACTTTTTACATCTTCCGTGGCCAAAGAGCATGGTATTACTTGGCTGGAGACCCATCAGAATGGATCATATGTTTGGTCCCTATGCAAGACCGTTTGGATATTGGTATTGCCTAAGTGCTATCGCTGCTGTAAACACATTATATTCCATGTACAGGGAGTCCAGAAACGGACTCCCTGATTTCAAAATTAAATATCTCGAAAACAAAGATCGATAGAGGAATGCAGTAAACGGTATGTTTATTGTGAAAGCTGTAAGAAGTTTATGCAGCAGTTTAAAATAATAGGCACAAAAGCTGCTAACAGATGGCGCTGTAATCACCATACGTAATGCCTAGCATAAATAGTGATCCGAAGGCCAGAGCGATCAGTTGCACTATTGAAACGTGAAAGGAGGTTAGCGTACCGAAGGAAGAGATTAAAACCATGTACTCCATTGAACAACGCGTTTTTCTGGTGCTAGAGTACCACAGTTTAGAAGAGAGTCCTACAGCAACGAGGCGAAGTTTTCAAGCACGATTTAATGTTCCAAAACGACCCGATGCGAAAACCATTCGTACGCTCTTCGCAAAATTTCAACGAACAGGCAACGTAACTGATGATCTAGTAGGGCATGTTGGCCGCAAGCAAACCGCAGTTACGCCTGAAAATATCGTCACAGTTTCTGGAATTATTCGGCGAAATCCAATGTCATCCGTCCGTAGAATTGCATCTGAGACTGGTTTGAAGCGTTCCAGCACGCAGAAAATACTGAGAAAGAGCCTACACCTGTTTCCATTCAAAATTCAAACGCACCGGGCCATACCCGTACGAGCTGTGCAACAAAGGGTTGCCTTTGCTAATCAGGTGCTCACAATGATTGATAGTGAAGGATTTGATGTTTGCTGCATCTGGTTTACAGATGAAGCACACTTCCACCTGAATGGATACGTGAATAAGCAGAACTGGCGATTTTGGGGTTCCGAAAAGCCATCTTGGTGTGAAGCGAAACCCCTGTATTCTCCTAAAGTTACTGTGTGGGCTGCAGTATGCAGCATTGGCCCTTTTTTCATCCGAGAAACGGTCACTGGTGCACGTTACGTTGCAATTTTGGAACAATTTGTCGCCACACAGCAAGCGTTAGAGGATCGACCATGTACTGAATGGTTTATGCAAGATGGAGCCCGACCACATCGGACCGAGCAAGTGTTTCGCTTTCTTGAGAAATACTTCGGGAATCGAGTCATTGCTTTGGAATATCCCAAATTTACTGGTGCAGGCACGGATTGGCCTCCATATTCACCGAATTTGACTCCCTGTGACTTTTTTTTGTGGGGCACAGTGAAAGACATGGTGGACAAGAAGCACCCCGCCACGCTGGACGAGCTTGAATCGGCGATCTCTGCGGCATGTGAATCCATTTCGGTTGAGACACTACGAAATGTGACGGCGAATTTCATTCTTGGTTTGCGCCACCTCTGTAGTGCCAATGGTGAACATTTTGAAAACATTGTGATGTGATTGTTTGCAAAGATTGTTTTCATACGATTATTTCACTTACGTATGCTGATATGAGCTGTACAGCGTACAGCGCCATCTGTTAGCAGCTTTTGTAACTATTATTTCAAACTGCTGTACAAACTCCTTACACCTTTTACGATAAACATACCGTTTACTGCATTCCTCTATCGATCTTTGTTTTCGAGATATTTAATTTTGAAATCAGGGAGCCCTTTTCTGGACACCCTGTCGTTTACTCGTGCCATCTTTGGCCCGTGGTGCATCAGTTGCCTTGGCGCCAGTTTTGGATAGCGCCATCTTTTCATACACGTTATATTTTAACCATGGCGGTATAATATCAGTTCACAATCTTAGGCATTTCTGAAATACTTTTACCTTCAGCATAAAGACAATCATCAGGCCGTTTTGGACGCCAGATAAATATCTCCGCTTCCGTATTAAGGCAATGACTACACTGTCTTCCGTGTCCTCCCGACACGCCTTGTATACCCTCCACTGGCAGCGCTGCTACCTGCCGGCTGTGCGTGATTACTGACTGTTGACATTTTACAGGGCGCTGGACACATTAATGTGACCAGACCGTGTACTTCCGCTCTCTGTGGATAGGATTCTCGGGACATACAGAATCTTTTCGATTTATAAAACACAGAAGACACACAAAAGTAAAGTTTATATACCTCGTCCTTGCTTATTCAGGTTAGATCATATCAAGGTTTCCTCCGACTGTACACTCTTTATGAACGGCTTGATATAAGTAAGTATGCCACATTATACTAATTATGCCACGCACAATGGCGAATGTCAATTACTTGTGGAACTCGTTACAAAAAGCGTCTGTCTGTTCGTACTGATGAGGGAGAGCTGAACTTGTCTGTTTCTCCGTCTTGAAAATGTTCTTGTGGTCTTCAGTCCTGAGACTGGTTTGATGCAGCTTTCCATGCTACTCTATCCTGTGCAAGCTTCTTCATCTCCCAGTACTTACTGCAACCTACATCCTTCTGAATCTGCTTAGTGTATTCATCTCTTGGTCTCCCTCTACGATTTTTACCCTCCACGGTGCCCTCCAATACTAAATTGGGGATCCCTTGATGCCTCAGAACATGTCCTACCAACCGGTCGCTTCTTCTAGTCAAGTTGTGCCACAAACTCCTCTTCTCCCCTTTCTATTCAATACCTCCTCATTAGTTATGTGATCTACCCATCTAATCTTCAGCATTCTTCTGTAGCACCACATTTCAAAAGCTTCTATTCTCTTCTTGCCCAAACTATTTATCGTCCATGTTTCACTTCCATACATGGCTACACTCCATACAAATACTTTCAGAAAAGACGTCCTGACACTTAAATCTATACTCGATGTTAACAAATTTCTCTTCTTCATAAACGCTTCCCTTACCATTGTCAGTCTACATTTAATATCCTCTCTACTTCAACCATCATCAGTTATTTTGCTCCCCAAATAGCAAATCTCCTTTACTACTTTAAGTGTCTCATTTCCTAATCTAATTCCCTCAGCATCACCCGACTTAATTCGGCTACGTTCCATTATCCTCGTTTTGCTTTAGTTGATGTTCATCTTATATCCTCCCTTCAAGACACTATCCATTCCTGTCAACTGCTTTTCCAAGTCCTTTGCTGTCTCTGACAGAATTACAATGTCATCGGCGAACCTCAGTGTTTTCATTTCTTCTCCATGGATTTTAATACCTACGTCGAATTTTTCTTTTGTTTCCTTCACTGCTTGCTCAATATAAAGATTGAATAACATCTGGGAGAGACTACAACCCTGACTCACTCCCTTCCCAACCACTGCTTCCCTTTCATGCCCCTCGACTCTTATAACTGCCATCTGGTTTATGTACACATTGTAAATAGCCTTTTCCTCCCTGTATTTTACCCCTGCCACCTTCAGAATTTTAAAGAGAGTATTCCAGTCAACATTGTCAAAAGCTTTCTCTAAGTCTAAAAATACTAGAAACGTAGGTTTGTCTTTCCTTAATCTAGCTTCTAAGATAACTCGTAGGGTCAATATTGCCTCACGTGTTCCAATATTTCTACGGAATCCAAGCTGATCTTCCCCGAGGTCGGCTTCTATCAGTTTTTCCATTAGTCTGTAAAGAATTCACGTTAGTATTTTGCAGCTGTGACTTATTAAACTGATAGTTCGGTAATTTTCACATCTGTCAACACCTGCTTTCTTTGGGATTGGAATTATTATACTCTTCTTGAAGTCTGAGGGTATTTCGCCTGTTTCATACATCTTGCTGACCAGATGGTAGAGTTTTGTCAGGACTCGCTCTCCCAAGGCCGTCAGTAGTTCTAATGGAATGTTGTCTACTCCCGGGGCCTTGTTTCGACTCAGGGCTTTCAGTGCTCTGTCAAACTCTTTACGCAGTATCGTATCTCCCATTTCGTCTCCATCGACATCCTGTTCCATTTCCAGAATATTGTCCTCAAGTACGCCGCCCTTGTATAGACCATCTATATACTCCTTCCCCCTTTCTGTTTTCCCTCCTTTGCTTAGAACTGGGTTTCCATCTGAGCTCTTGATATTCATACAAGTGGTTCTCTTTTCTCCAAAGTTCTCCCTAATTTTCCTGTAGGTAGTATCCCTAGTGAGATAAGCCTCTACATCCTTACATTTGTCCTCTAGCCATCCCTGCGTAACCATTTTGCGCTTCCTGTCGATCGTATTTTGAGACGTTTGTATTCCTTTTTGCCTGCTTCATTTACTGCATTTTTATATTTTCTCCTTTCATCAATTAAATTCAATATTTCTTCTGTTACCCAAGGATTTCTACTACCCCTCATCTTTTTACCTACTTTATCCTCTGCTGCCTTCACTACTTCATCCCTCAAAGCTACCCATTCTTCTTCTCCTGTATATCTTTCCCCCATTCCTGTCGATTGTTCCCTTATGCTCTCCCTGAAACTCTGTACAACCTCTGGTTTAGTTAGTTTATCCAGGTCCCATCTCCTTAAATTCCCACCTTTTTGCAGTTTCTTCAGTTTTAATATATAGTTCATAACCAATAGATTGTGGTCAGAGTCCACATCTGCCCCTGGAAATGTCCTACAATTTAAAACCTGGTTCCTAAATCTCTGTCTTATCATTATATAATCTATCCGAAACCTGTCAGTATCTCCAGGATTCTTCCATGTATACAAACTTCTTTTTTGATTCTTGAACCAAGTGTGAGGTATGATTAAGTTGTGCTCTGTGCAAAATTCTATCAGGGGGCTGCTTCTTTCATTTCGTAGCCCCAGTCCATATTCACCTACTACGTTTCCTTGTCTCCCTTTCCCTACTACCGAATTCCAGTCACCCATGACTATTAGATTTTCGTCTCTCTTCACTATCTGAATAATTACTGTTATTTTATCATACATTTCTTCAATTTCTTCGCCACCTGCAGAGCTAGTCGGCATATAAACTTGTACTACTGTAGTAGGCGCGTGCTTCGTGTCTATCTTGGCCACAATAATGCTTTCACTATGCTGTTTGTAGTAGCTTACCCGCACTCCTATTTTTTTTATTCATTATTAAACCGACTCCTGCATTACCCCTATTTGTTTTTTATTTATAACCCTGTATTCGGCTGAGCAAAAGTCTTGTTCCTCCTGCCACCGAACTTGACTAATTCCCACTATATCTAACTTTAACCTGTCCATTTCCCTTTTCAAATTTTCAAACTTACCTGCCCGATAAGGGATCTGACATTCCACGCTCCGATCCGTAGAACGCCAGTTTTCTTTCTTCTGATAACGACGTCCTCCTGAGTAGTCCCCTCCCGGAGATCCGAATGGGGGACTATTTTACCTCCGTAATATTTTACCCAAGAGGATGCCATCATCATTTAACCACACAGTAAAGCTGCATACCCTCGGGAAAAATTACGGCCGTAGTTTCCTCTTGCTTTCAGCCGTTCGCAGTACCAGCACAGCAAGGCCGTTTTGGTTAGTGTTACAAGGCCAGATCAGTTAATCATCCAGACTGTTGCCCCTGCAACTACTGAAAAGGCTGCTGCCCCTCTTCAGGAACCACACATTTGTCTGGCCTCTCAACAGATACCCCTCCATTGTGGTTGCACCGACGGTACGGCTATCTGTATCGCTGAGGCACGCAAGCCTCCCCTCCAACGGCAAGGTCCATGGGTCTTTGGGGGATTTTGAAAATAGGAAGACAAAATACGAGGATGGTTTGATAAGTTCTCAGAATCTTCACGAGAGGTCAGCCCTAGCGAAACGAGTTATTAACGTGATATTCATTGTACAGTTGCCTGTAAACACGTGCCACGTCAGTGCTCTTGGAAGAGAGCTGTGGCTGTCACGTGACCCCGTTGTTGTTCCCGCGCAGTGATTTACGGAGATGGAAAAAAACGAGATTAGAGCAGTTATTAAGAACTTCGTAACGAAAGGTATGAAAGCAAAGGACATTCATGCCGATTTCCAGAATACACTGGGGGATTCCGCTCCTTCTTATTCAACTGTTGCCAAGTGGACAAATGAATTTAAATTTCCTCGGGAGAGCTTTGATGATAATCCGCGCAGTGGTCGGCCAGGACGTGTCACTACTCCAGAAATCATTACAAAAGTGCACAAAATGGTCATGGGGGAACGACGATTGAAAGTGCGTGAAATTGCACCTGTTTGCCAGATGTCATCTGAATGGGTATGTCACTTTTTAACTGAAGAATTAGAAATGAAAAAAAAAAAAACCATCTGCAAGATGGGTGCCGCGACTCTTCACGTTGGATCAAAAACGCATGAGAACGGACACATCGGAAGAATGTTTGGCCGGTTTTAGGAGAAACGAACAAGATTTTTTGCGCCGGTTTGTGACCACTTATGAAACTTAGGTGCAGTACTATACCCCAGAGACAAAACAACAGTCAAAGCAGTTGAAACATGCTGATTCTCCGTCACCAAAGAAAGCAAAAACAATTCCTTCGGCGGGAAAAGTCATGGCATCAAAGTTGTGGGATACGAAGGGGATTCTGTTTGTAGATTATGTCCCCACTAGGCAAACAATTACTGGAGAATACTATGTTAACCTCCTGGACAAATTGCAACAAAAGATACTCGAGAAAAGGCCAGGTTTAGCAATGAAGAAAGTCATCTTCCATGAAGAGGATGCGCGTCCGCACACATGTCCCGTCGCCGTGGCAAAATTACACGAACTACGGTATGAACTGTTGCCACACCCGCCTTATTCACCTGATATGGCTCCGTCAGGTTTCCATCTCTTCCCAAAAGGAAAATTTTTCTTGGTGGACGAAGATTCCCTTGAAACGAAGAACTGATAACCAGAGTTGACACATATTTTGCAGGTCTGGAGGAAACTTATTTTCGAGATGAGATCAAAGCACTGGAACATCATTGGACCAAGTGCATTAATCTGCTAGTAGAATTCATTGAAAAATAAAAAAAGTTTCAGTGATGTAAGTACTTTTTTCTATTCCGTTCCCAGAACTTTTCAAACTACCCTCGTATCTTTGGCCTATTGCAGTGTTATGTGATAGCATCTGTTTAATATTACGTACCGATATGAATTTTACTACGTTAGAGGCATAAGATGAAATTGAGATACTAGAAGTTACATTTATTGCTTCTTTCATCATTACTATCACTTATTGCTTTAATAGACCTTGAAGGCCTACTTAACTTTGTGTTCTGACTAGCGGCAGGTCTTGTCATGGGGAAGCCTCGTCAGATAGGTCCACCACACGAGCGTCTATAGAAGTGATTGCAGTGGTGGTTTTCCGTTGCCTTCCACTGGTGATGATGAAATGATAATGAGGACAACACAACACCTAGTCCCTGAGCGGAGAAAATCTCCAACCCAGCCGGGAATCGAACCGGGGCCCTTTGGCGTGACACACCGCCGCGCCGACCACTCAGCTATCGGGGCGACTTTAAGCCCTACAACAGAATATAAGGAAAAAACCACGCTACAGAAGGGAAATAAAGAAAACTGCACACTTTAAAAATTACGAAGGAACACATTACAATAAGCTCAGTAGAAAGAGGAAATAAGTCAATGACAGCGGAGGGGATATCTGCTACAGATGGTAGTCCATCGTTGTCGATCTCTAGCTTCATCTTCCACCGCTGTCGGCTCCACTTCTTTCAGGATTGTTAGTTCTCGATCCTTCTATCGCGTACTTGACGTCCCGTTGGGTGTTTTCTAGCAGGGGGTGAGAGGAGGAACGGGTTAAGGAGAGGTCCATCGGTTCGAAATATGTAGTCAAACCACTGTAATCTCTTCTGCCCTAATATTCGGCAAACCGCTGGTACAGATCCTATTTATTTCTTCTTTCCCATTTACCTTCCATGACATTGTAGACTGGTCCATATATCTTTTGAAGTACCTTCCTCTCGAAGACATAGAGTGCTGCTTCATTTGTTGCTGATGTCTTTCTGGTTACACAACCATATAAAGGTATCTGCCGTACTACTGTGATGTACAGCTGAATCTCGTTGAGATGATTCGGTTTTCTTAATCACATAAAAGACACCGGCCATATTAGTGCCATGTACACCTGAATCATATTCTTTTGTAATATTAGACTTGAATAAATTGTTCAGACAAAAGGACATATGATCAGCGCTTGTTTTCGTTCACGCACTTCTTTCGTCACTCGACTTTATTAGTCAGTGTTGATTCTAGTCACTTGATTCTTGAGCTCGTGCGATGGTATGCTTCTTTGGACTCTCAAAATTTTCCTCATCCCCCTTATTCTACTGACCGTGCAGCCAGTTATTATCCACGGTAATTGCAGTTGGATAAGATAAAGATGGGGTGCTACAGGGGGACGTTGGAAGTCGCGATGTTCTTTTGTATTCCTTCGGATACACAGACAGAGTGGCTACAAGGACGGCGCGCTCGGGCGGACGCTAGCGGAGCAGCCTGTTGCATAAGCGCCGTTCCGAGGGCCTGACCTCGCAGCTGGCACAGCTGAAGCCACACAGGCCGCGATGACGCAAGCAGTGGTGGGGGAGCGGGGGTGGAACACGCCCACAGCCGATAGCTGGCGTCCGCAGGGCCGGCTGCTCGGCGGAGGCGCGTGCCCTATCTCCGGCCGCGGCCAGCGACAAGTGGCTGCGCGGGAGATCAGGGTTTAACGGCACGCCGGCGACGACGTCACTACACACTGCGCAAGCAAGGACGGACCGTGACCTGCCGCAGCGCAAAAATTTCCCGCGCTGCTGTTAAATTCTTCGCTACTCAAGTAGTTGCACCAATTCATTTAATTTGTATTTCGCAAAATATTGGATACGAATTGTTGAAGTACTTGGGTTCTCAATGTCATTATACACTACTGGCTATTAAAATTGCTACACCAAGAAGAAATGCAGATGATAAACGGGTATTCATTGGACAAATATATTATACTAGAACTGACATGTGATTACATTTTCACGCAATTTAGGTGCATAGATCCTGAGAAATCAGTACCCAGAATAACCACCTCTGGCCGTAATAACGGCCTTGGTACGCCTGTACGTTGAGTCAAACAGAGCTTGGGTGGCGTGTACAGGTACAGCTGCCCATGCAGCTTCAACACGATACCACAGTTAATCAAGAGTAGTGACTGGTGTATTGTGACGAGCCAGTTGCTCGGCCACCATTGACCAGACGTTTTAGTTTATATCTGGAGAATGTGGGGGCCACGGCAGCAGTCGAACATTTTCTGTATACAGAAAGACACGTACAGGACCTGCAACATGTGGTAGTGCATTATCCTGCTGAAATGTAGGGTTCTGCAGGGATCGAATGAAGTGCAGAGCCACGGGTCGTAACACACCTGAAATGTAACGACCACTGTTCAAAGTGCTGTCAATGCAAACAAGACGTGACCGAGACGTGTAACCAACGGCACCCCATATCATCACTCCGGGTGATACGCCAGTATGGCGATGACGAATACACGCTTCCAAACACAGATGCGACCATCATGATGCTATAAACAGAACCTGGATTCATCCGAAAAAGTGACGTTTTGCCATTCGTGCACCCAGGTTCGTCGTTGAGTACACCATCGCAGGTGCTCCTGTGTGTGATGCAGCGTCAAGGGTAACCGCAGCCATGGTCTCCGAGCTGATAGTCCATGCTGCTGCAAACGTCGTCGAACTGTTCGAGCAGATGGTTGTTGTCTTCCAAACGTCCCCATCTGTTGACTCAGGGATTGAGACGTGGCTGCACGATCCGTTACAGCCATGCGCATAAGATGCCTGTAATCTCGACTGTTAGTGATACGAGGTCGTTGGGATCCAGCACGGCGTTCCGTATTACCGTCCTGAACCCACCGATTCCATAATCTGCCAACAGTCATTGCATCTCGACAAACGCGAGAGGCAATGTCGCGATACGATAAACCGCAATCGCGATAGGCTACAATCCGACCTTTATCAAAGTCGGAAACGTGATGGTATGCATTTCTCCTCCTTACACGAAGCATCACAACAACGTTTCAGCAGGCAACGCCGGTCAACTGCTGTTTGTGTATGAGAAATCGGTTGGAAACTTCTCTTATGTCAGCACGTTGTAGGTGTCGCCACCGGCGCCAACCTTGGGTGAATGCTCTGAAAAGCTAATAATTTGCATATCACAGCATCTTCTTCCTGTCGGTTAAATTTCGCGTCCGTAGCACGTCATCTTCGTGGTGTAGCAATTTTAATGGCCAGTAGTGTACACTGTGGGAAAATATCCTAACTCCAAGAAATAATTAATGTAGATTAACAAAATTTCGGGAATACAGTTGTCTAGCTAACAATTATTTAAATAACAATATTATTGAAAGGTTAGTTCTACTCACCATATAGCGGAGATACTGAGCCTCAGAAAGGCACAACAAGAAGACTGCTGGAAAGTTATGTTTCGGTCAACAGGCTGTCCCCAGCCGCCAGAGACTGTCGTTATGTGTGTGTAAGTTGCGTGTGAGTGAATGCGTTTGTGTATGTGCTTCGCTAACTGGTCAGTGCAACTATCCTTTTCATAATATTGTAAGATACTTAGTGATTAACGTAACAAGATCACAGGTTAATGAAAGCGCGAAAAAGCTCACGGCAGTTGAGAAATGCTGTTACCTTAAGAAGTGGTGCAGCCGCCAGAATGTTGAATGCAAGCATGCAAAAGTGCATGCATTGTGTTGTGCAGGTATCGGATGTCAGTTTGTGGGATGGAGCTTCATACCAGTTGCACTTGGTCGGTAAATATAGGCACGGTTAATGCAGGTTGTGGATGACGCTGGGGTTTTCGTACGATGATGTTCCGCATGTGCTCGAGTGGAGACAGATCTGGCGATCGAGCAGGACAAGGCAACATGACAATGGACTCGCCTTCGGGAGGTCGACGGTTCAATCCCGCGTCCGGACATCCTGATTTAGGTTTTCCGTGATTTCCCTAAATCGCTCCAGGCAAATGCTGGTATGATTCCTTTGAAAGGGCGCGGCCGACTTCCTTCCCCGTCCTTCCCTAATCCGATGAGACCGACGACCTCGCTGTTTGGTCTTCTCCCCCAAACAACCCCAACCCCAACCCAACATGACGACACTGTAGAGAATGTCGGGTTACAACAGCGGTATGTGGGTGAGTGTTATCCAGTAGGGAAACACCCTCTGGAATGCTGACCATGAATGGCAGCAAAACAGGTTGAGTTCTTAGACTGATGTACAAATAGGCAGTTAGGGTGCGTGGGGAAACCACGAGACTAACCCTGTTGTCATACGAAATCACACCCCAGACCGTAACTCCAGGGGTACGTCCAGTGTGTCTTGCACGCAGACGGGTTGGCTGCAGGTCCTCAACTGGCTTCCTGCTAAATAACACACGGCCATTGTTGGTACCAGCCGGTCGCGGTGGTCTCGCGGTTCTAGGCGCGCAGTCTGGAACCGTGGGACTGCTACGGTCGCAGGTTCGAATCCTGCCTCGGGTTTGGATGTGTGTGATGTCCTTAGGCTAACTGAGAAATTCGATGTTGTCCGGATATTTATCCATTCCCATATTCTATTATTCCTTCTTCTCCTTCTCCCTCTCTTTGTCCATCGCCTCCCTACTCTCTTCATCTCTTCCTCCTCTCTCTTTCTGTCCATCTCCTCCACACCCCCTCCCTCTGTCCATCTACTAATTTTCTTCTATCTGTCAACCTGTTCCTCTCCCATCTCTGACTGTCCGTTTCCCACCCTCTCTGTCTGTCTTCTCTTCCGAATGCGAAAATATGTTGTTGAGCTCAACCTACATAGATAGGAATGATCATCAAAATAAAATAAGAGAAATCAGAGCTCCAACAGAAAGGTTTTGGTGTTCGTTTTTCCCGCGCGCTGTTCGGGAGTGGAATGGTAGAGAGATAGTATGATTGTAATTCTATGAACCCTCTGCCAAGCACTTAAATGTGAATTACAGAGTAATCATGTAAATGAAGATGTTCCTATTCACCTCCTTCTCCCCCCTTCTCTGTAAATCACTCTGTTATCACCCCCCACCCTCCCCACCTCCAATGGGAGATTGGTGATTTTTACTGCCACAGTATGTTTTTCCAGCCCAATTTGGTTGAAACTAATACCGGGGCCTAGGACGAGATGTTGAACATATGCATATGTGACATATATGGCACACATACATGTCTGGTTTTCTACTGTTACGGCGGGGTCACGGATTTTCTCTGTCTCGTGATGGCTGGGTGTTGTGTGATGTCCTTAGGTTAGTTAGGTTTAAGTAGTTCTAAGTTCTAGGGGACTGATGACCATAGATGTTAGTCCCATAGTGCTCAGAGGCATTTGAACCATTTTTTCTACTGTTACGTCATACGACTCAAGGGAGAATTTTAAATTTATCTCTGGTATTCAGTCGTGTGGCTTGATCTTATAGGTCCCGAAACACGTTGACAAAATAATTGGATCGCTGCGATGCTCATTTTCGTGATATGGTTGACACAATGAACAGCAGAAATAAGAGACAAATTGCACTTAATGCTTTTGGAAGCATTCCAAGTCAACTGTATAAGAAATAAGTATAAGAAATAAATACCAGCAGCATTTTTACGTTATCTTTCTCGTCTATCTCCCACCCCTAGAGGTAATGGAGAATCGTACTCCCACAGAAATTTTATACAAATACTATTAATTCAAATTGTAAGTCACGTGCATAACAAACATGATTGAAATTGCTCCAGGTGCCTGTTCAGTGTTGCTCCTTTTTATGCCCTCTCCTATGGGATGTGGGTGATTCTCAACAGCACTGTGCTTCTTTCCAGATTGTGAGTCTCGAGTAAGCCCCGACTCTTTGAAGAACAGAACTCCCCGCATAAAATAGTTTCCGGTTACTTTGCAAATGAGGTAATGTGTTGGATACATGACATTAAGCTTGTAAACAAGAAAAAGTTCAGAGAATTGTGTTTAAAGTTTGATGGAAGTCGCTATGTGCTCTCATTATCAAACACTGGATGAGTACAGTCTGGGTAATTTGCGCTCCGTTTCAAAAAGAAAGCTAGTTTTCACGCAGCTTAGTCTTTACGAGGTAATACCTGCCATGCTGTGCGCCGTACAATGATATAATTTTGCAGGCACATTTAGTGGTATGTGTGGCTACTGCCTCCGCAACGAATTGTGGTTAGACTTTTTAGTAAAGAAGTAATAAGTTAAAACGTCATGCCTGATTTGGCAGGCTTTCACGCATCTCAATGTTTGTAACGTCATATCTCCTGAACCACATGTCGTACAATGATATTGTTTCGCAGGCACATTTAGTGGTATATACCGTCCGCAACTTTTTTTTGTGAATAGAGTAGGTAGTAAAGAAGTAACAAATTAAAATGTTATGGCTGATGCTGCAGTTTTACTATAGTAAGCGATAAACGTTTCTCCTTTCATAATTTTGTTGGGGGTGTCAGTGGCAGAATTTTTGTTAAGGTCTGCAGTCATGTGTGATGTTTGTTGCAAGTGGCTAAGTGCTCTCATTCACAAATACTGGTTGAAATTAGTATGAGCATTTGCGCTCGGCGTGTTAGGTTTCTTCTTCACCCAAAACAGTTTGAGAGGTAAGTGGTTCTTACCACCACACAGCTTCTTTACAGATGACAGGATTTAAATGAGTTTGAGCGTGGTGTTATAGTCGGCGAACGAGCGGTGGGACTCAGCCTCTCCGAGGTAGCGATGCAGTGGGGATATTCCCGTACGACTATTTCACTACTGTACTGTGAACATCGGGAATCCGGTGAAACATCAAATCTCCCACATCGAAGCGGCTGGAAAAAGATCCTGCAAAAAGGGAACCAACGACGATTAAAGGGAATCGTTCAACGTGACAGAAGTGTAAGCCATCTGCAAATTGTTACAGATTTCAATGCTGGCCCATCAACAACTGTCAGCGTGCGAGCCACTCAACGAAACATCATCGATATGGGCTCACTCGTGTACCTTTGATGACTGCACGACGCAAAGCTTTACACCTCGCCTGTGCCCATCAACACCGACGTTGGACTGTTGATGACTGGAAAGATATTGCCTGTTCGGACGAGTCTAGTTTCAAATTGTATCGAGCGGATGGACGTGTACAGATCTGGAAACAGCCTCATGAATCCATGGACCATGCGTGTCAGCAGAGGACTGTTCAAGCAGTTGGAGGCTCTGTAATGGTGTGGGGCGTGTGCAGTTGGATTGATATGGGACACCTGATACCTGATACGACTAGATACGACTCTGACAGGAGACACTTACGTAAGCATCCTGTCTGATCACCTGCATCCATTCATGTCCATTGTGCATTCCAAAGGACTTGGGCAATTCCAGCAGGACGATGCGTCAGCCCACATGTCCAGAATTGCTACAGAGTGGCTCCAGAAACACTCTTCTAAGGTACGCATCAACTGTCAGAGTCTTATCTAGATGTGTCAGGGGTCCCACATCACCCCAAATGCACACGCCCCACACCATTACAGAGCCTCTACCATCTTGAACAGTCCCTTGCTGACATGTAGAGATGTAGAGACCATGAATTCATGAGATAATATATATATATATATATATATATATATATATATATATATATATATATATATATTAATGAGATTTTTACTGGCAATGTGCTGCCACAAGTAACTTTGTTTTTCCATTTACACACATCAAAAAAATGTTTTGCGTCACCACAGTTCCCAGAACTTCTGAAGGTAGACGTTGATTGTGGATATTGTATCACAGACACACTCTCTTTTACTGGTCAGAGATGGCACTAAAACCGCCCAAAGATGTAAACAACCATGTATGAGCAGCGACTGTTGGAGAGGGCTCGATAGCCGACCAGTTCCAGTCAATTCACCAGGAAGGAGGTACACGGCTAGCGTTGTCTGTAGTTCAACCATGCCTAGACGGTCAACACCGCGGTTCGATCGCGTCCGCACAGTTACTTTGTGCCAGGAAGGGCTCTCAACAAGGGAAGTGTCCAGGCGTATCAGAGTGAACCAAAGCGATGTTGTTCGGGCATGAGGAGATACAGAGAGACAGGAACTGTCGATGACATGCTTCGCTCAGTCCGCCCAAGGGCTACTACTGCAGTGGATGACCGCTGCCTGCGGATTATGGCTCGGCGGAACCCTGACAGCAACGCTACCATGTTGAATAATGCTTTTTGTGCAGCCACAGGACGTCATGTTACGACTCCAACTGTGCACAATAGGCTGCATGATGCGCAAAAGGGTGGAAATGATGTTTATGTTGATCTGTATTTCAGCTTTCTGTACGGGTTCCTGAACTCTCGGAACCGAGGTGATGCAACACTTTTTTTGATGTGTGTATTATTGGCAGTAACCAATCTATCAACTGGACCAGACACTTTTTGTCTTATATAGGCGTTGCCGAGCGCAGCGTCGTATTATACCTGTCTACATATATATAAACGTTTCTGGAACAACAATAGATATTGAAAAACCACTTTCTCAGGCATGAATGCAAGGCAGGGGCTCGTGAAAGTAAATACTATGAGACATTCTGAAAGGTAAGCAAAAATTATTTTCAACGCTAACTTAAGTCTTTTTTTAAACGGACACCTGCATTATTTCTTACGCAGTCAATAACATGAAGAATGGCGTTGGTTGCATCCCAATACGTCAATTACCATCCAGAGAAAACGCAAAGTAAAGTTGCCGCTTAAAAGAAACGAAACTTGCCGCTATTACACACTCCGACATGCAAGCGTGAACCCCACGTTGCTCGTAACCGCGATGTGATTGACGTACTATGGCGCAACACTGTACTTGCTATTTACACTGTTGTTACGTGGTTGAAAACAATACAGATGTCCAGTCACACACAATGAAAAACATGCAGTAGCGGTGCGTTTTGTTTATTTCAAGCGTCAGCGTCACTTTGTGATTTCTCGGGATGTAACTGACGTATTGCGATACAACCAACGACATTCTTTTTGTTATTTTTCATACTATTAATTGCGCAAGAAAAAATGCAGGGTGTCCACTTAAAAAATAACGTAAGTTTCCTTTGAAAATAATATTTTCTTACGTTTTAGAATATCTCTCTCTCTCTCTCTCTCTCTTATGCATACACACACGCACAGACACACTCACTCACTCACTCGCTCAAATGAATAGTGCAAGTACGGAAGAGTTTCAGACCTGCCAACGCACATGTTCCATTTATGGGCATAACGCGGACCAATTTTCAGTTGGGCTAGATTATGAACCACGTGACCACATGACTGTAAGTTAACCAGATGCACCATATCTGGATCATCATCTGCACCACCATACAGGCATACCAGGTAATCTTCACCTGTAAGAGTCCGTGTGGCTCCGCGTCGTACACCCTTAGCCTAATTTAGAATGCCACCTGACTCGGGCGATATTATATGGATGCATTTTAGATCGCAGACCTAAGAAGTCCACAGCCTGCAATCTGTTCGTCTTGTCTTTCATCGAACTAATAATATTTTTTATTATTAGCACGCTTTATACTGTACTGGTTATAGATTTTACTCGTAGACGCATCGAATGCGTTAGGATGGCGCCTTATAACCTCAGTGGACCACATCAAATGAAACCATCCGTCTCTATAGAAAGCAACTTCAGGCCTTCAAAATGAGTTTCGCGAACTCATTATGTGAACGGTACATATGGAGCTTCGATAGCTCCATTACGGGCGTACTGAGACGAACAGGTTCCCAAATGTCAGTCCAGAGCCTTAACAACTGCGCCACCTCATTTGTTCGTCAGTCTCGAAATTCGTTGCCAATGTGTTCTGTTCACAGCATTTTCTACTACTGAAGACCTCATGATCCATTTCTTCTTATCCGCTAAATTCGGCTGCATCTCCATTCGGTATAATTGTATTGGTGCTGTTTCGCATCTCAGCGTAATCCGCTTGTAAACACGGCCTTGATATAGTGTGTCTCTATCCCAAATGAAGAGAGTTGCGTAAGGTTAATCTGTTGCTGATCCCTTTCTGTTATCATCGTGCAGCTTTAAAAACAATTGCATGTATATGTAAACACGCCAATTAATTTTATCTTAATGTATTGTAAGATATGTGAAATTTCTGTTGACACCACATCTTGTAACTATCAGCTGTATGATCGCTCAGACAGAGCTCTAAATTACTAAATCGTATCCTTAACGTTTTGTAAGGCTTTAATTTTCCCTTTTTACTGCATCACACTATATGTATCCATTACTTGTTTGATTCATACACTCTTGCGATACCCGTTTTACCAGATTTGCGCTGTCGAACCTATTTTCTCCGCTTGGCCAGTATCTTGACATATTACTTGCCAAAACTTTGTTGGATTTTTTTTGCAATCTTTTTTACGTTAATGTGTACATTGGGTGACAAATGAAAGAAAACGCGGCTCTAAAAAATTTGAGTATATGAGAACAAAAATAACAGACCGTCCTATTTAAGGAACATCGACAAAAAGTATGTGCTATTTTCTCTTCATTGAATGGAGCAATCACCAATTCTAAGTCGTCAGCTTCGTTTCACTCACTTCTCCTGTGGTAGCACTGCTTCAACTGTAACTCCACGCGGCGTGCTTTTATCCTGTTGGAATCGTAAAATGCGAATGAGGGAAAATCTCATACAATATAAAGATAGCAGATATCAAGAATATA